>NW_022589724.1:15073141-15809553 GCF_004348235.1 Phoca vitulina | reverse complement strand
GGAAAACAGTATGGAGGTTCCTCAGAAAGTTGAAAATAGAGCTACCATATGATCCAGCGATTGCACTACTGGGTATTTACCGCAAAGATACAAATGTAGGGATCTGAAGGGGCACGTGCACCCCGATGTTTATAGCAGCAATGTCCACAATAGCCAAACTATGGAAAGAGCCAAGATGTCCTTCAACAGATGAATGGATAAAGAAGATGTGGTGTATGTATACAATGGAATATTATGCAGCCATCAAAAGGAATGAAATCTTGCCATTTGCAACGATGTGGATGGAACTGGAGGGCATTATGCTGAGCGAAATAAGTCAGTCAGAGAAAGACATGTATCATATGATCTCACTGATATGAGGAATTCTTAATCTCAGGAAATAAACTGAGGGTTGCTGGAGTGGTGGGGGGTGGGAGGGATGGGGCGGCTGGGTGATAGACATTGGGGAGGGTATGTGCTATGGTGAGCGCTGTGACTTGTGTAAGACTGTTGAATCACAGACCTGTACCTCTGAAACAAATAATACATCATATGTTAAAAAAAAAAAAAAAAGAAGAAGAAGATAGCAGGAAGGGAAAAATGAAGGGGGGGAAATCGGAGGGGGAGACAAACCATGAGAGACTATGGACTCTGAGAAACAAACTCAGGGTTCTACACTACATCAAAAACTAATGATGTAATGTATGGTGATTAACATAACATAACATAAGAAGAATTGCAAGAAAAAAAAAAGCAGAGGATATAAACTGTTATGGAGGACAAAAAAGAGGGGAAGATCACACATTTTGGAGTGGGTTTGCATGTGAAGGAAAGCTTCCTGGAGAAGTTAGCATTTAAGCTTGTACTTAAAGATGGGTTATAGTTCCACCTGTGATTCCACCATTTGTAACCATGTCACTGTCTGTTTTTTAACTTTCTATTAAGGCATCTAGCATAATTGGCTGAAATTAAGGCTAATTATATGGTGTGAGGTCAGGATCACTTTCCAACTCTTGTTTTTGCCCTTTTCTGTGATAAACCAAGGAGTAAGGGGGAAGGAGGAAGGAACCTCTCAGTCTGTTTCTATGCTATTTGCTCATGTGAACCCTTTTACCTGGAATGTTATGTCTCATTCCACTCTAGTTCCTACCCATTCTTCAAACTGATAAAGGTACCTCATTCATTCATTCATTCATTCATTCATTCATTTCTCCACTTATTAAAAACAAACCAACACTTTCAATATTTGCAAATCAATCAACATGATACATCACATCAATAAGAGAAAGGATAAAAACCACATGATCATTTCAATAGATGCAGAAAAGTCATTTGACAAAGTACAACATCAATTAGTGATAAAAACCCTCAACAAAGTAGGTCTAGAGGGAATATACCTAAACATAAAAAAGGTCAAATATGAAAAACACACAGCGACATCATACTCGATGGTGAAAAACTGAGAGGTTTTCCCATAAGGTCAGGAACAAGACAAGGATGTCCGCTCTTAACCACTTTTATTCAACATAGTAATGGAAGTCCTAGCCACAGCAACTAGACAACATAAAGAAATAAAAGGCATCCAAATTGATAAGAAATAAGTAAAACTCTCACTATTTGTAGATGATATGATACTATATATGGAAAACCCTAAAGACTCCACCAAAAAACTACCAGAGCTGATAAATGAATTCTGTAAAGTCACAGAATACAAAATCAACATACAGAAATCTGTTGCATTCCTATATGCTAATAATGAAGCAGCAGAAAGTAAAATAAGAAAACAATCCCATTTACAGTTGTAACAAAAACAATAAAATATCTAGGAATGAACTTAACCAAAGAGGTGAAAGACCTGTACTCTGAAAACTATTAAACAATAATGAAAGAAATTCAAGACGATGCAATAAAATGGAAAGACATTCCATGCCTGGGGGTTGGAAGAACAAATATTGTTAAAATATCTGTACTACCCAAAGCAATCTCCAGATTTAAAGCAATCCCTATCAAAATGCCACCAGCACAAAAACAAAAAACAAAACAAAACAAAAATATCAACAGCATTTTTCACAATACTAGAACAAACAATCCTAGAATTTGTATGGAACTCCAAAAGACCTTGAATAGGGGGCACCTGGGTGGCTCAGTTGATTGACCATCTGACTCTTGGTTTCCACTCAAGTCATGATCTTGTGGTTGTGGGACTGATTCCTGTGTTGGGCTCTGTGCTCAATGCGGAGTTTGCTTTAGATTCTTTCTCCCTCTCCTTCTGCCCCACCCCACCGATGCGTGCTCTCTCTCCCTAAAATGAATAAATACAATCTTAAATAAAAGACCTTTAATAGCTAAAGCAATCTTAAAAAACAAAACAAAACAAACCTGGAGGTATCATAATTCCAGATTTCAAGTTATATTACAAAGTGTTAGTAATTAAAACAGTATGGTACTGGCATAAAAATAGACACATAGGTGAACAGAAGAGAAAACCCAGAAATAAACTCACAATTATATGGTCAATTAATCTTTGACAAAGGAGAAAAGAATATACAATGGGAAAAAGAGAATGGATAGTCCCATGAAAAAGAATGAAACTGGACCACTTTCTTTCACCATACATAAAAATAAACTCAAAAGGGATTAAAGGCCAAAATGTGAGACCTGAAACCATAAAAATACTTGAAGAGAACACAGGCAGTAATCTCTCTGACATTAGCTATAGCAATGTTTTTCTAAATATGTCCCCTGAAGGGAAATAGAAGCAAAAATAAAGTATTGGGACTACATCAAAATAAAAAAAACTTCTGCACAGCTAAGGAAATAATCAACAAAACTAAAAGGCAACTGACAGAATGGGAGAGGATATTTACAAATGATATATCTGATAAAGGGTTAGTATCCAAAATACATAAGAATACAACTCACACCCCCCAAAACAAATAATCCAATTAAAAAATGGGCAGAAGACATGAACAGACATTTCTCCAAAACAGACATACAGATGGTTAACAGACACATGAAAAGATATTCAATATCTCTCATCATTAGGGAAATGCAAATCAAAACTACAATGAGATATCTCTTCACACCTGGCAGAGTGACTAAAATAAAAAACACAAGAAACAACAACTATTGGCGAGGATGTGGAAAAAAAGCAACCCTCTTGCACTGTTGGTGGAAATGCAAATTGATGCAATCCTTGTGAAAAACAGTATGGAGGTTCCTCAAAAAATTAAAAAAAGAACTATCCTGGGGCGCCTGGGTGGCTCAGTCATTAAGCACTGCCTTCAGCTCAGGTCATGATCCCAGGGTCCTGGGATCGAGGCCCACATCAGGCTCCCTGCTCTGCAGAAAGCCTGCTTCTCCTTCTCCCACTCCCCCTGCTTGTGTTCCCTCTCTCGCTCTGTCTCTCTGTCAAATAAATAAATAAAATCTTTAAAATAAATAAATAAATAAATAAATAAATAAAAATAAAAAAAGGACTATCCTACAATCTAGGAATCACATTACTGGGTATTTACCGCCAAAATACAAAACACTAATTCAAAGAGATAACTGCACCCCAATGTTTATTGCATTATTTAAAATAGCCAAACTACGGAAGCAGCCCAAGTGTCCACCAATAGATGAATGGATAAAGAAGAGTTATATATATACAGTGGAATATTATTTAGCCATAAAAAATGAAATTTTGCCATTTGCAACAACATGTATAGAGCTAGAGAGGATAATGCTAGGCAAAATAAGTCAGTCAGAGAAAGACAAATATCATATGATCTCACTCATATGTGGAATTTAAGAAACAAAACAAATAAAGAAAAAAAAAGAAAAGAGAGAAAGTCAAACCAAGAAACAGATTCTTAACTATAGAGAACAAATGGATGGTTACCGGAGGGGAGGTGGGTGGGAGCATGGGGGAAATAGGGAATGGGGATTAAGGAGTACACTTGTCATGATTAAAAAAATAATAAAATGATAAAAAAAATTAAAAAGGGGATTAAAAAAACCAACAGATGCCCAACAGAGTCTGACGTATCATAGACACTCAGTAAATACTTCCAAAATGAATGAAAGAATTGAGCTTGGGGTGCCTGGGTGGCTCAGTCAGTTAAGCGACTGCCTTCGGCTCAGGTCATGATCCTGGAGTCCCAGGATCGAGTCCCGCATCAGGCTCCCTGCTCGGCAGGGAGTCTGCATCTCCCTCTGACCCTCCCCCATCTCATGCTCTCTCTCTCTATCTCATTCTCTCTCTCAAATAAATAAATAAAATCTAAAAAAAAAAAAAAGAATTGAGCTAAAGGAAGTATTAGGCAGAGGCAAAATCACAGAGGCATGAAACATGCTCCAAGAAAGGAAAATTACCATACTTGGCTGAAAGAAAGAACATAAAGGAGAGGCCCAAGGAAGAGAAGCCTCAAGTAATAGATGGGGACCAGACCATGATAGGTGTTGAGTTTCAAGCTGAGTCTTTGAGACTATGGGACATCCACTGAATGGTTTAAACAGCTTAAAATAACACCACTACCACCCAGTGAAACAATAAACAAAAACACACTAGAAGGAGCTACATGATCTGTATTTCAGCACTCCTCCACAGCACACTTGGCACATGTGAGGGAAGTCATTCCTCCCTTCTGAACCTATTTTTCACATATGTAAATGCACATAAAAGATAGTCTGATTATAGCTTTGGATACAAACGTTTTATAGTCCCCGATATTTACGCTAATTTTAATTCTTTTTCCCTTACCTATTTAAGGCCGATTAAGTGAGAACATTTTCAACCAGGATTTTAAGTCGACCATCCTTTGTTTGAATATGTCTGCTGGAAAGAAAAACACCTCAAGTAAGGTGACCATAGAATTCAATTTGTCTGGGACAAACTACCCTATTGTCCTATGGTTAAAGTTTACCATTTGTTCAAGGCTTCCATTTTTAGTGAAGTATTCTTATTAAGAGTTGTATTTAAATTAGCTGGGATGGTATGGAACACCTCCATGTTGTGTTCTGGATTCTACTGCAGTCTCATCTAAGGGAGTGTGAGACACACTGCACCTTTAGTACACTTTAACTTAGAGTTAAGTCTGAATGACAATCATCCATAGCCCTTTTTTCATTTCAGACACTTTCTACACTTAAAAATAACCACCACTTCCCTTTTAGACAGTACCTGTGCACTGTGACAGGACTGGCTAGGGAAAGCCGAATACTTCCCTTGTCCACAGGTGCTGGAAAAAGAATCCACCAGTGCTGCCCCTGTTGGCCACTTGGTGTAACTACCCTATTCCAGGGCCCCTGCCCACAGGCTTGGAGATGGAGGAAATAGGCAGATCCGTGAGAAATAAAGAGGTGAGTTATGCATGAAATAGGTGTGGGAAATAAAGACCAAGCGGTCCATTCATTGAGAGCGGTCCAAAATGCAGTTGCTAGGGGGATGGATATTATTTATTGGATGGTGTAAATTGACAGCTACATATCGCTTTACCTGTCTGGTAATGCTTTTTAAATTTGCAATAAATCCTGTCATTATTAATCAAATCAAAAAAGGAAAGTGCGTATTAATAAAACAAAATGAGGCGCTGAGTTTCTGAATCTACTTCAAAAGATATTTAAAAGTTATTTTGAGACAACTGCTAGATGGGGACTGAAGGGGGTTAGTGGAAGAAAGTCTGCTTAAATGTCATTTTGGAGTACCTACATCTGTAGCAACAATCTCCTGAAAAGCCTCTGTTGTTGTTTGTTTGTTTTTTTTATTTGACAGAGAGAGACACAGCGAGAGAGGGAACACAAGCAGGGAGAGTGGGGGAGGGAGAAGCAGGCTTCCCGCCAAGCAGGGAGCCTGATGCGGGGCTCGATCCCAGGACCCTGGGATCATGACCCGAGCCAAAGGCAGACGCTTAACGACTGAGCCACCCAGGCGCCCCAAGAGCCCCTATTGTTAACTTGATAAATTTATCTTCTGTTATTTTATTGGAATGAAACTGAGCAGATGCACAATTCTGCAGCATCTACATTTAGTATTGTAAATAGATACACTTATTTGATGAGTTTTTGTCTAGTAAAAATATTGAAAAAGCCATTTGGCTCAATTGAGGGGAAAAGATAGTACCTGTAAAAGATATTTGGGCTCAAGTATTTACACATTTTTTTAAAAGATTTTTTTAAGTAAGCTCTACACCCAACGTGGGGCTTGAACCCACAACCCCAAAGAGTCGCAGGCTCCATCAACTGAGTCAGCCAGGCACCTCTCAAATATTTACATAGTTTAACGTGAAAAAAATTGAGTTGATAATTTCCTCTACTTAGCAGAAATTGCTCTGTGCTTCCTAGGTATCTCAGTACCTGCAGAGAGCATCTTCTCAGTATTTTATGTACTGACAAGTCAATTGAGGGTGCCAACAATTTTAAATCTCTTAGCCATAATACTGAGAAAGATTGCAAGCAATTTAGGGAAAATATCACGAGTAAAAAGACTACTGAGAGCAAAAAGCATCTTTCAGAAAATATCAGTGATACCAAATAGCTATGACAAAGAAAATCATTATCTAAATATTTATAGATAAAAATGGTTTCCTTTTAGATAATCAATACATGGAATTTAAAATCAAACATTTCTGGAAAAAAAAAATCCTGAAAGTGTAAGTGAATTCATGTTATTTTTTTTAAATAATTTAATTTTTGAAAATAGCTTTTGAGGGGCGCCTGGGTGGCTCAGTTGGTTAAGCATCTGCCTTTGGCTCAGGTCATGATCCCAGGGTCCTGGGATGAAGTCCCACATCAGGCGCCCTGCTCAGCAGGGGAGGCTGCTTCTCCCACTTCCACTCGCTCCCCCTGCTTGCGCTCTCTCTGTGTCAAATAAATAAATAAAATCTAAAAAAAAAAAAAAAAAGAAAAAGGAAGAAAATAGCTTTTGTACAGTACCATTTTATAGGTCCACCAGTAAAATAAAACCATTTGTCAGGCTATAAAATAAATTTCGAAAAAGATCTATAATTATAAATTAAGTTACAGATTAACAAATATATATTATATATTAATATCAATTATATAATTAAAACAATAATGTAATTGTTTTAATACTCTTAGTGCTCCTTTAGTGTCTTAGCACTATGAATTATGTGGTTTATTTAAAGTCTCTTTTTCCTTTCTTCTACTGTTTCAGGTAAGAGAGTCTGCATTGTATGAATGGAGGTCTCAGTCCTCGGATTCCCAATGAGAAGATTTACGTGGGGATCCACGCTCCTTGAATAGACAGCCAGAAGGAAAGTAGCAAGCACAAAGAAGTTTATTAAAGTGAAAGTACACTCTCAAGGTGGTAGAGCAGGCAGGTTCTGGGAGGTGGACCAGGCCCCTAGGTTATTTCAGGGTTGGATATTATTGGGTCTCTCTGGAAGGGAGGAGCTGTGACATACCATGGGGTGGTCTCTAATGGAGGAAACTCTTCCCACAGGTTGGGAGGGGAAGTTTTTGACCCTACAAGGTTTGTACTGGAACTGTCATGGCAGCCTTTCTCCATGGGGTGGGGGGCTGTACTTACAATTACCCTGGGGCAGAGGTGGAAGAGGAGAGCGCATGCTCTGCACCCGTGGCTCTTGATCCATCAGGCCCAAAGTCTTGAAAGCCACAAAGGCAGGACGTTGTACCCTGGGGACTTTTAATTATCACCATCCTTGCCTCCAGCTCCTGTCTCTTATCATTCCCCTTCAAGGACTTGGGACTTTGCCTCGGGGCATTGCTTCCACTGCTCCCCTCTAGCTTCTACTGGACACTGTGACCAGGTGTAGGTTATGTCTTAAGGCCAGATTTATTTATGCTCCCTCTGCTTTAACAAAAGTGGGTATAATGAAAGAATTTTTTCCCCAAATCAATTCTAGATACTGCCTCCCACCCCATCCCAACAGTTACTTCTATTTGAAGACTTGGTGCAAGAGCATGGTCTCTGGAAGAAAGTCTCAGTAGATGCCAGCTACAGTGGTCCTACATAAATAACTTGCTATGGGGCCTTCCTAACAGAGAAGGGCACCTTCCAGATTAATCCACCTTCTTCCTCTGGCCATAAACAGAGGGAGGGTAATATTCCCAGATTATTTAGTTTTATTAGAAAATTGCATGCTTTTCCTCTTTGTACCACAAGGGAATTACTTAAGTTTTGTTCTCCTTCCATTCACATTCATAGCCTAAGGAATCTAAGATGGGTCTCTACCTTAATTGTTCAATGTTTTCCTAATATCCTCTGCATCAGTTATCACTCACTGTAAAATGAATAGAAAATTTAGGGGCTTAGGATGCTATTTCATTTGCTCGCAATTCTGTGGGTTAGAAATCTGGGCTGGGGTTTTGTTGGGTGTTTCTTCTGCTGGTCTCACTTGGGATCACTTGTAATGACTGGCAGTTATGAGGCAATTTGGTTAGAACTAGAGGATCTCATATGGCCTCACTCAAGAATGGCAGTCGGCAGGCTGTTAATTGGGATGCATCACCAGTAGGTGAGCTTAAATTCTTCCATATTGTGGTTTGGGGATTCCAGCAGAGACAAGAGTGCAAGCTCTGATGCAGGACTTTTCAAGCCTCTGCTCTTGTCATGTTTGCTCATGTTTTGTTGTCCAAAGCAATTCACATGGCCAAGCTTAAATTCAAAGGGCAGAGAAATAAGCTCTACTTCCTCATGGCAGAAGTAGCAAAGACACATTGACAAATGTAGACAATATAAGGATGGTGGGGTTGTTGTAACCATCTTTGCAAGCAATTTACTACATTGCCTAACTTTTGCTCACACTTAAAACACTCCAATAATGACAAAAATGATGATGTGAGGCATATCTCTGCGTGATTCCTTTCAGGAGTCAGCTGCCCTTATTACAGTGTGGGTAATAAATAACCCTCACCAACTTTAGTTTGTTGTTGGATAGACTGATACTGTGGATATAGAAAAGCCTTCTAAATCACCAAACAGATAAGAAGAATTATCATTAATCAAAAACTAGCACAAAACCTACCCCGCCACTCTTGATATTCCATCCCTCACTAATTTCTCGAGTCTGCATTTTATTGACACTTGGAGTCTAAACCACATATTTTTGGACCTTAATTCTCTGCTGCTTTGTGTAATTTGTCATTTGCCACATTCAACAATTTAGGATACATGTGCTATGCATCATCTAAGTGTCAAGTCGTTGGAAAGCTATGAATGAAATCAGGTATAATCCTTGATTTGGGGGAGCTTATCCTCTAGTTCTTGACCTTGGCCAGCCAAGCAATCTCAAACCTACTTTTGGGAAATTTAAAATTAAGTGTTCAGACTAGGCATGTGAGGAGCCAACCATGATCCTTAGACATCTCTGTTGCCCTGAATCACAGTACCCTCCCTCCACACGACTCCCCAGTCCTTATAGACACCATATGAGTGTCCTAGTCAAACTTCCTTAATCACTTTGGCTACGAATACCCTCAAAACCACATTTTCATACCACCTTCACAGATGGACAGAGGCCATGTTACTCAACTCTGCATCCCCGGTATCCTAAGGTAGGTCCCTGGTAGATATGTAATTTATGTTGAATAGATGAAAAGACAAATTGATCAGTATATAATACTGCTACAAAATCTTCTCTTGAGTTAATTTGTTTGCTTTTTTCTGGACTTCTATTACTTTGTTCCAGCCTCATGCTAGAGACGGCTTTCTACCAAATATTGGTTCTATTAGTAACATCAGTATAAAAACTAGAAGCTTCAAGTGGGTATTCAGTTTTGTCACTGGAGGTATACAAGCAATGGTTAGGTGATCAATATGTACCAGATGACAGGTTCTAATCCAGACTCTGCTGCAACGTAGCTGTGTGAATTTATACAAATCACTTGCCCCTCAGGGCCCCAGCTTTCTCATCTATTAATCTGAAGACAAGGGAGGCATCTCAAGGGAGGCTGTGTCCCCTTAGATTCCAGAAGGATGCATTAGCCTTCCAGTGGGTGGATAAGGGCAACAAGTTTCCCATGGCTTGGATGATCTCATGCCTTCCAAATTACCATTGATGAAATTGAACAGGAGAAGGCTATGTCAACTCTCCTCTTTATATCACTTCCAGTAATAAATTTGGAGATATCTCCAGTAATGGGTGTGAGCTCAGCTTACTGGACCTGTTTTTCTCAGAACAGCTTTATGGAGAACTGTTCCTCATAGGCAGATGCCTGCTTTTATCACGCCATATATCAGTGAGTGAATGACCATGAAATCCCTGCCTTACTGTGCCAGCCAAATGGATAAACAGGAAAATACAATCATCTCACAGCCAAATAACCATTGGCATATTATATTGCTCAAGGGAGAAAGGGACCACGTGTTCACATATTGTTTTAGGATCCATTCATTCATCCATCAAGCATCTTTTTACATGCTCCTTCACCCAAGTACCTGGGGAATGGTGCAGGGGTGGGGTGAGGTGGAGGTAGGAGTGTGAGGGAAAAAGGATGAATTAGCTCTGGACCAAGTCCTCAAAGAGTTTATAGACAAGTGGGATGGATAAGATGTGCACAAGAGAGATTTTATTTTGTCCTTTGGCAAGGTCATTTTCACATTATTTGCTATTCATCTGTTAATTTATCTATTTACTCCTCCGGAAAGCTATAACTCTTTTCAGGGCAAGGACAATGACTTGCTTATTTTCCTTAGCTGTCCTACTCTGAGTTGGCTGCCTCTACTTCCCTACCAGAATACTTCTCAGATCGGGAGTTAAGTCAACTATATCCTCTCTGTGGCCCTTGAGAAACAAGAGGGTAAAGACTGAGCATGTCTTGCTTAGTTTTACATTCATTCATTTATTCAGCAAATAGTAATAGGAGTTCTATTATATGTTAAGTACTTTTCTAGGCATGAAGTGTTCAGCAATGAATAGAAGAGATAGTGGCAGAAACAGATAATATATGAGTATAAAAATAAAGAGTGAGTCAGAGGATGATAAACATTATGAAGAAAAGGAGATCAAGCAAAGGTTAGGAAGATTCAGCATGGGAGCTGATTGCAATTTATATAGTCAGAGAAGGTCTAACGGAGGAGAATTTAAGCAAAAACTTGAAGTAGGTAAACAAAGAGGCAGGTTGGTTTTAGCAAAAGATCATTCTGGGCAGAAGTAGGAGCAAGTACAAAACACAGAGGTGGGAACATGTTCAAGGATAAGAAAGGAGGTCAGTTGCTGGATGGAAGTGAGGGAGGGTCAGAGCAGGGATGAGGACTCAGATCAGGTGTGGCTTTAAAAGGCATTGAAAATCATGGACTTTGAGTCAGATCCCCTAGTCATCGTACAGCTCTTGGTGCTCAACAACTCTGTGTTAATGAATGTTGAGTCATATTCCTGATGTAGGAATAGGAGTCAAATATCTGGGTCCTCTATCCAGGTCGCCCAACATTCAGTGTAAGCTGTTTTTATAAGGGGCAGGTGAGGAAACTACAGCTAGGCGAACTGTTAAGTTCTAAGAGGAACCACCCAAGCAGACTGGGGCTCAGAGGATTGAGAGATGGAATCAGTGCAAGGGGCCATCCAAGATCTAACACTGGGCTTGGTCTTAGAGGAAAAGTGAAAATCGGGCATGTAGGATGAAGAGAGAGACATCCCAGGAAAAAGGAATAGCACATGCAAAAGCATAAAGAATAGAGAACATGTTCAGTGAACATGGAACAATCAAGCATTGTTGGAGCAAAGGACAGGGGAAGGAAAAAAAAAATAGGTGCACATGATATACAGATCATGACTTGGGGCCAGATAACAAAGACCTTGAGTACCAAGCTCAAGTATAAGTAGAGAAGGAAGAATCATGGATGGCTCTGGAACAAATAAGTGGCAAAGCCAAGGAACCAATAGCAACCAACTTTGGTTTAGCAAAGGAGGGAGAAAGCTGTCAGGGGTTGTTGTGATGACATCTGATCTAGGTCTGTGGCTGAAAGAGCAGAGAAAATGAGCGAAGGGTACACAGGAAAAATGGAGGAAGGCAAATCCCCATGACTGACAAACGTTGTATGGGGGCAAAGGAATGCTCCTAGCCCATAGTCTCTGCAGGTTTCTAATAATTGTTTATGCTCAAATATTAATCAGCATGACTTGTTCATTTCCTCTGTCTTCTTTCCTTAGGGAAGTGATTTAGAATATTTTGAAAACTCCCACACTTTCAGAAATGCACATCAACTTGTGCCATGACTCAAGCAGATTCTTCTTAAATGCAAACTCCAAGCAAGGATTATTCAAAAGTGGCTAGAGTGTGAACATTTATCAGAAAGGGATGGAGTAGGGCAAATGTCAACACAGCTGAAGAATGTTTTCTGATGTGACATTAGCTTTGATTTGTGATACACAGGACCAAAGAATGAGGTATTCCTTAGACATTTCACTCAGGAGGGGCTGTGTAATATGGTGGTTAGGAGGAAGAGATCTGGAAATACACAATCTCAGTTCAAATCTCAGCTGTTATACTTACTAGCTTTGTGACTTTGGACAAGTTCATTAACCTTTCTGTGTCTCCATTAACTGATGAGTGAGGATGACCCCTAAAGGGGTATGCACACTCCATCATGTCCACATACCATGTCCATGCCTAGCCACAGTCTGAGTAGCCCATATATACAAACACACGTGATTATTATTGCCACTAGAAAAGCAATGTGATGGGTAGGTTACAATCTCAATTATGGTGGCATGAAGGGCACTGCTGTGAACACCTACACACTCCGTGCACCTTGCTAGGCAGGGGGACTAACTCTGGGACACCATGGCACAGCTGGAGATGAAGCCCAATCAAGCTGTTAACTGCTACAATAAGATACACCTGGTTCAAACTCCTCACAGAGGAAACAGAAGTCCGAGGAAATGAAGTGATTTGCCCACAACCCCGGAGCTAATTAATGTCAGACCTGGAACTGATACTGGGTGTGTCTGACTTTTCAGGTGAGGACTCTTTCCATCCAACATCCTCTCCCCAGCTAGGTACTCTCCGAAAAAAGAACCACACCAGAACTTACTCTCCATGGTCTCATCTTATTCACTAAAAGCCATGGCATAACTGAAGAATCCACTTTTTTCTTTGCATAGTCATTTTTCCCAAAATAGCCCCTAGATTCTCATCCATGACTTCAGAGTGAACTTCATGTACCACTGGTGACAAAATCAAGACAGGGAGATGCCTCAGCTGCCCCTTAAGCTCCCACCGGATGTGATTCACCAACAAAAACATCCTTCCTTCCAGGCTAATGCCACCTCTCACTTTCCACCTGAGGCCTGATTTTCCTGGGTAGGGTTTCCTGGTTAGACAAACTTGTATGCAATGTGTGGGATGGATGAGGGAGGGTTAAAATAGCTAAGCCACAAAAGGTTACTTCTGAGCTTAGTCTCTTGAAGTTCCAATCTCCTCATTCTTTTGTATTGAAAACCATGCTTTGTCCAGAAAAATCTCCAGAGAGTGGGTTGCTAGGTTGTGGGAGTAATTAACCTTTCCAGAATTAACATGAGGCCAGAAAACAACTTGTTGGGGGCCTGGCATATGATATATCCCTCTTAAATTAGAAGTCCAGCCTTCCAAACTCAGCAAGTGATGGCCATCTTCAATGTGTTCTGGTTAGACCACATCGAAAGTGTTGCATTTCATTTCAAACTCTGCATTTATTTTTCAAAATGAAAGGATATGTATTGATTGCTTCTTAATATAAGAAGTAATTTGTGCTTATTTTAAAACCTTCAAGGAGTACTGAAGTATATAAAGTAGAAACTAAAAGTCCATCACCCATAATTCTACTCCAGAAATAACCACAATTAATGGATCGAACTTACAGACTTTTTTCTGTGTTTATGTTTGACTATATTTTTTTTCTTAGGAAAATAAGATTATATTAGTATACATAATGTCTTGTAAACTATTTTTGGCTTTCAAAGAGGTTGTGCTTTTCCTTCTACATCAATATTTATAAATTTACTTTTTTCTTCTTTTAATAGATTCATTGATTTGTCACTTTTTGATTCATTCACCATTTATTCGTTTTTGAACAATATTTATTGAGCACTTATTATGTGCCAAGCATTAGTGTTGCTGATCGAGGGTTTTGTTTTTGGTTTTTGGTTTGTAGTAAAATCTACATAAAATTTACTATTGTAATCATTTTTAAGTATAGAGTTCAGTGATATGAAGTACATTTTCACTGTTGTGTAACCATCACCACCATCCATCTCTGGAATTTTGTCCTCTTCCCCAACTGAAACTCTGTACCCATTAAACAATAACTCCCCATTTCCCCTCTGCCTGGCCCCTGGCAACTGTCATTCTGCTTTTTGTCTCCATAAATTTGACTACTCTAGAAAGTGAAATCATACAATAATTGTCCTTTTGAGCATGGCGTATTTCACTTAGCATGCCTTCAAGGTTCATTCGTGTTGTAGCATGTGTCAGAATTTTCCTTTTTAAGGACAATTAATATTCCGTTATATGTATATACCATAGTTTGTTTATCCATCCATCAGCTGATGGACATTTGGGTTGCCTTGACCTTATGGCTATGATGAATAATGCAGCTACATATCTGAGTGTACAAATATCTGAGTCTGCTTTCAATTCTTAAGGGTATATACCCAGAAGTGGAATTGCTGGGTCATGAGGAAATCCTGTGCTTAATTTTTTGAGGAACTGTCCTACTGTTCTCCATAGTAGCTGTGTCATTTTACATTCCCAGCAGGAGTGTACCAACATTTCAATTTCTCCACATCCTCACTAACTCCTGTTATTTTGTTTTTGTTTTTTAAGTAATACCTATCTTAATGGGTATGAAGCAGTATCTCATTATAGTTTTGATTTGCGTTTCCCCAATGATTAGGAACTTTGAGCATCTTTTCATGTGCTTATTGGCTGTGTGTATACCTTCTTTGGACAAATGTCTATTCAAGTCCTTTGCCTATATTTGAATTGGGTTGCTTACTTTTTAGTCCAGTTATAGGAGTTCTTTTTGTATTTTGGATACTAATCCCTTATCAGTTATATGATTTGCAAATATTTACCCCTAATCTGTAGATGGCCTTTCACTCTGATGAGAGTGTCCTTTTATGTACAAAAAATTTAATTTTGATTAAGTACAATTTGTCTATTCTTTCTGATTCTTACCTATTCTGATTGAGTTCTAATTTAGATACAATCCTGTGCCTTTATGGAATTTACACTGGAGAAGACATAAATTAAGCAATTAATTACACATATTCTTACTTACTGGGTGGTAATTAAAGCTGGTTCTGTGAGTGGTTAGACCTAGCTTATTTAGCCTATTTGGCGAAAGAAGACTTCCTGAAGATCTAAAGGTAGGATGAACAGGAGTTAGGTAGGCAGGAATCTTTCGAGTATTGGGGGAGAGCCTTCTGGGATAAACACACAGATGTGCAAAGGCCCTGAGGAAGGTAAAGGAAATTGGAAAGGCTGACAAACTTGGGTGAAGCAGAGTAGAGCAGGCTGGGAACAGTTGAGACAGGGTGTTGAGGGCCATGCATTTATATCAGGTTCAATTTGTTGCAATTTGCAAGTGACTGGGTAAAAAAATACCCTAAGTCTCATTTGGCTAAGAAAGTGTACATGGGACAGGGGTGAGGGGTGGAGGTAGGGGTGGATGTATTTGATTACATTAAAATAGAAAATAGGAGTAAAACTAGCTTTGGTGATAATTAGATCCAGGGACTAAAATGCTGGAGGCATTTACTCTCCTTAGCTTTCATGTCTATTTTCCTTTTCATTTTAGCCACATTATCTCATCCTGCAAATAGACTCTTCCCAGGTGTTAGGGGCTGAGAGGTTTTGACCATTGGTGGCTCCCAGCATCTTCCTTGCAATAGATTACAAAGGAAGTAGACAACTTTTCTCTCTTCTATTGAGTACATATAAATTTCTGTGGCTTGCCTCTAGACTATACTTGACCCTTAGCCCATGTCAGCAGCAGTGTCACCTTGGAACTGGTTATAAATGCAGATTCTCAGGCCTCATCCTAGGCTGATGAAATCAGAAATTCTGAGGCCCAGTAATCTGTTTTCATAAGCCCTCTGGGTGATTCTGAGGCACTCAATTTTGAGATCTGCTGTTTTGGGTCACTGTGACTAAGGAGGTAGGGTACAAAGACTGGTCAAGGCTTGGTCATATGCTCACCCATATGGAAGGCAAAGTCCTGTAATTGACAGAGCTTCCAAGGTCTCTTGAAGTATTTGGTAGAGAGGGGTCTTTCCAAAGACAAGGGCAGGAAGTACGGATTGCCATTATCAGAGTGGAGGAAAGGACACCAGACAGACCAATATGCCAGGCGTCTATAGCACCAGGGCAAATATTTGGGAATCCATATGAAAGCAAGGGGAACCTACTGAATAGCTTTCAGCAGGAAGCCTGATAAAATTCGCATTTAAATGATAACTTTGGTGGCTGTGTGGCATTCTGATGGGGCATCAGGAGTGGACGCAGAGAGAGCAGTCAGAGGGCCATTACAGTTGTCTAGAAGTGATGGAAAACAAGTAGAGAGATGGAGAAATGGTTCAACAGCACTCAGTGACCAGCTGGACCTGGGGCGTGGCAGGGGGGTGTCTGGTCTGATTCCATCATCGGCCACATATCCGTGGCTCCCTGGACCTGGAAATCCCCTTCTCTGTCCTCTTTACCTGGCAGAGTGTTACTTCTGGTCACATCTCGGCCTCACTGTTTCTTCTCTGGAGAAACCCGAGCCTCCAGCTTTTCACCTAATGCTGTTTAATTTTCATTCAGATCACTCGTCATGGTTTATATCATTACATTCACTCACATAATTATTTCCTTCATGTTTCAGCTCCTCTAAAATTCTGTATCACGCCTGAAGCCAGGAGCTGTTCCTTCCCAAGAGACAGGAAAGCTCAGTCACTGAGTCCACAGACCCTGGAGCCAGGCTGCTTGAGTTCAAACTCTGGCCCTACTACTGGCCAGCTGTGTGATTTTACACAAGTCACTCCACTTTTCTGGGCCTGTTTTCTCGCCTGTTAAATGGGTGGACTACTATTCCTACCTCATAGGACTGCTGTGAGGAATAAAGGCGGTGACAGCCTGCTTTCATGTTCTCTGCTTTGTCCCTGCCACCTCTCCCAGGATCTGGTGTCTACCAGGCATGCAGTAAACATCTAAAGATGAATGGAACATCAACAACAGTCTTTGAGGTATGAGTAGGTGGGAATATGGGCACTGAGTGCCGAGCACAGGGGGCACTGGAAGGTGAGCATGGTCCCCAGGGCAGCCAAGCTTGTAAAGTCAGTGTTTGACATGGCAAATGCTATCTGCCTAGGAGACCCTCATGGAAAGATGTCGAGGAGCACTTGGGGAGGTAAGTCTGAAGCATAGAACAGTCCTGACTGAGGGGTTGTATTCATTTCCTAGTGCTGTCATAACAAAATACTATAAATTGGGTGGCTTAAAATAATAGGCATTTACTGTGTCACAGTTCTGGAGGCTAGATTCCAGAAGCAAGGCATTGGCAGGATTGTGCTCCCTCAGAAGGCTCTCGAGGAAGATCCTTCCGAGTGGCTTCCAGCCTCTGGTAGCCCCAGGCACTCCACAGCTGGTGGCTGCCTAACTCCAATATCTGCCTCTTTCCCCTCACGGCCATCTTCTGTCCATCCATGTCCAAATTTCCCTCTTCTTACAGGGACACAGTCGTGTTGGATTGAGAGTCTGCTCTACTCCAGCATGACCTCATCTTAACTGATCACATCTGCAACAATCCCATTTCCAAATAAATTCACATTCTGAGAATGTAAAGCCTGGGTCAGGGCTTCAACGTATCTTTTTGGGAGACACAATTCAACCCGAACGGGGGTGCTTTCCACTTGGCAGGTGACTGGCATTAGATGCTAGTTAGAGCCATGGTAACAGAGATAAGTACAGCCTGGTGATTAAGAGTACAACTTCTAGAGTCAGACAGAGGTGGGATTGACTCTTCGCTCTGCCACCTGCTAGCTAAGATCTTGAGCAAGCTTACAAAGACTGTTTCCTCACCTGTAAAATAGGAATAACAGAAGTATCTACCTCCAGGTTTTTTGTAACTATTAAATGAGAGAATGACTGTAAAGTGCTTAGCATAATTCCTGTCACAGGGTAAGTGTTCAGTAATGGTATGTTAGCTAAGATGTTCTATGGGGACAATCTGACATGAGAAAGAAAGAGCAGCAAGAAATAAATCCTTAACCAGGAGGAAGCACCCCATTTTTAGGTTAGAAAGGACACAGGAGAGCACCTGGGATAATGAAAATACTAGAAATTATTTCCTGGTGCTTAGGGTACATATTTATCCTAAGAATTTAGCCCATTGGCTGGCCTAGTAATGATAACTTAGTATGGATCTGCCAACTAAATTGAAAGAATATGAAGGAGACTTTTAGCCAGCAGAAGAGGAGTATTACGGAAGAAAGAAGACTGCAAGTTACCCATAAATCTCTGGAAGGCTCTCCTCCAGAGAGGAAATTATACCTACCCTATGAGTGTAAACCAGAATTGGGGGATGAAATTATAGGGAGAACCATTTTTACTCAATACAAGAAAACATCTGCTGAGATCCTTACTCCTTGATGCCTGCAAGCAGAGATGGATAGCACCAGCCAAATCATTTACAGCAGGCGTTGTACTAGGGAGATGGTTGGATGAGAGGCTTGATGAGTTCTTTTCACCTATGATTCCAAAGTGATAAAGAGGCCATAAATAAGAGATATTCATTAGATGAGAGGAACATGATAGAAACTATTTAACAAGAGGCATTAAGCAATATGAAAATCCCTTCCTTTCTAATTTAGTTTTAAAACTAAACCTATTTCGAAAGGCCAAAGATACCAGCCATTGATTTCACATTACACTCAATCTCTTTTATGTTTGATTTTTATAGAGGAGGATCAGCAGTCTTTGGGAAGCATTTCTGGATCCAAACAATAATTCTTAATTCTCTAAGTAAAAGCTAATGGTCATGTTAACGTCCTTTAACAGAAGGAGAGCCAAGCCAGGCAAGTAAAATAGACTTTTTACTTCCCATCCTTTTTAGATAAGGCATACGATAGAGTCCACCTGGTGTCCTGTCATCACAAGGTAAAGTTCATGATTTCCAGAACTGTGAAGGAGAATGGGGGGAGAGGCATGGAATAGATTGCAACAGAAAACAGAAAGTCCCCTACTTTAAAGCCCCTTCTCAAATGAGTTCTAGAATGTGCCATTCAGGTCCCTCTTCGGGATGAAAGCCTTATTCTTCCAGCTGCTGGGATTGGGCGGACCAGTAGCTCTCATTGTCATGCCTCAGTGGGGCGGGGCCACTTTGAGCAAGAGTGCCCCTCCTTCCTGCCTCCGTCCAATGACTAATCAGTGAGGATGGAAATAGGCCTGACCTCTCCCTTCACCAAGGGACATCTCTGAAGGGCCACCCCAGCTTCAAAGCTCTACCAGAGTTGGTTGAAGCTTTTGTTGGACTTCATCTGAGCCAGCTTTTCCCTCTGTTTAGTCTTGTCCTCCCTTCCAAAGATGTTGACTCTGAAAGCATGATCTAGTAAACTTTCTGCATGCCAATGTCCACCTCAAAGTCTGCTTCCTGGCAAACCCATCTGCTTGCCTCCTTTGAATCCTTGCCTCCTTTCAGTCATCACCCCATTTTTCTGCTTGTCTTTACCTCAAAGCTCAAAACATTATTTATATTCTTTATTACTAATCCATCAATGGACATTTAGATTGTTTCCATGTCTCGCCTACTGTGAACAATGCTGCAATGAACATGACAGTGCAAATATCTCTTTGAGATTCTGATGTCATTTCTTTTGGATAAATACCCAGAAGTAGGATTATTGGATCATATAGGATTTCTATTTTTGAGGAACCTCCATACATTTTTCTGTACTGGCTGCACCACTCCATCCCAGCTTTGCACCTATAGTTAACAACACTGTACTGTATATTTAAAAATTTGTTAAGAGGGTAGGTTTCACTGTAAGCATTCTTACCACACACATTCACTCTTTTCCCTTCCTTCTTCATCTTCCCTTCGTGTGTGAACCCATTCCAATTAGACTTTGTCACTAACACTCCACACTAAGTTCTTGTCAAGGTCCCTACAGTTCATCTTGCCAAATCCGGTGAACAAATATCAATCCCCATCTTAACTGACTCCTCAACAACATCTGTTGTAGTTGAACATTCCCTTCAACAACATCTGTTGTAGTTGAACATTCCCTTCTTCTTAAGGCACTGTCTTTGCTAAGTTTCTATGTCTACGCTAAGGACATCAGACTTAGCTTTTCACTGACTACTTCTTCTCTCTGTCTTTTACTAAATCACCTTTTCATTCCTAACCCTTAAATGTTGTAAAACCCCAGAGTTCACCCTTGACTTTTCTTTCTTTTTTAACTATACTTATTCCCTAGGTCAGGAGTTGCTAAACTTCTTCTGTAAGAGCCAGATAGTGAATATTTTTGTCTTTGGGGTTATATGAGCTCTCTTGCAACTGCCTAACTCTGCCACTGTAGCATGAAAGTAGCCAAAGACGTCACATTAAAAAATGAGCATGGCTGTGTTCCAATAAAACTTTATTTACACACACCCATGCACACACATACATACACACACAAACTTTATCTACAAAAATTTGGCCACCTATTGGCTATAGTTTGCTCACCCCTATTCTGTACAATGTCATCTGGCTCCATAGCTTTAAATAGCACGTCTAACTTTTCTAAACTCCACATCCAGATATCTAAGTTGCCACCTGGTATCCCCTCTCAAAAGTAACATTTACCAGAAGCAATCTCCTGGATTTTTATCCATTTATTGCCCTCTCAGCCTATTTCTCTTCCAGGTTTCTTTATATCAGCAAGTGGCATCACTATTTATACCATACTAACACCACCCAACCAGCTCCTCCTCCATGACAAACTGAGTTCAAGACACTAGCTTCTTCTACCTGGATTATTTCAATCATGTTCAATAGGCCTTTCTGCTTTACCTCTAATCCCCTGGAGTCTAGTCTTTATATGACAGCAAAAGAATACTTCAAAAAAAATCAAAATTACACTTTGATATATTTTGCTACTCAGTGTTGTCTGATGGCTTTCTATTTCATTCACAATAAATTTCAGATGTCTAACCAAGGCTGAGAAGGTCTGAAATTATCTCGTCTCTCCTCACCTTTCTGGTCCTGGGATCTATTATGTTTCTCCTTACAACCTATATTTCTATATGAAAATTATCCATAAGTGTTATTTGACATGAAGACATTTTCATACATACATAGTCCTGAAGAATTTACCTCCTATTCATTTCTTCCCCCAAGAATCTTTTAGAGGATATGCTCCAAAAATTGAGGGAAAAAACAAAAAAAAGAGGAAGATAAAAACTCAAGAAAACTTGAACTCTATGACCCAGCAATTGCACTCCTGGGTATTTACCCCAAAGACACAGATGTAGTGAAAAGAAGGGCCATATGCACCCCAATGTTCATAGCAGCAATGTCCGCAATAGCCAAACTGTGGAAAGAGCCGAGATGCCCTTCAACAGATGAATGGAGAAAGAAGATGTGGTCCATATATACAATGGAATATTACTCAGCCATCAGAAAGGATGAATACCCAACTTTTACATCAACATGGATGGGACTGGAGGAGATTATGCCAAGTCAAATAAGTCAAGCAGAGAAAGTCAATTATCATATGGTTTCACTTATTTGTGGAACATAAGGAACAGCATGGAGGACATTAGGAGAAGGGAAAAATGAAGGGGGGGAATCGGAGGGGGAGATGAACCATGAGAGACTATGGACTCTGAGAAACAAACTGAGGGTTCTAGAGGGGAGGTGGGTGGGGGGATGGGTTAGCCCGGTGATGGGTATTAAGGAGGGCACGTACTGCATGGAGCACTGGGTGGTATACGAAAACAATGGATCGTGGAACACCACATCAAAAACTAATGATGTATTGTATGGTGACTAATGTAACAAAATAATTTTTAAAAAAGCAAAAAAGAAAAGAAAAGAAAAGAAAACTTGAACCCAGTGCAGGAAAGGAGAAGAAAAGGGAGCCACCAGCATGGTGGAGATGAAAAATCTCAGGATGACTGATAAAAAGACAGAGGCCATAAATATCCCTCATAGGAATCAGAAGACAGAAAACTCTGAAAGGATGATATTCAAGTTTAAAAAACTAGAACTGATGAACAAAGTATTGTTTTTGTTCACACTGAAAGGAACTTTGCAGTTCCATTTGAAAATACAGGCTAGTGGCGCCTGGCTGGCTCAGTGGGTAGAACATGCGACTCTTGATCTCGGGGTTGTGACTTTGAGCCCTACATTGGGTGTAGAGCTTACTTAAAAAATAAAATCTTCAAAAAAAGAAAAGAAAAGGAAAATGCAGGCTAATTTAATAGTAGGCACTTTAAAATCTGAGCAAATTATAAAAGGAAATAATTATTAACCCCAAGGAAAGCAAATGAACAAAAAATGATACAAAAACAGAAATGAAATCATGGTATAAAAACTGGTGGCTCAATTGGGTACAATAATTACATAACTCTATGGAAATGAATACAATGTTAGCCAAGAGAATAAAGAAAGTTTGGTGCAGTGGCAAGATCTTCAATAGAAATATACCAGGTACCCGTTAGAGTGTTTTAGGTTTTATTCTGATATAATTATACATGGAGGGTCAAAATTCGAGGATGTGTGTGAATGTACATGTGTGTGAAAAGATATACATTCTTATCTTTTGTAAAAAAGTCAAAAGAAAGTGCTTACAACAACAACAAAAAATTCAAATTAAAAAAATAAAAAGGTAAGAGTGTTAAAATGTGGCTGCATTTCTAAGAATGATAGTCTAGGGTACAAAAGGGGACTACTGCCTCCTGCATCTCTTCTTATAATGTTGGTCTTTATAAAATACATAATATATTGACTGCTTTCATAATTTTAAAAATTTAATTAAAGAAGAATAGAATAAATCTGTCAACGAAATGAGATAATTCTGACTTCTGGACTGGCTGAATTTGCCCCTCCCCAACTCCCAACCTTTTTTTTATTATTATGTTTTTTAAACTTTTTTTGAAGATTTTATTTATTTGACACAGAGAAAGAGAGAGAGAGAGAGTACAAGCAGGGGGAACAGCAGAAGGAAAGGAGAAGCAGACTCTCCACGGAGCACGGAGCCCGATGTGGGGCTCGATCCCGGGACTCCAGGATCATGACCTGAGCCAAAGGCAGACGCTTAACCGACTGAGCCACCCAGGCAGCCCAACCCAACCTTTTCTTTTAAAATAAGAGTTAAATCATATGATATGCAAAGTACTTAGTACATACTAAGCCTTCAAAAACAAAGCTAACTCTCTTGTTATAGTAAACAAGGGGTAAAATTCCAAGATGAAATTTTAGTTTGGTAAATACATTTAGTGCGGTTATTAAAAAAAAAAAAAAAGACAATTAGTTTACAAAATGCTTGTTTTCATCAAAGAATCACTAGACTTTGGGAATGGCAAGAGGTCTTCTGCCAGCTTCAGTAAAATGGGGACACTCCCCTCCCCATCCTCCGTCATCAACTTTCTAGCCATCCATCACTTAACGTGCTGCTGAGAGCCCTGCAGGAGTTCAGAACACAACTGCCAATGGACTGTCTTGCTAGGATGAGCTATGGCACCACTAGAGAGAAAGGAAGGGAAACTGATTTGTAGGAGGCCAGCTTTTACAAAGCACAATTCCATGGGGTTAGTTACAAGTATTCAATTTCCCAAATAAAAATAAAGAGTTAATTAAGTAACAAATTACACTTTTAAAGGAATGGAAAAAAAATAAAAAAAATAAAAACCTCTAGCTGTTGGACGATAATGCAATTTTGCTTTATCTCACACATTTATAGAGAGAGGCTGTGTTTTCTGAAGGTGCTGTATTCTGCTTCAGAAATATGTATCTTCTCTGATGGAATGTATTCTTTCATGCATTAAAGCCATTTTCTCCTTTTCTTCTGCAAGTGGTTGATGCTGGAGCAATGTATGACTCACCAAAACAGGACAGCTTGTGACTCTTGCTCATAGAAGCACGTATGTCAGAGAAACGTGCTTTTCCAAATACAGCATATTTGGGTTGTTTCTGTTACTGATGAACCTCTCTGTTCAACCCAAAGATCAAAGGCTGTGGGTGGCCTTGCTTTAATCCTTATGTGTCCAAGAAAGGGGGTAGGGAGGGCTATTTGCAACCACAGCCACAACAGGAATGATCTGCCATTGGGAATCAATTATTTTGTTCATTAAAAATATACTTAAGATCTGTTATATTCAGGTAACTGGTAGATAGGAGGGTAAATTGTCACAATCCCTGGTCTAATGGGGCACAAGCACATAAGCCAATGATTATAAAACTCCGTGCAAGGGCTATGATAAAGAAAAGCAAAAACCGTAATGCGGAGACTAAGATGAGAGTCTAACCAAGTCTAAGTTCCTTTTTACAGAAAGGAGAGAGAAAAGGGTAAGTGGAAGCTCCCTTAGGGAGTGTTTAGACCAAATCAGAAATGAGAAAGGTACATTGAACATTTACTGACTAATCCCCCTGGCCCCAGAAAACCCATCAAGTTATTGTCAGTTATAGTAGTATTTTATTATTATTATTCCCAATTTTAAAATGTGGAGGCGATTAAGAATGAAATCACTTATCACATTGGTTATTTCCAAATTAAAGGGCTTTCAGAGAAACAGCTATAAAAGCTTATAGAAACCCCCCAGAACAAAGTCTAACACAAATCCCACCCCCTGATGTGACCTGAGCAGTTTCTAAGGGGAAATGGAAAATATTTAATTCAGAACAATATTTTAATTAATTAAAATTAAAATATGCATTCTTGTCGGGTTGCAATAAACATGCATTGTTATTTCCTTAGTGCCCAGTTTAGGTCCTTGTGAATGTACAGATGGATAAACATATGTCCACCCTTTGGGAAGACTGTAGACAATAGAGGGCAGAGTCTGGACCAATCATTAGGTCTTTATCAATTTACGTCCATTCTCTTTGCTCTACTCCAACGCCATGAGCAATCATATTTTATATGCACTTTTATAATAGTCTTCTTACAGCGCCCCAGCTCATCACTTGCCTCCCTTCAATCTGTTTAGTGTAGCTAGAATGATCTTTGAAAACACATAGCTGCACTTTGTGATTTTTAAGAAGGAAAATTAAGTGTATCTCTGATCCCATTCTTCTAAAACCAATGTAATTAAATGAAAACAAGAGAAACACAAACTGTATTTCCTCTCTCATTTTTGCACCCCCTGAACACACATACATACAAACACACACACACACACATGCACACAACTGCGTATTAGAAGGGGTAACCAGTGGCACGTCTCTCCCATCACCACTATTTTTCCACAAAAACCAATAAAGGAAAAACTAAACTTATTCAGTGATGATGGTAAATACAAGGAAAGTCAGCATAGAATCCGGAATAGGAATACCTGCCAGAAGAAAGGGGAAAGGAATCTTACAAAGGAAAGACAATTGAAGAACAGCCCCCCCCCAATCTTAACAGATGAAATGATACTTGTTACCAAATATTTTGTTGCATGCATAAAGTGTAAATGCGAATGTGTATGAATTAAGAGCTCAAGAAAAGTTTCAGGACTCAAGGAACAATAAGAACAACAATAAGATCAAAGAACCAAACAACAAGGTTAGGAATAAAAGGAAAGTGAAGAAGGTAACCATCACTGAGAAAGCTGCATTAAAAGACCCATCTCTATTGATCAAAAGAACATTACAGCTGTTAAAGCCATGCAAGGCAGGCTGGAAAAAAGTAAACTAAAGAAATTTAAATAGTTTTTAAAAAAATAGAAAAAAAAATGTTTATAGAAGACAAAGGAGATAAAACATAGATATAATCGGTGTCACTGAGTGCAATCAGGACAAATGAAAGAAAAATAAAGTAAATCAAATATCTGAACATGTCAGACTCTTGTTTAAAACTTCAAAACACTTCCCACTCCTGCCAGAAGAATCCAAAGCCTTACTGTGCTGACAAGTTTCTTCATGGCATGTACACCAGGGTAGATCCAGCTGGAGAGGTCAAGTCAGGGCCCTAGGATATCAGCCCTTATAACTTTCATTTTAAGATTTTATTTATTTATTTGAGAGAGAGAATGAGATAGAGAGAGAGCACATGAGCAGGGCGTGGGGGGACAGAGGGAGAGGGAGAAGCAGACTCCCTGCTGAGCAGAGAGCTCGATGCGGGGCTTGATCCCAGGACCTTGGGATCATGACCTGAGCTGAAGGCAGATGCTTAACCGACTGAGCCAGCCAGGCATCCCAGCCCTCGTAACTTAAATAGGGATTCATTACATGGGGTGTGATGAGAAGCCGCTGGGGCTTCTGAGAAGCGGATGACCTGATCATCTTTGTGTTTCAGAGCAGTAGGCTGTGGGGACACAGGGGGAGAAGGGAGGGTAGCTTATAGGAGACTTATTGGATCTGCCCACCATATAGCAAAACCCACAGTAGACGTTCAAGGCAGGATTATTGACCTGAAGGCAGCTCTCCTATCCTGAAATGTTTTTACAAGGCATTCCATTAGTCAAAAAGAAGGAAGGTTCTTCCTACCCCGTGTGGAGCTCCTGCACAGCTTTCATTTGTTTCAGAACTCCAAGGGTTCATTTGTCCCTTTTGCTTTGATTTTGAATTACAGATATCTTCTCAGAATGCTAATTACAGAATGCGTGTAACTCATGGTCCATTTCTCTTCCCCAAGGCCCAAGTTCTAATTTTAGGAATCCAAAGCCACTTGGTGAGAGCTTGCTTACTCTTGGACATTCAAAGAACTGTTGTCTTGAACACTACCAGAGAACATTCATCCATGCACCCACTGCCCCAGCCTGGGCCTGCATTTGTCACATGCCATGCCTTTATGTCACTGCTTCCATGAAGGGTGGGAGGCCACCTCATGCTTTGCTCAGCCAGGGGAAGAGAATCCACACTGAACTCAGATGGGATGAGAAGCACCATTTCCCCAGGAGCAATGGAGATTAGACCAGTATGTGTAAACCCCTTCACTTCTACGATGAGAAAATAGTTATAAAAGTATCCAGTCTAGTTTCTGATCCATATGTAAGACCTCAATAAACAACATCACTATTTATAAGATGAGTAATATTATTGCTGTCTCCTATGTGAATATCCAACTCAGGCATTAACCTGTAACTCACTAGAGGACATTATACAAATGTCTTTGGAATTAAATTTTTAGTTCCAAATAAAGCAAATATATATATATTTATATATATTTATTTGGCATATATATATATCCCCTGGTTCCTACCCGTCCCAAACCACTTTCACGCTCAGGTTAGTTTCCTCTTGGAAAAACACAGACAGGCACCTGCCCTTTCTCAGCAGAGTCCTGTGACACCCTGGATATGCCTAGGCTCTTCTCTGCCAACATTCCTATATATTAGCCCCTTAGTTGTGTATCACGAACACGAAAGAGCCCAATCACGTTAATTAACATTCTCATGTGTATTCCTCTGAACAATTCTAGGAACAGGACTCCAGACTTGACACAAAATACCCACACTTGTGCTTGCCATCCTCCAGATCAATTTTTAAAGTATTACCAAAACTCAGTGTTTATGAAAAAAATATAACAAAACCTCAGGGTTTACTGCCCGCAGTCCTTATGATCTGCTTGTAAATTATTGGTGAAAAGCACCAATCCCCCAGATTCTGCCAGTTTTCAAGAGAAGTGTTTAAGTATTTAATCCCCAGGAAATGATGAAGATCATTAAAGGTTTAACAGGATGCCCTCTGGGGTCTCATTTATTAATTTAGCAAACATTTATTGAGTGCCTAAAATATGCCTGACAACTGAACTAGGAATATAATGATAAACAAAAACACAAACCTGGTTTTTAGTTTCACAGAGCTTATGGTGAAGGGGGCAGGGGAGGATGGGGAGGAGGGTAAATTAAACAGGCAATTATAATAGGGAATGTTAAGTATTAAAATACATGTCAAACAGGTCGCTCTGGAAGGAAATGGTCAGGTCTTCCGATTTTGCCAATGAGTGGGGGAGGTATATCAAGGGAAGGCTGGTTTCCAGAGAAGGTGACTCCTGACTGAGATTGGACGAATGAACAGAATTTGGCCAAGCAGGTCCAGGAGGGGCTTGGGTTGGAGGGGAAAGGGAGCTGCTCAGAGAAAGGGGAGAAATCTCAAAGATTATGGCAGCTAGAGGGAAGGGTCTGGATGAAAATCTGGAGGAGAGCAAATGGGGCCAGAGAGCTCTATGAAGGGGGGGGGGGGAAGCTGGATGCAGTGGCAAGCATTTTAACCTTCGTGTAACAGGGACCCATTTGGGGTGTCTCAAAGCAGAAACATGATGTGATGGGATGTGCATTTTAAAACGTTCCCTCAGGTTCTCTGGAAACCAGAGGTGACTGTCTAGTTTTCCAAGGAGGGCAACGAACCCACGAAGACTTGCAAGAGTTGCCTCCTGGGTTCTCTTTCAAGTCTCAGCTTTTCTGGGAGTTGTTTGGTTTCCATCAGCTAGGCAGCTTTTGGCCAGCCCCTCCTGGGTGACCAGGCCCACCCAGAAACCCAGCTGCACTGCCCTGGCTTTCTGCAGCGTGGAAGAGACGTTGTCAGCAGCCAACAATTTATCTCCGCACTGTTCTCCAGGGCAGAAGTCAAAAGCCTTAAATCACTGGACACACCCCAGGAGGGAAGGTTGGGACCACATTATTTCATGAATAGGAAGAACATGAACTTTTCACTCGGGGAGTGGCACCAGCAATCTTTTCGGGCCCCAGAGGGATTCCATGGAGCAAGGAAGAGGAACACCTGTCTGGACTGAGTGACTGATCCACACAGGGGTCCCGTGGCTGAAAACTAAATGCCCTGGATATTAGTTGGCTCTGATCCAAGAACTCCAAAGCCCTTTCCTATCTGAGAGGGAGGCCACATCCCTCCTTGGGTGCAGCAATTTCCAATGAATTTAGGAGGAAGAAGAAATAGGGAAATTTCACAAGCGACAGCCAAGCCCCTCCGGGAGGCTTGTCCTAAACGCTCCTCACCTCTGAGCGCCTTGCACACTGCCCACCCACAGGCTCCTTTATGAAGTTCAGCCAAGAGAGCCCCCAGCCCCCAGAGGGAAACGACCTAATTAAAATCACACTTCGCGCTGCCAAATTGGATATGCTAGTCTCAGCTCTAAAAATGTCTTGGAAAAGTATCTGGAGTTGAATTAGGCTTTCCCAGAAGGGACTTTTTCTTGCAAAAAAAAAAAAAGGTAAATTCAGCAGATGGAGGCGGCGGGTTGGAGGTGGGGGGATCTCAATTTTACATATTCTGCTGGTCCAAGACTCACTCGTCTTGCTTTCCCCCGGTGCCCAATTCCTGTTACATGTTCTGGGGCATCCATCTCCTCCCCCCACATGAATCCTGTAAGAATGACAAGAGGAGACATTCATCATTGAGCACTACAGGTTGGGTACTGCAGGGACAGAAGGTAAGAACATCAGGAACAGCAAAACTTGGGTTTGATTTCTACCTTTTAATAACTGCTCAAGGGACGTCATCACTTGAAACGAAGAAAGAGGGATGGTAAATACGTCAGGCAGGTAAAAAGTGCTTGATACATTCTGAGTACTAGAAAAATGATAGCTCTTCTTATTCCAATTATCAGATTCTTTTGCATTACAGCACTCTGATCAATAGAGAGTCAATGGAGTAGGACATGAGGCAATTATACATAATCCCTGAACACCCTCGAGTGAGCTGTTAGACCTTAGGAAAGCAGTTTGCCTCCAGGAGACTCCACATTGTTTTGAATAAAAGAGGAATTTGGAATAAGCAATCTCTAAGATGCTTTCTGGCTCTATTACCCTAGAATTCAAGATTTACCAAAGATTTATTTTCATTGTTCATTTACCCATTCATTCAACCAATAGTTCAAATAAAATTGAGTGCTTACTCAGCCCTCAGCACACACCATATACTGTATGCACAGGTACAGTGTATAGATACAGATCGCATCGTGTAGTCCTCCTAACAATACAATTTTTAATCAAAAAATATTTATTTTCTGTTTTAAGGTTTGCTGAGAGTCTCACTGCCCCCTATTCAATCTATCTTCTCTGACACAGAGATGGTAATCTTAAATAAGGCTCTTAACTATGTAACTGAAGGGAAAATAATAACATATTTAGTAAGTGTTTATTATGTGCCAGACACTGTGATCAATTATTTGCAGGTCGTCTCGGACACATCTTCTGGACTCTCTTAGTGCTACTTTCTTCTGGCCTTCAATTGCCGGTACCACCTCAACTATCACAGCTCCTCCCCAAGGGGTGGTCATCAGCTTGCCTCTATGGACACTGCTTCTGCTTGGGTCTGCATAGTTCCTGCCTCTTGGAGTAGGCCGGCAGCTTCCCCAGAAGGGTCGGCCTTTGGTGGCCCACGTAGGGACAAGCAGCATTTCCTGAATTTCAAGTTTTCCTTGCCACTTCCAGACTTGGATGGAATGCACAGCACAGATGTGGGGATGAGGTTTTCTGAACAGCTGTTGAAAGGGCCAGATACAGCAGTCCAGAAGTGTGGGGTATTAGCTTTGAAAATTAGAATTAGGAGTATGAATCCCATTTCCTTCCTCTATCACATGACCCTTTCTGAGGTATGGATTCTCTGAACTGACTGCCTGGAGATGGCCCATATGACCAAGTGGATCCACCCTCTTATGGTGCTGCTGTGTTTCTTCATGACTGATCATAAAACAGTGGATAGCACAGCAATTCATCGCATTGCATTTATGTCCATCCCTCCATGTGTTACTTTCCTTGTCCTACATTCTTGCTATCCTGGGATTGCATCTTCCACAATTAAGTATTAGCACTTGGTCCTTGCATCAGACTCTGTTTGCTGGGGAACCTAGGTTAAGACCATACAGTATCATATTTACTTCTCACAACAATCTATAGCATAGGAACTATTTTTAGTCCCAATTTACAAAGGAGAAGAAGAGTTTAAAGATGTAAAATGAGTTGGCCAATATCACAAAACAAAAGTAAAAGGGCAAGTCAACACTGAAGCCATGGACTATCTTATTTTCAAGCCAACATTCTTAACAATATCCCCACAAGTATAATAAAATAATTTGCAAGGACATGTGCAATCAGCAAATACTTACTGAGTACCTCCTATAGATCAGATGCTTTTTTAGACATTAGAAAATGAAGGGTGAATAAAGACAAACATAATCCTGATCCATAAGATGCACAATATTTTGTGAACACATGTATTAGTTAGGGTAAGTAGCATTAGTTGCTATAACAAACAGCATAATCTCAGTGGTTTAATATAAGAAAATGTATTTTTTTGCTCACATCACAGTGTAATGAGAGTAGTCCTAGTCATTGACCTTATAAGAATAATGATGGAATCAAGGATAAGTTCAGGGTGGGTTGAAACCCTATAGAAGGGGTCTAGACCATTAGAGAAACAAAGAGAAATGGTATGCTTAAACTGGAAGTCTGAAGAATGAGTCAGAATTGGCTGGGTAAAAAGGCTAGGTAGAAGTGGTATTTTTTGTTTGTTTGTTTGTTTTTAAGATTTTCTTAAAATTAGTTTTTCAAAACAGTTTGAAGTTTACATAAACATTGAGCAGAAAGTACAGAAAACACATCTTCCTCCCCCTGTCCTCCCATAGTTCCCCCTATTAGTAACAACTTGCATTCCTGTGGTACTTTTGTTTTAATTGATGAACTAATATTTATAAATTATTATTAAAGTCCATGGCTTACATGAGGGTTCATTTTTTGTGTTAAAGTGTTCTTTTTTAACAATGTCATGACAGGAAACCAACACATGATGCAGTTTACTTGAGTATGGTCTAGCTTTTCCTGCCTCCCTGTGTGCCTTACTCATTGTCAATTACTCTCCCACTGAACTGCTCTAATTGTGAATTTCTGTTCTTCAGCATCCACTCGCAGTTACCTACTCTGTCAAAGATCAAATCCCAAATCCTTATTTTTCTACATTTAAAGGTCCTCTACATGTTGCCCACTTCTCCAGGTTCCTCTCCTATGACTTCCCTACTTTTACTTGGTACTGTAGCAAAATTTCACTTTGGCAATCACACAGTAGAATTTATGTGAAAATATTTTTTTCTCCTTACCTTTACTTAAGCCATCCCTCTGCCTGGAATACCTTCCTCCCATTGGCATAAGCTCAGATTCTGCCATCCTGTAAGGGTCGGCTGCAAAGTCAGCTCTCAGATTTCCATGATTCCTTTCTCTCCTCTGGGTTCTCCTATACTTAATCTTCCTGCTTCTTATGAGACACTAAGTATATTATCCCTTGTATTTTATTAAGTCCTTTTCACTTGTTATCTTTCCAATGGTAGAAGCCACACTTACACACTTTTTTTGCCTCCATAATACTAAGCACAGGACTGCTCAATTAGCAGGTACACAATAAGTATGTTCTGTCTTGTGATTAGAACTTTCTGTGTCCTTTCTGGTTTCCCCATTATTGGATCTTAAAGGAAAATTCTCACCCTGCTTATACTAGGATGCACAACAGAGAATGGCTCTCTGGTCTTTGTATCCCTGCCTAGCAGTATGACTAGCAGAGTGGATGTTCAATAAACGTAGAATGAAGGGATCAGTTCCTGTATCTCTGGACTTACAGCACTTTATGATTCTAACCTGTCCCTCTATAGTAGTTGCCATTGGTGCCCACACAGATTCCCTTCCATTCCTCGGCAGTTGTGAATCTTGGCGGCTAATAGCTCATAGCACTTACAGCTAGAGAACTGCCCTTGGCCAAGGGTGAGTTTCCTTACTCAGCCAGACTAGGAGGTAGCCTTGCCTTCAAACCAGTTGGAAATAGAGCAGCCAACAACTGATACAGGGTCATAAAACTGGATCCTCTTCCTTCAAGATGGGGCAATCATGGCACCAATGATGTTTTAAAGTATCCTATTAGACCAGGCTAAAGTTTTGCCTAGCTTCTCCCTTTGATATTAGCAGAGATCTCTGTGCTTTTCCCCCAAGGAAGGGCCTCTACTCTACTACTGAAGAGTTTTAGAAAGCAAGGGAAATTGCTAGAATACATACATACATATACACAGCATTTTTATGCACCTCAAACACAAAAATGTCCATAACCCAAGCTTTGTGTAATATCAACCTGCCAAACCAGCAATATTCCCCCACTGATGCACCCTTTTGTTCTCTACATCTCCAAAGTGCTATCTTTGATTTGTTCCGGCTACAGTTTCTCATTCCTCTAAAACTCAAAGTCCTTGTCCACCCATTTGTAACCCAGGACCATAATACTATGCATTTTGCATTTTTCCAAGAGTTGCTTCTTCTTCTTATAGCTTCTATATTTCTTCCCTTATACTTTTCTTTCCCCTGTGATCACAGCTGAATCTCTACTGACTCTCAGGGACCATGGAGCAATAATTTGAAGTGGCTTGGTAGAGAGTTCCATGGCAGAGGGCCAGTTCTCCCTTCCAACAGCTCAACCCAAAAAGAATGGAGGGAGAAAAATAGAGCACCCTGGAGGCAAGAATCCTTGAAAAGCTCCTTCTCACTTAGTGAGAGTGAAAAAGTTCTATTCATGACTTTTACCACCAGGTTTAGGCCTCTGCTGAAAAACAACAAGGAATTTGGAATATCTGTTTAAAATGAGTGTAAATATTTACCCACATATGCTGAAATATTCTTGTGACATTTAGTCTGATGCACACTGCCAGGAGAGAAGCAAGCTCCTGAGCCAAACACAGGAATTTTTTTTTTAATCTTCCCTGGGAGTAGAGCAAACATTTGCAATGATATAAAATGTATTAAATCCACTGACCCTGGAATTCATAACTGGTTATGCATCAAGTACGATCATCTTGTTCAGAACCCCAATGTTTGCAAACTCCACATTCCTTACTCTTCCCATTATCCTTCAAGAATAGGAACAGGGTTATTCATATTCCTCTTATTATAATTAAACAAGCAGATATGTATACACACATTTTTCTTAATGTTGTAACAATCGCATTATGACTTTTTGAATGTATGCCTCTATTTGCCGAGGGCTTCATCATTGACAAAGTATTTTTATACTCATGATCCAGAACACAGTAGGCACTCAAATGTTCACTGACTTCATCAATCACTCACATTTACTGTATGACAGGCTCTTTACTAAGCACTGTACGTGCATTTTCTCATTTAATAGGAAGATGGATGAACTAAGTAGGGCAAGTATTATTTTTTATTTCCATAAGTAAGAACACTGAGGCTCAGAGAGGACAAATGAATAGAAAAAGCATCTGATTAACAAACATGCATTAAATGCCCATTATGTATCAGATACTGCACTAGGTGCTGAGAATACACACACACACACACCCACATACCCCCCCTCCCCCACACACACAAACTGTCCATTCCATGGAATTTACACAGATGAGAGAGAAGAAGGCACATAAATAGAAAATACCACAGCAATTGCTTACCAGTAGCTTAAGCATGGTGATGGGATCTTAGAGAATGAAGCAAAAACAAGAGCAAGAGATGGAGATCCACGTTCAGACCGAGTAGGAGTTGAACAGAAGTGTGTGTGTGTGGCAGAGGGTAGAGACAGAGGCTGCTAACAGAGAGCATCGCAGGTAGTGGGTGTTCGCATCATGTACAGAATAATGGATGCATGAACGACATGCCAGGGACCCTAAATACGTGGCCTGACTGTAACAGAGGGCACATGCAATGAAGAATTTTGGAAGATTTTTTGGTATGTTCCAAACCATGAGGGGCTTTGAATGCCAGGCTAAGGGGTCTGGATCACACAACTAGCCAATGGCAGAGCCGGGGCCTGAAATCCTTAGGTCTCCCTAGTAGTTCTTTTTATCACCACAGTGATACTGCTCCCCGACTCTCTGTGTGTACCTGTGTGTGTGCACAGCCTTGCTGGTGTTTGTATGTGTGCTTAGGAGATCGAATGTGCACCCTCTGTCAGTATTTCACTTTTTCAAATTATTTTTGACATACAGCATACTTCTATTTCAAACACATTCAGTGACTTGAATCAAGCTGAGAAAAGTTACATACTGAAAGATACAACTGAAGAGTCCAAAGAAAAAAATGTTTGTAGTTGGATGAAAACATTTGGAAGTTCCTTAGAGCTGCTAATGTGTTTGGATGTTGCTAATGTTTCTTTGTAAGTTGTAAGTTGCTAGTGTTTCTTGGGGACGTATTTACCAGGATTCTTTTATTTGTGTTTTTACGCTGACAATGCTTTGGAACATTGCACGAGGTCTGCTGTCCAAGCTGAATGATCCCCAGGATTGAGTTAGTGTGGTCTGGAGGAGGCAGCTCATGTCTGTTCCCTCTGCTTGAAATCTGTCCCTCACATCTTCATTTGGCCAATTTCTATTCATTCTTGAGGTCTCAGAAAATCTTTTCCTGAGTTCTACAGCCTAGATTGGCCCTCTAGGTAGACACTTTTTAGTACTTTGTACTTCTCTGTCATGTAATTTATCGTAGTTATAGTTTAAAGAATCATTTCTGTAATTATTGGCCTAGTGTTTATGGCCTCTCTCCACCACTCCATGTGATGCCTGGCCATAGGAAGGGTCTGGCACTGCTGGCGTCCCGTCTTGGTAGGACACTCAATAAGTGTGAGTTGAATGAATTAATTAAAATCAGACTAAAATCAGAATAGATCATCATGATAGCCAATTCAGAGTTTAAATAAGTCATTAGCATCTGGGGGTTCCACTAGTGTTTACAAAGCATGAAATTAACCTTGTGGTTTTAAGAATGATGGCCTCAGTTAACATTTATCGATTAGATACTATGTACCAGGCTCTGTGCTAAGCATTTGATGTGTATTTTCTCATTTAATCTTCACAGCAACTTTATGAGTTGGTAACAGTGGCTGAGATAGAGATTTGTGCTCTCCTTCCAGAATGTAAAGTTGATGCTAGGAAGTGGCTGCTTGTCAGGGACTTTTTCCAGCCTCCCCCTTGCAAGCATCTCAGCGGAGGGGAGGGGAGTTAGCTCTGGTCAATGAAACATAAGCAGAGATGATGTGTGTCACTTCCGGGGTGAGGCACCTGGGTCTCTTGTGTTCTGTCTGCATGGTCTCCCTTCTCTTTCTGCAGTGACCTTGGAAGCCACAAGGTGGAAGGAGACTGGGTCTCTGAAAGCCTGCATGATTAAATGTGTGTATTTGTGTTTGACTAGCATGTGAGTAAACAATTTTGTACTTTGATAAGGATGTCACTCGGATTTCAAAGTTTATCTATTATGGCATTTAGCGTGACTTATCCTAACTAATAGGGGTACGGTGAGTCAAGTTAGTAACCTCCCCAAAGTTACATAGATGTTAAATGACAAATGGTTATCATTAGTGATGACTCCACAGTTTCTTGGGGGTGGGGGGACTTATGCAACTATGCAACTATCTGTTTGGAAAAGGGTAGCTCAGGAACCTGAAGTTCTGCTTGCATAACACATTATCCACGAGAGAGAAGACTTCAGTTGTCCGACACCAAATACTAGGGGTGTGACTAATTGGAGGTATGAGAGGCCGTAGCAGTTCTACCTCAAGCCAGACTGTGGCATGATCTTTGGTTTCACGCGTTAGTATTCACACTTGCCAGGGACATTATGTAAATATCTCTACTACTCACAGTAACTAGTAGGGCAGATGGTGTATGCCCATTTTGCAGATGACAAATTAAAGTTTGAGGGAAGCCAAGGGACTACGCCTCTGTGGCTAATGAGGAGTGGGACTGAGACTCAAGGCCAGGTCTCTACAGTCCTCTTCATATCTCACTTGCCTGCCTCTGGGCTCAAAACGGTTTGATTTTGTTAGCCTCAAACTGAGGCATACAGAATATTAAACGCCCCTTTTATACTCTGCAGATGTATGCATGCTTCACAGCCATGACCAATAGTATTGGTTCTTCGCCACGCCCTGATGTGCTCATATGCTAACTTTTGGGGACCTTGTAAGAATCTAGCCCGGTAGAATTCATTTCCTTCCTTTTATAAATGAGGGGAAATGGAGTTTGGAAAAAGCAAGCAGAGCTTGCCTGAAGCCACTCAATGAGTAGGAGGCTGACCTGAGATTTGAACATGGGTTGGCTAAACCCAAGGTCAAAAGTGTTTTCTCTGTTTTAAAACATTTATTTATTCATTTATTTGAGAGAGAGTGAGCATGCGCAAGCAGAGACAGAGGGAGAGAAAGAATCTCAAGCAGACTCCACGCTGAGGGCAGAGCCCAACACAGGACTCGATCCTGTAACCCTGAGATCATGGCCTAAGCCCAAATGAAGAGTTGGATGGACACTTAACCAACTGAGCTACCCAAGTGCCCCAGAAGTATTTTCATTATAACGCAGAAGCAGGGGACTGAGGAAGATCTCATGGAGCAGCTGGGGACTGATATTTGCAGCAGTGGTCCTCAAAAATCACTGTGCATAAGAATCAACTAGGAACTTGTTAAAGATACTAATGAATGGGCCCAAATTCAGAGATTCGGATTCAGTGTGGTTTGAATCCCATGTTTTTACCAGCTTCCAAGATCAATGTGCTGCAGGTGGGCTTCAGTTGCACACACTACCACCATCAGGCAGTGCTTCCGGTCTGGCATTTAGCGAAGCTCAGCTTCTGAAATCCTTGATTGCTCTTCCCAGCACTGAGGGAGAAAATGACACGTCTCCTTCTGGAAGCAGGCAGAGGCCTGGAGCTTCCAGTCCTGAGCATTCTGAACTTGGCTTCCGTTCTCCGCGTCGATTAGGCCTTTCAAACCAATTACCATTATATATTGCTGAGATTTATAGTCCTTGGTATTTGAGGTTACAGGACTTCCGTTCTCAGGAAGAAGCTCCATGCCATCACTTCTAATCAACTCAGCACAATGTCTGATTTCCCCTCTGTAAGAGGGCATGCTGTTCCATTAGAGTATTAATAGCCAGGCAGAGAGGCCTCAATTGCAGTGCTTGGGGAAACATAAAAATTGGCTTTGGGGGGGGTCCATATTTTTAAAGAACTGTCCTCCTTCTTATCAAAATCAATGATTCAACAAAGATGACTAAGGGAAATAAAACAACCCTGACTTCTAACAGAGTGTACTACACAGAAAGTTAATCTCTCCATAGGGTGGGCAAGATGGTCTTCCCTGGGCTTACCTACGGTAGAGAGGATAATTCCAGTCAAATTCAAGGCACACATATTGCACAGATATTAGATTATTTAATGCTTACTAAATGCTGATGGACTGAAAGAATAAATGAACAAGCAAATGAGTACAAGACAGCTGGTGCATATATCCCATAACTGTTACTTGTCTGTTCATCCATCCATCCACCCACCCAGCCAGCCATTTACCTGAATAATTTCTGAATGGTGTTGTCCAGTCATTATATCAAGACCAGGAGAAATTCAGACACAAAACTAAATATTGTGTTCATAGGGAATGCACAGTCCACTCAAGAAAGATGTGTGATGATTCTCCATTGCCCATCCAAGTAAGAATTAACTAAGTCCTTCTGCCATGTCCAGCCTCATCTCAGTCCTTGGTTACACATAAACTAGCCTATGTATCTTTGCTCTTCCTTCTTCCTCACACTAAAATGTCTGTCCCTCTTCGTTCATATCCGTGTTTGTCCAAAATCCATGCTTTCTTTTGGGGCCGTTGAAAACCTCCCTGTTTCATGAAGTCTGTCCTGACCTTCCCATTAGGTAAAATAATGCCCTCCTTTGAAATGCCAAAATCGTTCTTAACGTTAATGGGCGTAATTACTCTTTGCTCTATTTCAGAGGTATTTTTGTTAATTGTCTTCTCATCTCATGAATTTTGAGCTTCTGTGATTAAAAAAAAAAAGCCTAATAATCTCCATAACCCTTATAATAGCCTTGCCAATATTAAGAGCTCAGAAATTTCAGTGAATTGAATGGAGGCATTCAATGAAGGATTCCAGTTGGGTAGGATTATCCCTTAAGCCTGCTGTCAAATTTCTATCTTAACTCTGTTGGCAATAGTCATGCTGAAAACAATACTATTGATATTAACAATTTGTTGACCACTTACTCTTGCTAAGTAGTGGTCTAATTATTTTGCATTTCTTTTAATTTCATATATCCCTAATGTCTCCTTGTTGAGGTAGTATGGCCACCCTCATTTTAGAGACAAGTTATCTCTGCCTAGAGTGATCCATGTATTGCCTGAGGCCCAGATGTATGTGCTCTAGGGCTCATGCTCTCACCATTAGGAGACAACCTCCCACCCTTTGGTTGAATTTTACAGACTGGAAGCAACACCTAGAAAAGCATTCTCTCTAATGAAAGGTAGTTCCTGAGGTCATCCTGGTTCTGGAAGAGCAGATGAAAAAGAGAAAACTCACCCTTACTTCTCTGCTGGGGAAATGTACTCTGCAGTGCTATGGGAGCAACCTAGACAACTGAATTGATGGTCTATATATTCCTTGATCTGGGCAAATGCCACCTATGAGTGGAAAAAATGCTCTAGGATCCATGTTCCATCAAGAGTATACTGTCCTCCTAGAAAAGGAACTCTCCTTCAGTCCAGCATAATTTTTATTCCAGTCTAAGATTCGGTTTCTCTATATCCATCTGCCTTTCCTCCAATAAGAAAACAGCTGGTTTGGCTGAGATGTAAAATTTATGCATGGCTCCTATACCCAGAGAAATATATAAACCCAGAGTCACTGAATTTTAGACTATCTAACAACAGCAATCCTGTTTACATATCATGCTACTTTATATAACCTAAATGTCCCCATTTTGTGGAATCTTCAGAGTAGAAAAGACATAGTTACATTAAACCTGGCTTCCAATACCTTTCAGCTTATCAGAAAACCCCACTATCTCTTCTGATGCTTTGCCCTGTATTCCCTTTCCCACTACAGTAATGTTTGGCTTCCTCAAATATTGTCTTATGTGTCCAGTAATCAATGTGGGCTACCTACTACTACCCCTGAAGTCTACCATAAAAACTGTGATAAATCACTGTCTCTAGCCTCTGCACTGTGGACTTTGTACAAATTGTACACATGGGCATCTTCTTTGGCCTAGATCTCCACTTACTCATCTGGTATACCATGCTCCCCATCCTATATGGTGACTCATGAGGAGATTATTTCTTCCCTCATTTGGGGAAGTCTCACAGATGGCAACTTGAGTCCCTAAGTGATATAGAGCTTATTAAGATACCTCTTTCCATTCTACCCACCCTTTTACTCTCCAGGTCTTCATCATCCAAAGCTTCTTTTTCTTTTATGATGCATTCTTTCTCAGCAAACTCATGGTCCAATCCTTCTTTATAATCCACTTTTCAGCTCTCTTCTCATCCCTTACACACACCAAGCATTATGAAACTTGTCTGTATATGTCTGTACCTAATATAGGGGGTGATACTTTTCTAAGTAGGCTCCTCGGTCCCCACTTTATTAGCTTAGGCAAATGGGGACTTGGGACCAGCAGTGTAGCTTAACATCATATACCAGACCTTAGGTCAGTTATCAGTACTCTTGTTCAATTTACAAAGTACTTTCACACTCAACGCTCCAGCAGTTGTTCATGGAAGCCCTTGATAAAGCACATCATGTATCATCATCCCCATGTTAAAGATTAATACAATATGGCCAGCCAACATTAATTGAGTAGTTACAATATGATAATATCAGTACGAGGAATTGAGGATATAGAGATGACTACGCCACAGATGGCCCCTTTGGAGCTAGCAAGCTAAAGAGGAGGGCATGATTAACACCATTTCCCCTTTGCCTTCATCTATTCTTCCACCCTTCCTTCCCAATCCCACTTTCCCTTCCTTCCTTCCTATTTTTTCTCTCCTCTTTTCCTCCTCCTTTTCTCACTGTGTTCCTCCTTTCCTTCCTTCCCTCTCCCTCTCTTTTTCTTTCCAACAGCAATTTTTGGAATACCCACCCCAAGTCAGGCTTATGCTAGATGTTAAGAAAGTGTGAGGGAAACAAAGACGTACTAAATCTTAAGATTACATGTAGGTAGATACTGTCATATGTGCTCTAAGTTTTAACCTTCAAAAGAACCTTGGTAAGTAGACATTATCATCATATTTTCCACCCTTCATACAAATAAATGGCTAAATAACTTGCTCAAGGCCATTCACTTGAGAGGGTGGAACCAGGATTTCAATCCAAATCTGCCTTTAAAACCCAGATTCTTTCACTTCACACTAGCAGAGCAAGCACACAATCATGATCCAGTGCAGGAAGAACAATTGGGCAATTGATGTGAGTACATATTCTGTCGGAGCAACAGCTATCGGGGGTCAAAGAGGCTGGCGAGTAGAGGGAATTTACAGAGCAGGAGTTCAGGCCCAGAAGAGACAACAGTTTGCCCAAGAACATGCAAAGTGTGTGTGTGTGTGTGTGTGTGTGAGTGAGAGTGAAGTCAGGGCTAGTGTTCAGAGATTCAAAAGTCAGGTTCAATCCATGTGGCACACCCCTGGGCTGCTCACCTTCTACTATTTGAATGTTATAGTCTAGTAACAAACTATAGAAATGATCCCTGAAAGTATTCACACAGGACCAGGTGACACCAATATCCTCTCCTTGGAAAACACAGTGGATCCTAGAAATTGGAGTAAAATCCCAGCTTTCTTATATATTCTGCATTAGATGTTTATTTCGTACATGTGTGTTTATGGAGAGGCGTGCTTCCCCAGAAGTCTAAAATATGCTCTGAATTAGTAGGGGAGAGCTCAAAGCCATTTGGCTCAGAGCCTACTAAAGAAAACAAAAAGAGGGTGAGAGACTAAGGTGGAAGGCGTGGGCAGCTTTCTGTTCAGTTGTGGCTCTGAAATCCTACGAAGAATTTGTTTGGGTGGGATCAGCTGGAGGGATTAAAAAATGGAGGGGAGGACTGTGTTCCTCCACCGTCCCTCCTCAGCACATCTGTCCAACACTGCTCACGCTTGCTCCAGCCTCTTCCCATGTGTTACAAGTATGTTTGGCCTGGCTGGTTCCTCCCTGCATTAAGGCAAGACTTCTCTTTCTAAAATTCTCCTTTATATAACATAGAACCTGGCAGGCTCAAGGAAAAAATAGCTACCCACATCCCTACAGATGAAGAAAAATCTGGGCCTTATTTACTCTTTTTGCAAACAAGTATCAATTAAGGAAAGGCAGGAAGGAATAAGCTTTGCCTTCTAACTTGAGAACATCTATGAGGAATCCACGAGTTCTTCCCGTCCAGCGTGGCTAGAGCTGAGATGCTATGACAAGGCCACATCAGGATTTAGGGACCCATCTGGGACATTTCTTCTGGAATTGAAGGAAACCTTAATTCACTAATAATTTGGGTTTGTTTGTTTGTTTGCCTTAAAGAATAAAACACATGGGGAAACTGCTAGGCAGGTAGTCACTTCTCTATCAAACTGGAAGCTACCAATTATAAAGTTATCCAAGAATGACAAAACCCATGTAACAGAAGTCAGAAAATCTGGCTTCTGCACCTGGATGCCATCTGTCTAGTCATGTTCACTCTCTGACATTAGGAAAGGATTGCATTAGGGTCAGATCAGAAATGGCACACGTCCAACCTGGTGCTGCCACCAATACATTCCATGCCCGGGGCAGACATCACCAATCTATCATGATCCTTTCTCATGGTTTATAAGAGTGTAGCTTCAGGATTCTCAACACGCTCCACTAGAGAGCGGCTATCAATTAAGCTATTATTCATCTCCAGAACAGATCATCTCTTCTATCCTTTCTAGATTTTTAAAAAATGGTATTGCCAGAGCAGAAGGCTTTCTCTTCATTATACTTACACGTTTTCCTTTGGAAGGCATGTCTCAGCCCCACCCAATGAGTGAAAACCTATTTCAGCTGCATCTTTTTCAGGCACATATGAATTTATCCACAATAAACTTTCAGCAACTTTATAAAATTTGGAATTAGTGTAGATAAGAAACCAAATGTTTGGGTACTCAGCCGAAAACCATTTGAAAGTGTTGCGTGTGATTCATCTAAATCCAAACACTCAATTGGCAACCTCACAACAGACTCTCAAAACTACTTTCTTCTGGTATTTCAGATCTAGCCATACAAATGAGCAAGGATCATGCTCCAAACATGACGCAGACCTTTTCAGTCTCATTGATCACCATAAATTTTGGCACTAAAGTGGATCAAGATCCAGGAGGTAGAAGAGAAAAAGATTTTGCTTTTAGACAAACTTGTCCTTCCCATCCCTAGATGGAGTAGGTGCAAGGCAGTGACCTGGAGAGGGAGAGGACCTGGTGAACAGAAAAAGTGGGAGTCCCAAGGTGGACAGGGAGTCAGGTAATAGGAACTTGGGTCCACATCCCACTCCTATCTTGTTATGAGACTTTGACCTTTCTCTTCTCTTCTTCAGATGTGCAACCCTACTTGATGCTGAGCACTCAATCTTGCTCCTCTGCTCCATGGTTCCAGAAATCTGTTTCTTGGCTTCTGAAGGGTGAATGGATAATCTTGGGGCTTTCTAGAGCTACTCCTTTTATATTTTCTGTATTTTCAATTGTTTAAAATTTGATGGGGGGAGAAGAATGTTCCAAATATCACCTTCCTTTTTCCCTTTAATATTCTAAGAAATTACCTTTTCATTATAGATTCAGTGACTCTCAACCGTAGAAGTAGGGGAGCTTTCTGAAGTGTTGTTTTTTTTTTTAATTTTATCACAGTAATACATAGTTGGTGCTTCTGTTAATAAACTTGCTGTGAGGTCCTCCTCCTTTGGGTTTTCTCATTTTACTCTTTCTCCTCCTGCTATTTGTAAATAGCAAGTCCCACCATCCAGAGTACCCTCTTTCTGTTCCTCATGTGTGTACATCCTGTGCGTCCTTTGAAGCCCAATGGTTGAGCTTTCCAATGAACTCATCCAAGACCAAATTCTTATCTGTTACAAGCCTGATCGTGGACAATCCTGTTGCCTTTGTTTTTTTCCCCTTTATCATTTATCTGTCCATGTATTCTCCACATTCCAATAGGTTTTGAGGAGGCACAAACATAATTGAAAAAAAAAAAACCCTCTTAAATTACAAGCACTACAGTAGGAATGCTTATGTACATATATTTTTAACATATAATATTCCTAAAAAAAATCACACCTACATGCCATTATTTTTTGGTTTTTAAGATGGGATGATGGAGGGTTGAGGCCATTAAAGTTATATGTTTAGCAACAGACATAGCTGACCTTGAAACTCAGTGTCCTGTAACTCGAACATGCATGCTTCTTCTACTAGCATGCACTTCCTTGTCACAAATCCTATAACCAGTAGGTGGAAAAAAAAGGCCCATGTGAAAAGCTGGAAAAGAAATGGAGGAGTTAGTAATGGAAAGAGAAAATAGAAGTATACTGTAAAAAAAAAATCTTGGTGAGTAAAGTTAGAGCAATTGAATGCCAAAATTAGTATTGAGTTTCCTGGAAGCCTAAGTAAAGAGTGAAACATGATGGGTATCTACTCTTGGCATCTAGCGGAAGAAAATGTAGATAGATATACACGTTGTCCTGGATTTGACTTCTGAGATAAACCTGTCACAAAAGACACTGAGCAATACATTGGAAGATGTTTGTACCAGCACTTTGATCAAGAGTCCAAAAGATGTTCTACAAACATCTGTTTTTTATAATAGCAGCAGACAGGATGAACACCAAGAGAATAGTGCTAAATCACAGTTCCAAAAAGACAATTCATTAGGGGGCCCAAAGAATATGGTCCAGGGATGTGACTTCTTCCTCGTCTGGCTTCACATAGGGATAAAAATGAGAATTTTTAGGTTTGAATAGTTAGCATGTTCTTACCCCAGTATTTCCTTGTGATGATGAAGAATTTGTTTTGTTTTTGCATGAGAAATAAAACACATGATTTTTGTCCATATTTTAGTGTGAGAAACATTGCTGATTATTTTATAATTATATAATTGTGTGGTTGCTCTACAAAAGCTTGTTTATAAGGCTCAGTGAACTATATTTGTAAATAGCAGGAAATCCTAGGAGAAATGATCTGGTGTAGAAAGTCATGGTTTGGGGGTAAGGAGTGGGCAACAAAGCCTGCCATGAGGCAGTGACATTTGAGTTGATAACTAATGACTCTTTAAGAGAAACCAAGAGTAAAAGGTTCAAGGTATAGAGATAGCTCCCAAGATGAAGTGACCGACTCTGAGAATAGGTCCCGGTAGAGGTAGCATTTGAAATAAATACTGAAGAGTGAGGTTTCCCAGTAGGCAAGGGGGAAGGGCCTTCTAAAAAGGGGACACTGCATTTGCAAAGGCACAGAAGCATAAAACATGAAATAGCAAATGCATTATCAGGTTTTTTTTAAGTGGGGTTGTGTGGTCGGAGCCTGCCCTTGTAGGAAAGGGGTCAAAAATTAGGCTGGAGGTCAAACAGAGTCAGAAGATCAAAGACCTCCTACGACATGCCAAGGAGGTTTTTTTTCAGTTTTGTTTGTTTTGTTTTGTTTTGGAGTTTTGCTCTGGGCAGCATGGGGTTTGAGCAAGACACTTGGGACTGACTGTGGAGAGGAGCTGTCAGGAGTGTGAGGCTCGCCCCAAGGAAAATGGTGAAGATGCTGCTGTGTGACACAGGCAAGAGGTGAACAAAGCGGAACAGAGGGTTGGTGACAGTGAGAGGAGCTGGGGAGGGATGGAGAAATATTTAGGCAACAGAATCAACTGAATTCAGTAACTTATTGGCTGGGGGAGGGGTGCCAGAGAGGGAAGAATCCAAGATGATCTGAGGATGGAGAGAATCATGGAAGGAAGGAACATCTGTCTGGGGATCAGCGTCCCCCAACAGCTTGGACAGTGCCTGACTCAGGATTGCACTCTGATGACCCACTGTTAACTGAATAAACATTTCAGGGGCGGGGGGGTGGTGGGGGTGGCTGGAAGAATAGCAATGTTGCATCCAGGATTCGACTAGTGATGCAGAATTGAGGACACTAGCTGATATGCATAAGGCTTCTCTAGGACTAGTGCATATTTATCTAATTATTATAATAATGGAACATTTACTGAGCTCTTATAACGTGCTAGGCCCTGGGTTTGGCACTGGACATTATGGTATTGCAATTACTGGTCATGACACCTCTATGAGGAATCAACAAGTATAGTAATAGTCACTTTAGGGATTAACTCGGGCTCTGAAAGGTTAAGAAAATCATCCAAGTACTGAGTGGCCATGTCAGGTTTTGGACCCAGGTCAGGGTGATTCAAGCCCTGCAATCTTAATTGTGATGTTTGCAAATTTAGCGAGAGCAACGTGGTCAAGGGCACTTAGTAAGCAAGGGTTTCCCAGGGACTGGAGCTATCTCTTTCTCTTCTACCACATGTTTTGGCTGAGAAAGCTGGGTAAACCCTGGTGATGTTCTATCTAGGACATACGTGCAAGCCATTTGGAAAAAATGCAAAACTATACAGTTTAGAGGGCAAATACCAGTAAGTCCCCTACTTCTCTTGAGTCTCTAAGCAATGAGCTTCTTAGTCGAGACTTCACTACTTAAGACAGGAAGGAGTTAAAAGGGGAAGACAGAGGGGGCCAATGGGTTGGGTTTCCTGAGTACCAAAATAAAAGAAGTGATTTTATTCTTACTGTAATGTGCTGACAGCCAACGAGCTTGGGAGTTGCAATTATATTAGTAAAGAAGAATTTTCACAGAACACTGGCATTTTGCACACTTGCGGCCAACTGCTGAGGTATTTAGGAGGAATGTTGAAACTCATTTTCTCTCATAAGCATGATTTCTTTCAAGGCCAAGTTTCTATATCAATGGAGGAGATCATTTAAGAGGCAGAGTTTGAGAGGCCATAGGAAAATTCTTCCTTTAAATATCTCTGTCACAGGGTCACCTGGGTGGCTCAGTCAGTTAAGCGTCTGCCTTCGGCTCAGGTCATGATCCCAGGGTCCTGGGATCAAGCCCCACATAGGGCTCTCTGCTCAGCATGGAATCTACTTTTCCCTCTCCTTCTGCCTGCCACTCCCCCTGTTTGTTCTCCCCCCCCCCCCCCCCCCCCCCCCCCCCCTTTTTCCCCCCCCCCCCCCCCCCCCGTCAAATGATTAAATAAAATCTTTAAAAAAATATATCTCTGTCACGGACAAGCAAACCAGATGGACATTGATACAGAGACTTCAAGTATCACTAACAGTCCAGGGGGCATATTCTCCAGAGTCCAATATTACTGTGACTGTCCTTCCAGGCTCTTCTTGAGGATTTCAGGTGTATACTGCTTCATGAGGAGTTTCTTATCTGCTGGACCGTTCTAGCTGTTGAGGCCAAGTTCCTTTATTGACCAGGGTCTGTCAAGCTGTAACTTTCTTTCCTAAATGCATCCCCTTCCTCCACAAAAATGGTTCCTAACATATTGAAGGACAGTCCTTGTATCCCACAATATCCTCTCTGCAAGGTTTCCGAATGAACAGCTGAAGTCACCAATATGACAAGAATGTAGATTAAAAATAGCTTTCATTTATTGAGCATATTAGACCCTGTTCTAGATGTGCTCAATAAAATACCCTGTCTGGTTTTTACTTAGCCCCAACTGTAAGGGAAGTAATGATTATCTCCATGTTACAGATGAGGGTATTGAGTCTCAGGGAGGCATTAAAAAATGTCCCCTTTGGCTAAGTAAGTGATGGTTCTAGAATATGAATTCACATAGGTCTGATTCCAGGGATCAAGATTTTTTCTCCCATACCAAACTGCCTTTTAAATTTTACCTACTTTGACTTTTATCATCTTTTATTTGCCCCCTTTATACACATAGTTAAATACATACAGAAGGAAGCTCAGTTATGAGAAAAAAGAAATCTGTTTATTCTTCAGAGAATTTTATATCACATTTATTTTGAGTCATTTTCTAGGGAAGGTTGCAACCAGATGAAACACCTAATGAACTTTTTTCCTAATCAACATCATTTTTAAGAACATTTTTTTCAGGGGATATTAAGAAAATAAACATGAAAATAATCTGGGCAAGTCAAGTTAAAAACTATTTTAATTCTCTGCTAGTGAGAAGTTAGGCTTTTTCAAAGGCCAGTTTGTCAATAGGCATCAAAAGGTTTATTATTATGCGTATGCTTTAATAGAATAATTAATACATTTATTCTTTCATGCATGCATTCAACTGATACTTATTTATTGAGCATCTACTAATGCAGGTATTTTTCCAGCTTTTTGGGGTGCAGTGATAAAGGGCTCGTGAAGCATAAATTCCAGTATGCAGAGACAGAAAATTACGTGTATAATATCATAAAGGGATTTACGCTATGGTAAAACTAAAGCAGAGTATTGACAGGGTTAAGTGTATGGGGTGGGGAGAGTGATGGCAGATGAATTATTTTAGAATGAATTATGAAGGGGCTCATTAGAGATCTGGATGAAGAGTTTTCTGGAGGAGGAGAAGCCACTGAAAAGGTCCTGAGGCAGGAATGAGCTTGTTTCTTTGAGGGAACAGTGGGAGGGCCAGCACAGCCAGTGTGGAATGTGCCAGGGGGTGGGGGAGGGTGCAACAGGGAGAGGAGGCCACAGAAACAGCTCAGGACTAGATCACACAGTATTATGAAGACTCACAGGGCCAGGTTGGTTACAAGACTTGTAAACAACTTGTAGGTTACCACCTACCTTTGTCTTTTGGGCCACCTAGCATGCTAACCCCCAATTGATGGGGACTCAATTCTAAGTATTCTAGGAGGAGATTGATAGGATCTGACTTTATTATTATTTTTAATTATGTTATGTTAGTCACCATACAATACATCATTAGTTTTTGATGTGGTGATTTCTCATTCTGTTATGCAAAAGGAAAAAAAAAAAAAAAACCCAAGAGGTCATTGTACAAAGAGGGAAACCAACTGCCAAGCAATAGCAGTGATGAGGGGGAGAGGTAGTCTAGGGTGGTAGTGTCGGGGAGGTGGTCTAGGGTGATGGTATAATGGGAGGGGGTCTAGGCAATGATGTAAGGGGAAGTGGTCAAGGGCAGTGGCTTCAGGGAGGTGGTCTAGGGTGATGGTTTAAAGGGAGGTGGTTTAGGCGATGGTGTAAGGAGAGGTGGTCTAGGGCAGTGGATTCAGGGAGGTGGTCTAGGGTGATGGTATAATGGGAGGGGGTCTAGGCAAGATGTAAGGGGAGGTGGTCAAGGGCAGTGGATTCAGGGAGGTGGTCTAGGGTGATGGTATAACAGGAGGGGGGTCTAGGCAATGATGTAAGGGGAGGTGGTCAAGGGCAGAGGATTCAGGGTGATGGTGTAAGAGGACATGGAGTAGAGCAGTAGAAGTGGAACTGGTGAGCAGTGCTGGAATTTGGGACACATTTGAAGTTGAAGCTGGCATGACTTGCCAAATGATCTCCTCCGGGGATCTCTGTTACTGATTTCACTTCAAGAAATTTATTCTAAGGTAATGACCATGGATCTCCTCAAAGATACGATTCTAAGAATGTTCATAGTTTAAAATGGCAAACGTTAGAAATAACTTGTACTTATAAACCGTTGGACCTAGTTAAATAAATTATGAAAATTCCTGCAATGATACAAATCAAATTTCAGCAGATAATTTGTCTGGGTAGAGTGATTTTTTCAGCCATCATTTTTCTTTCTTTCTTTCTTTTTTTTTTTTTTTTTTGTCGGTCTGAATTTTTAAATCTGCTTAAAATGAGACTGTTTTATAAAACAAACAAAAAAAAAGTGTCAAAGTTATGTTTTAAAAGTAAACCTGTCCTTATTTGACTGCACTTTTGCACAGCAGGGTCCACTGACTTTTCCATTTAAAATGTGTCCCAAGAACTCAATTCAGTTGGACATCCTGTGAGGACTTCACAAATACTCATGATAGATTTACTACATAGCAATATGAGCCCAAACTGAGGTTGACACTGGGATTCATACATGTCTGGAGAGCTGGCTGGGTGTGTGTTTATTTATATGTGTAGTTTGCACTCGTTGGAGGGGGTGGAGTTGGGGAAGGCTGCAGAAAAAGAGGAAAAGGGGAATGGGGAGAACAGCTGGGTGCCTATGATGTGGCTGGCATGGTCCAGGAACTGAAGTTGAAGGAGCTTTTATTCAAAGGAATTGTGGGGCACGAAGGTACAAAGAGGGCATCCTTGGTGCCCAGGACATGAAACATGGCACAGAATGGGTGTAAATAACCTCCTCCTCACTCTGGGGGAGAACACAGATGAACCTGAGCATTTTGAAGATGTCTGAGAATGCAGAGTGTCTGGAAGTACCAGTTCTGAGAGCATCCTGATACAATAGTGCCCTTGGAAATACCGAGAATCCCTCTCTCCCAGTGGATTCATCGTCATTCAACATAAAAGAAGGGGGCCCTGGGGAAGTAAGGGAAGGGCGTGGGGACACCATAAAGTACCGGGAGTGAGTGGGCTTGTTTGTGAACCCACTGCAGGACATTTCCTACAGTCTTCAGAGAGTTAACAAGTAGATACTTGGAATTGGAATTCCAAATGCAAAAGAAAACGTGGGTTATCAGCTTTATTGTGACCCTATTAACACAGAAATGGCAGTGTGATGTGGAAGAATTCAGGTTACCACAGAATAGAGGCGGAGCCCCCAGATCTTAGAGGTGGAGAGGGCACTAGAGTTCTTCTAATGCCTTCCTTCTACTCTGCAGCCACCCAGCAAGAAGTTTTCTCAGTCCCTGAATGGCTTCTTTGATGGGACCTATTGACTCTTTTCTGGTGTATCAAGGTTGTCTGACTTCTCCCCTCTCGGAGTAATGTTATTTGGAAACATGGGCAGGGCTGTCATGGCTGAGAAGATGAGTATAGTGTGGGCCAAAATCCAATCTGTGCTCTACTCCCCAAGCTGTGTGCCTGGGCTTGGTGAATTGATGCTTTTCTTTTCTTTTCTTTCTTTCTTTCTCTTTCTTTCTTCTTTCTTTCTTTCTTTCTTTCTTTCTTTCTTTCTTTCTTTCTTTCTTTCTTTCTTTCTCTTTCTTTCTTTCTCTCTCTCTCCCTCTCTCTCTTTCCTTCCTTCCTTCTTTCTTTCTCTCTCTCTTTCTCTCTTTCTCCTTTCTTTCTCTCTTTCTTTCTTTCATTTACTAAGGGAAAGCAACTTTAAAAATTAAATTTCCCTTAAAAAAAAAGTCTTAAAAAATTTTCACCCAAAGCTACCACGTGTGCTCAACAGCAGTGCGTACTTGTACTTCCAGAACTTCTGAAAAGGTCCGGGTCCTGTGACAGCCCCACAATTCTATACCCTTCAGGTATATGAAAGGACCCAAGTGCGAAAGAGAAACTAAAATTATAAGTAAGCTCTCTGCAACAGGTGCTATTCCAAACCTCTTTCACATAGCAGTTCATCTAACCCACACACTATCCCTTGAGAGTAAATTTGATTCTACTTTTAGAACAAAGGAAACTGGGGCTCATCAAACTGCAGTTCTTACACCTAGGAGGAAGCAGCATCAGGACACCAGCTTGTGTTTATTCCGTACGACTTCTTAGGTTTGCTACACATAGTTCTTTGGTTCTTTATGACTGTCAGCTTCTCCTTGTTCAATTTCCCTTTGGTCCCTTTACTGGCACCCCCTGTCTTTAACTCCCCTTTTCCTGTTTTTTCATCAATTAAACAGAATGTTATCACCTACCTTTGTCTTTTGGGCCACCTAGCATGCTGCCCAACAATCTCAGCTCTGACAGCCCTGGAAAAGGTCTCAACTTCGCGGTACAACCATCTTTGCAATTTTATAGAATCTATCCAGGTGGCAATCCCTTCCAGCTGTACATCTTGACTCTGTCATTCAATCCCTCCATACATCCTAAGACATTTTAACAACTGCCCAATATAATTCTTTCCTCCTTTCAAAAAAGCCCTCTTCAATTCCTTCCCAAGTGCATGGTCCTGGGTCTATCCGATATTTATTTACAGCTTCATTTCTCTCCAGAAATCCCAGTCGAATCCTATGAGCAGCCTTATTCTACATCGCTTTGGCAGACATGCACACCAACGGACCTACTACCCGACAACATAGAACTTTCCCCAGCTTCTCCCCATAGCTGGCCTCCAATGGACTTCTGTGCATTTCTTTCTTCAACTTGACTGTCAACTCCTTGATGGCAATGCTGCATACACAGAAGTCATGCAATAAATATGTTCTGATGGGTTTGATTCTTTTGTGACTCTGTGCTCCCTGCCCACTCTTGGCCTCCCCCTCTCCTGGTCACCTGGTTAAAAAGGCTCTTGATAAATACTTACTGAATGAAATAATGAACCAGCACCAACTAAATATAAGGTGTTATTGTAATAATTGGCTGGGTCAGACAGAGACTTAAATACCACGTGGAGCTCTGTGGCAACACTGGAATGCCACTGGATATATGGAGGTCTGGCAGACAGCAAGCTGTGGTTGGATTTGGGCACAAGAGGGTGAGGGTGGGAGTGGGAAAAACTGAGCAGGAGTCATTATGTCTGGGATGAAATGGAAGGTCTGAGCAGGGAAGAAAGCAGCCTAACAACAGACAAGCTCTGAGTACTGAAAAATCAGGTGTGAAAATCAATAGCGGCAGTAACAATAAAGTGATAATATTAAAAGTAGACTCTCCCCTGGTTCAATGTGAGATTAATTATTTTCTGAGGTTGCCCAATCTTCATGCTGGATATGGGAACTAAGACTGCATTTTGGGGGGAAAAATCATAAGGTATATTAAATTCTAATTCATGATAGGCATACTGGAGTATTTGGGTGTCGTATGGTGATGACCACAACTTATTTTGAAATGGGTCACAAATAGGATGGATGATTGATAGAGGAAGGGAAATCTGGAGATGGCTAGACGTGTGCTAAGGCAAGTCCAGTAAAATGGTAATTGTCAAATCCAGATGGTAGGTATATCTATGTTGACTGTAAAAATGTTTAAACTTTTCTGTATGTTTGAAAAGTTTCACGATAAAATGCTTGGGGAAAATGCATGGTGGAGCAGTCGCTTCAGGTCCCTTAGGCGGATCCTACAATCATCAGAGCAAAATGTAGTTCACTAGGTAGAATTTTCCAGAGTGGCAATAATAAATCTCCATATTTATACAGGGTTCTATAGTCCACCAAACACCAAGTGTGGTGTGGACAGAACAGGCCCCGGAGTGAGACTCACTGGTTTCTGATGGCTAGCTCAGGGCAGGTCATTTAACTTCTCTATCTCTTGGTGGCTTCATTTGTAAAATTTGTATACAAATTCTTCCCAGAGATATTGTAAAGATTAAATAAAGCAGTAACTTTAAAATGCTTGGAAAGTGCTAGGAAACTGATAAGTTCTATATGAATGCTGGCTATTACATCTTTTCATTTGCTCTTTGGAATAGAAATGATTTCTGTGCCTGAAAACTGAAGAAACTGAAGTTTAGAGAGATGTTTCTTGTCCAAGACCATGGAGGTTAGTTAGTCAGAGGTGATAACTGGGGCTAAACTCAAGACTTCTTTGCCTCTTTCAAAACATGCTTCTCCCTGTCTCTGGACTCCCATTCAAATGTTCAACGAACTCCAAGATGAAAGAAATGCTAAACGCCCAGCAAAGTGCTTGGCACATGGTAGGCACTGAAAAAGTAAGTGAATGATTCATTTATTGCACTCACTATGTCTGTTACCCTGCTAAGCATTATACGTTATCTCAAAGTATCCTCATAAAAGCTCTAAGAGTTTCATTTTACTATACTACCCTGACTTGCCAGATGAGAGCAGAGGCTTTAGAAAGGGTATATTGCCCAAGATCCCGTAGCTAGCAAGTTTGAGCCACAGATGCATCTGGTTCCAAAGCCCATGCATTTTAAACAACACTGTAACACTTTCATGAATGAAGGGTTTGCTGCTTCAAAGCTCAGCCGAATGGTAGAAATTAGGAAACATGAGCCATTTTACCCTTAATCCACAGAGCTCCCCCTGGGTCTTTCTCATCATAGATGCATTGTATTACTAGCAAATGTGAATGTTTTGATGAATTAGGCAAACACTCCAATTGCCTGTACATTGCAACATCTTCCCATCAAAGGCCAGGGAATGTAGACTGTACGTTCTTTGTCCAGCTTGTCTGAATGCGTCAACGCTGTCTGGGAGGCACAGAGGTGGACGCTTTCCTAGCAGGGGTGAGGCCCCTCCTGCATGTCCAGCTCCTGTATTTGTAACATTGCCATGTGCTGTACCACTGGGCCAAGGAATGAAGGGGCCCATGGTCCCAGCCACCTCGGATTATGCAAGCCAAGAAAAATGTGCAAATCGCATGAGAAAAGCAGGCAGTCCCCAAACATCTTTATTTGTTCATTTCTGTACCCTGACGCTTTGATTGCAGTCTTGCACTTAGAAATTTCAAGATAAGTATCAGCAGCTGGACACTGGGTAAATCAGAGGCACAGACTCTGTGTAAATACTGACGTTTCGAAAGCACGAACTTATGTCCAACAGCTTGGAGCACAGGACCCAGTGGGAAGGGAGGGGGAGTGGTGTTATGGCTTTGGCAAAGTCAACCTTCTGAGAAACTCGTGGACATGTCTGTACATGCCTGAACTTGTCTGACAAAGCCAAGCAGAGATTTCAGGATCTGCCAGATCCAGATACAAGCAGCCTGCTTGCTCAGAACCTAAAAGGAAGAGTCAGAGGAAGTAAAGGATTAAGATGAAGAAACAAAAGATTATGGGGCTGAAATCTCTTAGCAGAGGTTACAGGTGGGCAATCGCAACAATGACAAGAAATGAAGCTGCCGTCTACTGAGCAGCAACCATTAACCAGATCCCAAGTTAGGGCTTTTTACATCCATTCACACAGTTAACTCTACCAATCATCCTGAATTTGGACAGAATTTGCTTCAGTCTATAAAGAAAATTTTAAAAAAAGGAAACTACGTTGGAGTGGTAAAATAGTTATCTCAAGGTCGGGACCTGGCAAGGAAGAGGAAACAGGGTTGCAACACAAGCCTGTCGGATCCAAAAAACTAAGGTAGGTAACCTTGAGATGGCCCCCATGCCCAGTGAGCATGAATTTGAACAAAGAAGAAACCTAGAACCAAAGTCCTTCCAAAGTTAGAATAAATAATAACCATTATATGCACACCATTTTACAATTATCAAAGAAGGGGTATGATCTACATGGACTCGATGCAAAAGAGATAAAAGTGCCAAAAGGGTTTGCCTCTCGGACAACAGCATTCCATAGACTAGCTATAAATTTTAGCTAGTAAACCCATCCATTTGATACCTTTGCTGAGAGAAGTGACTGGAAGAGAGAATTCCACTTAAGAAAAGAAAAAGTACATAAAAAGCAAGAGAGCAACTCTCTCTTTAGGGGTTAAAACGATGGCTGGGACAAACCTCTCAGCATAGTGTGAGGAGAAATGAGAGAGCTTGCTGGTAAGATCTGTCAAGGACATACCCAGAAGACGGACTGGAAAAGCATGGGCAACGCTGGGTGTGACAGCCCTGGTCAGTTCAGCTGAGTGCAGATACACTGGTGAGTACAATTAGAATAATGGGTCAATTAAGGTTGCTGATGCTGCAGCTGTGCTGTGAGGCTTAGTGTGCTAAGATCATTTAACGGCAAGCAGCTGGATCCAATTTTGCATAAGCAAAAAAGAAAAAAAATGCGAGAATAATAAAAGCACACAGGAATTTCTCTTAGAGTACCATGAGCAAAAGATAATGTTAATTATGGGAAAGAAAACTCAAGGTGGCTGGGAGCATGAGGAGAGATGATGCTGGGGAGGAGGACAGAATCCTAACCCTGAAATTCTTTGTGGATACCACTAATGCACTCAGATGCAATTCTATATGCAACAGGGAGTCAAAAAAGGAGGAGTAACATCGTCATGAAGCAGGAAAATGGGATAATCAGATAAAAGGATCATTTGATCTTCTGTATGGGTTAGAGAAAGGAAATTGTCAAGTGTGGCTGTTGATTTTCTTGGCTATATATATAGTAATGCCATTCACCATGAAAGGTAACATAGGGATGACAGATAAGAGGTAGGAGGAAAGGGTTAATGACATATTTAATTTTGGACAAATTGGGTTTGAGATGCCTGTAGGTCCTCCAAGAGATACTGATAGAAGCTCATCCGTGTGTGTGGAGTTCACAAGGAATATTTGGGCTTGAGAGTTACAAATACAGAGTTGCTAGCACTGAGACACTGACAAACCATATAGCAATGGAACAGGACATCCAAGGAGATGATAAAACAGAGTCTAATAGATAACCCTAAAAATAAACAAAAACAATAGTTATAGGTCAGACATATTAAGAAGAATATTTCTTCAAATTTCATAAGCGTAGCAGAGAGATAAATTAGTAGAACGATTATTCCCAGAATGGAAGTGTAATGACTTCTGAAAATCTACTTCTCCATCAAAGCAAGGACAACACTGGAAAAATTGTCAAGATCAACTTTTTTCAGAATTCTAGAAATTAATCAAAAGCTGGCAGTGTTTACTGAAGAAAATCAGCTGAATCTCAGTAAGAACAGTGAGGAGCTTAGTGGTATTTTAACATGTCCTATTCCTATCTCCTTCTTCCTAAATGGCAGCCATGCAAACCACCAGTCTCACAATTTTGGTAGCTGTGAAACCAGCAGCCTAGCAGGGACAGAGGTTAGAGGTCTCCTAAAAGCCTCTTTCCCAGAGATTTACTACTATTTGATCTGCCTGGAAGTTCCCTGGAGTATCCCATTCACAGGACTTGTCTTTATTTGACCTGACTCAAATATTCCAGAAATACAAGGTTGTGTTAGCATCTAAAAATCAATCGATGTAATATACTACATTAATAAATGACAAAACCCACAGGGTCATCTCAGTACACACATAAAAAGAACTTGACAAAATCCAATACTCCTTCATAATAGCACAACTCAACAAACTATGAATAGAAGGAAACTTCTTCAACCTGATAAAAGGCATTTACAAAAAGCCCCCACTTACCATCATATTTAATGATGAAAGACTGGAATCTTAGGATCAGGAATAAGCCAGCAATGCCCATTCTCACCATTTCCATTTGACTTTTTCCTGTAGCTTCTAACCAGGACATGCAGTCAAGAAAAAGAAACAAAAGTCATCTAGATTAGAAGGAATAATATTAAACTATCTCTATTTGTAGACGGTATGATTACTCACATAGAAAATCCTATGGAATCCAAAAAAAAAAAGGAAGAATTCGAATGAATAAGTGAGTTCAGCAAGTTTATAGGATACAAGATTAATATGCAAAATTCAGTAGTATTCTACACATTAGTAATGAACAATTCAAAAAAAAATTAAGAAAACAAGTTTATCTACTATACCATCAAAAAGAATAAAATATCAAGGAATAAAATTTAAAAAGAAGTGTAAGACTTGTATACTGAAACTAAAAAACATTGTTGAAAAGAATTAAAGGGGCACCTGGGTGGCTCAGTTGGTTAAGTGTTTGCCTTTGGCTCAGGTCATGATCCTGGAGTCCCGGAATCGAGCCCCATGTTAGGCTCCCTGTTCAGCAGGGAGTCTGCTTCTCCTTCTCCCTCTGCCTACCCCACCCCTCTCTCTCTCTTCCTCTCTCTCTCTCACTTGCTCACTCTCTTTCTCTCTCAAATAAAATCATTTTTTAAAAAAGAATTAAAGATGACCTATAAACAGAACTATACCCCATGTTCACCAATTGGCAGACTTAATATTGTGAACATGGCAATACTCCCCAAATTGAAATGCAGATTCAATGTAATCTCTATCAAAATTTCAAATACCCTTTTTTTTTTTTTTTTGCAGAAAAAAAGCTAATCCAGGCGCCTGGGTGGCTCAGTTGGTTGGGCGACTGCCTTCGGCTCGGGTCATGATCCTGGAGCCCCAGGATCGAGTCCCGCATCGGGCTCCCTGCTCAATGGGGAGTCTGCTTCTCCCTCTGACCCTCCTCCCTCTCATGCTCTCTCTCTCTCTCTCTCTCAAATAAATAAAATCTTAAAAAAAAAAAAGCTAATCCTAAAATTCATAGGAAAATATAAGGAACCTAGAATAGTCAAAAAAAAATCTCAAAAGAAGGACAAAGTTAGAGGACTCAAATTTCTTGATTTCATAACTTACAACGAAGACAGAACATTCAGACAATGTGGTCCTGGCATAAGCACAGGCCTATAGATCACTGAAATAGATCTGATGGTCCAGAAATAAATCCTTAAATTTACAGTTAATTGATATTTGATAAGATTCCCTGGACCAACCAATAGACACATAACAGTCTTTCCAACAAATGGCGCTGGGACAACTGGATCTCCATGTTGAAAAGAATGAAGGTGAACTGAACACAGAAAAATTAACCTAAACTGGCTCATAGACTTGAATATTATATATAAAACTAAAAAATTCTTAGAAGCAAACTTAGTATTAAAATTTCATGACTTTGAATTAGGCAAACCTTTCATAGATACAACACCAAAGCATAAATGAAAAGAGAATAAATAGATAAACTAGACTTTATAACATTTAAAATATTTTGCTTCAAGGACAATATCAAGAAAATGGAAAGGCAGCCCAGAGAATAGGAGATATTTGCAAATCCTATCTCTGATAAAGGACTTATATGCAGAATATAAAAAGAATATAACAACAGTAAAAAGACAACATAATTTAAAAATGAGCAAAAGATCTAAACAGATGTTTATTTCCAAAGAAGATACAGAAAGGGCCAATAATCTCATGGAAAGATGCTTACCAGAAGCCATGGGAAAAACTTAAATCAAAACCACAATGATAGACCGAGGATGACTAAAATTTAAAAAGACTTAAGAAGTCTGACAAAGATGTAGAGAAGATGGAACCCTCATATATCGCTGGTGGGAACGTTAAGTGGTACAGCTGCTTTGGAAATCAGTTTGGCAGTTTTTCAAAATGTAAGCATTTTGAAGAGTTACCAGATAACCCAGCAATTCTATTCTTATGAATATATATAAGAAAAATGAAAACATATCCCACACAAACACTTTTATGCAAATATGTACAGCAGAATTATTTATAGTAGCCCCAAAGTAAAAACCATCCAAACATCCTTCAACAGATGAATGGATAAACAAATATGGTAAATCCATACAATGGAATATCATTCAGCCATAAAAAGGAATGATGTACTGATGTATGCTACAGTGTGGATGAAACTTGAAAATATTATCGTATGTGAAAGAAGATAGTCACCAAAGAACTCATTGACTAATTTCATTTACATAAAACATCCAGAATAGCTTTAAGAAAAAGTAGGAAGTAGGGACGGGGTGAAGGAAGGGAATTGGGAATGACGGGGGTTTCTCCCAAAACGTTTTTTTTTTTTTTTTTTTTTTTTGAAGTGATGTAAATGTTCTGGAATTAGATAGTGGTTAGTGTTGCACAACTCCGTAAATATACTAAAAACCAGAATTGTACAATTTCAAAAAGGTGAATTTTATGGTGTGTGAATTATATCTGAATAAAACTGTTAAAAAAAAGATCAGGAGACATAGTGAGAACAGTTCCTATGCTGTGAACAAACATATGGAATAAGGAACATTTACAGAATAAATGTATGGAATGTATGGAAATGTATGGAATGTTTATGGTATAAATGTCTGGAATGAGGAACATTAATGGGATTTAGCAACAGTGAGGCCTTTGATGAACTTGGCTAAAGATGGTGGAAAGGTGGGGCAGAGCGAGTCTGACTCATCAGCCAGTATTTATGAAATACACATCACACATTGGCATATGCCATTGGGATGAGGAATGAACGAAGAGAAGAAAGCCAGATGGGCATGTGGGAAACTGAAAATGGAGGATGGGAAGGGGAAGACCATAGGCGTAGATAACCCTTCCAGAAGTCTGGCTGCAAAGGGCAGAAAGTAAATATGTTAATCATTGGATGGAGACACAGATTTAGGTTTGTGTGCAGTTTGTACATCTGGGAGAAACTTCAATTTCTTAACATGGGTGAACCAGCCTCTGTTTGGGGCTGATGGGAACAATTCGTGGGAGAAAGAGGAATGGGGTGGATGATGCGTCATGGGGAAGTGATAGTTGAAAGGACAAAGTTCTGGAGAAGTTCACCAGAGCACTGACAAAGGAATTATCTTTAGATACAAAGGAAGGGACATAAGCACATTCTTTGTGCGATAGGAGGAAGAGAGGGAAGATAGATGGAGACACAGCTTATCTTCAAGACTTGGGGGAGAACTTTCCAGGAATTTCCCTGTGCTAGCTTCTATGAGAAGGGAGGTTCCTCTGTGGAAAGCCAGGACACAATTGGTGGAACTTTCAGAGCCAAGCAGAGTGGGTGAAAGAGCTGCAAAGGGGGAAGCCTCAGAGCAGCAGTGCGTAGGGAAACAGGAAAGATGGCTCTTGGTTGTTCAGGACTCAAGCGAGGTTTGGGGCCATCAGTCTGTTGTGGCTTCCATCCACAGTGTTGGACAACTTTTTTTTTTTTTTTAATTCTCCCAGTGTTCAGCAGCAGCGTTCAGATGGCAACATGGATAAGGCAGATCTTTGCATTTATCCAGGACAGTTTTCCCAGAGAGGTCAGGGAATGTTCCATGTGGGAATGGAAGGAAATGAAAATACTTCATTGATAAAGAAATTCTTTAAAGTTGGGCACCTAGAATCTAAGCAGACGGAAGGAAGTGGAGTCTGCGCATGACTGATAGGGAAAAACTAGAGAGGGCAAAGAATGAGCGGTGTTCCTCCCCTTTCCCAATCTGTTTTTATCTGCCCCACCCCACCTTGCCACCAGCTTTCTCCTTCTCCTTCCTAAAGAGATGTTTGTTTGCAATCGCTTCAATGGATGAGCTTCATCAGTTCATGCAGAACCATTAACTAACCGGCACCTAAGTTAGAGTGAGGCTTGTTTAGGAAACTACATGGTCAGCTCTTGGTTCAGCTTTACCAGAGGTGCTCTTCTTTGATCTTCAAAGCAATCGTGTCCTACAAGTGAGGCCAGAAGAATCAGCTCCCATAAGTACCAAGGGGTTTAGGGAAAAGCCTAAACTATGAGGTGTGTGGGTAGAATCCAGACCTGCTTTGTTATACCCATCTCCAGTCTATGCTGACAGATAACACATATAAGAACACATACATTTAGCTCACCGAAGAGAGTCCTACTGATTTGGGGCGGGGGGGGGGGGGATTTGATGTTAATCACAGGAAACACCTCAAAAACCATATCCTACCATACATTTTAAATGGGATTATCAATCAATGTAGTCCTTCCTTGGGTTTCTAGACCATTTTTTCAATAGATTCATTAACTTTCCCTACCCTTACATGCATTTTCTTTAAATGAGGACCTAAATATGAGCTGGGAAGCATCCTACACATGATGTGAGAAAGGTCACTACTTTCAAGGGGCTTTAAATCCAACTGGGAATATAAAACGTATCTGTGCATATGCCTGTGTGAGAATACAGCATATGTTATGTGGAAAAGAGTTAATTATTTATGTTAACTTTTTAATTAACTTTCATGTGATGACACAGCTTCCTAGCAAATTCATTTGAACATCTGTTTCCTCTAGTAACTTAAAAAAAATCAACAAAATTTTTCTTAACATTATTATATCCACCCAGTATTTAAATAAAAATTTTTTACAAGTATCCAAAAATGTGATGGCAGGAATTGTGTCACCTGGGTTATCCTCAAACTGAATGTCGATGCCTGATAAACATCTGATTTTCACTGAGATGTTGAGCCAAAACAAATACGAAATCTTAGTGCAAATGTTTATCTGTATGGGCTGCTGTAGATCTGCTAATTTTCTAGTTTTGAGATTCAAAAATCCTTCAGTAATTAATAACTTTGTGACTTGAGGCAAGTCTTCATGGGACTCCTGGGTATCACGTTTTTCACTCATTAAATGGAGATAATACTTTCCTCCTTACCTTACAGGGGTGTTCTAAGAATCAACTAAAAGAAGTGAAAATTGTAGGGCGCTCAGGTGGCTCAATTGGTTAAATGTCTGCCTTCGGCTCAGGTCATGATCTCAGGGTCCTGGGATGGAGCCCTACGGCAGGCTCCCTGCTCAGTGGGGATGCTACTTTTCCCTCTGCCCCTCCCCACTACTCATGCTCTCTCTCACTCTCCAATAAATAAATAAAATCTTTAAAAAGAAGGAAAAAAGAGAAGCGAAAATTCTATGAATGTTGGTAACTGTACAATAGTTGTAAGAGGTGATGGAGAGTGTCTTTTACCCAGAGAGAAAGACAGTATAAAATATTATTCCACAGACTCATAGGCCTGCTATGACCTTTCAAAACCTGTTATTTTATAGGTAAAGCCAGAAAATATTCAAAGGGGATGTTGAACACACATATACACACGCACGCATGCACGCACGCACATGCATTCTTCTGAAAAGCCATTAAATCAAAGAATCATGGTATCTTCACTCCTGATACGGGTACATCAAAAGAGACTAAGAGATGAATCCAGTTGCTGATGGCTATTATTGATTGGTCATGTAAGAAAAAAACAAATGCCCCTGAATGTTTTTTATTCAGATGCTACCTTTAAATGTTGTAGCAAAGATAATTAGTATCTATTAACCTTTGAATGGAGATTTCTCAACCTCTGCAGTTAGGGTCTGGGTGATTCTTTGTTGGCAGGCGAAGAGAGGTTTCCCTCTGCATTATAGGCTGGGATACTGAGCAGCATCCCCTGTCTCTGTCTCTTGGCTGCCAGCGCCATCCTCCACCAAGTATGACAACCCAAAATGGCTCTAGATGTTGTCAAATGTCCCCAGCAGGGGGCAGGGAGGGGTAGGGGCAGAATTACCTCCAGTTAAGAACTTCTGCTTTAAATAATATGAACCAACACATTCATGCAGTATTTTGCAAGGCTCTTTTGAAAAGGTTATATATTAAATTCCCCATAACAACTAAGGTTTTGAGAAAGTAAATGGCTTGCCTGAGATCACACGGCTGGGTGCCAGGACTCTGACTGTCTTCTGGTGTCCCAATTTCATGCTGACCCCACTTCTCACCCTGCCTCATGTATTATGTATGTACTATCAGGTAGGGACTTGTAAGAGTCACCGTGTCCAAACCAAGAAATCCACTTCCTAGTTCCTCACAGACCCATGAAGGGACTTCTGGAAAAGAAAAACATGCCAGACCCTCTTCCTCTCTCTTACTCATTGTGTCTCTTACTCATTCTTCTCTGATCAATGAGATGGGGAAGAGTCTGACTTCCAATGAGCCCTGTTATTCTACTGGACAATTAGGGTTCAATATTATGGTGTTTAAAGATCACTGTTTCTAGCTGGACTGGCAGTTCCCCCTCTTTTGGACTGACTTACCCGTAGGATGTACTTTCTTTTTTGACTCTTATTACCATATGATAAGCTCTAAAAAGGCAGTTTGGGGACATCTGGGTGGCTCAGTTAAGCATCTGACTCTTCATTTCGGCTCAGGTCATGATCTCAGGGTCATGAGATCAAGCCCTGCATTGGGCTTCACACTGGGCATGGAGCCTGCTTGAGATTCTCTCTCTCTCCCTCTCCCTTTGCGCACCCCCCCCACCACCACTTGCGTGAGTATTCTCTCTCTAAAAAAAGAAAGAGAAGAGGAGAGGAGAGAAGAGGGGAGGGGAGGGGAAGGGAGGGGAGAAGAGAGGAGAGGAGAGGAGAGGAGAGGAGAGGAGAGGAGAGGAGAGGAGAGGAAAGGAAAAGGGGTTTTGTTCCCTATAGAACCCTTGAATCTATTTTTTAATTGAGCCAAAGCTAGGAGATAGAGTGACCAGCCTGTTCCCAGTTTGCCTGGGACTTTCCTAATCTTAGCACTGAAAGTTCCCAATCCAAGAAACCCCTTAGTCCAGAGGTGGAATCATATCCCCCACATAACTGACTGGTGCTGTCAGAAACCTGGAGAAGTTCAGAGGTGAAAATACAGTTCTCAAGTTAGCATAGGACAATAGATTCCCTAACATTAGCCCAGAAAGAGAAATCTAGGAAGGGACAATCACTTATTTTTAATAAGGTGTACTTAAATGAAGAGAGTAAGAGAGAGAAAGCAAGAGAGAGCAAGAGCCATGAGATTTCCACAGCAAACATAAGATGATTCAGGAGATAGGTAAGTCAGAAAATGTTCACATGTGGGCACATAGTACGTCAATATTACTTGTATGGATACTTGAGAGATTTCTTTAACATAGATTCTAATTAAAGAGTTAAAAATACCCATTCATTTCATCCTCACAAAACCCCATAATACCCAAACAGTAATACCAATAGCTCCAGTTTATAGACAAACAAATGAACACTCATGTGAGTAAATCCCATGAGGATGCACAGTCATTTAATGGCACAACTGGGATTTGAACCCAGATCTCTCTCTCTCCCCTTGCCCCTCTTGCCCTCTCTCTCCATAGCTGACACCTAGAAATTTCCATTATCTGAAGGTAATAGGCAGCTATTAGTGCTCTCTAAATTCCTCTGAGAAGAAAAACAAGAGTCATTATTAGGTTTTCTACTTAATTCAACTCACATTCAATTAATATTTATTGAGGGTCTCCAGTGGACTTGAAGCTGCATAGTATTCTGAATAAGGTGGACTTGGTGTGTTTTGATCTTCCCTGCTACAAAAAATTTTGAAGCTTTTTTTTTTCTTCCTTGCTTTTGAGAGACTCTCGTTGCCTCGGTGCACATCAAAGTGCACTCAAGGGCAAAAGGGCTTCTTTCCTGTTATCTAAAATACAGTATTTTATGGTGGGGCTATTAATGCACTATTAATCCATCCAGCTCTAATACTTTGAGACAGATGTGTGACATGCTTAAAGCACATCTGCTAAATGTCCTACCACATTCAGGCACTATGACTTCTGTCTTCAGAAAGCAAGAGTCTAATAAGGAGAGTGGAATTTTCATGACTTTAATGTGGGCTGCAATTTCCTCTTCATTAGCCATTTCTGTATAGCGGACCTTCGACCAGTGTGGGGTTAGGGGTGTCCTCCCTGCAGTCAAAAATCCACTTGTGACTTTTGACTTCCCCAAAGCTTAACTACTCATAGCCTACTGTTGACTGCAAGCCTTACCGATAACATAAACATCAATTAACACATATTTTGTATGTTCTATGTATTATATACTGTATTTTTTTTTCGTTCATTTGAGAGAGAGAGAGTGAGTGAGAGTACAAGCAGGGGGAGGGGCAGAGGCAGAGGGAGAAGCAGACTCCCCGCTGAGCAGGGAGCTCGATGTGGGACTCGATCCCAAGACCCTGGGATCATGACCTGAGCCAAAAGCAGACACTTAACGGACTGAGCCACCCAGGTGTCCTTATATACTATATTCTCATAATAAAGCTAGAGAAAAGGAAATGTTATTAAGAAAATCATAAGGAAGAGAATACATTTAAAATCTGCATATAAGTGGACCCATGCAGTTTAAACCCGTGTTGCTCAAGGGTCAACTGTATTTCAAATTTCCAAAAACCTTTGAAGCACAAAGCAAACAAGGGCACTGGATTCTAATTTCCATGATTTTGAACCCCAAATTTCTTTCACCTGTTTCTTTATGTATTACTTCATTCATTCAACACATATAATGGAGCTAGGAACAGGATATCATGATGAGTAAGGCACCATCCTTTCTCTAATGAAACAGACAAACTGATAAGGCAAATGACCAGAAATATGGACACAGGATGGAGGGATGTCACAAGGGTCTATGCGGCTTGCAATGGAAACACACAGGAAGAATGAAGCTGGATACAGAGAACCAGAAGAGGCACTCTATAGAGCTGACACCCACGACGACTTACATACAGGTAGAGGATAAAGGGGAGTTATCAGGGTGAGGGTGCACTGGGGATGGGGCATTAACCAGGCTGGAGTAACACAGGCTAAGCTACAGGGTCGTGGAAAACTATGCCACTTGTTAGAAGCAGCAGAAACATACTTTGAATAAAGTATATTTTATTGTTTTATTGTTTATAAAATAATTGTTATATTGTTTATAAAATAAATAAGATTTATTTATTTTATATGGGGGGAGGGGCGAAGGGAGAGGGAGAGAGAAACCCAAGCAGACTCCACGCTGAGGGTGGAGCCTGACGCGGGGCTTGATCTCACGACCCTGAGATCATGACCTGAGCTGAAACCAAGAGTTGGAGGCTTAACCGAATGTGCCACCCAGGTGCCCCAAGAATAAAGTATATTTTTAAAAAGTGACAAGGGCTGAGGCTGAAGGTCCTTGCGGGGCTGGAATGAGAAAGGTTTGTTTGGTAAGTGTTGGAAGTCCACAATGTTCCACTGTGGAAGATGGATGGGTAAGAAGCAGCCTCAGAGTGTCCAGGTGAGATGAGAGGCAAAAAAATACCTTGGGCCAGGGCAACGCTAGTAGAATGGAGGGAAGAAGGCAGATAAGGCAGAAAAGGATTCCTTTTGAGGAAAAGAGCCATTTTGTAGACGAAGAAGCTGAAACCAATGGAGAAAACTTGAGTTGTTACACATGGACCTTACAGTGATGTTCTGGAACTGCAGTCCAGGGCAGAGGCTCGGGGGACAGAGATTCAGTCTCAGCTTGGCCACTTGCTAGATGTGTGACCTTGGGTGAGTGACTGCAACTCTGTGTGCCTCAGTTTCCCCATTTGTAAAATTAGGATAATAATATAACTGCCTCAGAGTGTTGTTTCCCACATTCAGTGCAATGGTATATAAAGTACTTATACCAGCACCTGGCACAGAGTAACTACTCAACAAATAATCACTATCACCATCATCACAGCTTTTCCTACTCTTACCTACAGTAACCACTTAAGAAATAATCACTGTTAGCATCATCCTCTCTTTTCCTTCTCTCACCCTAACTTGGCCACCCACATGAGGAATGGGAGTGTGGGTGCTGGTTGTTCATTTCCATTCGGTAGTTAAGGTAACTAGGAAGAGAGATTGGCTGGATCCCCTAATCTCTTAGAATTGGGCAACTGCAGTACTAAACTAAATAGTTGGGCTATTCTGATTCTAGTCTGTGTTCCTTCCAACCCACTGTTCCCCCTCTCCTGGTGAGAAGTGTAGAAGTGCCAACTTCTCCACCCCTGGGTGGGGCTTCCCCTGGGATTTTTGGGAAGTCTTTGCTTATAGACAAACGGAGCCAAAATTTGGTGTTGCCCCATTATGGTTTGCCTGGGCAAGACCAGGGACACATCTTGTTCTGTTTGAAGTTGGTTCTAGTTTTGACTAAAGACAGAGTGAGGATAGGACCCAGGAGGATGTGAGCAGTGTTATGCCATCAAGAAGATGCATGAATCAGGGGCACCTGGGTGGCTCAGTCGTTAAGCGTCTGCCTTCAGCTCAGGTCATGATCCCAGGGTCTTGGGATCGAGCCCCGCATCGGGCTCCTTGCTCCGCAGGAAGCCTGCTTCTCCCTCTCCTACTCCCCCTGCTTGTGTTCCCTCTCTCGCTGTGTCTCTCTCTGTCAAATAATAAAATCTTTAAAAAAAAAAAAAAAAAGAAGATGCATGAATCAGTTTGCTGGGGGACGTTCTAGGATAAAATGAAATCGTGCAGCGGTAAAGTGAGCACATGGAGGTAGGGCTGCTCCTCACCATGTCTCCAGGCCACCATGACATGACAGGGATTCTTTAAGGGTCCTCCCTGCATGACAGCACTCTGAGATACTAGGAGAGTGGATGAGAGCATGTCGGCCCCTGGAATACACTAATAGACCATGTCATTCAAGGATCCTCTTCTACTTTCAGATGTGGAACCCAAGGCCCAAAGAAAAGAAGGACCTTACTCAAGACCTCATTGTAATTTCATAGTAATAAAAAACTTCCTCGTTGAATAAAAACCATTCATTTCACCTGCTATGTTCCAGCGTCCCACAGCAGTTCATCTGACTCTGGAGGTATATTTTCATTCCTACCTGGTTATACAAATACGCATTTTATTTTTTCTTTTCCTCACCGAGTAGTAATTCCTGGGGGATGAGATTCATGTTTTCATCACTGCATTATACACAGCCCCAAACACAGAACTTTGCACCTGGCCAGCTCTTCAATAATTAATTTTTGATTATTAATGAGTAAGAGGTATGTCAATTAGAATGCTGGCTCTCAGGCCTCATAAAGTCCCCATTAGAAGGGAGTACACCTGAAACCACGCCTCCCAAACAGAACCAAGAGCACCATTCTAATCACTTGATTCACATGATTTCATTTATGCCTTGCTGGGATTTTTCAGAAGTCTCTCAAGTTTTGAAGTTGTTTAACCAAGTTACACAAAGGAATGGGGTAGACAGAAGGGAAAAGGTTGGCTTTCTTACTGGAAGAGCTGTTTGAGATGGTGCAGTGGTGTCTTCCAGAATTAGCCAGAGCTGTCCACCTGGTCACAGCAGCTCTGGGTGTCCCTAGGCCTCTCAGGCGTGTTCAGTGCGCACCAGGGGATAAACCAGAGCCCGTGTTCTCAGAGGACAGAAAGATCCCAGAGAAAACAGGGATGTTACTGAGCTCATTACTAGTTCTCTGTCCCAGTCAGATAACTATGGGGTGGAGGGAACCTAGAAGTGTTTGCTTACAGGTGCTTCTCCGCATGCAAACACACAGTCTTCCTGGGACACCATTCCCAACCATCATAGGAGACAGGTGTGACTAATCTGCCCTTTTCAAAAATGAGAAAGCGGACTCTCAGAAGGTAAGGGACTTGCCTCTAAGTCACGTAGGAAATAAACAGCCCTGTGCAGATTTGAAACTGGGACTGTGGGTAGGTCCCGAGGGTCTGAACAATATGCTGTATTATATCATTGCCTCTTTCGCTAAGGTAGCCATTCTGATTCTCTGTGTCAGTTAAAAGAAAATTCTTTAAAAGGATGCTGATTTATTAACTCACTGCCTTTGTCCGCAGGGTCATTTTGCTGGCATCTGGATGGAGATTGATGAGGACAGATTATTTGGCAGGGCTCTGCAGTTTGAAGTGCAGGAGGGGTTTTCTTTGTAGTGGAGGAGGGACAGAGGATGTAAATTGTAAAGAGCAAGTAGATTGGTTGACAAAGCTACCCTGGAGAGGGTGTACCCTGGTTGTGTGTCACTGATCCAGATCATCTGAGAACTTGCCACTGACACCCGTTAAAAGAAAAATTGGCAATTTGTGCACAAAGAATACACAGATAGCAACATTCGTTTTCATCACATAGGGGTCAGGAATTATAACTAAACCAATCTGACATTTTCTAGACCTTTCTGAAATTATCTTCCGCCCACAGAGGGAAGGGAACCTAAGAACCTCTGTTCTCTGTTCATGTCAGCTAGCATTACATCTGACAGTACAGAACATAATACAACGTTACCTGGGGGAGGCTGAGCATATGGCATCTCCATCCAAGAACTCGTGGGACCCTCGGAAATTCATTTCACGTTTCAGAACCACTTCTCCCTCCTTGATAAAAATCAGTTGATTTCTGCCTCAGCCCATCATACTGCAAACCGTGTTTACAAAATAGTAGGTCAAACTCTGGAGCAGAGTAGCTTTAAAAGCACAGACCTTGGAGGCAGGTTGACTTGGTTTTAAACCCTAGCCATATTGTTGGTTTGACCTTGAGTGGTCACTCACCTTCTTGGAACCTCAAATTTGCCACGTGGGAAACATGTTAATAATGTTTGCCCTCTTGGTTCTTCTGGGGCTGCATTAAAAACATTGTAAATAAAGCACTTTGCACAATGCTTGACACATAATAAATGCTCGCTAAATGGTGGGCTGATCTCATTATTATGGTAATATTTGACACTATTATGATCATCTGGTCCCTAGTAAATATGCATTTATGGAGCAATGTAAACACAGACACTTTATGGGAAGGAGCCTAATAAAACTCATTCTAAAGAGAATTTTAGAGAGATTGAAGAGGACACCTCCCATCAATGCCCACGTTAATCCTCCAATGAGGAACCAGGAAAGAAACTGATTTCAGCCTTTCAGCCAGCAAATAAGCGCTTCCTCTTGAAAAGTAGCGTTTGAACCTTGTAACTGATTGTGTTCCCCTCTTGTTTTCAATGCTAGGAAGCTCATATTCAAAGGAGGACAATAAATTAACACTTATGTAAATACCCTTTTATCCATGGGCTCATTATACCAATGAGAACACTGCGGCCCAAAATGATTTATTTTATGTATTTGACATAATTGCTCCTTCCCTCCAACTTGGAAGGTACTCTTTTGTTCCTTGACAAGCTGCTCTTCTGAAAATTCTCTCCCGTTTTTCTCTTCTGATCTTTTGTATTCTGATGCCTCGAATGGTCCACATGTTTAATGTGCTTTACCTGCATTGTATTTAATTCTCCCAGAAATGCCCTGAAACGTGCTATTACTTTACGGAGAAGGAAACTGAGGCTTACGTGATTTGCATCAACCCAATATACTAGTCTGCCACCCACCTCCCTCATGACATTTTCCCTCTGAGTGATAGGATCTTTGTGTGGCTTGAGCAATAGCCCTGTACCACACAGTACCAAATTTTCCCCTATGGCTCTGAACTACCTCTTGAACACTAAAGTATTATTTCCAAATGACTACTAGGTAGCCCACAGACACTTTAAATACAGTATGTTGAGAACCAAATACATATCCCTCAGCTGGAAACCGTTCCTTTTCCTGTAGACTCATTCTTGTGTAACAGAATTAAATAAGTAATAAAATAAAAATTGTGAGCTCCCACCATTTTCCTGGTACCGCGTGCATTTTACATGTATTACCTCATTTAAACCTTATGATAATTCCATAAGGTAATTTTCCCATTCTTTACAGCTGGGAAGTATGTCATTTTGCCAAGGCTACTCATCAAGTACCCATTGTAGCTGGTCTGATTCCTTAGAAAAGATAGTGAAACAACAGCCTTTCCCCAAGTCATGTGGGCTGGAAAATCTTGTCTTCTCTAGTCTCCCTTCCTCCTTCCTGGTGACAACCAATGAGTCATCCAGACATAGAATTCATAAGCCAATGGTTCTCAAACTTGGCTACATAATGGAATCATCTGGTTACAACTAGTATAAACTATTTACACCCTGCCCCACCCCCAGAAATTCTGATTCAATTGGTGTGAGCTACAGAGTAGCACAATTCTAAGTAACAAAATTGTTGAAAGCTTCCCAGGTGATCTCAATGACAGCCTAAGAGCAACTGATGTAGCCCTCAAGTATGTGTACCTACATCATGACCCATCACCCCCACTTTGCCTGCCACCACACTGACCACATCATCTCTTCCTGGAGGTTGCAAGGCCCCCTATCTCAGCATCCTGTTGCCCTTTTTTTCTCTCCTTCCATCTATGCTCCATGATGAGAGTAAGAGCCATCTCAACAAAGCACAGATCTGTCCAGGCCACTTCACAGATAAAATCTGGCCATAGCTTCCTATTGCCTTTAGGGCAAAGTCCCAGATTCACCTTTCTCTCCCCTGTTAAACTCCTCCCTCTGAGTAGGTCCACACAGGGGGCCATGGCTCCATCCTTTGCTCCTATTGCAGCCGTGACTGGAAGGCGAAGTCTTCCCCAACCTATAGGGTCAAGTTTAGAGGTCATCTTTCTGAGGCCTTCCTTATCTAATTCCGTCCTGATTAAATCAATTGCTCCCTCCTCTGTGCTGCTAAAGCACAAAGCTTTTAAGACACTTATAATTTCATATTAATGTCAGCTTTGCTAGATAGTGGGCTCATTGAGGGCAGGGAATGCGCCATTCATTTTTCTCCCCATGAATACAGCCCATACTATAATAAAATTGTTATGAGAGTTAAATCATAATAGTTCCTGAACAAATAAACAAATGCCTTAATAGACACTTCTTTTTAAATGTGACTTCCTTTGATTTCTTTCTTTAATTCAAGCAGAATAGTTCCATTCCTATGAGAGATTTCTAAAATTGTACCCCATGGTTGGCAACCAGAGAGAAAAAGAGCTGGCTCATGGGTTTCTATACAAATCGTTCTAGTGATCTTGAGAAGACGTGAGTTAGCCTTTGACACTGCAGTTTTCTAACCAGTACAATGGAAATAACAATAATATTTGCTTCAGAGGGTTGTCAGGAGGATTTAATGAGATAACGGATGTAACATGTTTAACTTAGTGCCTGCCTGGCATACAGTAAGTACTCAACAAAATTTTTCTCACCTCTTCCAGGAAGACTTCCTTGCCTATACCAAACCTCACGGATACCTCTCTTCCCATTATGTGTTTATTTACTTAACAAATATTAATTGAGGCTCCAATATGTAGTATATAGCAGTGGGAAAACTAGAAGAAAGCCTTACCCTCAAGGAGCTTACTTACTAATGTGTGTGTGTGTGTGTGTGTACAGAGAGAGAGAGAATAAACAAATAAGACATACAGAATATATGATGGTAGCAAGTGCTAAGAGAAGAATAAAATAAGGGAGGCAGAAAGAAAATGCTGGGGTAGGGATGCAATTTTAAGTAGACAGCTAGTTCCCCCCTGAGAAAGTCACATTCAGATGAAGAGCTGAAGGAGGTGAGGAAACCAGCTGTGTAGATGTTTATGGGGCAGACTTCCAGGCAGGGAGAATGGCAAAGAGGCTCGTGAGGTTGGAACAGAGTGTGCGGGGAGTGGCTGGGATGGATGGGTGAGGGGTTCAGAAAAGGAACATGAGGCCAGAGAGTCAGACCCTGTCAGTTATTTTAAAGACTTTGGCTTTTACTCTAAGTGAGACAAAAAGCCATTGGAGAGAACTGACAGGTTTACCAGGACCACACTGGCCACCGAGTTGAGGCCAGGCTTATAGGGCAAATGCAAAGGGAGGAAGACCACCAGTAATCTGAGTGTGAGAAGATGGAGGCTTGTACCAGGCTAGTAACCACGGGCATGGCAAACACTGGCTCTGGATCCAGGATGTATTTGGAAGGCAACTCAAACCATATATCTTGTCCAACTGGGTGTGGAATATGAGGGAAGGAGAAGGTTTTATTTGTTGTCACTGTTCTGAGCCATGGGAAAGATGGAGCTGCTGGGAACTGAGAGTGGCCGCCATAGGAGCAGGCTTGATGGGAAAAGATGGAGACTTCCAATGAGAAATATCAAGTACCCTGTTGTATATACCAATCAGAAGCTCAGAGGAGCCATCCAGGGTGGGGGGCAAAAGGAGTGGTTGGCGTGCTGATGATATCTGAAGCAATGACAGAGAATGGCATCACCCAGGGAGTAAATGTCAACAGAGAAAAGGAATTGCCCAAAGACTGAGTTCTGACATAGTCCAATATCAAGAAATCAGATTGATGAGCAAAAGTCAGCTAAGAGACTGAGAAAGAAAGACCTGGCAGTGAGGAGCCAGCAAAACCAGGAGAGTGTGTATGATGTCTTGGAAGCCAAGTGAAGAAAGTGTTTCATGAGGAGGTGGTGAAGAAGTGAATTCTATGTTGCTCACAGGTCAGCCAAAATGAGGACTGAGAATTGACTCTTGTATTTAGTCATATGGGTGTCAGTGATAACCTGGCTGAGAACACTTTTTGGTGGAGAGGTGGAGGCAAAAGCTTGATGGGAGGTGATGGAGGGAAAATGGGTAGACAGCCTATTCACCAGCTGTGGAACATCACACAAGTTACAGACCCTCAAATCCTACAGCCCTCCCTCTGTTCTTCCTTCCATCCTTCCCTGATCTGTAAAGTGGGATAGGAATATCTATTTCATGAGGATTTTATGAAGTCCTGTGTGTCGAGGTTGGTGATGTGCGGCATGTCCTCAATGCCCTTCCTGCCCTTTCAGGATCCTATGTCTTGTGCCTGGGAAAGCATAGGCACAAGTAGACACCCATTAGGTACCCACTGATGGGGATAAATCAGGTCCCCAATTCTCCTTCTGGCCCAGATAGGTACCTCGTTATTTGTTTGGATCAAATAGAAAAACCTTCTCATCTAAGGTGAGGATGGAATGTTGGAGTCCACTACAGGCTTTTCAGGAAAGAAGCCTTTTGGCTTAGAACTCCACAAAGCTTCTGACTGTAAATAAAAATTGCAATGGCTTCTGCTTGGAAGGAGGGATAGGAGGTCTGAGGATAAGTGCACTGTGTCCATGGCAGCCTCCTGCGGAAATGATTTCCGGAGCACAGCGCCAAAGTGCTTTCGTAAATGACTCTGGCTCACCCCTTTCCCTATCTCCTGCCTTGTATATGCAACATTTATAAAAATAAACATTTGCAGGAGACATTTGGGAGGAGGCCAAGGTGGAGCACCCAGCAAAGGAAACAGATACACCAGAGAACTTAGAACTCCCAAGAAGAATATTCATTTTCAGAGAAGGGGACAGAAGGATCAGTGGGTGCTCGGGAAGATGGTGGGAGGAGAGGAATGTGTGAGTTCCAGAATGTCAGCTCTATCTTCTGTCAGCCTCCCCTCTCATTCACATCTTGTACCTCATCCTTGTCCCTGCTAGAATGCACGATCCTTAAGGGAAGGACTGCTTTCTACTCATTTTTAGATTGGGATTATTAATCCAGAATGACACATTTATCAAGCACCTACGTGATGCCAAGAATTCTGCTCTTCCAATCACATCTATCGGGCATTAATGTTCCATAATTAAATAAGCATTCTTTCATCCATAGGGGTTAGTATGTTTCACTCCACTCAGACTGGCAAAAATGTCACCTCCTCATAGGAGCCTTCTCTGAACTCCCATCCCAGGTGGAATGAGGCTCTTCCTCCCACATGCTTCTTATCTCCTCAGATTTCTCCTACTCACAGCTCTGTAACAGAAGCTTCCTGAGGACAGTGCTTTGTTTTGCTCACCTGTATGTCCCACTGCCTAGAACAGTGCCTGGAATAGAGTTAGCATTCAATTAACATGAACAAATGATTAGCACCCACTTCATGGTCATTTTAGTCAATTACTTTAGTTCTATCTCCATTGCTAGACTGATTTCTCTGATGAAAGAGATGGTGCCATTTTTTTCTTAGTTTCTCCATTTTCCGTCACATAGAAAGTGCTCAGTAAATGTAAATGGGATAAACATATAATCAAACCTCCCTGGTTCTTTATGAGTCTCTGTTAAATTATTCTCTACTTTATTAGCTGATTAATAACTAAGTGCTTTTATTAAATATAGATTACATAAAATACAGAATAAGGCAGAAAACAGTTAAAAAGAGACTAGTATAAAATAAGGGAGATATAATCATCATGCTCATCATTAACAGCAACAAATGTTTGCTGCTATATTCACCAAAAGTATTTTTTGAGCAACTACTATGTGCTGATAACATGCAAAGCACTATAGAAAGAATGGAGATCAAGAGGTATATAGTCTTTGCACACAAAGAAGTTGAAGGGGAGGGGGGCGCCTGGGTGGCTCAGTCGTTAAGCATCTGCCTTCGGCTCAGGTCATGATCCCAGGATCCTGGGATCGAGCCCCGCATCGGGCTCCCTGCTCCGCGGGAAGCCTGCTTCTCCCTCTCCTACTCCCCCTGCTTGTGTTCCCTCTCTCTCTCTCTCTCTCTCTCTCTGTCAAATAAAAAATAAAATCTTTAAAAAAAAAAAAAAAGTTGAAGGGGAGGGCCAAGTTAAGGGTACTAATGGGGGCTGTAGAGGAACAGAGTCCAACCCAAGACTCATGTAAAACTCCCATCAGAAGGACCAGTACAGCTGAAGAGTGAGCTGGAATAAATCATGTATTCAAGTGATAGTGAAAAATCATGCATTCAAGTAGTTTGGGATTGGGTCAGGGGTACAGAGTGAGGTAAGGAGAGGAGGGAGAAGTTTGCCCAGGCAGAGGGAAGAGTATTTATCATAAGATACAAGTAACAGAGTTGAAGGGTATTCAGGAAAATGACAGAAGTTCAAAATGGCCCCCAAACTAGATCTGGAGGGCAGGAGCATCAGGAGGAGAGAGCACATGGCCGAGTAAGGCATGTTAAGTAGAGTCCTGTTATTTATGAGCAGTTCGGACTTTATTTTCTCAATGCCGATTCCTGTACTTTCTCACCTTTGATTTTCCTAAACACACAGATGCATAAGTAAGATAAGTAATCCGCCAGAAAGACTAGTAAACTGATGTCCAGAGAACCTGCAAGAAGAACTGGACCCAAATCCCAAATCTCCACACTCTCAAATCCAAGCCACTGCATTAGGAATGGAAACCAGATAACATCTCTTGTGCCGATTATAATTAACTGGGAGTGGATATCTGGAGCCTGTGGTTTTAGAAGGGTTCTGTGGCTCCCTCTGCCTCTTTGGGAAAGAGAGCTAGAATGGATTCCTGCTGCCTGCCTTGGGTGGGTGAGGGGAGAGCACAGCCCCACCTGTCATGGAGCTCGTATTTCCTGAAAATGCATTGTGCAAGTCTGCAGTTACACCGCACAGACCTCTGTTTCTTGGTGAATTCTTTCTAAATGATCATGATTATTCATTTACCCCTTTTCCTTGTTTGAGCATTTCCTCACCATGACACATACCAGAGATTTTCCTAGAAATCCAGAAAACTGCTAGCACGGGCCAGTGAGACTGACGATTATGAAATTCTCCAAATTCAAAAATGGCTCATTTGAGTCAGGCAAACCAGAGGGAACTCTTACTACTCTCCCTCCTCCCCCCCCCCAATTTATGAACTAAAGGGAATTAGGATGGTCCTAATATGGTTACAAGTATCATTATATCAGGTGAGTACCCCCTCAAGACAACTGCTTGTTCATTGCCATAGGAAGCGTTTTAATTAGCCGGACTTTAAATACTGAAAAGTATATGGAAGCTAAACTGTCAACCTTCCCATAGAAAGATATTGGTACTTCTGGGTAGGTCCTTATCACATATTTCCTTATTTGTCATTTTGATAGCTCATTTCACTTAGTAGGTATTCAGTCAATATTTACTAAGTGGAGAGATGAATTAAATGATGAAATAAATAGGTAAGTAAATAAAGGCAGATACTAATGACTCTTATCTAGCTCTGATGAAGCTTTTTGAGAAGAGAAACCATGAGCTGTTCATCTTTGTGCTGTCACAGAGCCTATCATAGTATCTGACACGTAACGGTTTCTCTGTAAATGTATACAGATTAACTGGAACATTATCTCTCCCTAGTAGAGTATATGTTCTCTACCACAGAGCCTACCATACCTTACACTCAGCATAGATCAAGCAATGCATCTTTTATATCACCTACAGGATTTGATTTTCTCCACAAGTGGTTCATGGACCACTGGTAGTAGAATATAAAAATTAAATAGGAATCATTCCTAGGTGCCATTCCAAGACCAATCATGGACGTTTTCATCAAGTTCTATGGGTGGTTCCAATGCATACAAGTTAGAAAATCACCCTCTAAACCCAGAGCTCTTTGAGGGCAAGAACTAAATTCATGCATCTTTGACTCTCTTTGAGTGTCATGCACTAATACCCAGCACATCATAGGTCTTACTCATTGAATGGAAGAGTTTTCAAGGGTAATTTTATGCATCTTTGGCTTGTTCAAGTGTAATGAGCATAACACCCTGCACATAGCAGGCCTCATTTATTGTATGGAGGAGTTTTCGGGGGCACTTTCTTACTGGCTTTGATGTCTATCAAACTGCTCTGCTATCTCAGACTAAGCTAATGGAGGAAACAGATGATCCTATAAGGGTGAAATTATACATCACAATCTTTTTTTCCAACCTGCTTCTGGAAGTTAAGAGAGAGTGAGTGCCTTGACTTTTGTGGAACTGTGGGTTCTGGAGACTCCCTGCTGTGTGAGAGCAGATTTAAGGAGGAGGCTACTGGTGCCATTATTGCAATTCTTTTAAATCCAACGATACCATCTAATAAACTGACTCTGAGCAAGTTCCCTGGAACCATGTCAGAAGTTTATTAGGAGGCACTTTTGGGAGATACACTTGTAGGGGAGTGAAGGTGCTAGAAGGGGGAAGAGGGAGGAATTGAGATATGATTCAGTCATAATAGAGGCCTCAGCTGACCCCACAGGGAGCCCTGGAGCTGGGTGGCCCTGCCAAGTTGCTCCACATGAGGCAAGGGGCCAGGCCTTTGAACTCCACAATGAAGAGTCATTGGATATGGCTTGACCTTGCAACCTTTGCTGAGGAGCCCCCCCTCCCCCATGGTGGAAGACTACTGGTATCTAGAGAACTGACAGTGATGAGCAGTCTCAACATTGGGGCAGATAAGTCCTTCAGTCTTAATGATGGTTATAAGTGTAGCATCCCACAGTGTCCAACACACAAGTTGTCTATAACTATCATCTTTACAGAATTTATAGTTTGAAGATGGTGCATGTTGTAGTTAACCATGCGCTTTACAGTCAGGAATAACCAATCAGAATCATGCTTCTTCTTTTTACTATCTGTGTAACCTGCATAACACACTTAATTTTTACAAAAACTCAGGTTTTCCTTTGTAAAATGGTGATTGACAATGCCTGGCTCTCAGAAGACAATATAGGCAAAGTACCTTTGTCTCCCCTCCCTTTCCCCTTAAAGATCACATAACATCAGTTTAACACTCATTCATTTGTAAAATGTGTTTTGGTTGGTTTGACAAATTATATTATCTATAAAACTAAAATGACTTGGGGGCACCTGGGTGGCTCAGTCAGTTGAGTGTCCAACTCTTGGTTTCAGTTCAAGTCATGATCTCATGGGTCGTGGGATCGAGTGCCGCATCAGGCTCTGCACTCGGTGCAGAGTCTGCTTGAGATTCTCTCTCCCTCTCCCTCTGCCCTCCACTTGTGCTCTCTCTAAATAAAAAAAAAAATCTTAAAAAAAAAAAACTAAAATGACTTGAATTTACTATCTGTGTAACCTGAATAACACACTTAATATAGCAGCATTATCTACAAGAGCCGAATCATAGAAAAAGCCTAAGTGTTCATCGATCAATGAGTGGATAAAGATGTGGTATGTGTGTGTATATATATATTATATTTATTAATTTATAAATATATATATTATTCAGCCATCAAAAAGAATGAAATTTTGCGATTTGCAATCACATGGATGGAGCTAGAGAGTATAATGCTGAGCAAAATATGTCAGTCAGAGAAAGACAAACACCATATGATTTCACTCATATGTGGAATTTAAGAAACAAAGAACAAAGGAAAAAGAGAGAGACAAACCAAGAAACAGACTCTTAACTACAGAGAATAAACTGATGGTCACCAGAGGGGAGGTGGGTGGGTGGGATGGAGGAAATAGATGATGGGGATGAAGGAGTGCACTTGTGATGAGCACCAGGTGACATATGGAAGTGTTGAATCACTATTTTGTACACCTGAAACTAATATAACACTGTATGTTAACTATACTGGAATTAAAATAATAATTAAAAAACTAAAATGACTTGGGGGCAGGTACAGTTACATCCCTTGAGCATGTTCTCAAAATTGGTGCCTTTTAAACCAATACAATTTTAAAGCAATATATTGACAGGTTTTGCAAACATAATGAAAGGTAATTGAAGGAGGCAATATTGAAATAAACAATCATTTCTTTAACAAATATCTGAGTGCCTATACTGTGTGTCAAACCTGCTCTGTGTGCTTCAGTTCATCGGTGAACAAAGTAGATGGAGCACATATTTCTTTCAGCGTGCATCTTCTAAAAAGTATTTATGTATGTTTTTAAGTTGTTTCTAATTGTATTTAAATAATTTAAATACATAAATGCATTTATTTACTTAAACAATTCACATAAATAAATATGTTGTAAAGTTGTAAGTGCAATGGGAGAAAATGAGGCAATTTTAAGGAAGGAGGCAAGTTGCATTTTAAAATACGATGGTCAGAGTTTCTTTGAGAAAATGAAAAATGACCTTTGAATGAGAGCTGAAGAAAGTGTGGGAGTCAGCTTAGAAGAACAGAATTTCAAGTGTAGATAACAGCCAGTGCAAAGGTCCTGAGGCAGAATCATGCCTGTTGTAGTTGAGGAGCAACAGGGAGTCAGACTGTGACACAGAGAAAGTAACCGAGGTGTGGCACCTTGACGATCCTGGCCTCTGTACCAACCCACAAGATAGGGCCTCCCCTACCCCTCCCCTAAGCCTCTGCTTGGATGGAGTAGCCCCATGCTATTTTAAGTCCCTCTTCACTTTCCAACTCCCCACATAGAATAGCAAACTATACATACCATGGCATTTTATTCCAGCTATCCTCTTTTTTACAAAAACCACAATAGTGGATTCAGTCTGGAAAAAATCACCAGGATAGAATAAAAAACATATACACACACAAAATCTAAGTTACAAACAAGCCTGGAACTGACATCTCAAATGAGCTTCCATGAGAAAGCCCAGGGCTCTGTCTTTATCTTGTTTCAGCCTACCAATGGACGTCACTAAGAAACTGATCTCTTCTATTTCCACAACTTGAATGTTTCATTCTAGAATGAAATTTATAAAATGGAAAGAAAAAATAATCATTTGTGATGTAAATAACGCTGCATCTCAGCCTTCTTCCCTTGTGATCTGGATTCCATTTGGAATACAGATTTTGGTAGATGTACTCACACGGAGTAGTTCTCATTGTTTGAATTCATACTCACAATGCAGCTTTATCATCCTGAAGGGATTCAGGGATAGATCTCAGAATCTTGTAGAGAAAACTGTGCAAGATTAAAGCTTGACTTTCATAGCTTCTAGATCTCGTTTCCGAGTATTAATGAGGAAAGAAAATTCTGGATCCTTTCCCTATGTCTAGGAGGAGCTATATAATATCAGTCCTGGAAAGCCAGTTTCGTAATCTAGATCTTTGCTGATAGTGGTTTGTGCACATAATAGATTGCGGTTTGGTGTATATGATAGCATCCAGTTCTCGAGAGGACTTAATGATGTTATAATATTTCTGATAACCTACCCAAAGCACATTTTTGCTCTCATTTTTACTTGGTGTCTCTAGCAACAGAGTTGACTCTGCTACCAAATGACTGATTTTGGCCAAGACACTTAAAAATCCCTCAAACTCAGGGTGCCTGGGTGGCTCAGTCAGTTTGAAGGGGAAAAAAAATCTGTGTCCTAAGATGGCCAACCGAGCCAGCAAGGGAGTCCCAGTCCCGGCCCCAGGGCTCTTCCGGGTTCTTCTCCCTGCTCTGCTTCCTGCGCGCACCAAAAGTGCCAAGTACGCAGAAGCAGAAGTGTATAAATTACCCCCTCTGTCTGTGCTCGGGGCTCAGACCTTTGGAGATCATTCTCCTCTGAGCCTGCCGGCATTAAATAAACCCCCTATCCTCCAAGATCTCCGAGTGCCGCTTGGTTCTTCCGTCAGGCGATCCAGTCCAGGTTCCGTAACAGGTTAAGCATCCAACTCTTGATTTCGGCTCAGGTCATGATATCAAGGTCGTGAGACTGAGCCCTGCATCAGGCACTGGGCTCTGCGCTGGGTATGGAGCCTGCTTAGGATTCTCCCTCTCTCCTTCTGCCCCTCTCCCTGTACCCCCACTCTCTCTCTCTCTAAATCAATCCATCAATCCCTCAAACTCTTTCCTTATCTGTAAAAAAAGAAAGCCCTCTACCTAGAACATGTAGACAAAGATCTGGTTCTTGGCTCTGCTACTTTTAACTCTGTGGCCTGAGGCAAAACATTCCATCTTTCTGTGCTAAAAGCTCCTCATCTGAATAAGCCACCTCACAGAATATCAGGGCACTGCACGAGCTTTGCAGAGTCACTGTGCAGGGATAGTGAAGTGAAAGAGGCATTAATATCTGGTTGTTGCTGGTTGTCACTGAGGTCTGTTCTCTGCTGTAAAGTTCTATGACATCTAGAAAACTCACTTTAACCCATTAAAAAAAAAAAAATCAAAGGCACTCCCATACACACTTCCTATTCCGCTAAGCTGATGGGTGTCTCCCCTTGTGGGGTAGCCCCTCTGAGGCCCAAATCTATGGCTCTGGAACCAGCATCCATGTCTTCACTAAGAGAATCAGTTGATGTTAATAATTAAGAACTCAGCCTCCAGGGCCAGAAAGTTTCCAGACTCTTTCACTCACTAGCTGAATGACCTTGGGCAAATTCCTTAACTTCTCTAAACCCCAATCCTGTAAAATAGGAATAGGAATAGTACTTTCTTAATAAAATGTTGATGAGATGGAATAAAATGATGCATATACTTGCTTTAACACAGTATCTGGCACATAGCACATGCCAAAAGATGATTCTTGCCATTATTATTAATATTATTATAGAACTATAAATATTATACAACTATATCTTTAAAGTTTGGCTTTGAAAATCAGCCCAGGGAAAATGGCTCTGTGGGTCATTAAGGTTGTAATTTCAACATGACTGTGATACATTTTGCTTGATTTTTATTTTATTTTTTTTTTAAAGAAGCCAGTCCAGTATGTTTTTCTGAAATGTAAGTTAAAAAGAGGTGGGGGTAGAGGATGGCAGAGAACTGAACCATCAGGCTTAACTAAGAATCCATTGTAATTAAAGTGCTGGGCTAAGAATAGAACTGAGGTATTTGGCCTCTAATCAATATGTATTTAAAAGAGAGAAGACTTTCAAGTAGAAGCTAAATGAATTCTGTGCCAGCAACAATTCTACCACCTTGCACCCCGCTCCCTCCAATCTTGTTAACAAAACACAAGCATAGAAACCACCAGAAACCTCTGAATCCAGGTTGCTTTTACTTGCTAGCCCCAGATTGCCATACCCTCATTACAACCTGATGCTTTTTTATCCCCCAAAAGGTTAAAAAAGAAAAAAGCTCCAGGTTTGTACAGGCACCCTGTGGGAATACAGAATCTCATGTAATTTATAGTCTTACGGACTCATGTTTGAATCTCAGCTCTGCCATTTACATTAACTGGGTGACCTTGAGAAGATTCTTAACATCTCTTTAACATCTTTTCCTCCTATCTGATGTGATTCAATGAGACCAGAATCCAGTCTCTTGAGTACCTACCATGCACCAGGCAAGCGGAGAGATACAGAGAAATCTAGCCATGGAATCTAACCTTAGGGGATCTTGAGGGCAAGATCCATCTCCATGAGTAAACAGCAGCACAAGGGAAGCTGGCTTCAGAGCAAGACAGATAATTCAGACACATCAGACTGTAAGTTTGTCCTCAGCCACTGAAAGTTACAGGATCACTTTGCCTCCATCAGTCTCAGTCTCCGTATCTGTAACGTAGAGGAAATAAAACCTCTCCACAGGGTAGTTGTGAGAAATAAATGAGATGGGAGTGTAAATCAGGCAGCATTATTTTGTCCATGATGATTTCTGAATAAGTGATAGCTGGGTTTTTTTTTATTGTTGTTGTTGTAGTAGTAGTAATAGTATGATCCTGGTTACCTGTTATTGAAGAGACTGTGTCAGGAACAGGTGCACAGGTTTTCTAGATAACGGGAGCAACCTGAACCAATGTGTTTGGGCTGGAACCCAAAATGTAATTGGGGGTGGGGTTGGGGAACACTAAATACACATGTGAGCTGACAGCACTTTATAAATAGAAGGATCAGAACGTAAATGTGGGGTCTGGAACCCACCTCCAGCCCCCACTCTCTACCCCACACTCCTACACCAGTAAGAGCAAAAATAAAAACAGGACAAGGTGCAGGTTTTGATTCAACTCAGGGCATCCCTATTCTCTCCATCCCTACAGCTAGGACTGTGAGCTAATCGTGTCTCTCTGGAGTAGAAGTTCTAGTAACGAGAAAATGGGGGAAGCAGGGGTTCAAAGGAAGCATCTGTGGATACCTGATGGAAGTTTCCACAGGTTTCCTTCTCCCTTGGTGTGGGACCCATGGGGTACAGGCTACAGCCTTCCTGTGCAACCACAGGGTAGAATGAAACGGGATGCCAGGACATCCCAACAGAGTTCAGCAGATTTGCTCGGTCCCTTCCTCATTTTACATTTGGGGAAACTGAGGCTCAGGTAGGGGACAGCTTGGGTAAAATCATACAGCTAGATGGCAGTAAAGACTACAACAGATGAGAATGAGGGTATGTGGCTCCCCAGCTGAATGCTGCTTTCCCCATCTCACACCGTGTTCCCCTGCACAGAGGGTAGTGATGGAGTATTGCAAGAGAGTAGAACCAAAAGGACTCAGAATTTCTAGGTTCCTCAGTTTATTAAAGGAATTCTGAGCCCCACACAGGAAAACGGACGTAGCTCAGGTAGTAGTGGATGGATGGGCAAATTAGAATTAGAATTCAAGTCTCTGTACTCAGCGTGTTTTCTAGTGCCCACTCCTATACCAGTGCAGAAAGCCTGTGGGTGGGAGAGGTCTCTACTTTCCTAGTTTTCCTGTGCATAGACCAGGAGTCAGCCTGAAAAGACTGTCAGCTCACTGCCAGTGGTTGTCGCTGTCCCACACGGGCTCCATGGATCTCTGAAGGGCAATTCCCATGAAATAGCTCACAAAAAAAACACAGTGGAAAGGAATGAGGTCTTTTATTAAATCTGTTTTGGGTGTGTCGCTTGCATCAACATCTTCCTCAGTCTCTTGGCTCTTACACATAAGCTACAGATGCTGAGCTGGGGGGTCCAGAGGGCTCCAGAACACCGACCCCCAGGGCAAACAATCACCCAGGGCCTTCTTTCACTGACAATGTGTAGCAGCTGAGGATTCCTGGCCAGAGCTGCTGGGGCAGACAAGCCATTCATCTCCTTGGCCAGGTAGTAGTCAAAGAACCACAACAAACAGGAGCTTCTGGAAACGTGTAATCAAAATTGGCACAATGGCAGGGGAAATGCGACGCAGTATATTAAATTATTTCTGTGACCGTGGCTCTGTCTTTAACAGGGGGCAAAATAATCACACACAGTGTTTCATATTTCAATTTTAAATGAGGGAGGCTCTGTTTTTAACGTCAAACACATAGTTCAGATCAAGGCGTGCAGTTGGGTTTGTAATTTATTTTCATGCGTTTATTTATTTATTTATGGTTAGCTGAGTTCCAAAAAGGATCTAAAGCAAAGGATTTGTAATTTTTTTTTTTTCTTTTCCAAGTTTGGTCAGGCCCAACATTTTCATTAAGTGGCTTATCACTGTGCTGGAAATATGGGGGACAGATAAAAGAAAAAGTGTAATCCTTGGCCTTACGTTCTGAATCTCACAGAACAAAGATGGAGTAAAGACAATGATGTATACATGCTGTAACCCAATTAAATCTTTTCAGGTGACACCATATGCAAATAGAATTTTCTCTAGCTTATTCATGATTGAACTGGTACCTAGAGAGGAAAGATGGTTCACCAGGGTAGTAGCTCCTAGAACCCAACCTGGAACCTCAAAATGTTTGACTCTGAAATCAAATCCTTGACTGCCCAGTGCGGGCACTAAAAAAGAGACGAAGAAAGGCTGACATGGTTTCAGAAGGCGTTATGAATGAGCTGTCACCTGGACTAGGTGTGACACATGAGTAAGGGTTTGGTTTTGGTGGAACTGAGAAAGTCACGGCAGTGCCATGATAGACATCCTACTCCTTCACAACAGGGACAAACCCAGTTTAGATGTATTCCATATCCACATGGTGCTGAACACCACTTGCCTTGCTTCCTGGCCAGAAAGACCCTGCTGATGGCTCAGAATAACCTTATGGTTACAAAGCCCAGCTCTCATCTCTCCCCAGGTGGAGCCTGGCTTTGTCCACAGCCTCCACTGGGCCCACCATGGTCAGAGGCACAGGAGTTTCAGCTCTGGCAGGATCCACGGAGCCTTGGGCTCCCTAGATGGGCTGGGTGGTACAACCCGGAAGTAATGCCCACAGCAAGGACTTCTGCCGATGGAAAAACAGAAGGCTGCAAGGATGCCGGTACATAAATTCCTTTCTCCATTTTCCATCCTCCCTCTGGCAGGCTATTCTGAGATGCAGAGTTTCCACGTGGAACCTCCCTGGCGAGGCCCTAAATGACGAAGCAACCGGCTGTGTTTTCATGAGAAGCTGCGGCCAGCTTGTTAATGCACTATCCTATAATGACTTTCCCTTGAAATATCTGGTTCCCTTGTTTCCAGGATACCATAGTCTCCTTACTTTTCTTGCTCTTCCTGCTCGCATCTTCCCAGTGTCCTGTGACAGCTTCTCTGTATCAGACTCTCTTAGCATTGACATATCCAGGTTTCAGTGTTAGAGCCTTTTCTCACCTAGGCTCAGTTTTGGAGAGGGTGGCAACGGGCGGGGGGCGGGGGTGGGCTGGGATATTTGTACTGCTGATAAATCTCACATCTATTTCTCCAGCCCAGACCTGTTGCCCAGACTTCAAACTTGTGTATTCAGCCAACTCCTGATCAGTATCTCCACATGGATGTCCAATCAGCACCCCAAACTTACCATGGCTAAAACCAAACTATTCATCCTTTCCACGTACATGTCTCCACAAATAAATCTCTCCTGCATGTTCCCCATCTCAGGAGAGGACCATTCCAAACTGCTGTTGTGGGGCTCCTCTGGACACTTTTTTCTCCCCCAGCCCTATTTTTACTCCATCAGTGAGTACAGAGTCAATTTCACTTCTTTCCCTTTTGCAGCTCTCCTTCTGGTCCAAGATGTCACTTTCCCTTGCTGGATTGCTGTAGGAGTTTCCTAACCAGTCTCTTTGCTGCCAGTCCATCCCCCTACTTTCAGCTGAGCAGACCGAGTGATTCTTTTAGAACATAAATCAGATGACATCTCTCCTTAGCTTAAAAAACATCTTAAATTTTCCATCTTACGCAGAGCAGAAGCCCGTCCTCCAAATGACCTACAAAGCTCTCTTTGATCAGCATCCCCAAGACTTCAATAACCCTTTCTTTTCTCTCTCTACAGCAGTGTTTCTGGCCTCCTTGCCTGTCCTCAAACACACCACACTTGCTTTCATCTCAGGGCCTTTGCACTTGCTGTTCCTCGGCCCAGAGGGAACATTCTCTAGATATATGCCTGACTCACTTCCTCACCTCCTCAGGTCTTTGCTCAAAATATTCCTTCCCAACAAGGCCTGTTCTGACCACCCTATTTAACCTTATCACTGAATCCATTGCCCTGCTTCATTTTTCTGTATAACATTTCTTGCATTCAACACACTCGGTATTTTACTCATTTATTTGGTTTATTGTCTATCTCCACATTCTGGTAGTAAGCATCTTAAGACTGGGGCCCTCCCTCACTTTTGCATTCCAGCCCTTGTGACAGTGTCTGGCACATATAAGGTGCTCCATAGACATGTGTTAAATGAATGAGCTCTCTGTTGACACTGGACGCTCTATGACTCTCTTCCCTTTGGGATCAGTGTTTCTTCCGCTAAGGTGATGAGAACAGTGTGGCAAAATGCCTTTGTGGTCATCACTTGTGGCTTAGAGCCTGAGCAGAAGCTGCATCTCTCATGTGCAGGAAACTATAGCATATGCTTTGCAACACGACCATGGCTCTCACCATTACCAAGGAGGGAGCAAGTGCATTAACACAAGCACAGCTCAGGCTTACAAAAGGCTCTCAGCCCCTTCCCTCTAGGATCCTGCAGACTCATAGGGTAGGTAAAACATTCCCAACTAGCTGCTATAGTGTGCTGGCTGCAATGAATTATAGAGTGCCATTTGTATACGCAAAGGGAAAGGGGGTTAGTAGTTGGAAAAGACTTTCATTTTTCATTTTATCCAAGTCTTAATGTGGTATTCCATAAGCAGAGATGAGATGGAAGGATGGCATTCCAAAGAGAGAGAGAGAGAGAGAGAGAGAAAATGGATGGATGGATGGATGAATGGATGGATGGATGGATGGATGGATGGATGTTTACCATGGAAAGATGGGACCTGGCAGGAAAGGATTCTGGAAACTGGCTGATCATTGGGCTTTATTCAGGGTCTCAGGGGCAGCATTATAGGTGGGCCCAAGATCAGCAGAGACCTCAGAGAGCTGGGCATTGGGCAACAGTTTGTGGGAGCATTACAATCCAAAATTCAGAATCTACTGGCCCTGCCAGTAGCCCAGAAGTCTCTTCACTCTGAGAACAAAATATAGATGTCAAAATGTGTATTTGAGGGAAGTGAACAGTTTTGTATGGTCTACGTACAGGTGCCAGGTAGTGATGAAGGGAGAAAGCAACTATTATTATTATTATTATTATTATTATTATTATTATTATTATTAAAATGGCAATTCATGGGTGTTTGTGTTGAGCAAGGGGTTCTTGTTTGAATAATAATTATTGATGCACATCTGGGTATCAGATTATAGAGAATTTCACTTATAATTTACTGATCATTGCTCCCCATCCCCTTACCCTTTAATGGTTGGGAAAGTTAATGCAGTTTCTACAGGACTAACAATTTACACTATAAAATACATTTTGTGGCCCTGTTAGTAAACTGATGCACTAGCAGAAGCAGAGTATACAACAATTCATCAAAACACAGGCTCTGCCCTCAAATAGCAGACAGAAGGATCTAGAACTAGAAGATCAGAATTTTGAACCCTGGCCCTGCTAATTTTTAGCTATGTGAACTTAAATACCCTTCCCAAACTCAATTTCCCTCTCTGCAAAATGGAGATTGCACTAAGGTTATTACTACGAAGAGTTGAAGAGATAAGATCCAATGATGAAGAGGCCTTTGCCAGTTACACATCTCCTTATGCATCGGTTTTTGTCTCATCCTTACTGTTCCTACTAAGAGACACTGAATTTAATGTAGGCTCTGGTCTGAGCTCCTTTTGTCTTTCTCCCAAGAACTCAATGATGGGGTGGCCACAAGCAACCTGCAGTCCCCAAAGAAAGAAGATGAGGGAGGTGTCTAGAACCACAAATGGGGCACTTCCTTCAGTGAAAAGAGTGGATATATGCAGGCTCATTCATTCATGGAGATTGCAAGGAGATGACTCCATGCAATCAAAATGCTATTTATCATCCCTCATCATCTTCTTCAAGGACAAAAAATAGTAACAACCTAACATGACTTTTGGAGAAAATAATATTTTCATGGGCTTGCTGCAGCTGTCTTAAAAATATTATAAAAATATTCCATAAATAAAGGATTCATATTCATATTATAAAAAAAATCTAAAATATCAATAGGTCAAATAAAATGAGCAAAGGTTGTGAATAGCCAATTTCATAATTTCAGAAGAGAAAAACTTAATGGCCTATAATGGCCTAAAACTTATGAAAATATGCTCCATCTCACCAGTAATCAGGGAAAAGTTTTAAAAAAATACAAAAAACAGAAACAACTATAACAACATCAAAGCAGACTACTTTACATTCATCAGCTTATCAAAAATCAAAATTCTGCCATATTCTTTTGATAATTCAGTAGATTCTGATCATCTGTGTCCTATGTATTTTAGGCACTTTAAAAAACCTCAGAATCTTTTGTGGTGAAAGGGATCAGGGGGCCACTATGATTTTGTTTACATCAAGTTTTCCATTTATTTGCAAAGTCTTGCCCATTACTTTGTAAATTATTCATTCAACAGCCAGGGCTGAGCTCAAATTAAAAACTGTGCTGTTCTCGCTTTCCCCATCCTCAATCCCACTGATCACTCTGGAGGCCAGTAGGTTGAGGAAACCAGGGTGTTACCAGCTTCTGAGCACTCTGAGGTAGGTGTGCCTAATCTAGTCACTGAGATGAAAACTAAGCATCTCACTAATAAAGCACTGACTTTGTTCTTATCACTTCAACTCTCCAGGTTCTAAGATACTTTTCAAAAGGATCATTTCCCCTGAATTCAGTGGGACATTGGGTTCACTGACTTTTTTGATTCTTCATGATTTTATGACCCTATGACTCAGTAATATTCCAAATGCTCTTTTATTATTTTAAACATAGTATTTCATGAAAAATCAGAGGACTGGTGGGGAGAAGTGGCGGAGGGAGAAGGGTGGGGGATGAAGGGGAGGTCAAGTGGTCCCAATTGTGTGTTGGAATCCCGTAAAAGGAGCTTTGGGTCCCAGATGAAACCTATAGAGAGTTTAAATAGTAGCATGTGCACAAAGTTAAAGTGGAGAAGCATGTGCTTTGCCAGAGCACACATCTGAGTCTCCACATCAGGCCAGCAGCCTTGGGAGGTGGGGTCTTGTAGCGACCCTTAGACGCACATGTAGCCTTTCTTCCAGAGTCCCCTGGAAATCTGCCCCCATAAGAACATCCTGTCCCAACGTGGAACAGCCCCTCAATGTCCTGTCTTCCCAGTGTTAGAATGGGTACCACCTGGACAGCTATGCCATGGGATCCGACCATGCCCTCCTCCTTAGAAGAGGCTGCTGGGACACACATTTGGCTCCATGCACATCTGGGGATTGTGTCAGAGCCTTGGGGAAAAAGATCAAGCTCTTTTAAAATGGGATTATATTTGTCGCTGTTTCCCCAGCCTACCAGAGAGTGGAGTGGATGGGAATGTGGATAGGGAAGACATGACCAAAGCCAAGATCCCTGGAAGTCAGCAAAATACCTTATCTTAATGAAAAAAAAATGGAAATAATGAAAGGACCAATTAATAAAGTGACTTATTTTACTCAGACCTATTTATTGAGCTCCTACTATGCTCCAGGGAGAGTTCTAGACTCTGGAAACACTCAACGGAACAAAGGTTACCCACTCTTAGAAATTCAGATTCTAGAGGGAATCAGGGGATGAGAGCTAAGGAGATGGCTTAAAGGCTCTTCACCATTTCCAGTATATAGTAATAGCTCAATAAATGGTAGTTATTTAAAAATACCTAGTAGTAATTGAAAAGATATATGCACCCCTATGTTTATTGCAGAATTATTTACTATAGTCAAGGTATGGAAGCAACCCAAGTATCCACTGATAGATGAATGGATAAAGAAGATGTGGTACAATGGATACAACGGAATATGACTCAGCCATAAAAAGGAATGAAATCTTTCCATTTGCAACAACATGGATGGACCTAGAGGGTATAATGCTAAGTGAAATAAAAGTGTCAGAGAAAGACAAATACCATGGAATTTCACTTTTATATGGAATTTACGAAACAAAACAAAGAAAAAAAGAGATAAACAGCAACAACAACAACAACAAAACATTCTAAAATACAGAGAATAAACTGGTAGTTGCCAGAGAGAAGGTGGGTGGGGGGTGGGTAAAATCAATAAAAGGGATTAAGAATACACTTATCTTGACGAGCACTGAGAAATGTATAGAATTGTTGAATCACTATATTGTACACCTGAAACTAACATAACATTATATATTAATTACACATTAATTGGAAAAAATTACCTAGGGGTAGGTAAACCCATGAGGGCAGGACTCTGTCTTGCATTATCCTTCTCACTGTTACAGGCATTTTATTACTGAATGGCTGAATGAATAAACGAAAGAATCTGAATTCTGGACTTGGCTCTGCTAATTAAGTAGATGCAGGACTTGGAAAAGGTCACTTTCTCTTTCTGGGACTCAGCTTCCTCCTCTGTACAGTAGAGAAGGAAGAAGTCATTTATCACATGGCTTCCAATTACAGTCTTATCACAACGCCCCCACCCCACCCTAGTCCAGAGAATTCAGTCCTGTTCCTTAGTCTCCCTTTTAGGACCTTCTACAGGGAAAATACCTACTTATATTTTCAAACTTCTCTCTCACTAGCCTCCTACAAGACCTCTATGCTTGAGATAAATCAATACAATCAAAGCCCTCTAAATTTCCCATGTGTTCCTTGACCCTGGGCCTTTAGCTCACAATACCTCCTCTAAGGGCTTTCTTCTTTCCATCCAGCTGACTTTTTCTGTTATTCAAGTTTCAGAATCAATCACCATCTATAGGGAATACTCCTTATTGCTCTCTCCACCCTGTAGATCCAGGGAGGGGCTAGGGACCCCTCTATTGTGCTGGCTAGACTCCCTGGGCTTGTTCCTAATTTGGTATGGGACAAAATTAATTGTGATTCTCTGTTTTTGTGTATTTCCTCCTTTTGAGACCAGAGATGATTTTAGTCTCCAATGTGTCTCCAAAGACTTCTCATAATAGCTGCTCAGTAAATGTTTCTTGGACTGAACTTAAATGCTATTCTCTGTATATCACTGAGAAGAAATTGCCAGTCATTATTTTATAATGGGCTCACATGAACACTAACAAGAATTTGTTATTTGTATAAAGTTTAAGTTCTTGGAAGACACTTATCTAATCCAACATGCTCTATACATTGTCTAGCTGAAGAAACACATATGGGAAGTTTCAAAGTCTAGATGTTAGAAATAATATACCATTCTGTGGTAAGCTGAAATAATTTTACAAAGAAAAATCAATGCTGGGGCACCCGGGTGGCTCAGTCAGTTAAGCATTTGCCTTCGGCTCAGGTGATGATCTCTGGGTCTTGGGATGGAGCCCTGAGTCCGGCTCCCTGCTCAGCAGGGAGTCTGCTTCTCTCTCTCCCTCCACCCCTCCCCTCTACTCATTCTCTCTCTTTCTCTCTCTCTCAAATAAGTAAATAAAATCTTCTAAAAAAAAAATCAATGCATTAAAGTGGCAAGTCAGTTATACTCGACATAAATGGGTCTTAAACCTAAGTTCTGCCACTTAATTTAGCTACCTGCTTTCTCTCAGAAGCAATACAAAAGAGTTGAAATAGTACTGGTTTTGACATGACATAAATCCAGATTTAGTTCCTATCTCCATCTTTTTTTAACTCTGTGAACAGGTAAAATTTATATTCTCTAAGGCTCGGTTTGCTCATCTGTATCCTAGATTAGATGTATCACATGGGGTGTTTGTAATATTTTATGAAATGCTATAAGAATTTAGCATAGTATCTATCCCATATGAGATACATAAGCAATTAGTACCCCCACCCCATTTATGAGCATCTTGGGATAGGATTCATCCAAGGCCTTAGCCATGTCTATGAAAATGGTACACCCAATTACTGGCAATAGTTAACAATAAATACACGTCTGTTAAAGTAATGAAATTGATGGCATCATAATTGCCCCATGGGTGACCATCAGCATTACTTCTTTTTTTTTTTTCCCACTTCTGTTTTTTTAATTTTTTATTGTTATGTTAATCACCACACATTACATCATTAGTTTTTGATGTAGTGTTCCATGATTCATTGTTTGTGCATAACACCCAGTGCTCCATGCAGAATGTGCCCTCTTTAATACCCATCACCAGGCTAACCCATTCTCCCACCCCCCTCGCCTCTAGAACCCTCAGTTTGTTTTTCAGAGTCTATCGTCTCTCATGGTTCATCTCCCCTTCCGATTTCCCCCCTTCATTCTTCCCCTCCTGCTATCTTTTTTTTTTTTTTTCTGTAACATATATTCTATTATTTGTTTCAGAGGTACAGATCTGTGATTCAATAGTCCTGCACAATTCACAGCGTTCACCATAGCACATACCCCCCCAATGTCTATCACCCAGCCACCCCATCCCTCCCACCCCACCCCCCACTCCAGCAACCCTCAGTTTGTTTCCTGAGATTAAGAATTCCTCATATCAGTGAGGTCATATGATACATGTCTTTCTCTGATTGACTTATTTCGCTCAGCATAACACCCTCCAGTTCCATCCACGTCGTTGCAAATGGCAAGATCTCATTCCTTTTGATGCATCAGCACTACTTCTTGAAATGTATTTCACTCAGCATTTAGTATTCTGATGAAAAAGAAAGAAAAGAAGAGAAAGAGGAGGGAGAAGAAGAAAAGACATAAAAAGGGATGAAGAAATAAAAAGACAAAGAAAAAAAGGAGGAGGAGGAAGAGAATTGAATTGCTATAGAGAGATGAGAAAATTTTAAACTTTTCTTAAAGTAGCATAAACTGTGATACTTCTGTTATTGAGACAAAGGAAATTCTATCACTGGGAAATAGTTCTTAGAGCTTTCAGCCCAGAACAGTCCTAGTGGATTTATGCCTGTACCAAAGGATACCAAAGAGGAAACAGGATATACTGCTTTCATCCTGATTTTAAAAGGCCTAGTGCCATCTCTTAGGATGAAGTGCTCTAAACTTGTGAATTTCTTGGAATTCCAAGATGGCCATGGCCTATCTTTCTGTGACTCAAGGCAGCATAATTGCAAGGGTCTGAACTGGATTTCCTGATTTAGGTTCAAAATTCTGATTTTTTAAATAGCTCATGGAAGTTAAAAATATCCAAGACTTGACTTCAGGGAATTACCCTTTAAAAAAATTATTATTTCTTTAGAAAGTGCCACATGTCTGGTTTTTTCCATCTCATCATTGGCATGACCATTTTTGCAGGCTTAGTAATGATACTCCTTTTAAACTTTAGTCTCAACGATGAGGCCCTTCTAGGAGAGAGCCAAAGGCTCCTTATTTAACTCTTCAACGAAATAGTGTGAGGAAGAAGTTGAGCTTCCCACATGCTCCAGGAACAGCTCAACTAGCCTTGAGATGCATTCAGGTCTGCCTGTGTGCTAGTTTTAGGATGGGGGTGGGGGGGGTGGTGCATGTCAACAATTGAGAACTTCGCTTTTCCTTCACTATTTGGTTTAATAATTTCATCAGCCATTTTCTTTGTTTGTTTGATCTCTTTTAATTCATTTTGTGTTTCTTTCATATGTTATGACATTAAAAACCAAAATGCCAGAATGGACTATAGATGCCTCAGGCACAAGTTTTTCTGTGTCTTTTTTTTTCCTTGTTCCTGATTATGAAAGGAAGAGAGGCTCAATGGAGGAAACGTGAAAAATAAAGAAAATACTAGAAACCATATAAAACATCCATATTCCACCAACCAGAAGTGTATGTGCGTGTGTGCATGTGTGTGCACATGCATACACACACATGCACACACTACTACTATTCTACTATGAATATGTTGGCCTATTTTTTCCTAGCTTTTAGTCTGTGCCTCTTGCTTTTATCTTTACATACAACTTATATAATTTTATTTTCAGCTTTTTTTGTTGGATTACATTGCGTTGTTTTTATTTTCAACCTCAGATGAGGCATTTAATTGAGTCAATATTACTCTATTTCATGGTAATTATCACTGATTCTTTCAAGGCCCACACTTGTTTTATTTTACTTTATATTTTATGTTCCATTCATTGCCCCTCCCTTCCCTCCCTTCTCTTCCTTTCCCAAAGCATCCACCCTAGTGTATTTGATGTTTCCTTAGATGTATCATCAACCTTGAAAAATACTGTATATGTGTATACATTTTTCAATTACACAAATACAATGATAAATTTCCTGTTTATTTATTGATTCAATAAATGCTCTGTTTTCAATATCTAACCTTATTTTTCTACGTGCATCTATTTCTTCTGTGACTCTACTCCATCATAAACACCCTCTCCTTTTTAATGTATCCACCACTTTGGTAGTAGGCATTTCAATTGGCTCTATTTCCCCACTACCACACCTACTTTACGAATCAGTGCATCATGCATGTGCCTTGACTGACCTGTGTATGGCTTTCTCTGGAGTAGGTACCCAAGAGCAGCATTCCTGGGTCCCTGGACATGTACGTATGCGATTTCACTTAGTACCGCCAGATTTGCTGTGCAGGAAGGCCGTACCAGTGCAGGTGCTCCCCTGCAGTCCAGAAGGGTGGGTTCTCACATCACCTCCCCCTGCATACCCAGCAACATGCAATGCTTTCTGACTTTTAAAAATCTGCCAACCAGCTAGGTATATGAGAGTATATGTTCTCTCGGTCTGCAATATTCTTTCTCCAGACCTTCACAGAGCTCACTAAATGTCTGTGTTTTTATGAATCATGGAACACTACATAAAAGACTAATGAAGTACAGTATGGTGACTAACATAATAAAAAAAAATTTTTTTAACTTAAAAAATAAATGTGTTTTTCATTGAGGTCCTTTTAAGAATTGCACTTTTTGTTCCCTTTTTATTATTCAGTAGCACTTTGTGACCTCTCACATGTTATTTTTTTGAGAATGTTTCAAATGTCCTTGGAAAAAAAATGCATATTCTCTGCTGAGTATACGATTCTGTATGTATCTATTGGTTTGCATCTACTAATTATATTTTTGCAGTATTTAAAATATTTTTGCTTACTTTTAGAAGGCTACTTGATTAGAAGAAAATGTTAAAATCTCCACCTACAAATTACTGGCACATTTATCTCTCCCTGTAATTCTGCGGGTGTTGCTTTATGAATTTTGAGCTAAGTGCATGTATGTTTATGAACACTGTACATTTTTTATCTATTCTTCTAACTATGCTGTTCTTTTAGTCTTATGTCCACTTTTATCTCAAATTATATTTATCTGTCATTAAATTGCTACTTCAGCCTCCTGTGGTAAACATCGTCATAGGCATATTTCTATACTTTTGTGTACACTATTTATATCCCTTTTTTTTTTTTTTTTTATTAAAGCAAACAAATTAGTAGATCTTGGCATAAGAAATACAATCTGAAAACCTCTGGCTTTTGAGCAATGAATTGAAACGGTATACACTAAATGCATCACTCTACTTGTAATGATGCCACTCTGCAAGATTATTTTGTGCTCTTTGCCATGCTTTCTTTCTCTTTTGATTTCACCTTTTCTTCTGTCCAGTGGGTAAATTTTATTCTGCTGTGTTGAAAGTTACATGTTCTTTCAAACATTCTTGAAAATTTAGAACCAATTTATGAAGAATCACAATTGTTTCGTTTTTAATTTTCTCATCAATTCTTATGACTTCCACTGTGTATTTTTTTCCTCAGATCAAGACAAACGTTGAGCCCATTCTCTTCTTTCTTGATCTTGTCCCCTCCATTCCCTCATAGGGAAAACTCCCAATGGGAGTTTTAGTCTGAATTCCCATGTATTTGCCTTTCCTTTCCTCTACTGTTTATGGGAGAGTTATCACTGATTAAGACAAGAACTTCTAAGGTACTTAAATTATTTCTAGGTTTCCTTCAGAGAACTGATTATCTACTTGCTATATGACTGCCTATAAAAGTGTCTTCACACAGTATTTTTGTACTGAAACTTCAGAGACTTTGTATGGCTTAGCTTATTTCATGTTTGCATTGGAACTTGATATACAAGTGCTTTTAAAAAACACTTTGGAAGGGTTTCTCCACTCTCTTCTTGAATCCAGTGCTGCACACAGAATGTTGATTTTGACCTACCATCCTACTCCTTTGTAAATCATCTATTTTTTTTCCCCTTCAGAATTGGATCACGTTTTTTCTGGCCATTAATTTTATGCCCTATGATTGGTTGTTTATTTCTTTGTGTCCTGCTTGTTTTGATTTTTTTTATCCACATTATTTAGCACTTTGAGAATTCTCTATCTGAAATGCTACTTTATTTATTTTTAATTTGGGGACATTCACAAGTGTTATTTATTCAAATGTGATCTCCTCTCCATTTTTTTACTCCGTTCTGGTACTTCTATTACAAGGATACTGACATTCTGCTTTTTCCCCCCATCTTTTTTTTTTTTTTTTTTAGCTCTTTCTGACACCTTCTAGGAATCTTCTTTGACCTGATCTTCTAGTCTACTACTTTATTCTTTGCTGTATCCAAGCTGTCATTCACTCATGAGAACTTTATTTCAGTTATTTCATTTTGCCCACCTGACAACTCAATTTTTCAAGTAATTTTTTTTTCTTGCTCTATATTCCTAGTAGACTCTCTTATTACTCTGGGTTTGGCTTTTTATGCTTCTATATTCCCAAGCAGATCCAAGTTTTGTGGAGCCAGAAGCCTTGTCTTATTCACCCACTTCTGTATCTTAATGCCTGATAAATATGAGGAATTCAAACAATACCTTCTAAATTAGGTGAATCACTGAATGAAAGGAAAGAAAAATGTATTCATAGTGTATGTATTTTCAAGTGTGTTAACGACTCTTTAGCATTTTCAAAAGCACACTTTATTGACTAGAGGCAGAGTTTTGTTTTTTTCAGTTTATTCTGACAGAGTTTTATTTGTTGCTGAATTTCTAGTGCTTAGAACCATGCCTCACATATAGGAGTCACCTAGCTCAAAAGATATTTGTTGAGCGATACATGAATGAACAAAAGAGAAGTTCCACAAAATGTTTCTATGGTATGGTAGGCTGAGCATAGGATATGCCCACCTCCTAACCCCTGGAATCTGTGAACATTACTGTTATCGCAAAAGTTGTGCCTAAACGAAGGATCTGGGGAGGGGGATCTTGTCCTGGATTATCTAGGTGAGCCCTAAATCCAGGGGCAACTATCCTTCAAGAGGGAGATTCAACAGACACACACAGGAGAAGAGGCCATGTGGTCACGAGGGACAAGGTAGGAGTGACATGGTCACACACCAAGGAATGTCCACAGCCACTAGAAGCTGGATGAAGCGAAGATGAGATTCTTCCCAATATTCCATAGGAAGGGCGGCCCTGGGATATACAGTGTTGTGGACTTCTACCTACCAGAATTGGGAGAGAATAATTTTCTGTTGTTGTAAGCCACTAAATTTGCAGTCATTTGTTACACTAAGCATGGGGAAATGTTTTGGAGCCCTTAATGCAATGGTCCCTCTCCCTACCATTTTGATGTTTATAATCCACATTAAGATATTAAGAGATCTATAAAGTCCTGTGAATTTATGTTGGTCATTGTTTCCAAGACTTTTCTGAAACTGGCATTCTCCCCTTCTCTCTTTCCTTCTAGCATTTATAGCCTGTGTGACTATGGTTTCGGAGATCACACTTTGAAGAATACAGAATTAAGTATTCTTCACTTTGAGATTAGGTGAAAAATAGTTGCAAAATTGTGACATATATAATTATTCTTAAAACAATCAGCACCTTGTTAGTGATGCTTTATACAGAATTCATGTTTTCAACAGCAAAATGGACTTTGTAAGATATCATATGTGGATTGGGACAAAATCAATTAATATTGTGAAATTTTTACATGAATTCCATTATTGCTAGTTCACATTTCACTAACATTAATAACATTCTGTATAGAGTATAAATCAACATTTTTTTATATACTGCTCTAGCAAACAATGCTTATATTATTGTCATTTATTATTATTGTTACTCTAATAAGCAGATAATTGAAAATTGTACTGGATCCACATATCCATTATAGTTCACAATAAATTAAGTAGGAGTAAGTATTTAAGTAAGGACACGAAATTCTTATCCCCTCGTCTATTACATTTTGGAATGAAGACACATTTAAAGCCAGAAACATGGGGCGCCTGGGTGGCTCAGTCGTTAAGCGTCTGCCTTCAGCTCAAGTCATGATCTCAGGGTCCTGGGATCGAGCCCCGCATCAGGCTCCCTGCTCCGCGGGAAGCCTGCTTCTCCCTCTCCCACTCCCCCTGCTTGTGTTCCCTCTCTGTGTCTCTCTGTCAAATAAATAAAATCTTAAAAAAAAAAAAAAAAAAAGCCAGAAATGTAAGGGATGAAATGCAGCAGAGTACTGTTAAGCATCTCTTAAATCAGGACAATTGCTTATTAATTCACTTAACATTTTTTGACCAAATAATTGTTGCAATCCCCTTGTATGTAATAGGCACTGGTTTCATAAATAACAGCAGAAAAGAACTTAAGGAAACATTGTCTAGTTAACACTAGACATTTTTTTTTTTTTTTTTTAAAGATTTTATTTATTTATTTGAGAGAGAGAGAATGAGAGACAGAGAGCATGAGAGGGAGGAGGGTCAGAGGGAGAAGCAGACTCCCTGCCGAGCAGGGAGCCCGAAGCGGGACTCGATCCCAAGACTCCAGGATCATGACCTGAGCCGAAGGCAGTCGCTTAACCAACTGAGCCACCCAGGCGCCCTAACACTAGACATTTATGTTCAGAAAAACTGTCAAGGGATACAAAGAAATTTGCCAATGGTCACACAGTGAGTTAACAGAATAACAGGCTTGAACTGTAATACTATTAATTTAATAAATCTACTGACAATGCATATGTAATCAGTTTATGGTAAGGATAAGAGCAGATCTAAAAGCTACCCTTGTTTTTTTTTATCCAATCAGTTAAAATTTATTGCTACTTGATTGTCCAGTAAATTGTTGATTTGGGTGAATGGTCTATGCACACCTGAAAAGAATGTTTTCTACTGTTGCTGGGTGAAGTGTTCTAGAAATGCCAGTTAGAATAGGTTTGTTAACAGTGTTGTTTGGATCTCCTGCATTCGAACCCATTTTCTGTCTCCATGTTCTATCAATTACTATCGGAATGTTGAAAGCTGCAGCACGGATATGCATGTTTCTCTCTTCATTCCTATCAGGGGGTGCTCATGCATTTTTAACTCTGCTGTTACATGTGTGCACGTTTAAGGTAGTCTTCTAGGTGAATCGACTCAACTACCTTTATTATTACAAAATGTCCCTCTTTATCTCTAGAAATAGTTATTTTTCTGATGTCTATTTGGACTGATGTTAACATAGTCATTCTAGTTTTCTTATCATTTGCAGTGTACATATCTTACCCTTTTGTACCTTTTATTCTTTGTACTTTTGTTTCTTGTACTTCTGTACTTTTTAGCCTATATGTGTTTTTAAACTTAAAGTGCATTGCTTATAGTCAGCAACTGGTTGTATCTTACTTTGTTTACAGTAGGATGATCTCTGAATTTTTTACTGGAGTGTTTTCAACTTCCCCATTCCCATTTAATGTAACTATTGACATGGTTATGTTTGAGTCTACCATGTTAGAATTTGTCTAATTTGCCTTTTGTTCCTTTCCCCCACTCTTTTCTACTTTTCTTGAAGGAAATGACTATTTTTTTAGTATTACCTTTTACCTCCAGTATTGGTCCCAGCATATAACTCTATTTTTTTTACTCCTTGCTCTAGAGTTTACGATGTGTTTATCTCATTACAGTTTACCACCCAATACTATTATACCCCATCACAGTCCTTAATATCCCTTTCCCTCTTTCCCCGGCCAGTCCTAGTTTTCCTTGAAAATCCAGTTCAGTCCCCACTGCTTCCGGATCTCCTAGGATAATGTAGGCATCTCTCCTTGTCTGATTCCCCAAAGTTTCTGTTGTACTCATCATCCTAGTTCCATTCTTACTGGACATAACCTTGGGTAAATACTCAACCTCCACATTCCTGATTCCTCTCGCATCTTGAAAACGAGGACACATCCACCTCTTGGGGTCATGACAAGTATTAGATATTCCACATAATAGAGGTTGGCTACTATTGTTGTATATTATTCTAGCCTTTTGGGGCATGTATTGTAATTCTGTTTCCTACTTGACCTGGAGGGCAGGTCCATGACTGACATTTCCTGTGTCTTTAGTGCCAGATAGGGGATGGGGATTTAGTGAATCTTCACTGAAGGATGCACGGGAAAGGATCTTCCTTAGGGACCAGATCCAGCTTTGTAACTGACCTGCTGTGGGATCTTAGGTAGATCACTTCCCTTTCTGGGAACCACTGGACTGGAAGGTGGCTAAGGCCCTTTCTAATTCTGCAATGCTCTTAAATCTATCAAACTCTAGGGTGAACTGTTTTGGTGATTTTCATCTTTTCCTTCACATTGTTTATTCCAGCTTGGGTCAGTGCCAGCCACATACAGGCACCCAGAAGTTGCCTGGCAAATCCAGGCCCCCCCAGCCACCGAGTGGAGTGAAGGTTACTTAAGCTGGTAGTTCTGACCACTCAGCAGTGCATCATATGAAGCTGACTCTTAAGTTGAGCTGACATAATGACTATGGCCTCCTTCCTTATCTATTTTGTGACCCATCTCCAGCAACCTGATTGTTTTTTAAATTAAGACCCTTTTTAAACTAAAGTCATTGAGACCTTCACCAATAGCTGGCAGGAGTGTTTTCCAGAGGCAGAGGAGAAAAGATGCAATTGTCCTGTATGGAAAATCACAAGAACTTGCACATGATATTCTGAGTCAAGCAGACCCGAGTTCCGTGTCACTGAGCCCTGTCAGTCAGCGGCTGGGAAATTTACGATCATCTCTATGCCTTTGTTTCCACATCTGTGAAGTGGAGCTATCTACCCTGTATTGGAAGAATTCAACAGATACATTGCAAGAGCTCTTGGTCAATTGTAAATTGTCAATAAACACAAATTACAGTGAACGGGGAGAGTCGAACTTTGATTTCCATAGTTAGCATCTTTACAAACCACGTAATTCTAGTTTTCACTCAGGGGATATTAATTATATTAAAAATAATGTAAATTTTGTTTCAACGTTTTAGATCTTACAGGGCTTTGGGAATATTTTTGTGAATGGAAACTTTCACTGTCCTGGAATAGAGAAGCAGAGGAAATTGGGCTTACTCTGATTTTGCTCCATTGTGTCTTCTAGAACTTGGAGCGGGAGAGACATTGTGTTGATTACACACACTTACTTACACACATACACACACACACACACACATGCACACACGAGTTCCATCTTTCAACTTCATATGGTTGTCCTATTTTCCTAAACATGAAGGGCAAACAATCAAAGAAAGCTGTGCACCTTGGTTGTAAAGCAGGGACACTCACAGCAATCCCATATAGTCAATGTGCAGAGTCAATGAGCTAGATTTACGTGACCAGGGCTTTGCAAGTAGTCCCAGTACACATGAAGGTGTGGGTCTTGGAGGCAGCTGTGGGGTGTGAAGACTCATCAAGGGCCCTGCGGTCAAAGCCCTGGGTTTGAGTTCAGCCTCTGTTTCTTTGCTTTGTCTTTCCTGCAAGATCTAGGACCCGGCTCTCACAATCTCACAGCCTCAGTGTCCATGGTTATACACGGGTATCGCCACACCGGCCGCGCGGGGCCGTCAGGACGGGGAAGCGAGACATTGCCCAGGACCTGTACCTGACTTTGTACCTGGCCCTGTACCTGGAGGCGCTAGCTACAGGTGTAAGGGAGGCCGTGGGTTCTACTGTAATTACAGAAAAGCAGAGGGGCCCCTGAATTAGCCGGGCAATTACCCACCCCCGCCCCACTGAAGTCGTGAAGAGCCCAGAGCAGGGCTCAGCACCAGACACAGAGGAGGAGCTCACTATCACCCCCCAGCAGCATGGCCCCGCGTCCCCAGAGCGCCCGCGAACCTCAGCCTGCTCACCTCACAAGTGCACTCGGCAATGACGGAGAAACTAGCCTTTGCTGCACGGGTGAGTTCCTTTGCAAGAGGAATCCACCACCTCGGTCTAGCCTGGGTCGGGCACCAACGCCATTCTCTCCCTGAGACGCAGCTGTGTCAATCTGCACCAAAGAAAGGGATTAAGGAAACAAAATTTCTGCTCTGGGTATTCAACCATCTCAGACTTAAAGGAGGCAAACAAAAGGAAGGATGTGACTCACCTGGCCGCTGGGAATGCATTTGCCTTTAATATTCAGGTCGGTGACATTCACTGGCAGTAAGTGCAGACACCCATTTTAATTAAATATTAGGAACAGAATAAAAACATCCAGAAACTTGACAATACAAGTGATGTGCTAAGAACTCTGTTATATGTGCTGTTTTCTGTTCCATCCTTGGAAAACTACGTTAAACCTCTTGGGGCTTTTGTTTCCGTTTCCTGTGTTCACCCATACTGGATACCTTGGTTTGGATACCTTGGCTTTGCAGAATGAGCTCTTCGAAGATGCCAGCCATGTCTCCTTCATCTCCTCATTGCCCTGCCTAGCCCAGTAACGGGCACTAAGAAATTGCATGGGGGAGCTCACACGGGGGACCAGGCAGCTCTGGCCACCCCCCTGCTGTAAAGGATACTGGATACTAGAGTAGAAAAAGGGCCTGGAAACTGTCCTGTGCCGAATCAGAGAAAGAATGAAGAGGGCTCTAAGGTAGGAGAATGGCAGGTGAGGTGGGGACGACGAGGTAGCAAAAAACCCCTCATGGCCTGAGAGACCACACCTAAAGCACAGTTTCAGGAGGCAAGGATTTTGAACCCAATCCTGGAAATGGATGATCGAATTTAGTACCCCTCTCCAACACTGGTGGTTTTTCATACTGTAGGGATTTCTACCTGCAGGAATTTTTAAATTGTGAGTCAGAAAGTCTGATCTACTCTTGATCATCACTCCAAGGAATTCAGGGTCCTGAGTGAGGTCATTCAGCTTATATGAGCATAAAAATACAAACCAGGAATGCAACTTCATCTCGGCAGATGATTGTGTTTTTGCCGTTCCTACTGAGAATCACAGATTTTTCCTCTGGTGGGAGAGAATTTTTCTAAAACAGTGTGATGGCATATCTTTTTCCCTCAAGTCCAACCTCAGAGCTTTCCAAAGAATACACATTCCAGACTCAGTCATCAGGGACCCCTCTGTGGATGGCCAATGTTTTGGTACAAAGGAACCCAAACAGAAGCAGTGAGGGAGAAGGTTCTGTTGTTACCAAGCTTCACAAGAGGAGGGTGTTAGCTGACCTAGAACTATAGCATGTTCAGCTTTGAGGGAATTTTAGACACGAGCGACCTGGGGCCCGAAGCAAAGTGACTTATCTCCATTGACCCACAGAGAGTGATCAACCTGGACAGCAGAGTGATTGCACCAGGCCAATCCAGGGACTGGACTTTGCCATTGGACATCAGAGGCCACTGGTTTCCCCAAGAGTTGGAAGCAAAGCTGGGCCTTGAGTTCTGGGGAAGAGCCAAGGAGGAGGAAAAGGCTAAGGGGACAGGCATTCCAAATGTCCCTGCTCAATCTCCATGGCTTCCCCCAGTCGACGAGTGAGTTAGCAGTCAACCTCTGAGAGAAGGACAGTGCGCTCAGTGTCCCTCTGTCATCGGTCATCTCCAAAGCACCGAACACAAGGCCAGGCTCCCAGGAGGTGCAGAGCCCCACCCCGCACCTGGCAAGGTCTCACCTCTCACCCAATAACCATTTACTGAGTAAATGCGAGATAAAGGGGGAAGTAACCTTGCCCCATTAACTTCTAGAAAGTAGCCTGAGGATGGAAAAACTATAAAGGGGAAGGAACCTAACATAAATTAGGAACCATAAATCAATAATACTCTATAAACCAACCCCAGGATCTTATATGCGGCAAGCAGAGTAGGCACAACCCCTGTCCTCATGGCATTTACATTTCTAATTTCTCCTACCCACTTTAATAGAGGAAATTATTCTTCAGAAAAACACACTGATGTATTTCACATTTTGCCTCACTGAAGACCAGATTCCATGATCTGGGCACCTAACAACGGGGAATGCATCTCCCTGCCTGATTAGTGCTTAGGAGATTTATGTTCAACACTGTACTTCCCTGGGCAGGTTATGCCTTGTCGTTGAGCCTCGGTGTCACCATCTGTAAAATGAGCAGACCAGGATAATGTCCTCTCAACTCCCAGGTACGGAATGCCCAAACCTCACCTGGGCGCGGAAAGGAGGCTTGCGGTATTTCGCTTTAATCTGCAGCGCCACCTTGTGGTTATCGACGAGGAGCGCACGAGGGATGGGCGAGAGGCTGAGTGATGGTCTGTAACACTGCAGCCAGGTCTGAAGGTGACCAAGGGGAGTGAGAGCTTACCCCTCCCTCCCCAGGGGGCTGGATCTGATGAATGGGATACAGGAGATTTCTTTCAAGTCATAGTCCACAGTCCCTGGAAGCCTCATCCTGCTCAGAAACACCAAAGACTGTCCCTCTCACAGATTCGTGGGGGCTGCCTGGAGAGGCTTAGAGAATGTGTCCTCCCCCAACACTCTGTGCTTACATACCCTTCCTGAAGTCTACTGGATGCTGACAGATGGAATGAGGCCGGGGCAAGACGCTGGAGCCAGAGACAAAAAGGAGACAAGCCAGTTTTCTAAGCCCAGCTCTTCTCGCTCAGGCTATGGGAAAAGTATGTCGTTGCTTCCAGGGTCCGGGGGCTCTGAACATTTTCAAGCTTCTGATTCTCGTTATTGCCTTTTCCTCTTAGAGCCATTTTTTTTTTCTTTTCTTTTTCTCATGGATACATTATTACAAGGAGTTGCCCTATCCCTGAGAGGCCAGATACCAGGTCCCTGGCCTCAGTTACATACCAGTCAGGCTTAAGGCTGTGATATCCTTGTTCCCAACACCAAGCTGCAGATTAGAATTCACCACGTATGGAGCCCACCACAGAGCGACCTCAAGGATCATTTGCAGCCTGATGCCCAAGAGAGGGGGCTCGCAGGAGGGGAGAGGGCCAGTCTGAAAATACCCAGTCCATGAAGCATCAAGAACTGGGAATGATCGTTACTTTGGATGGCAAGCGACGCAGAACAAGAGAACAACAACATGACGGAAGCACCAGCTATCCCAAGCATCACTCTGTACTCCGCACTCAGCTACACCTTTCACATGCACTGTTGCATTTAATCCCTGTAACACCACCATGAAGTAGCTAGTTGTATCATTCTAATTGTTATAGTAGAAAAAAAAAATAAGCCTTAGTAAAGAGAAAATAACTCACCCACAGTCTCCCAGCGTGGAAGTGGTGTCACCAGGGTCTGAACCTGTGTGTGTAACTCTGGGCCTCGAGGCAGCACCCAGAAGAGCCTGAGACAAGGATTCTGTTCTGGTCCTCACTCGGTCACCTGGAGAGCTTGGACTGGTACTCAACATCGCCGGCTTCTGGTTCCCCTGGATCCAGAAAAGATGATCCAGCAATATCAGACTAAGGGCAGAACTCTGGATCAGATCATGCTGTCAAGGTCTTCCTAAAACCTCAGATTATGTTTTGTGATACATCGGTGGGGACTGAAGCTGAGGCTTGTAACCCAGCACCCTATAAGGGAATTCAGCTCACCAGTTTGTTTGCTTTAAAATCTGCTAAAAATGTGAATGTAAAAGATGGACCCTGTGTCTCATCCTGGCTCCCATCTTCTCTCTGTATTGCTTTGTGCCAGGCTAGTCGCCTGCCTGAACTTGGTGGACGTGGGTTCGGGGACTCTTGGTTCAAGCCAGATCCAAGCCAAATCTGACCCGCTGGAAACCAGAGCACAGGCCACTGTAGAGGCTAACCTCACCGCCAAGCTGCCTCTAGGAACATTTATTATTTAGTATTATTATTTATTGTTAAAGCATGAGTCTCTCCAACTCTGGTTTCTGCTTTGGGTAGCTTTTGAGCAACTCAGGTTAAGGCTATAATATTGTAGAAAATATGCTGACCTGGATTTCAGAAGACCTGAATTCTTCTCTTAGTTGGGTGATTCTGGGCAAACTTAGAAACCTCCTGAGCTTCAACTTCCCCATCCGCAAGAGGTTGAGAGTAAACCTTGCCATTTTCTGGGTCCCTGAACAACTAACCCTTCCATTCTGGTTGGTTAAGCAGTTTTGGATCCTAGCTGCACATTTGTGCTGCATTTTTTACATACCTAGGTTCCACATATAGGCATTTAATTGACTCACACATCCATATTTTTCTTAAAAAACTCCCCCAGGAGATTCTAATGTGAAGCTAATGAGGATCATGGCACTACAAGGTGAGTTTGGAAGCATTACTTTTCTCAAAAAGGACACAGAAAGGTTAAAAATAAAACTGCCCACACTTTTAAAATAAATAAATAAATAAATGATACATTCAAAATCAAACCTAGGACTGTCTAACTCTGATCCCAGGCTCTTTTCACATTATACTCACCATGGCATGGTATTTAAAGAACCTAGTTCCTCTCTCCTTGGAATACTCAAAATGCTTTGTAAAGTGCTCAACAAAATAAACATCGTGTAGCTTGCTATGGCTTTTCCCAAGTTCCCTAGTTCCCAGCAAAAGTATAGATAATATCCTCCAGGTGATTCTTTCTAATCCCTCAGATGAGGGCTCGTGACCTTATTTTCAACATACTAGTCCTCAGAGTGAAGAGAGAAGCTAGAACAAGTTGGGAAGAGTGAAGGAAAAGCTTGCTAAAGCCCAACAGTTGGTTGATTCTTATATGCTACACACTGAAAACCCACGCGGCACTTTGTAGATTTTCTAATCAGTTAAAAAGCCCAGATTATCACCATCCAAGGAAAGAACAATGTTTCAGAAGCTCAGTTGGTGCCAACACCCACAGCTTTCAGCAACTCTGTTTCCTGCTTGGGTTCCAAAGCTATCCGTCACATCACACCAGCCCATTTGCAAATGTGACCTGGCATTACACGGTCTGTTGTATTCATCGCATTTATTAAGTAATAGAAAATGAGTGATAGTCGTGAGAGGATATAAAAATTATTTTCATTCAGGTGTCCACATGAGTCTCTTTCACGAGAACAAGAAAAAGGAATCCTGGCTGACTTCTCTCTGTGCCCAATAGCTGTGCCAGGAGGTAGAGAGCGTTGGGCAGTGCTTCCTGGAAGATTAGCTCAGCACTTCACACTAATTAAGCTTCACTACTTCAGACTTATTTGCTGAGTGTCAACTATGCATCTGGCCCAGAGGTAGGATGATGTGACTTTGGATCTGGTACGTAACGAGTTTGAACCTCTTTTTCCTCATCTTTGAGATGGGCAGAATAACATCAGTCCCAAAATGCTGTAAATGACATAAGAAATACTGAAGTTTTGTCAAATGGAAAACAACACTACAAAGTGTTTTGTTTTGTTTTTTTAATTACTCATTTCCCTCTAGAACTCTATTTAAGATGGAGTCATTTTTATGAAATGGACGATTTCCTATCTGTTGTAACGTGAGGTTCCTAACTCACTTGTCAGGGGACCTCAAATTTCCCCCTTGCCATTATGATTGGTGTTTTGTTCTGTGGGACCTTGATAAAGACAATTAAATGTCTGCTTCTTGACCCAGTCCTTCAGAGTCCCTGCCTCCTCCCTCCATCTCTATGTTAAGTCTCAATGCAACATCAATGCATCTTAGGGAAATGGTTTGTGTTCCCATGGAATTACACACCCTAGTCTTGGGTTACTCCTTAGAGTATCCTGGACTAATTTTCCACCCACTTGAGAAGGAACTTGGACTTTTTCATGGGGAAGAGGAGCTCCAGAGAGTCTATTGCAACTATCTGCCCATAATTCCAATTTTGACATGGAAGAGAGATCACATCTCTTGTCTGTGATGAATCGATTGAAGACCAAGTAGCAGATTGGGATAATTACAATTATGACGCATTGGCAGGGGCTGTCTGGGAATTCACAGTCCTCTGCCTCTGCAAATACAAGTAACAGCTATATTAAATAACATTGGGTGTGGTACATGCTGAGCTGTATTGATTCGACTGTAACTCATAGCATTCAAAATGCAGGTGTGCTGGATATCTTTGCTTTGTCCTTCCAAGATACACGTTCAATACCCTTCTCCATCCTTCTCTGGGCTTGCTTGCCTTCTAGCCCAGGTTAGATTCATCCAGTGGCAAACATTTTCAGAAGCTTAAAGGGAAGAAGAACTCATTCCATCAGCTCCCTGCCTACAGGTTTGTCATGGGCTGGCTGCACGTGGATGACGACTACAGCTCCTTTCAGGAAGCTTCCCCACTCGGTCTGGGTATTTGTGTTCCAAGGGCCCCGTAAGCACTCCTTCCTCTCTCCCCTTCAGATCCAGGTGTGACGCAGATGCCCTACTGCCCTTGACCTAGAGGGCTGCACTACAGCCTGAGGTTTCCTGATACCCCATGTTCATCTTTGTCAATAGTTCCTTTATCATATTTTCCCCACATTACTCACCCTTCTACTAGGATTCTGACTGATAAAGTGGGATAAAAATAAAATATGAGAACACGGAATTTAAGACCTAAGAAGACCTCCCTCAGAAGGTTTCCCTTGTCCTTCTAGCGTTTTCCCTAAACCCTGTAGATTACAGGTGAGACCAGGAAATGACTCACAAAGTGAGCGGCAGGGATTAAGAATTCATCGTTCTGATGGAGATCAGACACTTCAAACCTCTTCCCTGTTGCCTATCTGAAGACTGCAGAAGAGCTGGCAGAAACAAGAATTCTTTCCTAAACAGTCAAACACTACGTAGGCCAGGTCATCGGAGTTAACATCCTCTGTGATCCATCATGCTGACAGCAGGTACCTTTGATGTGATGAGGGGAGAATGGCACCTCATCTCTGAGGTCTTCCTCCCCCAAACCCCAAGCCCCAGGTTCACCATGAGAAAAACATCATACAAACCCACACTGAGGGAATTTTACAGAATGCCTGACTTGTATTCCTCAAAACCATCAAGGTCATCAAAAACAAGGAAAGTCTGAGAAATTGTCACAGGACAGAGTCATCGAAAGAAACTTGCCAACTCAATGCGATGTGGTATCCTGGTTGGGAATTTGAAACAGGAAAAGGATGTTAAGGAAAACTGGGGAACTCCAAACAAAGAGTGGGATTTAATTAGCAGTAATGTACCAATATTAGCTCCTTATTTGTGACAAATAGATCATAATGATGAAAGATGTTCGTAACAGGAGAAAATGGGTAAGGGATACAGAGGAGTTCTCTGTATCCTTTTTGAAATTTTTATGTAAATCTAAAATTATTCCAAAATAAAAACATTTTATAAAAAAAAAAAAATCAGTCACCACTGTCCTCTGAAATAGGACCTGAGTATGAGGCGCATGAATGCCTCCCTCCCCTCTCCAATCGGTAAAAGACTAAAAAAGAGGGAAAAAAAGAAAAAAAGAGCAATTTCCAGATTTAGGCAGAAAAAAAAGTGCTGTAGAGTACAAACTCTGAAAAAAAAGTTCCGTTTCAGAAACTTTCATGAAACAGACTATAAAAAGACTTTCTAAAGCATAGATCTTCACAAACCATGGATCTAAAATAATGTCACGTGTAATCAATTTCACTTTGGTAGTAGTATTATCTTATTTTTTTTTAAATTGAAGATAAAGAGTTGGAAGGGTGGGGGGCATGGCGGAAAAATAAAATGCATTTAAGCCCAGATACCAAATATGGCTGCACCTCTACCTGCAAAGCCCAAACATATGTATCCATATTTAGAATTCTCAGAATCTTGTGTATTTTTTAAAAACCTGAATCTATCAACTCTAACCTCCTGCTGTTTGAAAAACAATTTTTAATGTATATATTTAAAAGAAGATCTCCTATATCTGGTAAAAAATCACATTTTGTGAATCAAATCCAAGGATTAAGTCTTCCTTAAGTTGCACCTGGGACTTAAAAAATAATAATAATAAAGGGAGAGAGAGTTTGGCCAAATGCATATGGGATTTTATAGAATCTGAAATGAAACGAACCCAAATTCTTTAAGATGTAGACAGTGCTCTGAAACCGGTCTCATTTCCCTCCGGGCATGGGAAGGTCTGAGAAGCCCAGTTGACCTGCTTGTCTGGGCAAGGAGGGAGGCTTCTATAAATCCGAAAGCAGGGCAGAATGGGAGGAGGCAAGGGGAAAAAAGATGAGGGAGGGGTGCACTGGGAAGAAGAGGAGCAGAGAGGAGCAGACAACACAGCACGCAGGTATTTTGTGAGTACCTGATTATGCCTCCAGGGTTTTAATTCCAGCTAGAGGCACGTTAAGTAGGATGGCCGTATTAGCTATCACTACAGCGGGATACTTTTGAGAGTTAAAGGGAGTTGTACTAACAATTACCCTTGGACAAAGATGTAAACCTAAGCAAGACCTACGGGCCCTCAGGTTGTAAGAGGTGACACACCAGTATCCCTCGAAATGTGAAATAAAAGAGTAACATCAAGTTTAAAAACACCATTGTGTCATACCCATCACAGCAATATCCTAGTGGTTATCAGAAAACTTTATTTTTTTTTAATGATGAAATGCTTTCGACAGCTCCTCCGTGCTCTTGATATAAACTCTGATGGTTGTGCCATGATGTCTACGCCTCATATACGGTACCAGCATCTGGGCAAGGCACGTTGCCTCAATGGGTCTCTGTTTTCTATTCTAGAAAATGGGACTATAAATGGCTCCCTCTTAGGGTGGCTCTGAGGACTAGAAGCAGTGTTTGTAAAGTGCTTAGGATAGCAGTGGGAGGCATGTAATAATTGAGAGCTCCCAAGGCATGTGACAACACTGTCACCCAAAAGAGTCTGTCCTTTCCATCCATCCATCCATCCATACATGCATCCATCCATCCATCCATCCAATGAGCGCTTATTGAACACATACTCTGTTTCAAGGACTATGAAACTGGTGACAAAATGGGGGGTGGCGTGGCCACAGTCTCCCCATTGGAACTCACAGTGTGGACTTTGATACAGAAATCAGTTAGGTACGTATTTACTAGGGTTCTGAAGGAAAATGTATGTCAGAGGAGCCTGCTTTAGGCTATGAGAGTACTTGTTCAGGAGGAAGGGAAGATTAGGCAGAGATCTGAAAGGTCAGAGCTTATCTAGATGAAGGGAGTGCAAGGCAAGAGGGATTTCTCTGTCTACAGAACCATCTGGACAAAAGCATGGTGTCCCTGTTTCCCACCTTTCAGGAGCTTGGTGTTCTCCCGGCTATCCAGTCCTCTCCCTCTCTGAACCAGCTACCTGGTTGTCAGCCAATTCCACCTTAGTGAAAAGAGATTTAAGTCCCAAGCCCATGGAATTCTAGAAATTAGGAATCTTGTATTTCAGAAAGGGCATCTACTATGTGGCCTCTAATGTTCGGTTTCATGTTGATCGACCTAAAATGCAATGGGCAGAAATGGGCAGGAAGACGACACATGGTCATGACATTTGGGGGATATCTGCCTAGCAGCAAAGTCTGGGATGAAGGTAAGTGGCAAGAAAGCAGCTGTGAGACTGTGGGCAGGAAGGGACAAAAATTTTGTTTAGTTTTGTGACACGGGAAAGGAGAAGGGAACCGCAATTAGAAATATCTAAGATGAAGACTCAATAGGTCTTTGGTATTAGTTAGTTATGGAGATGAATTCCAACCTCTGGACTCAGGATCCTGAGAGTACAGTGGGAAATGATGGGGAATAGAGTTTAAAAGAGTGGGTTTGGGGGGCACTTGGCTGGCATGTTGCTCTTGATCTCTGAGTTGGGAGTTCAAGCCCCACACTGGGTGCAGAGATTACTTAAAAATAAAATCTTAAAAAAAATAAAAGGGGGGGGCGCCTGGATGGCTCAGTCATTGGGCGACTGCCTTTGGCTCAGGTCATGATCCCAGGGTCCTAGGATCGAGCCCCGCATCGGGCTTCCTGCTCCATGGGAAGCCTGCTTCTCCCTCTACCACTCCCCCTGCTTGTGTTCCCTCTCTAGCTGTCTCTCTCTGCCAAATAAATAAAATCTTTAAAATAAATAAATAAAAGAGGGGGGTTTGAAAAGACAAAGATGAGCTCTAGATGAGTGCTATGTACTGGTGGGATAATGGTGTGGCAAGTGCCCGGGTAAGTGGGCACTTGAATCACACTCTGCTATGGACATTTCCAGCCTAAATTGGGATTCCTCAAGGGACCAATGCATTCTTGATAAGCTTCCACGTAAGAGTCAGTCCTCGAACTTGAGGAATATCCCTACTTTTCTTACTTCCATGGTAAAGCATCAAAGTAATTTGGTGCTTGGATTCTAGCAAATCTAAACTAAACCCAATCCATGTCATATGTTACCTAGTAACCTTGAGCAGTAACTCTTTATCCTCATTGGAAAATGGAGATATTACTTATCTCATAGGTTTTCTGTTTGTATGTGTGTCCTTTGAGCCTTTAATGAGACAACACAATGTAACATGCCTAAAAAAAATAAATCCCTGGCACATAGAAGTTACCTAACTATACTAGCAATTACAATTTAATATTTTATACATGATAGGTTTTTTTTTTACATTTTTCCAAATATTCACCCCATATACTGCATCACTTAATCCTCACTAACAAAATGGTGTTAGGCCATTTTACAGGTGGGAAATAGGAGACTTAGGCTATCAGTGACTTCTACAGCTTCTGAATGACATGACTGAGACCAGCAATTCCAAATCTTTTTTTCCACTCTGCCATTCTGGCTCCTCCAGATCTGGGGCATGGAAGCTGAGAATCCTCAAGAATGCCATCATATTATTCTATGGCCTTGGGAGCTATATACAGTAGTTTTGTATTTTAATAACATCAAATTTAATGAATATCAAATAATTTACATTATTTACAAATAATGTAAACCCAAACTTAGTTGTCTTTCCCCTTATGGTTTGCATTTTTGTGACTTTGTTTAATAGCTTTTTTTTTTAAGATTTTTTATTTATTCATTTGAGAGAGAGAGAGAGAGCACAAGCAGGGGGAGAGGCAGAGGAAGAGGAAGAAGCAGACTCCCTGCTGAGCTGGGAGCCCGATGTGGGGCTCGATCCCAGGACCTCAATATCATGACCTGTGCCGAAGACAGATGCTTAACCATCTGAGCCACCCAGGCGCTCCTAATAGCTTTATTGAGATATAATTTACATACCATAAAATTCACCTACTTTTAAGTGTACAAATCAGTGATTTAAGTAAATTTATGGAAGTGCACAACCATTATTGTACAATACAGATTTCAGACATTTCAATCACTCCAAAAAGATCCCTATGTCTGTCTCTGTAGGCTTACCTTTTGTGGACATTTTGTGTAAATGGAAAATCATCATGTGGTCTTTTGTGTCTGGCTTTTTTTTTTTTTTAACATAGCATGTTTGAAGTGTTATCCACTTGGTAGCATGTATCAATTGTCCTTTCCTTTTTATTGCTGAATAATAAATACTCCATTATATGGATATATTGCATTTTGTTTATCCATTCACCAGTTCAGATACATTGTCATTGCTTCTGTGTTTGGGCTGTTGTTAATAATGCTATTATGCACGAGAAATCAGTGTTGGCAAGGGTGTGGAGAAAAAGGAACCCTCCTGCACTGCTGGTGGAAATGCAAATTGGTGCAGCCACTGTGGAAGACAGTATAGAGGATCCTTAAAAAATTAAAAATAGAACTACCATATGATCCAGTAATTCCACTAGTGGGTATTAACCCAAAGAACACAAAAACACTAATTTGAAATGATATATGCACCCCTATGTTTATTACAGCATTATTTACAACAGCTAAATTATGGAAGCAGCCCAGATATCCATTAATATATGGATGGATAAAGAAGATGTGGTGTACATATACAATGGAATATGACTCAGCCGTAAAAAAGAATGAAATACTGCCATTTGCAACAACATGAATGGAGCTAGAGAGTATAATGCTAAGCAAAATAAGTCAGAGAAAGACAAATACCGTATGATTTCATTCATATGTAGAATTTAAGAAACAAAACAAGTGAGCAAAGGGAAAAAAAAAAGAGACAAACCAAAAAATATACTCTTAACTGCAGAGAACAAATAGATGGTTACCGAAGGGGAAGTAGGTGGCAGGATGGGGGAAATAGGTAAAGGGAATTGAGAGTGCACTTATCTTGATAAGCACTAAGTCATATCTGGAATTGCTGAATCACTACATTATACACCTGAAACTAATATAACACTATGTTAACTATACTGGAATTAAAATAAAATATAATTACAAAAAAATGCTGTTATGAACATTCACATGCAAGCTTGCATGACAAATGGTTTTATTTCTTTTGGGTATGTCCCTCAGAGTAGACTTGCTGGATCCTATGGTAAGTTTATGTTTAAGTTTTTAAGAAATTGCCTTATTGTTTTTTCCAAAGTGATTGCACCACTTTACATTCCCAGAAATATAGGAAGATTCCCGTTTCCCCACATCCTTGTCAACACTTTTTATTTTTTATTTTACTACTTTTTAAGTAATCTCAACACCCATTGTGGGGCTCAAACCAATAACCCCAAGATCAAGAGTCACACGCTCTACCAACTGAGGCTTCTAAGCACCCCTAGACTCTGCTTTTGATGTCATATCTAAGGACTCTACTCAATCTGAGATCATGAAGATTTCCCCTCAGGTTTTTCTCTAGAAGTTTTATAGTTTTAGCTCTGACGTTTAGGACTATGATCTATTTCAACTTATTTTTCTGTGTGATGAGACATAAAGGTAGAAATTCATCCTTTTTAGTGGTTAGTCCTTTCAAGATCAAGCTCACAGTTGCTTCTGTGTTTTCATTTTTCTTATGCTCTGCTCTTATTTTCTTCTTTTTATAATTGTTTTTCTTCTTCTAATTTTTAAAGTCAATGTACATCACATTTTTTTCAGTTTTATTGAGGCATTATTGACAAATAAAAATTGTATGTAAAGTGTACAACTTGATGTTTTGATATACATATACATTGTGAAATAATCACCACAATCAAACTAATGAACATATCCATCACTACACCTAGGTACCATGTTCTTCCTCCACCATGTGAGAACACTTAAGAACCACCATCTTAGCAAGTTTCAAGTATACAATACAGTATTGTTAATCATAGTTATTACAGCATACATTAGACCCCCCAGAATTTATCCATCTTGTAACTGAAAGTTTGTAGCTTTTGACTAAAATCTCCCCGTTCCCCCCACTTCCCAGCCCCTGGCAACCACCACTCTATTCTGTGCTCTCATAGTTTGACCATTTTAGATTCCATATATGAGTGGGATCATACAGGATTTGTCTGTCTGTATCTGGCTCAATTCACTTTGCATAATGTTCCCCAGTTTCTTCCATGTTGAAATAAGTGGCAGGAGTTCCTTCTCTATTTTTAATCTTCTTTTCTTAATGAAGGCTATAAATTTCCCCCTAATCACTGCTTTAGCCATATCACACGAGATTTAATAAATCATGTTGTCACTGTGGTTCAGATCTAAATATCTTAGTCTCCATTATGCATTCTTAACTGATAATTTAATTAATATTAGTCTCCCAATTTCATGAGGAGAACTTTGGTTATCTTTTTGTTACCTCTTTAGGACTTGCTATATTTCTTTAAGCTGATGTCTCCTATCTCTCTCCATTCTGAAAAATCACAGCTATTACCTCTTTGATTTTCACTTCTTTGTCATTCATTATGTTTTCTCCTTCTGGGACTTCTATTAATTCTTTCTCTCTCTCTCTTTCCTTCCTTCAACAAATATTTTGAGTACTTTCTATGCACCACATATTGCTTTCAGCAGTTAATAATAAATTCCCAACATAAAATATTGAAACTTTTAATTTTCTGCTCCATGACTCTTAATCTTTTTTTTTTTAATTACATCTATTTATATCTCTGTTTTGTAATCTAGGCAATGTCACTTTATCTTCCAATTCTTTATTTCTCTCTTCAGCTATAACAAATCTATTTAGCCTGTTTTTTTTTTTAATTAAGATTATATGCATTTTCTCCTTTATAATATGTGCTTTTTCCTAATTCTAATTATTTTCTTTTTTTCTTTTTGGTAATTTCTTGTTCTTCCATTTTAATTTGTTTACTTCTATGTTGCTTTAATCATTTAAAATGTCTTTATTTGATATCCTCTTTCTTATATTCTGTAATTTCAGTTTCTTGGGGGTATTAATTTTCTGCTTTGTTATTTCCATTGGTCTCCCATGTGGTAGATCATTTCCTCAAGTAATTTGTATTTTTGGATTATGTATTTATTTTCAGTGGTGGTCCTTCCCCCCACATTCTATCCCTTCCGTCAATGAGAGGACAGATCCCTTGGATTTTGGAAGTATATCCACAGTGTGGTCTCTTTCATTTGTTTCTGCCAAAACAGTGGGGTTCACAATGGTCTTAGAGCGTTTTTTGCATTATTTTCACTTGTGACTCTGCTCCATGTGAATAACAAATTCTGACCTAACATGCATGCATGGCACATGCTAGCTTTTTAATTTCTCACTGTAGATGGGTTTTTTGTTTGTTTTTCTCCATGAGCATGGGCAGAAGACACACTTTCTTGCTACTTTATTGGACTTACAGGAAGATTTTTTTTTTCCTTATTGCCTGGATCCTGCAATCTTGCAAGGCCTTGGTTTTATTTGTAGCACCTATAATTCCTAGCTTTCTGCAACCATAAATGGATATTTCCTGTCCCTACAGAGTTCAATTTCTATCTTGTCTGTTACCTTTTTAAACCACTACTGCATTAACTTGAGGGCATATGCATTTGGTTTAGCTGGATCTCTTAATTCTTATCCTTCAGAATTTGTTTCACTCTTAGCTATGTGTTACTATATTATTGTTATAATTAATGTAGCATTCAGACTAAGTGGAGGGATCTGAAGGCTCAGCCTGTGATGTCCCTAGAGGTGTGAAGTCAGGTCTTTAGGATGGTCTTTGGGTCTCCTGGCTCTTGGCTTCGTTCTTGTACTTTTACCATAGTGTGGATGGATGTCCCCATGCCTTATTCACTTCCTACTTCCTTCCTGTCATCTCCCTTCACTACTGCTGTCCAGCTCTTCTGCCTTTGTCACCACATTCCTTCCAAAGATATTTTTCAAATGAACGTTTTTGGTTTTTTTTAAAGATTTTATTTATTTATTTGACAGAGAGAGTACAAGCAGGGGGAGCTGCAGGCAGAGGGAGAAGCAGGCTCCCCGCTGAGCAGGGAGCCCAACGCAGGGCTTGATCCCAGGACCCTGGGATCATGACCTGAGCTGAAGGCAGACCCTTAACCGACTGAGCCACCCAGGCGCCCCTCAAATGAACGTTTCTTAAGCCAAGCCTTTATAAAGTTGCAGTGCATAATATTACATCTCAAAAGCAGTGGCCATACTGTTGCAGGGGGCTCTGTAATAACGTAACACTCGGTAATATACACAGTACGGTAACAAATCGCCTAGCTCAGTGCTGGGATGGCACTTTGAATAACCTGGGAGAAGAAACCTCCAGAAGGCATAGTCTATTTGGTGTATAATTTTATAACAAGAAAAAGTCATTGCCCAATGTAGTAGCCACTATTTGTACATTTGAAACGTAGCTACTGATGGGCTTCAGGGCAGGTCGTCCCCAAATATACCACTTTGGCACATTGATTATTTTGTACTAAAACTACTTAAACAGCTGGTGCAAGAAGGACTCTCCGACCCTCCTTTGTTGCCCTGAAAGCAGGAAATAAACTCCCCATGTGAAGGGTTCCCTCTCTGTACCTGGAGGGTAGAAGGCATCCCTATTGCCAGAAACAGGCAATTCAGGGCTCACAAGTCTATATAAACAAATTTTGTTATTTTTTTCATTAATTTGATAGCCCAACCCCAAACACCATTGTTGAATCCTCACAAATAATTGTTTGTTTAAAAGGTATAAAAGCTGCCTGGTTTGGTCACCTCTTCAAGTCTCATATTTCTATGAGCTCCATACATTTGAGATATTTGTTTTCCTCCTATTAATCTGTCTTATGTCAATTTAATTATTAGTCCAGCCAAAGAATCTAGGACTACTAGACTAAGTAACTACATTTAAAATTTTTAAATTAAGTTTAATTTATTTAAAGTTAAAATGGATACTCAATATTGAAAATCTTTCAAGTACACTTGGAAGAATTTTAATATGTGAATCTCCTTTTCCAATTTTTGAATTTGATAGAGATCAACTATTTCTAATGGCAATTTAATGTTCAAATTAAGATGTGCTGCGTGGGTGAGCTAATCTATTGTCTCAGTTTGCCCAGGACTAAGGGGTTTTCTAGTATGAGTGACTTCCAGGGCTAATACCTGGACAGCCCCAGAGACACCAGATGGGTTAGTTGATTTAAGGACAAATATACACTAGATTTCAAAGAATTTTTAAAAGAATCCAAAAGATTTAAGTTACATTTTTATGTGAAAAACATGTTGAAATAATACAATTTTAGATATATTGTGTAAATAATACATATTATTAAAATTATTTCACCTGTTGCTTTTTGCTTTCTTTTAATGTGACTACTAGAAAAGTTAAAATGATATATGTAGTACACATTATATTTCTATTGGCCAGGGCTGATATAGAGCAAAGGTCACTTAGAGTGATTTTTATCTATTTATCTACCTATTTATAGTTTATGTATCTACCTATTATACATATATATGTATATTTATATATTACTATATTATATGTATATTATATATAATAAACATATACAATTATGGTTTTTATATATATATGTGTGTGTATATATGTATAATAAACAGTTAATATGTTCCTGTACATAATGTATGCCAAAAACTAGGCTAAGTCCTGAGCATACATTATTCCATCTCATCTTAACGTAAACCTTGTAAATAAAGATATTATAATTAGCTCCCTTTTATAGATAAGAGCATTGAGGCCCAGAGAAGTTAACCAATGTATTGAAAATTGTACTATTTTGGTAGAGTCAGGATATTAATCTGGTTTCATCATCTTCCAGAACAGATATTTTCTGCCCTCTGATACACTGAAGGTATAGCAGACGCTCTAAAGATCCTGGGTCCAGTGAGTCTGGATCTTGTTGAACAGAGTTTAGCCCACCATTGTCTTCGTAAATTGCATCTCCTATGAAGACATTGCCAAGGGTTCGAGGTTCACATTGTATTAATTTCTTATTGATGCTGTTACAAACTACCACAAACTTGGTGGCTTAAAACAACACACATTTATTCTTTTATAGTTCTTGGGGTCAGAAGTCTGAAACAGTTTCACTGGGCCAAAGCCAGGGCGTCAGTGTGGTTGTACTCCCTCGGGAAGCTTTTGGGGGAGAACCCATTTCTTTGGTAATTCCAACCTCTAGAGCTGTCTGTATTCCTTCCTCCAGCATCAAAGCCAGCAGCTCAGCATCTTCAAATGTCTCTCTTCATCATCACATCACCTTCTCCTCTTGTGTCTCTGTGGTCAAATCTCCTTCTGCCTCTCTCTTAGAAGGTTCATTGTGGGGGGGGGCGGAGCAAGATGGCAGAGAAGTAGGAGACCTGGATTTCATCTGGTCCCAGGAATTCAGCTGGATAGGGATCAAACCATTCTGAACACCTACGAACTCAACAGGAGATCGAAGAAAAGAATAGCAACAACTCTCTGAACAGAAAAGCAACCACTTTCTGGAAAGTAGACATGCGGAGAAGTGAATCCAAGGCAATATTTGGGAAGATAGATGGCGGGGGAGGGGCCTCCCTTGGCCGCTTCTGGCAAGTGATAGAGTCGCGGAGCACAAAATCGGAACTTTTAGATGTCGGCTCCGCAGAGGGACATCGCTCCAGTGGCTAAGTGGGGGGTGGAACCCTCGCTGGGACAGTGTGGTCTCAGGACCCTCGGGGTCACAGGAAGACCGGGGGTGCCTGAGTGTGGCAGAGCACCCAGATACTGGAGTGGGGAAGCCGGCTGCAGAGACAGAGCCAAGGAGCAGGCTCTCAGCTCAGGGTTGCCATAAACCATGATCCGTGGCACAGTCGGGCCACTGCTCCTCCAGCAGGGACCCAACAAGCGGCAGATCCGGGGAGACTCCCCTTCCTCCCCAGGGAGCAACGTCGGGTGAGCGCACCGCAGGGATCTGCTGGGTTTGGAGACTCCACACAGGGTCGGGTGCCAGAGACAGAAACGCTCAGTCACAGGCCGGGTGAGCATGGAGTGCGGCCAGAGACCGGGGAGATGGGAGTGATTGACTGCTTTTCTCTGGGGCTCACTGAGGAGTGGGGCCCCAAGTTCTCGGCTCCTCTGGGGCGGAGACTGGGAGGCCGCCATTTCCACTCTCGTCCTCCAAAGCTGCATGGAAAGCTTGCAGGGAACAAAAGTTCCCAAGAGCAAACCCGAGCAGACTACTTAGCCCGGACCAGCAAGGGCGGGGCAATTCCGCCTCCTGCAAAGACATTTGGGAACCACGGCAACATGCCCCTCCCCCAGAAGATCAGCAAGAACAGCCAGCCAAGACCAAGTTTACCAATCAATGAGAACAGCAGAACTCCAGAGCTAGGGGAATACTGCACATAGAATCCATGGCTTTTTTACCATGATTCTTTAGTCTTTCAAAGTTAATTTTTTTTAACTGTATTTTTTTATTTTGAATTTTTCTTTTTCCCTTTTTCAACCAACATCTTATCAATCCCTTTTTTAAAAAAAATCTTTTTTATTTTTTTATTTTTCATTTTTAGAGTCATATTCTATCCCTTCATAGTAGTTACCCTTATTTTTGGTATATATATGAAAGTTGTTCTCTCTTTCAAATTTTGGGATACAGTTTCTTCTAACAGATCAAAATATACCCTAAATCTCTAGTGTATGGCTTTGTTCTAGTCTCCTGCCTGATCACATTCTCTCCTTTTTTTTTAATCCTCTTCTTTCTTTTTTCAACCAACTTCTTATCAATTCCTTTTATAAAATCTTTTATACTTTTCATCCTTACAGTCACATTCCATCCCTTCATCGTATTAACCCTTATTTTTGTACATATATAAGTTTTTCTTTCTTTAAAATTTTGGGAGGCACTTTCTTCTAACAGACCAAACTACGCCCAAAATCTAGTGTGTGGCACTGATCTATGAATCAGCCTGATCATATTTGATCATATTCTGTTTTCTTTGTTTTGTTCTTCTTTGTTTTTATCTTTTTCTTTTTTTTTTTTCTTTTTTCTTTCTTTCCCTTTCTTTTCCCCCAGTTTCAGGTCTTTTCTGATTTGTTTAGTGTATATTTTCTGGGGATGTTGTTACCCTGTTAGCATTCTGTTCTCTCATTCATCTGTTCTCCTCTGGACAAATGACAAGACAGAAAAAATCACCTCAACAAAAAGAAAAAGAGGCAGTACCGCCTGCCAGGGACATAATCAATACAGACATTAGTAAGATGTCAGAACTAGAGTTCAAAATGATGATTTTAAAGATACTAGCTGGGCTTGGAAAAAACATGGAAGTTATTAGAGAAACCCTTTCTGGAGAAATAAAAGAACTAAAATCTAACCAAGTTGAAATCAAAAAGGCTATTAATGAGGTACAATAAAAAATGGAGGCTCTAACTGCTAGGATAAATGAGGCAGAAGACAGAATTAGTGATATAGAAGACCAAATGATGGAGAATAAAGAAGCTGAGAGAGAGAGAAACAACTACTGGATCACAATGGCAGAATTCGAGAGATAAACGATACCATAAGATGAAACAACATTAGAATAATTGGGATCCCAGAAGAAGAAGAAAGAGAGAGAGGGGCCGAAGGTATATTGGAGCAAATTATAGCAGCGAACTTCCCTAATTTGGGGAAGGAAACAGGCATCAAAATCCAGGAGGCACAGAGAACCCCTCTCAAAATCCATAAAAATAGGTCAACACCCCAATATCTAATAGTAAAACTTACGAGTCTCAGAGACAAAGAGAAAATCCTGAAAGCAGCTCGGGAGAAGAGATATGTAACCTACAATGGTAGAAACATTAGACTGGCAACAGACCTATCCACAGAGACCTGGCAGGCCAGAAAGGACTGGCATGATATATTCATAGCACTAAATGAGAAAAAATATGCAGCCAAGAATACTATATCCAGCTAGGCTGTCACTGAAAATAGAAGGCATGATAAAAATCCTCCAGGACAAACAAAAAACTAAAGGAATTTGCAAACACAAAACCAGCCCTACAAGAAATTTGAAAGGAGTCCTCTAAGCAAAGAGAGAGACTAAAAATAACATAGACCAGAAAGGAACACAGACGATATACAGTAACAGTCACCTTACAGGCCTTACAATGGCACTAAATTCGTATCTTTCAATAGTTACCCTGAATGTAAATGGGCTAAATGCCCCAATCAAAAGACACAGGCTATCGGATTGGATAAAAAAACAAGACCCATTGATATGCTGTCTGCAAGAGACTCATTTTAGACCCAAAGACACCCCAGATTGAAAGTGAGGGGGGTGGAAAACCATTTACTATGCTAATGGACACCAAAAGAAAGCTGGGGTGGCAATCCTTATATCAGACAAATTAGATTTTAAACCAAAGACTGTAATAAGAGATGAGGAAGGACACTATATCCTACTTAAAGGGTCTATCCAACAAGAAGATCTAACAATTGTAAATGTCTATGCCCCTAACATGGGAGCAGCCACTTATATAAGCCAATTAATAACAAAAGCAAAGAAACACATCAACAACAATACAATAATAGTGGGGGACTTTAATACCCCCCTCACTGAAATGGACAGATCATCTAAGCAAAAGATCAACAAGGAAATAAAGACTGTAAATGACACACTGGACCATATGGACATCACAGATATATTCAGAACATTCCATCCCAAAGCAACAGAATACATATTCTTCTCTAGTGCCCATGGAACATTCTCCAGAATAGATCACATCCTAGGTCACAAATCAGGTCTCAACCATACCAAAAGATTGGGATCATTTCCTGCATATTTTCAGACCACAATGCTTTGAAACTAGAACTCAATCACAAGAGGAAAGTCAGAAAGAACTCAAATACATGGAGGCTAAAGAGCATCCTACTAAAGAATGAATGGGTCAAACAGGAAATTAAAGAAGAATTTAAAAAATTCATGGAAACAAATGAAAATGAAAACACAACTGTTCAAAATCTTTGGGATACAGCAAAGGCTGTCCTAAGAGGAAAGTATATAGCAATACAAGCCTTTCTCAAGAAACAAGAAATCTTGGTCTCAAATACACAACCTAACCCTACACCTAAAGGAGCTGGAGAAAGAACAGCAAACAAAGCCTGGACTTTGAATATTTATCATTTATCATTTTAAGTTAAAAATAACTTGAAATGATCCTCTATATGAAAAATTTAAGTTCCAGATCTTTGTTTGAAAATCTGTTATTTTTACTACAAACTATATGTGTACCTATGCACACGCATGTGTACATATATACCCATATAGATAGGCACAAATAATCCTAAAATTTGTATGGAAGCAGAAAAGACCCCGAATAGCCAGAGGAATGTTGAAAAAGAAAAGCAAAGCTGGCGGCATCACAATTCTGGACTTCAAGCTCTATTACAAAGCTGTATTCATCAAGACAGTATGATACTGGCACAAAAACAGACACATAGATCAATGGAACAGAGTAGAGAGCCCAGAAATGGACCCTCAACTCTATGGTCAACTAATTTTCAACAAAGTAGGAAAGAATGTCCAATGGAAAAAAGACAGTCTCTTCAACAAATGGTGTTGGGAAAATTGGACAGCCACATGCAGAAGAATGAAACTGGACCATTTCCTTACACCACACACAAAAATAGACTCCAAATGGTAGAAAGACCTCAATGTGAGACAGGAGTCCATCAAAATCCTAGAGGAGAACACAGGCAGCAACCTCTTCGACCTCAGCCGCAGCAACTTCTTCCTAGAAACATCGCCAAAGGCAAGGGAAGCAAGGGCAAAAATGAACTATTGGGACTTCGTCAAGATACAAAGCTTTTGCACAGCACAAGAAACAGTCAACAAAACCAAAAGACAACCCACAGAATGGGAGAAGATATTTGCAAATGCCATTATCAGATAAAGGGCTAGTATCCAAAATCTATAAAGAACTTATCAAACAACACCCAAAGAACAAATGATCCAATCAAGAAATGGGCAGAAGACATGAACAGACATTTTTCCAAAGAAGACATCCAAATGGCCTACGACACATGAAAAAGTGCTCAACATCGCTCAGCATCAGGGAAATCCAAAGCAAAACCTCAATGAGATATCACCTCACACCAGTCAGAATGGCTAAAATTAACAAGTCAGGAAACGACAGATGTTGGCGGGGATGCAGAGAAAGGGGAACCCTCCTATACTGTTGGTGCGAATGCAAGCTGGTGCAGCCACTCTGGAAAACAGTATGGAGGTTCCTCAAAAAGTTGAAAATAGAGCTACCCTACGACCCAGCAATTGCACTACTGGGTATTTACCCCAAAGATACAAATGTAGGGATCCGAAGGGGTACGTGCACCCCGATGTTTATAGCAGCAATGTCCACAATAGCCAAACTGTGGAAAGAGCCAAGGTCCATTGACAGATGAATGAATAAAGAAGATGTGGTGTACACACACACACACACACACACACACACACTGGAATATTATGCAGCCATCAAAAGGAATGAGATCTTGCCATTTGCAAAGACGTGGATGGAACTGGAGGGTATTATGCTGAGTGAAATAAGTCAATCAGAGAAAGACATGTTATCATATGACCTCACTGATATGAGGAATTCTTAATCTCAGTAAACAAACTGAGGGTTGCTAGAGTGGCGGGGGGTGGGAGGGATGGGGTGGCTGGGTGATAGACATTGGGGAGGGTATCTGCTATGGTGAGCACTGTGAACTGTGTAAGACTGTTGAATCACAGACCTGTACCTCTGAAACAAATAATACATTATATGTTAAAAAAAAAAGAAGAAGAAGAAGAAGATAGCAGGGGGGGAAATTGGAGGGGGAGACGAATCATGAGAGACTATGGACTCTGAAAAACAAACTGAGGGTTCTAGAAGGGAGGGGGGTGTGGGGATGGGTTAGCCTAGTGATGGGTATTAAAGAGGGCACATTCTGCATGGAGCACTGGGTGTTATATGCAAACAATGAATCATGGAACACTACATCAAAAACTAATGATGTAATGTATGGTGATTAACATAATAAAAAAAGAATCATGGAGAGACAACATTGGTCAAAATGATTCCTTTTTATAATGAAAAAAATAAATGTTAAAAAAAAAAGGTTCAAAAAAAAATTTTAAAAAAAGGTTCATTGTGATTACATTTAGATCTCGCCCTGGGTAATAAAGATAAGCTCTTCATCTTAATATCATCACATCTATAATATCCCTGTTACTATATCACATTCATAGATTCTTGGGATCAGGACATGGAGATTTGGGGGTAGCCATTACTCAATGCACCACACACACCTAAAGACACTTCCTATTTGCACGTGTCTGCGATTTTCACCAGAGTCATAAAAGTGAGCATGGATGAATCTTTTAGAAAAGGCTGGCTTCTAAGCAGCTGTAGAGAAGTACACTTATGAACATGTGTAAAAATATTGCTGAGCACCTATGTAAAGTTTCACAGGAGAACTAGAACATTAATTCTAAATCTTAGGTTTTTGTTTTTGTCCACTCTCCTAAAATACATATTCAAAGATGTCTGCATTTTGGCTTTTGCATCATAAAATATTTGTAAAAGTATGCTACTTCAAACAGTGCATATGACATAAACTAATAAAAAGAATAGATGGACCAACATGAATCATGTGACTGTTTCATCTGCATGTGGTGGACATAGTCACTGTGCTTTTGTTCCGGTGGCAGCTTTAACACCTATGAACACATACCATTTGAAAGCTCTTTAATAGAAGGGCTTCTATACTTGTAACAGTAAACTTACAAGATACTGACAAGATGCAGCCTGGTTGCAATACATGAGATCTTGTCGGGCAAATAAAACATTATTTATGCTTATAGTCTACTGAGGAAATGCATAATTTATCTTAAAACATCTTGCTTCTATGTGGGACTTGTACACGTTTCAGAGTACAGTTATGCTATGCCCAAATGATCCTCATAAATACCTCTGAGATAGGTAGACTAGGTACTTTTCCAGTTTGGGAGAAGAAAAAAAAAAAAAGGTTATGGAGAGAAGTTCAGGTTCACCCAAGGTTTCTGAGCAAGTTACATTCAGAGAAAGACAGAACACAGAGATTTTGCAGCCCCTCGTCCTGTATCCTGTCCTTTAAACTCTCCTCTTACTTAAGCCATACTAATTATGACTATTTATTACATATTTTCTCCAGCATACTTTGAACATTCAGTTTGCTTGTCTTAAAGGAATGGAGAAGTGCTCTTATTAGACAGATGGAGAAACAAAAGACACAAAGAATTCAGTGAGTTCAACACAGCTATTCACTTGGGCTTTTAGTCCATATCTTACCATATTCAAGAAATTCAACTCACTTAAGTCTCGGCTCAAATACTCTTTTCTTAGGAAATCTTACTTTGTTCAATATTTTCCCATCAAACTTATAGTAAGTACACTATGTGGTTTGTGTGGCTGTACATATACACACACACACACACACACACGAAGTACCTGTATTTAATATATATATACATAGCACATATGTATATAAGTGTGTATATACACACACACACACACATTTCCTTTGTTGTCTGTGCCCCTAGGTAAGAATGTGAGCTTCATGAAAGCAGTGATTTTTGTATCGTTAGTTCAATAATTTATGTCAAGTACCTAGTATGGTACTCGATACATAATAGGTACTCAGTAAAAATTTGTTGGAAAAATGAATTAACAAATTCAAATTCTTATTTAAATAAATGAGTGTGACTTTGATAGGAATAATAGTTATGCAAATAGTCTCTTAAATTTTAGAGCATTTTACCCTTAACTAACAACTTTCATAGAATTTACTCCCCAGAGAATGTAGGCTCATAGAAATGGCTCCTCCATGGTCACTCAATAGTTTGGATATTATACAGGACATATATATGTATGATAGTCATATGATACCTATGATATATATTTAGATATGACATGTGTAATAATATATTTGTACATAAATATAAATGGTCCCTCCTTCTCCAATCCTACTTGATAGATGAATAAAAAATTCATAGTTGCAGAGAGTCTTTCACCCCTTCTGCATACAGAGCAGGAGTCATGCTTTCATTGAAATCTAAGAGACAAATTTAATAGTAGCTCAGGGGGCCAATTTTGACAGGTAGCACAGGATGCATATTTCTAGTAATATTTACCATGGAATAATATGCGCCCACAAACTTTCCCTAGACCTCCCTCACCTCCATCACCCCAGCACTTTTGTTCTATCCTTAACAGTCAGACTCTTTTTGAGATAATTATTTGAAATAGAACAGAGATAATTCAGCTGACCCTCATCTCCCATCCTGCTTGTACAGCTGAAATGAGGCCCAATCTTAGACACAAGTTCTTATTTCTCAGGAAGAACAGAATAACATGCTCCATTTGCCAACAGTGTCCACATCGATTCATCTGTACTCATGTTGTGGTTGGCTCTAGAGAAAAGCATGTGGCCATAGTTGCATAATTGTTTGCAAGCTCATTCTACTCCTCAGTGGGCACAGATTTCCATCACAGGCTTCATTCATCTTAGATTAATACTCTCTGAAGTCACTGCAGAATTGGACAATGGTGTTCTTCAAGAAGCAACAGTAAGACCAGCAGCTCCTTCACTGCACTGCATTCCAAAGAAAGGCCATTATTATGGCATCTTGTGGTTGACCAAGAGAACGGACATTTATTGAATGACCAAGGATTTAATACTCACTTAAATCCTCCAATAACTGAACAAAAATGCAAAGCAGGTATGTCTCTTATTGTACTGCCAAGAAAATTGTGGCTCAAAGAGGTAAAATAACTTGTCAGGGTCTAACAGCTATTATGTTTTGAACCAAAACCCAAGTTCAAGTCAAACTCCCAAACATTTATACCACGTCTCAATGCCAATCTGTCTTTTTTTCTAAACCTGTGCTTGCTTTTAAGGAAGGGGAAAGGGTCTGGAGGAATTATCACATGCAGTCTCTAAGAGCATATTTGCACAGTAAATATTCAATAAACATAGCACCAAAAAAGTGTTTTTAAATGTTCAAATTTGGGGGATGCATACATTAGGGACTCAGAGCTTCTATGCATTTCCTTTAATGCATAGCAGCAAATTGTCATCTCTCAATGTTGGGAGAACTTGGGTTATTTGGGACTAGAATACAAATAAACAAAGCCAAGCAAATTAAAAAAAAAATACCCCCCAAAAAAAGATGTTTTTATTCTACCCAAGATACACTGTGTGAGGGAGAAATTAATCAGCTGCAACTCAGCTGTTCATGCTGATGTTAATATTCTAGAAACCAGTTAAGAATATTATTCCTTTTCAGAGAATTCTTTGCTCAGATCATACTAAAGCCTATAAAGGAGGAGAGAGAAACTTGTGAAGTTCTCATTCTCAAATCAAACCTGAAAAATGGCTTGACCCAGTGAGTAGAAGCCAGTGAATATGATCATGTCAGAACCAAAGATGAGACGAGGAAGATGTCTGAGGCTACATTCCTTTTATTAGCAACATCAATTCTTCTGATGGATCGTGGAGTTACTGAATTAACCATGAGTAGGGGCAATGAAAACCCAGACCACAGAAAGACCACTACTGAATAACCACTCCTTGCATCACCAATGTGACTGGCATCACCTACAAACCACATTAACACCCTCACCCCAACATTCACACCAGTAAGCATGTAAACACAACAAAAAAGGCAGATTGAAGTTAGTGATACAGTAATAATTGGGGGCGAGGTAAAGGTTACTTTAGGCTGGTCTTGGGAAAACTCTCTCTAGATAGGTCATACTTGGACTTGAGTGATTACAAGGAGCTCTCCAGGAAATCTTCTGGGAGAAGAATTCTTATCATAAAGGGGTTGACATATGCAAGATCTCTGAGTTGGGTATAAGTGTAATGTACATGGGAAACAAGGCCACCGAAACAAAGGGGGAGAATGAGAGGAGGTCACGGTGAGGGGTTAGGATTTATTCCAATTCCAATTCCACTGGGCTCTTATTGGTGGGGTTTCAACAAAGATATAGGTTTACACCTGATTTACACTTTAAAAAAACTGCTGAATGGAAAATGTCAGACAATGCCCATGACCAGTAGGAAAAACAACAGACCCTTATTTAGGAGATTTGGACTACCACGATGGGAGATGGTGGTCAAGACAGCAAGATGACTGAGGGGTGAAAGGTTTACAGTGCTTCATTCCAGGTAGAACATGTCAAATGAGCCTTAGGATTGATGCTATTACCTTTCCTTACATGCCATGAAACATTGTGCCTTGAGCCCAGGAGTCAGTCCACATGGAATTGTAATGTGTACACACTAGTGTGGCTTATGGTTTCCAAGACTATGCATGTGGAAAACAGGAGAGTGATAGATTGAGAGAGCAAGATATAAAATGTCAGCCACTTTCTTTAGTCTTGGAAGAGCTTTGGAAGGAATTATATCTGTGGGGGACCGTAGAGAGCCACAGAAAGATCAAAAGCAACCAGGATGGAAACATTGGGATGAAGGAATAAAAAAGGGGCAAAACAAATGACACTACAGACAAAGGGTGGATATCCAAGATCTATAAAGAACTTCTCAAACTGAACACCCAAAAAACAAATAATCAAGTCAAAAAATGGGCAGAAGACATAAACAGACACTTCTCCAAAGAAGACATACAAATGGCTAACAGACGCATGAAAAAAGGTTCATCATCATTAGCCATCAGGGAAATTCAAATTAAAACCCCATAGAGATACCACCTTACACCAGCTAGAATGGCAAAAATTGACAAGGCAAGAAACAATAAATGTTGGAGAGGTTGTGGAGAAAGGGGAACCCTCTTACACTGTTGGTGGGAATGCAAGTTGGTACAGCCACTTTGGAAAAGTGTGGAGGTGCCTCAAAAAATTAAAAATAGAGTTACCCTATGACCCAGCAATTGCACTACTGGGTATTTACCCCAAAGACAGAGATGTAGTGAAAAGAAGGGCCATATGCACCCCAATGTTCATAGCAGCAATGTCCGCAATAGCCAACTGTGGAAAGAGCCGAGATGCCCTTCAACAGATGAATGGATAAAGAAGATGTGGTCCATATATACAATGGAGTATTACTCAGCCAGCAGAAAGGATGAATACCTGACTTTTACATCAACATGGATGGGACTGGAGGATTATGCTAAGTCAAATAAGTCAAGCAGAGAAAGTCAACTATCATATGGTTTCACTTATTTGTGGAACATAAGGAATAGCATGGAAGACATTAGGGGAAGGAAAGGAAAAATGAAGGGGGAGAATCGGAGGGGGAGATGAACCACGAGAGACTGTGGACTCCGAGAAACAAACTGAGGGTTTTAGAGGGGAGGAGGGTGGGGGGATGGGTTAACCCGGTGATGGGTATTAAGGAGGGCACGTATTGCATGGAGCACTGGGTGTTATACAAAAACAATGAATCATGGAACACAACATCAAAAACTAATGATGTACTGTATGGTGACTAACATAATAAAATTAAATTAAATTTTAAAAAAGTTACTGCAACAAATGTATTGGTCAGTTCTGAGAGAATTAACATCTTCATCACACTAAATATTTGACCCATAAAAAGGGGGGGGGCAAAATGAGTGGCCAGGAGGATGAGAAGAGGGACAGAAGGAAGAAAAGACAAAATGTGTGTGATAGGGGACATGATAGAAACCCACAGCAGCAGATTTAGGAATTCCTTTTTAATCCTAGAATAACATACTAATAGCAACATCTACTATTTTTCATGTATTTTTTTATATGAGAGACCTTGTGTTAAGTGTTTTATATGCCAGTTGGGGAATCTGAGACTTGGAGAGGTAAGATAACTGGTCCAAAGCCGCAGAGCCATTAATTTGCAAATTCAAGATTCTAATCCAGACCTAACGTCGAACCATTTCTCGCACTGTAAGTTAATTTTGCCTATTTTTGAACTGTACGTAAGTGGCATCATACAGCACAAAACCTTTTGTGCCTGGAACATTTTCTCAACATTATGAAATTCTCTAGTGGTTTCACACATTCCTTTTCATCGGTATGTAATATTCTATCGAATGACTACAACACATTTTAGAGTTGATGGCCACTTGGGGTATCCCAAGTTTTTTATTATAATAAGTCATGCTGCTATGAGCTCTCCTGGGTGCATCTTTTGGTGCACACATTCAATTATTTCTGTTGGTGTATACTTAGCAGTGGAATTGCTGGATCACAAGGTATACATATAATCAACTGTAGGAGAATGTTCCAAAGAATGTTCCAAAGTGGTTGTACAAAATCCCTTCAGTTTTACAGATGGAAAAAGTGAGGTCCTCGGAGAGGAAGTAGTTACTAAAAAGGAATAAGCTGAGCCTGGACTAGAACTCAGGTTGCTAACTTTCCAAAGCTTAGTGCTCTTTCCAGAACAACAGCCCACTCCCATTCCCTATTCTGAACCATTCAAATAAGAACTTGCTCATTCATTTCTATCGCTGGTCTTCTACATAAAATATTTTCCTTCCTCTTCTCTAAAAATCCAGGATAAAATTCTCTAAGCAGAATTAATTTAAAAAACAACAGTGTAACCATTTGTGAGAAGCTGTCTGATGGGAAAACCAAAAGGTTACTGCCATAGGTCTCCAGTGTACCTTTGAGTCAGCTGGGATTCCTTAGGGAGTTTTGTTATAAAGATGAGTCATTGGCCAGGGTCCTGGGATCGAGCCCCGCATCAGGCTCCCTGCTCAGCAGGGAGTCTGCTTCACCCTCTCCTTCTGCTCCTCCATCCCACCCCACCCCCACTCTTACTCTTTCCCTCTAATAAATAAATAAAATCTTTAAAAAACTAAAAAGATGAGTCATTGGCTTTTGACCACACTTGAGAATAAGTATCACTGTATTAAAGAAAGAGTAGCAGCATTTTCCACAAATCCTATTTCCCTCCACACTCTTTTTTTGGGACACCATGATTTCTGTATTCACCCCAAAGTGAGAGAAACAGCCAATTCCACTAACCACCATAACAAGTTAAAACTTTTCTTTAAGCACATTATAATCTAATAAGCATATATATTTCAAAGACTTACAAAAGGGAAAAAACATAGTGGACAATTTCTTTTCCCGGTGTTTTATTAATTATAGAGAAAACAGATGTGCAAGATCCAAAGTGTGTGTGTGTGTGTGTGTGTGTGGTGTGTGTGTGTGTGTGTGCATGCACGCACACTCATTTTAGAGACTGTTCTAGGGATTATTTGCTATTACAAATCCACATAATGTGTGTTGATTTTATGGGCCAGTAGGTAAAGTTTTATAGGATTCCCACCGTACTCAATGTCTGATGTTTTCATTTTCCTTCTACTGAAAAATCTATGTATTATTCTGCTTTCATTATAATCACCAAACAAAAACTTTGTCCAGTTGTTCCCTTCCTCTCTGAACTGCTGATGTTCTCTCTGGTCAGTAATGTCCCTTTCATATTTGAGAAATTCTAGAAGAACAATTGTCATTTGATGAAACTCATCTAACAGTCACCACATTCATTCACTTGTGTTTGTCTTTCGTTCAGCAAATAATTGATTACCTACTACGTGCCAAAGGCCTAGATGCATTGTTACACTAGAATGACATTTTATGTGTGTCTGAGTTTGCTTCAAAAGAGAACATTGTCTAGGGAAGTGCATCTCTCTTTGTGATGGCACAGTGAGTAACTTTGGAAATGTTTCCCACATGCATTAGCTTCTGAGATGACTGTCTTAAGACGATATTTTAGGCAGCTTCCTGACTCAGTGAGAACAAGGGCCACGACTGATCAGCATTCTCTGTTAAGAATAAGTGAGTGGATGGAAATAAGTATTTGCATCATTGTCTAACTGAATTCTTGCAAAGAAGAATTCAAAGGATCAGAGCGGATGGAGACAGAAAAGCCACAAGTGGTTGGTTTAGCAATCAAACATCAGACTGTATGTGTACAAGAATCCAGAACAATTCTCAGCATGTGAGGATATTGGATGGGTCTTGGAGGGATCTGGGACATGCTTACTGTCTCTTTCATGTCTTATAACGCCCAAGAAGAAAACATTTCAGCAAATGCCTTACTGAGCAGCACACTGCAAAGTAGAAACATGTCAGATTAAAGAGAAAGAGGTCTGATGTCTCTCTGCAAGATTTTGGGAAAGTCACACGTCTCCTTCCTGGAATCAGTTTTTACTTTTGCTAAAAGAGGAATTCAGAACTTGATGAGCTCTAAAGATGCATAAAGAAACTCTCCTGCATCTTTCACAGCCTACTCAATAATCAGAACAAGGGCTTTGCCTAACACACCTTACGAGTATGCAGTGTTCTCTCTTTCCAGGAGATGATCTGTAGAAGTCCTTGTGGGCCTCTTTTGGGTGGAGTGGCTGGCCCTGCTCAGCAGATGGACCCAGATTGCAGTCAGGGGCTTGTGAGTCATCTGCAGAACACGTTACTCATTCAGGTGCATTTGCACTGGACTCCGCAGCTGGGAACGGGCCCCAGACTCCGAGTTTGTTTATTTCCAAGGACGATGGATGTCCCAGAGCTTGTTGTGAAATAAGAAATTTATAAATTGTTATGTTCTACTGCTGACAGTCTTCTCTCTTCTCTTGATGATCAGCAGCCTCTCAGATGGTTCCTTGTTCCATTGTAGAGGAAGGGAATTTGTTGGGTTGAACACTGACCAGGTTGTCCTGCCTGAGGTTGGAGTTCTCAGTATCGATTATCTCATTTTACCTTCAAAACAACCCCATGAGATATGTTTAATTGTCCTCATCTTAAGAGATGTAAGGGTAGAAGCCAAGAGGGTATAAGAGAATTGGCAAAGTTTCACCGTTACGAAGTGTAGAGCTAAGATTAGAACCCAGAATTGTCATCTCTGAAGCCATGTTCTTCATCCTGCACCACACAGCTTTCATCCCGGAGAAGAGCATGCATTCATACATTGTTTCATTGTGCTTCTCACAATTACCTTCTGAAATTGAAGGCACTATTAAGATACATCTGGAGAAACTACCATGTAAATTAACATTCACATTTTCTTGTCATTCTGCTCCTTTCTTGTGGAGAGAGACCACAGCTATTTATGTTTGTAACTTAGGGCCAAAACTAGAGGAAGACTTAAAAAATATTTGTGGAACTGGACAACATTAATCTTGTGTCCAACAAGATTATTTTAGAATTTCTGTTGGTATCCATTATTGGGCTAAATTTTGAATTATGGTAATTTACAGAAGCAAGGATGTGTTTAGGTGATAATTCAAGGAGAGAAGAAATAATCAAAGAAATACAAATGAATCATTGTGACATAAACGTTTTAAAGAATCAACAATCACATTTCCAATTATTTACAGGAAATAATTAATGAAATTTTGAGTTACAATGTGAGAATTAAGTTTAATGGAAGACTTGCCAGGTTCTAGAAGCCACAGCCCTCAACCACCTGAAGCATTAACAACTTGAAGAAATGACAACTTTTTTAAACAACTGCAAGTATCTGCAATTATTCCAAGACAGACCTATCAATCAATCACCTATTTACCCAACACTGAAGGTATCTGTTTTTTTTTTTTTTTTTTAGCATTTCTCTGAGTGGGAAAAAAAGAAAGGAAGAGGAAGGAAGGAAGAGGGGATGGAAGGAGAAAGGAAAAGAAAGAAAAAAAAGAAAAGAAAGAAAAGGACAGTTTGAGGACAGGCAGTAGGAGAACAAGGTTAGCTGTATCTTGGAAATGGGGAGCGTAACTTTTTGGCAGAACACTGCTACCGAAAGAGGCCCCTGAAGGGAAACAGGTATCTCCATGTCTCTGGCTCACATGAACACAAATGAAGCAAGCTCTTGGGCAAAGCATCAACAACATTTGCATTCTGAAAATATGCCAGTTTAATACAAGTCTTAATATCAAGTAGTGTTTATCTTCCATATTTCTTTTTTTTTTTTTTTTAATTATTTTTTTTTTTCCCCCCCCCCCCCCCCCCCCCCCCCCCAGCTACTCTGGGTCTTCTTTCCAGTTAGAATTTTGGAAACAGTTCGTTAATTTCTATGAAAGTCCTTGCTAGGGTTTTCACCGCAATTGCCCTGAGTCTGTGGTCAACTTTGGAAAAATTAACATTCTAACAATCCTGAGCTAAAAAAACTGAGGGGCACCCCGGGTGTAAGTGTAAAGTGTTCTTTCTGTGTCACTAACTCTTCTCTCTGCTGCTCTGGGATTTCTAGCCACCTTGGTCTTCGGAGATCTCGGCTCTGACTCCTCAACTGAGGGACTGGCTTCTGCTGGGGCTGTCCTGCCTTCGCCAGCTGCCAAGCCTGGAAACCCTCTCAAGGTGGTGAGCTCTGAAGATCACAGGGCCCATCTGGCTCCATGCCCCTGAAGGACTGCTGTCCTTGACCGTATGAACTCTTCAAAACCATTGGATCACATATTTGGGTTGCTTTGGGGTTTCAGTGGGGCAAGGTAAATATGATCCCTGTTACTCCTTCTCAATGGAAAACAAGTGCAGTTAATTATCTTGTAATGAACTTTAATAAAATAGGATAAAAATATATATAGTCTCCTCTGTGTATGTATATATATAATCTCTGGCGATCTATTTACTGTGTCTAATGTTGTCCATTTCCTCTTTAGAAGCAAATTTTCCTCTGGTATTATTTTCTGTTTCAAGAATTTTTTAAAAATCATTCCTTTTAGAGATAGAAATGAGTTCTCCCAGCTTTCTGTCTATAAAATTCTTTATTTTGCCTTAATTTTTAAAAGTTTTACCATTCCAGGTTGAAGACTGACCCTTTTGTTCACCCAATACTTTAATAATGTTGCTTTGTTGTGAGTTCCTGTTTTCCTGCTGACTCATCAGCATTATTCTTATCTTTGATCTTATGCACATAAGGTGTTTTTTTCTGTCAACTCCTAAGATTTTTTTTTTTTTTTTTTTTAAGTAGACTCCACGCCCAGCCTGGAGCCCAATGCTGGGCTTTAACTCAAGACCCTGAGATCAAGACCTGAGCTGAGATCAAGTCAGATACCCAACCGACTGAGTCACCCAGGTGCCCCAGCTCTTAAGATTTTTTTTTTAACATGAGTTTAAGAATTGTGATTATGATATGGCTGGTGTAGTTTTCTTCATGTTTCTTCTGGTAAGGGCTGGTTGTGCTTTTCAGATATAGGGGTTTATAGTTTTCATCAAATATAACTTTTAGTCATTATTTCTTCAAATACTTTCTTCTGTTATCTTTTGTCTCCTTTGGTGACTCCAGTATACACATATTCAGTTATTCTAGGTGTCCCATAGCTAATTAATGATTATGATGGCATCTGTCATGTTTATGCATGAAAAGTTACTCCATTTGTAATTAGTAAGTATCATGGGTAGTTTGAAGGTATGCAAACATCCTGTTTCTCATCATCCCTAACTACAGTTATCAATTGATGCATGTGATAGTTATTACAATGGTATATGCCAAATGGTAATATTCTATTTGCATCATTCCTTTTACATTTCTTAAGTGTAATTCTATGTGATAGGCTGAATAATGACATCCCCCAAAGATGTTTCATACTAAACCCCAGAGCCTGTGAATATATAATGTTTCATGGCAAGGAAGAAATTAGATTGCAGATGGAATTATGGTTGCTAATCCAGCTGACCGTAAAACAAGAAGATTGTCCTGAGTTATCTAGGTGGTCCAATGTAATCACAAAGGTACTTTAGATTGGGAAGAAGGGTAGAGAAGAGTTAATGTCAGAGTGATGTGGTATGAGACAGATCCTACTGGCCATCCCTGGCTTTAATGATGGGGGTACAGTGAGTCATGAGCCTAGGAATACAGAAAGTCTGCAGAAGCTGGAAGAGTAAGAGATGGATTCTCCCATAGAGCCTCCAGAAAGGGATGTATTCCCGCCAACCCCTTGACTTTAGCACACGGAAACCCATTTCAGGTTTCTGACCTCTGGTTTTGTAATTTTTTTTATTTTAAAACAAATTTGTATCCTTTCAATCCACGAAATTTGTGGTAACTTGTTAAAGTAACAATAGAACTAATATATTCTACCATAAAGGAAGAGTGACTCTGTCCCCCCTTATTTATTTACTCATTCATTCACTTGTTCATTTACCCTATCAATATGGACTTATGGATATTTATTTTATTTTGTGGTTTTTAATTCAATATTATCATTTTCTGATTTGTTGTTTGACTCATCCTAGATCATGCCTAGATTGGGAATTTCTTCCAATGGACTGCTACCTTCTTCCGACAAATCTCCCTCATTGATGGAACGCTTTCTCCCCGTCCAGTTCTTGCATTCTTAACCCAATGTTATACAGACGTCCACGAATCAGATTTTATATAATTAGTAGATTTTCAGGTATGCTGGTGAAACTGATAAGGCCAAAAACTAGCATAGTCCACACACACACGAAAAAGATATTAAAAGCCATATAAATTCTCACATCTTTAAAAGCCTGATTAAAAATGTTCACACTCTCTCATCCATCATTCTTGGAACTGTATGAAGAGGCAACCATATGAGCTCTTTTTGTTAAAAATATTATTTATTTATTTGAGAGAGAACGCCTATGCGCATGTGTGAGCAACCACACGAGCGGGGGGGGGGGGGGGGGGGGGGGGGGGGGGGGGGGGGGGGGAGGGAGAGGGACAAGCAGACTCTGCCCTGAGCTCAGAGCCCAACCTGGGGCTCATTTCCACTACCCTGAGATCATGACCTGAGCCGAAACCAAGCGTCAGACGCTTAACTGACGGAGTTACCTGGGTGCCCTGCAACTGTATGAGTTATTGAAATGTCATTACTTCACCAATGGAGTTGACATTTTGCACCATAATTTTGTCTCATAATGCCTTCGTGTCAACACTTTCTTATGCCTTTACCCTAAAAGGAAATCAGAACACACGTGTGCAACACTGATTAGAAACTCATCATAGCCAAACTTGAACTTCCAAAAAGTTATAATAATTAGTACTCGTAAACCTATTTTCGCATCATTAAAATATACCTTAAGAGATATGGTTAAACATGTAGTTGCAGGGCACCTGGGTGGCTCAGTTGGTTAAGCGACTGCCTTTAGCTCAGGTCATGATTCTGGAGTCCCAGGATCGAATCCCGCATCGGGCTCCCTGCTCAGTTAGGAATCTGCTTCTCCCTCTTACCCACCCACTTTGTGCTCTCTCTCTCTCTCTCAAATAAATAAATAAAATCTTAAGAAAAAAACATGTAGTTGCAGTTTATTAATGATTTGACAAGGATCTGAGATATTAGAGGCCACTAAAACTTGGAAGAAATTCATACAATTTATCTCTATGATTAAAATGTACAAAAAGGGTATATGACATGTGATTTATAAATTACTTCTCAGAAGTAAAATTGTTCTGCAGAATGAGACTTATTTGCAAATGAGAGAAAAATATATGCTGATACTTCAGGGCCAAGTCTATAGCAAACTGTGACTTTTGCAGGCTGTCTTCATTTGTTTTTATTCATTTAAGTAATAATTTCAGGTTATTAGATTGTAACTCTTTGAACATTCCTTTGACAAAATAAGTAGCCCTCCAGGTTTTCCAAAAACCCAGCTCAAAAGTCTAATTCTAGGCACCTGGGTGGTACAGTCAGTTAAGCATCCCACTCTTGGTTTTGGCTCAGGTCATGATCTCAGGGTTCTGAGATTGAGCCCGTGTTGGGCTCTGTGCTCAGCAGGGAGTCTACTTGAGATTCTCTCTCCCTCTGCCTCTGCTCCTCCCCGACATGTGTGCTCTCTCTCTCTCAAACGAATAAATCTTTTTAAAAAAATCTAACTCAGTACTGTTTTAAGTACTTAAATAAGAGATGACATCATTGACATAGAAAAATTACAAGGCAAAGCTGGTACCTTTTCATTGATAAAAAATTAAAGGCAGAGAAAGCAGGTCCTTGAATAAAATGAGAAAGAGACGAAGCAAGCAGGGCAGTCTTAGCTATTCCCTGAGCAAGGGACAGCTCTAGAAGGCAAACCCAAATTGGATGATTGCAGTTTCAGTGTTTTTTTACTCACCTACCGCTGCAGAAAGAGGTAGGAAAATATCATAGGATTCATAAGGAGGTAGCATTGGAGGTGGGTCTTAGAGAACAGAAAGGGTTTTCTATGACTGAGAAGGGCAGAATGGAAGAGAATGCAGAGGCAGGAGCGTGGCATTCGGCACAGAAAGTCAAGCTGGAGCAAAAGCACAGAAATGGGAACTTTGGGCAGTTAATTCAGACTGGCAGGAGTAATTAAAAAGAGGAAGGATGGGAAATTGGAGTCATAGGTTGGAGCACGATCATGACAAGCCTTGGATGACATCCTCAGGTGGGGGACGTGGTTGCCTCCTTCCCAGCATCTACTGCAGCCCACCACAAAGGTTCAGGTTGTTTGGCTAGAAAGATCCCTTTTACTTATACTGCAGGGGTTTTCCTAAACCAACAAACCTTCTCATAGTGTTCAACTCAGAGGTAACAACAACTCTAAGGCAATCAGCTCATGACATCTCTATAGATCCAGTGACTGCTTCAGAGGTGGGTCCAGAGCTCAGGATGGAGCCACTGGAAGAAGTCTTTGACTTTTATGTATCCTGTATCTAGATGGTGTAATGTCAAAGGCATATTCAAAGAATTCAGTCTAATAACCCAGAAATTATTACTTACGTGAATAAAAACAAATGCAGTAGGATACCTCTGACTGCTAATTCAACAGTTTACCAGCATGAAAGAAGCGAGCTAGAGAGTAAGATGGACATTTGGAAGGAAGCCAAGAAAGTAAGAGAGACACAAAGCTGAAGTCTTAATCAAAGTGCAGCCAAAGCCCAAATCACCTCTGGATTTTTCAGGTAGATAAAGCAATATATTCTCACTACCTTTAATGCGATATAAGTTTGTTCTTGTTCCTTGAAATGAAAGGTGTCCTGCCAAACTTATTATTCAGTCAACAGGGCATCTTTGAAGGTTTTCAAACATGGATATAATGTGATCGGTGCAGTCTTATAGGAAAACCATTCTGATAACTCAGTGGAAGCTGGATTGGAACAGCCAAATTCAGAAGGAGAGAGAGAATTGGAGGTGATATCACACTAGTTCAGATGGGAGATGAATCCTAACTTCAGGCATGGCAGTATAAATATGGAGTGCAGAGAAACTGAGAAACATTACCATGGTTGAAGAGTCTCTTCAATGTTGACAGCTAGGTGAGAAATATTATTTTACCCATAATTTATGCTCTAGTCATCCCTCCCATAAGTGATGGAGCATGCTAACATGAATTCCAAGCAAGCTATGCACAGGCATTGTTTGTAACATGGTGCTTGCATGAAATAATAATCCCCAGGACTCCATTACTTTAGGTTATCCCTTGTCCAGTTCCGGGGGTCCAATTGTGGGGGAGTGTCAAGCACAGGAGTGAAAGGGTAAGGGAGAGAGGAAGAAAGATGGAGGGAGAAGGAGGTGAGGTGGGTAAAGAGGGGACCGAGGGTTGGGTGGCTTCCAGAGAGATGTTGATCCCAAATCACCTGACTTAAGGGGACGGCAACAACAAAAACAAAAGAGAAAATATAGTAAGGGCAGGAGAGGAGGAGATAAAAATACATAATAATGATGATGATGATGATGATCATGGTACTAATAAAGTGAATAACATGACCTGATGTTTATCACGAAGTTACCATGTGTCAGCCAGTGGGTACGCAATTGACATGTTCTACCTTATTCAACCCTTGCATCCACCTTAAGGACTAGATGAAGACAAGTCAGCCATAGAAAGGTTAAGTAACCTGCTCAAGACCAAACAGCTATGAGGAGATGGAGCTGGTGTTGAACACAAATATGTCGCACCATATTGTTGTGGAAACCAGATTTTTAGAAAATACCAGCTTGGTCCTTACCTCCCTAGTCGAATCTCTTAATCAAATGACACTCCAACTCCAGCCTGGAACCTCTTTCCTTCCTGGTGCTAGCCTCTTCCAGCTATCTGTCTCTTTCCTTGAATATCACTTCTCCTGGCATAATTTCCATGACCTCAGAACCATACGGCACCGCCTCTTACGGTATTCCCTCCATCACCCCCATGATGGTATTAACTGCCGAGCTCTCTGCTTTCTATGACCGACCGTGGCCCCAGTGAGGGCAGGCTGACCTGCTTTACTCACTGCTTGGCCCACCATGAAAATTCAATAACTGTGTTGAATGAATGAATGTGGTCAACAGGCAGTGAGTTAAGAACAGAATGACATATGTAATAAGGAGTATGGGGGAGCGGGTTCAGAAATAAGATTTGAACAATGACAAGAATGTACTTGGGTCTTTCTTTCCAGTGTCCTGGAGCCTGGCTGGGAGAAGGGGAATTTTGTATTAGGCAGCAGGTATGTTTATGGATCCTTATGATTCCCACACCTCCTTTCTAAAGACTAGATGTAGCTGGGAGATCCCACTTTCAGACTGTCTCCAAGAACATCGTTGGTGATGAGTGCAAGAACTTTGTGGGTGAAAGGGAGAGAAGAAAAGACCAGTGAGAGAACAGGCCAGACACCCCAATCTCCTTCCACAGGCATTCAAGTAATTAAAATAAAAACAATTACTCATATACATAGAGCAGGTCAGCACATTTTTTTTCCGCAGAACAAAGGAAATGCACAACTCCTAAGAGGCACTGATATAAATATTTCAGCTCATAGTACGTCCAGGACCAAAAGGTAAAATAAACTAGATTTAAACAAACAATTTGACACAGAACTGCACAAGGCATTGTGAAATTCTGCAAAATTGCAGATCCGATTTCCCTGGAATATACTTCGGCCTAGCAAAACCCTGACAATTATTCATGTTGGAGGACTAGGCAGAATTGCAGACAACGGGAAAACAAACACTCAATCATCAGGTTTCAGAATGCTGCAGTATCTAGAAAATGCCTATGTTCGCCTCTTTTCCCTGAAGCCTGGAGCTGGCCTCCTGATCCCTATACCTCCTGGGATGTATTTTGCCACGAACAATAAATGTGTGTTCACAGGAGAGGGGACTGTCTGGTTGCACTAAGCTCTTTGCCTTCGTATCGGTAATAAGAAGAGGGTCTATGCATGTCAGACCTCATACTGAGTTTGCCTTCTGGTTTTCTTTGTTGAGAATTTACTATGTGCTAGGTCCACGGCAACTCAAAGGTTGTTGTTGTTGTTGTTGCTATTCATTAAAATTTTTTAAAAGATTTTTAATGAGACCCTGAGTTATGAAGTTGTGTTCTTCCCCACCTACTGGCCAAACATTCAGATGCTCATTCTGAAATCATAGAACTGACTCACACCACTGCCTGCCATCCTTCTGTGACCTCCCGTTGTCTTCAGGACAAAGTCCAAATTTCTGAACCTGGCACACGAAGTTCTCATGCTCCATCTCTGCTTACATCTTCCAACTCATTTCCCAGAATTACGTGGAGAGCCTCAGCTGGCTGGATTGCTGTACACCTGCAGCATTGTTAGGACTGATTTCCCTCCCATCACACCAGCCGTAATACCTCTCTTCCAGCAGCCTTGTCCATCTGGATATTTCTAGCTAACCCTTCAGTGTGAGCTCAAGAGCTACCTTCTTCGTGGGGTACCTGGGTGGCCCAGTTAGTTAAGCATCTGCATCTTGATTTTGGCTCAGGTCACAATCTCAGGGTAGTGAGACCGAGCCCTGTGTCAGGCTCTGCACTCAGCAGGGAGTCTGCTTAAGATTCTCTCTCTCCCTCCCCACCCCCTCTAAAAAAAAATTACCTTCTTTGTGAAGCCTTTTCTCACTGTCATAGGCAGACCTTGGAATTCTTCTCTATATGCCCAGCTTCAGGCCGTTCAGACCTCCACTCAATCACTTAGAATGTTTTATCATTACTTTCTACCTTCAAAGTGATTTCTTCCCCAAGGCTACCCCTCTTAGGGCAAAGGTTGTATATTACTCTTCATTGTGGTCCCAGCACTCAGCATACTGCTTAATGCAAAATCAGCACTTAGCAAATAATTGGTAGGCTGTAAATCTAATTTCACTTTCCTGATAATTGTGATTTTTTTTTGTTCAGTTTTCATTTATGCATTGAATAAGTGTCTGCTGAGTTTCTGTTATGGGCCAGCCTTTATGCAAGGTACTGAGGACAAAATGATGAGTGAAAATGAACAAGGTCTCTGTTCTTATGTAGTACACTGGCTGGAGGAAGAGGAAGAAATGATTCCAAGCATCCCAGTGATGAACACACAGCTACAAATGAAGCCCTAAAAGAAATGCTGTTATCGCAGCAATGTGATTGGTGGATCCCTGTCGGCTCCATGAACAAAGGGATACAAGCAATGATTAGACATTAATGATTGGGAGGTGGGGAGGCAGAGATTATTTCAGAGAAAGGTGGAGAATTCTGAAGTTTCATGATGACAGGAAGCATGGTTCATTTGAATAAACACGGCATCTGGAGAAGAAAGCTCTAGGGGATGTTGACAATCTGGAGAAATTTTTGGTTGACATAACTGGAGAGCGAGGGCTGTCTAGTGGGTAGAGACCAGGGATGCTAATAAATATCCTAGGATGCTCAAGACAGGCCCTAAGGAATTATCCAGCCCAAGATGTCAATAATGCCAGTGCTGAGACACTGGGGGACAGATACAGGCAGACCATAAAAGTAGTTGTAGCTTGTGTAAAATAGTTTCTAAGAATAATAGGAAACTATTAAAAGATTGAGAGTAGAGAGATGGCATCATCTGGTTGTCTCTTCATTAAAATCATCCAGACCACACTATGGAGACATATTGGATATCTGTCTGATCTTGGATCAGAGAGGAACAAGAATGGATGGGAGAACAGTTAATAGAGTTTTGAATATCCAGGTAGGATAAAAGGTTTTGGACTATGTTTGCCTGCACTACTCCTCTTCCCATCCATTCCAGTATCTTCCACTGTTCCTATCACTATTTCTTTTATTTATTGCTATTTCTTCTTTTTCACTCACATCTTATCCACAAGAGCGATGCCTATTCTGAAAGGTCGTGATGCCTAAAGAGACTATCTTACAGCTAGAAAGAGATCTTTAACACCATGGAGTCTAAATTCTAGTTCAGTGCTCAGATTCTCTGAATGCTGACAACCATGGGCAGCTCACTAGTCCCCAAGGTAGCTCTACCCTCTTGGAAGAACATAGCATACACTGCATTTTTGCAAGCCAGTGGGTTACAGGAAGCAGAGAGAATGGCTTCATGACATTTAAGCTCTCTCATGAGCCATCACCTAGCTACTTCTCCATCTTTCAACAGTTTTGTTTGTGCTTCACCTTCGAGCACAAGCACTGGCTTGTAGTGCTCTTAACATGCCATCCTGTTCCACTGCTCTGGGGTCTGCGCATGCTTTTCTTCTGCCAAGAATGCCCTCACCCTGCCAGCCATGTCTGCATGGTAAACCACGAAATATCCTCCAAATGATACTCAGGCATGGCCTACCTTGAAGAGCTTCACCAGAAACCTCCTGTGAATTAACCCCTAACGCTGTTCATTGCACACACTTATCAAAGTTGAATGTGATTCCTGGAAAGTAGATTTTTTTTTTCTTATTTATCTCTGGTTCTCAGTGCTGTTCATGTAGGCTCAATTACCTGATAGCAACTTCCAGGGCTGGCATGGACTAAGAAAGGCTCCTTTCTCCTTTGTTCCTTCAACCTAGGAAATTTCTCTTAGTTCTGCCTCTTAAGCATACTTGCTTCTTTGTTCCTGACCATGACAACTGACCTCCGGCTGCTAGCGTGGCAGGCTGCCTCTGCTTGTCCCATGGAACTTCATGCTCTGGATGGTCACTCTCTTCTGAAGGCCATGTCATCCAGCTCTCAGGCTTCAGCTTCCCCTTGGTTTATTACCTGCTCCCAGCTTGCTCCTGACCCCGAGACCCGTTTATAGCCCCAGTATCACCCTTAGCTTGCCAGGGAAGAAAAAACAGAGAAGAAGATAGCATAGTCCTTAGGATAAAGTACGTAGGTGCTCTATAATATCTGTAGACACATGCTACAATCTCATTTACACCTTTTGGGAACACATTGGATCCTACATTTTTTTCTGTATCTTTACATACTGTTGAGCAACCAGAACATCAAGGGTCATGTGATAATTACAGTTCACATCATGGAGCTGCTTGAGCAACAGCCTAAGTAAACTCTGAATTTTGGAATTGTTCTTTCCCAGTTTCCCTTTTGTGATCTCCCTTTCATTTTGCTACTTGCAAAATGGAAAGTGGAGGGGGGTTTGTTCCTGGATTGTTTCTCAGTCAGGTCTCTTCAAAAAGTTTATTTGGTGAGAGTTTCTAAGGACATGTGCTCAAGCCCATTCAGATCTAGTGAATTTGAATCTTCATGGGTGGGACTTAAGCATTTGTATTTGGAGAAATTCTCCAAGCCATGCTAGTGGTCAGCCCTGGCAAAAAACCACTAAATAAGAGTATCTCCGAAGTGTCTGTGATGGACACCTAAGCATAAAGTCCAAAAAGTTCTAGAGCTGATCGATGGACGAAGCACGTGCATGCTCCTTCTCTCTTTTGGAATAAAGCTTATCCTAGGTTGATTGTCAATATCCCTACTTAAGTGCCAGATATACACTGACTATATTCACATGGAGGGCTGCTGCTGTAAAATTCTGCACTGACCCTTGTCCATCCTATGGATGTGGAAGTGTACCTGCTTTAGCCAACTACTCTGGCATGTGCTCGGATTTTATATATAGCTTGGATTACCTGCTAAAAATTCTATAATTATCATTTCTCATTTGCTTCTTGATAACCTAAATGTGGTACTGTTTCCTGTAAGTTTTTCAAGTAAAAAATATATTTTAGGGGGATGAAAACATGCTTTAAAAAAAAGTAAAATGGGGCTCCTGGGTGGCTGTTGTTAAGCGTCTACCTTCAGCTCAGGTCATGATCCCAGGGTCCTGGGATTGAGTCCCACATCGGACTCCCTGCTCGGCGGGAAGCCTGATTCTCCCTCTCTCACTCCCCCTGCTTGTGTTCCCTCTCTCACTGTCTCTCTGTCGAAAAATAAATAAAATCTTTAAAAAAATTTTTTAAAATTAAAAAAGTAAAATGTTATAGCTAAGAAAATGGGCAAAGTGTAACTGAAAAATTATTGCACTCAAACCCAGTTCACATTCTGAATCCTGTGGTTATTTACTAAGTGTTTCATGGAAAAGCAGTTTATCTCTGCAGGCTTCAATTTCCAATCTGTGAACTGGATGGATTAACATAGTTTATAGGTTCTTAACTAATGATGAGGTTCATAATCCATGACTGCAGTGAAATTTTTTTTTATACAATTTTATGAGCAGTAATGTGTATGTGCTTGCCTCATTTCTATCCTAGCTTAAGGAGACGGTCCACAGATAAAACTTATTAAAATTAGGGTCTCACTTGGAGATTGTGACTAATAATAAATCAAAGAGCAATACATGAGTTGTAAGGATCCCTTATTCTATTATATTCTATTGTTACATTGACCTACCTGACTGCTATTTCAGAAAAACCTATTGCTTTGGATTTGATACATATTATAACTATGCAGTGCACAGTGATAGGAAGATTTCCAAAAGTGTCTGAGCATTGTCATTTTGGGATAGTAAATCATACAATTCAACCCAAAAGTCATCTTTAGTGCCTATAGTATTCTGTATTTTTGTTCCTATTAATTTGTGTCACACCAACTACACTTTTGTCAAGTTTCTACAGCATTTGCTAATGAGATGATCATAGACCAGTGTCAACTCAATAACAGAATGAAGAATAAGTTAAAAAAAACAAAAACCTTCCTTTTGAAGATCATCCCACTTAAAATGGGAATATTCTCAATTCTTGGAACAGCCTTAAAAATAGAGGGGTTTATACATTATTACCTCTTTCTAGAATGAGGGAATCTGGGGGTATAGAGAAAGACTTGCTCAAAGCCACATCGAATAGCAACATTTAAACAGTTTCGCCCCTGCAACACTGTTACATCCAAGAGAACAACGCATTCTCTGCATCCTTCCCCATCACAGCTAGAATGTCACTCAGAGAGGAAAAATGTAACATGTTTTGAGGAGTCATTATGTCACAGGCAAGAGAACTAATTAATGCAAACCCCTCACCTCTGGTCAGCTCTTGTAGTCAGACTCTTGGAAAGTCTAGTTCTCTCTTCCTTAATGATTGTCTTTATACAAGATATTTAACCTCTGAAGTTCAGTTTTTCCTAATTATAATTGGGGGATTTCACTGTAGCTGCTTCATATGGTGTCAGAAAGTTCATTTAGGGAAAACTCAAGTCCTTCTACAGATTTATCTCCAGCAGTGAGTAGGACACCTTACACAGAGCACGTGCTGAGTAAGTGTTCTTTTCTGACTACCTCCTTTCCCCATCCTCACTGACCAGTTACCTTTAGGAGTCAGTATCATCTCCAAAATGCCACAAGGTATCAACGGAGAGAACATGCACTCACACAATTTAAAAATTCCATCCCCAAGTTGCTTTCCCCCCTTGATTCTCTCAATTGTGTCATTCTCTTAGACAATTGCCTATCCCCACAGCTGTTTCAACCCCTCTGTCTCACGTTGTCTTAGTATTTCCAGCTGTGTTTCCTCATTTCCTATCTGGCTTTCATGTTCTCCACTGAACCTGAAGAGGTTTCCAATTCACTGGTCATAGAATCTATCAGATCATTAGTCTCAGTCTGTGAAGGATTTCCCACCTAATCTGGTTTTTGAGAACCTGCAGTTACCTGGGATGAGCCCAAGTAGCTCCCATTAGACTCTGTCAGAAAGCTAGTGGGAGATAGAGGGAAAACACTTGGACTTCTTGGCTCTTTCAGGCCTGACCCCAGTGACTATCCAGAGCACTTTCTAACCACATCATTGGAAACACTGTGAGTCAATTTCTCCCTAGGTATCAATAGATGCATGCTTAGAGTTGATCAATATTAAAGCCATCATACCATATTTATATTTTTAATAGAGGAAATCATAATGGATGAGTAATAATGAGCAAAAGGTCTTCTGTACCTTTCCAAGAAACTGAAAAAATTCCTCTGCTCCAAAATACCAGAACACGTTTTTCTACCTTAGTTGAACCTGACCCATTTTTAAAATCTTGATTCATTCTTGGGCGCCTGGGTGGCTCAGTTGGTTAAGCGACTGCCTTCGGCTCAGGTCATGATCCTGGAGTCCCTGGATCGAGTCCCGCATCGGGCTCCCTGCTCGGCAGGGAGCCTGCTTCTCCCTCTGACCCTCCCCCATCTCATGTGCTCTCTCTCTCTGTCTCAAATAAATAAATAATAAAATCTTTAAAAAAAAAAAAATAAAATAAAATCTTGATTCATTCTTTTCATTTTTTAAAAAATCATTGGACATTTGTTTGTTCATTAAAAAAATGGGGGGGGGAGCCACCTATTTAAACAACGGTATACCAGGCTACAGGCTCTTACAAATAAATAAGATATAGTTTCAGCCTTCAAGGAAGACAGCTAGTGAATAAAGACAGATACACACTCAACTAAATATCAGCACAATGAAATAAGTATGATGAGGAGATGTGTGCATCATATGAACATGGCATTATGGAGTGAGTGGCTATTTCTTATGGAAGACTGTAAAGAGAGGATTCTTATTTTGGTGATTTGATCTGCTTTTCAAAAATGCAATGATCAAACGATAGAGGAAATTGTATTGGAGAAGTCACCATGAAATTGGGTACATTATAGGAGTTTAGACTTGATCTTCTAGGGAATGGGCAGCTATTAGAAAAACCTAAACAGGAAAAAAGCCACTTAGAATGTTCACAATGATAACCAGTGGGTGACAGACTGGTGGGAAATATCCAGGAAGTGACAAAAATAGTGACGGAGTGGTAGCAATCATTCGGATCAGGGATGATGGGTGTCAGAACCAGGGAAATGGCAATAGGAATGCAGAGAAGAAGGTGATGTACTTGAAAAGCATTTAAGGGCTGAAACTGATAGGATATGCTGACTCAAATACACGAGATGAGGAAAGGAAAAATAGAGTATGGTTCTGTACTTATGATTGAAATGTGGTTCTTAGGTATAAGTCGGCCTCAAAAGGTCATATGAAGCTGTTTTCATTCTTTGACAACATTCCCCAACGAAAAAGGTGGTCTCTTTCCTGAGCTATCAGTCCGTGTCTTTGTCCTGTTTTGGTCATAAGTGATCTTTCCAAAATAAAATTAAAACAAAATCCCTGTGGCCAGTTTACTCCCACGTGTAAATCATTGACTTGCCATGCCTTCGCTGAGAATGAAGCCCAAACTTCTTAACATGGATCACACGTGGCATGATTTGGTCTCTGCCTGCCTTCCCGGCCTCATTTACGGACTATTTTCCCATTCCCAGTCCCCTGTACTCTACGATCCAACCACAGAGAACTTCCCTGTCCTGGTACGGCTGTATCATTGAAAATGCAGTTTCCTTTGCCAGGAAATGCATGTGTTCCAGCAGGCTGCCTAGCAAACCTTTCTCCTTCCTTTTTACTCCCACCCTCCCCAGGCAGAGTTTCCACCACACCTTCTCCCCCAGGCCTTTTGCATCTACTTAATTAACAGTACTTGCCACTCTTATTTCTGTTAAAATATATTCCTTAAGCCAAACACCATGCTTGTGGCTAGGATTACATCCACAAATAGCACCATCTAAGTTGCTACCATCTTAGGAATCACCAGAAGTGAAGACAAATATTAAACAATCACCAGGTGTGTGGGTTATTAAGAAAAATACTTGGTACTTTGGGAGTATAGCCTTTGAGTTTTACCAAGCCAGGGATCATTTGTACTGGATTATAACATAATTATGTTCGTGGAGAAGGGAGCTTGGGTAAACCTTCTTCGTATGACATAGAGCGATGGAAGGCTATGGATGGAAATAGCAATGGAAAGCGATGGAAGGGACTATTAGAACTCGGGGACTACACAGCCACCACCAAAGTCAGGATTAAGACTCACTCATTGGAGGCAGGGGCAGGAGCTCTGACAGGCTGTGATATTGTGATTTATCATAAGAAATATCTACAGTAGTCTCTACTTATCCACAGGAAATACGTTCCAAACCCCCCAGTGGATGCCTGAAACCTTGGAGAGGACTAAACCCTATTTATACTATGTTGCTGCCTAGGATAAAGTTTAGTTTATAAATTAGGCACAGTAAGAGATTAACAACAATAATTATAAAATAAAGCAATTGCAACAATTTAATAGAAGTTATGTGTGCATGGTTTCCTTCAAAATATCTTATTGTACTGTACTCACCCTTCTTGTGATGATCTTGTGAGATGAGAAAACGCCTGTGTGAGGAGACCTGGGAGGTGAAGGCTGCAGGTGTTGTGACGTAGCGTGACCCTACCGTGATCTTCTGACGCTATTGCTACGTCAGAAGGAGGAGCATCTGCTTCCAGACCCTGTTGGTGCAGGAAAAAAAACGAAACCATGGATAAGGGGAGAATACGTATTAGGCTTTTTTTTTTTACCCCATTCCTGGCACAGAGCCCTTAAAACCCTTGTAATTTCCTGTGATAAAGGGCCTTAAACGTGCCTTTTTTATGTTAATGAAGTGACCTTTGGAAAGCCCTTAGGTCACTTAAGGATGGGAGCTGGTTGCCAGGAGAACCAACCAAGTTGCTTAGAGGGTGGGAACTTTCAGTCCCATCCCCTGACTTCCAGGGAGGGGAGAGGGGCTGGAGCTTGAATCAATCAGCAATTGCCAATGATTTAATCAATCATGCCTATGTAATGAAGCATTAAAAAAAAAAAGCAGAATTCGGGGGTTTCCAGGTTGGTGAACACATCTACACCGGGAGGGTGACACACCCCAACTACACCAGGACAGAAGGTCCTGTGCTCAGGACCCTCCCAGACCTCACCCCAAGTATCTCCATCTGGCTGTTCATCTGCATCCTTTATCACAGTCTTTAATCAACTTGGAAACATAAGTAAGAGTTTCCCTGAGTTCTATGAACCACTCTAGCAAATTATTCAAACCTAAGGGAGGGGTCACTGGAACCTCTGATCCATAGCCGGTTGGTCAGAGGCACAGCGGAGAAATAACCCAGGCTCACCACTGGCATCTGAAGTGTATAAAAGTGTGCATGTGTGGGGTGGGGGTGGGCACTCTTGTGGGACTGAGCCCTTAACCTACGGCATCGGATGCTATCTCCAGGTGGGAAGGGTCAGAATTGAATTACATTGTAAGACACCAACAGGTGTCTCAGAGAATTGCTTCCTGTGGGGAAAAGCCTCCCTATAATTGGTGACTAGGAGTGTCAGAAGTGAAGTATTTTATGTGTATAATAAAGGAGCCCCCCAGGGAAGAAACACACAGTAAGGAAGAAAGAGGTGGGTTTTTGCCTGCCTAGGAAGAAAAATTTGGAGCTTTCCCTTTCCAGAGCCTGAAAGCTGGGTCGAACTTTCTGGGCTGATTGACATCTGACTCAAGGAAACAGAATTTTGCTCCAAGCCTGGCCTGATTGGCATCTAGAAGCTGCTGTAAATTTTGTTTCTAGGTATAAACTTAGGATCTGAGTCACACGTGTAGTGCATTCGCAGGTGGGGGTCTGGGAAAGAGAGAGCCAAAGGAAGTAACTGAAAACTTTGAGAAGGAAACATGGGTGTATTGCCAATCTCTGCCTGTGGCTCTAGCAGAGAAGCTTGCATGAAGATTGTGTGAATGTGTGCAGGTATATTTTAAATGAATACATAAATGATCCAGTGATGGAGAGTCATAAATGAGTTAATGACTAATGTAATAAAATATGAGGAAGTTGATACATGAATACTGGAATGCATATGGGTGATGAAGGGGAAGTAAATAGGAAAGTAAATGAATATGCAATTGATGCAATGAATATATATAAGACACTTATTAAAATCAATTTTTCCAGAAGGAAAAAAAAGCAAATCCTGTAATTTGTCGGAATGCGTGTAAGGGTTAGACTTTTCTGTCTTTATCAAAGTCATAAATTCTGAAGTGTGCTCCCACCAGGAGAAGAGTATAGTTCAGTGAATGTCTGAGGTTTGACTGTCCTATAGATCCTGAGATAGGGATTTGGGGACTTCAACAAGATGGCCTCAACTTCCTGGAAAGACCTCTTGACCAGCATTGCCAAAATGAGAAAAATGGTAGGAATGGTGGGCTGGGATGTCACCAGGACAGGGCTGCCTCGCATGAGGTTATTAGGTTTAGAGACATTAACTTACAAACATACCAAGGGGTGTGTGTGTGTGTGTGTGTGTGTTTAAGCCTAGGAACCTGTTTTTTGCATTGTGAAGAGGAGTATCTTATTAAAATGAATGCCTTTTTTCCTCAAACTCTCCCAGAGATCTAGATATACACCAAGTGCCTTGGTATTAATTTGCATTGAGAACTAGAACAGCCAAAGGCACTGTGATATGCAGGACAGTGCCTCTCAAACATGACGTCTTCAGGCCGGCCACTTCACTGTCTCTTGGGAATATATGAAAAAAATGCCCCTACTGGGGCACCTCGGTGGCACGGTCGGTTAAGCGTCTGACGCTTGGTTTCAGCTCAGATCATGATCTCAGAATCCTGGAATCGAGCCTGCGTTAGGCTCTGCGCTCAGCATGAAGTTTGCTTAAGACTCTCTCTCCCTCTGTCCCTCCACCCCACTCTCTGTCTGTCTGTCTCTCTCTCTCTCTTAGATAGATAGATAGATAGATAGATAGATAGATAGATAGATAGATAGATACTTTAAAAAAAATGCCCCTACTGAGTCAATGTATTTAGAAATATAATCTGGAGTCCTACATTTGAGAACTACTGATATAGGTCAATCTCTAAGGCTAGCTAAATTTTAACTGGAAGGTTAGCATTGTTTATATACTCTCGAGAACTGGTCCTCAGCTAAGAGAGCTGGGGATCCTTGCTGTACAGAATCCTTCCAATGGGAGATCTGCCGGTTCGCTGCACGATCTCCCTTGAATGGCTCTCGAATGGATACATTGCTCTCTTTAGGTCTCCCTTGATAACCCAGCTCTCTTTTTGCCTTACCCGTCTTTGCTCTGGACTGAGAACTTCACTCTCCCATTTTGGTAGACTTTGTTGTTTGCTTTGTTTTGGGATTTAAACATATGTGCTCTAAATTTAATCTCTTTTTAGTGTTTTAGTGGTTATGCTAAAAATTACAGATATAATTAACAAAGTCCTCAGTTAACAGATATTTTTATTCCCATGCTGGACGATACAAGGACTTTATTCTTCTCACTCCTCCCCAGCGCATGTGTTATTGTCCTCCAGTATGTAAGTTGCAGCTTGAATGGCTTTTCTTTTTTAACCTCAAATTAAACACTATTATTATTTTTCAGATGGTGTTTGTTTGGATATGCCCAAATGTTTGCTGTTTCTTTGCATCATAGATCTTATTACTGGGATTATTTTTTTTTTCCACAAGTACATCCTCTATAAATTTATTTCATGAGAATTTATTCATAACCTATTCATTGTTTATGTATATAAACATATCTTTACTTCAGCCTTATTCTTAAAAGATAGTTTTGTTGGCAATACACTCCAACCCATTTTTTCCATCACTTTGACAATATTTTCCCATCTTCTTCAATTACTCTGGCCCTACTTGCTTTCCAGGCCTTTGGTAGTTTCTCAAAAAAATCACATTTACCTGTAACAGAGAACCTTGCGTATTTCACCGTGATCATGTCATGGTGTCTCTGCGAGGGGAAGCGTGCACAAGGTGTTCAGTATATGCTCAATAATTTACTATGCAAATAGTCCCAAGCGAGTACAAAAATACAAGGAATTTCGACTCTGAAGTGGCTGGACATTCCAGATGCACTGACATAGAGCATGAGGACAGGCGAGCATGATCCATGCGATGCTCATAGCGCTGCAGAACCTGGCCTTTTTGAGTAGGGACATCTGTCAGCTGCTGGCGAACGTTTGGCATGGAAAATTACCCAGGAGTCCTCTTAGAAACACGACACGAATCCATTAGGTTGTGTTACAAATATTAGATAAAATAAACAAGATGGTATTTTTCGGAGGCCTTTTATTTTCTGACTTTCATAAATCACAACATGCCTTTATTGTTTTTAAATTTAACAAGTGTAACTCCCCCTTGGCTTTGGAGGATAGTGATGCAATGATAGTGATTAATACTATAATTATAGCTTAAATTTCTACAATTTCTTATCCCCTAAAGCTTTCCAAAATCTTGGCTGGCTATCATCTACAGATATTCTGACTACAACATACTTGAAAGAACCATAACGGTAGAAACCAGCTGCTAATAACTGTGCTTTACTGGGAGCCAGAAACGGAAGAGTCAACTTGACCCAAATGGAACTAGAGGCCAGAATTTTGGAGACAAGGTATGATAACCTATGGACTTCTGGTCCAGTGCTCATGTTTCAGGAAAGATAATTCTCGGTGCTTGTAAAACATAGAGCCTTGCATATTTGAGAGTTGGAAAGGGCCCACAGAGATAACGCCATTCTAATTCCTCCTCTGACAAAGGGGGGAACTAAGACTTAGTGAAGAAAATGGGCTTTTCAAAGCTTTACAACTTAGTGGGAGAGCTGGGAGGTGGAGTCTTAGATAGTCCTATTGTCTTCCTCTCTAGGGTTCTTGATTACTCTGGACTCCACAGACAGCACCCTTCTTACTGACCCATGCTCTTTGAAGGTTGGTGCAGAGGGTTAGAAAAGTCATTTATTCAGCTCACAGTAACTGATGTTTGTAATATGCACAAGAAACAAGACATATACTGGGGATCAGAGATGACCTGAATACAGTCTTGCCCTGCAGGATTGGAGTAATAATAGCTAAAATGTGCTGAGTGTTTATTATATGCTGAACAGCATTTCAAGTGCTTTATACACATACAAGTATGTATATATGTGCCCATTTCATGTTTACAACTACCCTGAAAAGGTGATGCACATCCTGAGACTTCAATGCACATTTTCAGAATTAAATAATACATCATTTCAATTCAACTTTTTATCTGGAGACAATTGTAGACTCACATGCACTTGTAAGACATAACGCAGAGAGATCTCGTGTTATCTACCTCATCTCCCTCGATGATAACATCTTGCAATATCACAGTCAAGAACCTGCCATTGATACAATCCACCTAAATTGTTCAGATTTCCAAAACCATATATGTACTCGTGTGTGTGCGCGTCTGTGTGCGCGTGTGTGTATGATTCTCTAATTTTATCACATATGAAGGTTTGTGCATCCACCACCACAATCAAGAAATAGCAGGGTCCTCACAAGGGTCCTCTTATATTGTCCTGCAGTAAGCACATCCACCTCCTTCCCTCCATCACCATCTCCAACCCTCATCCCTGGAAACCAGAAATTAGTTCTCCATCTCTTTAATTTGGGCATTCGAGAATATGATATAAGTGCAATCATACAGTGTACAGCCTTTTGGGATGAGTTTTTTTTTTTCCGCTTTCAGATTCCTCCAAGTTGTATCACAGTTAATTTTTTCTATTGCTGAGTAATATTCCATGGTATGGATGTACCATAGTTTGTTTAATCATTCCCCATTAAAGGACATCTGGATTGTTTTTAGTTTGGGGCAGTTACAAATAAAGCTATCATGAATATTCGTGCACGGTTTTTTAAGAGAACATAAGTTTTCATTCTCAGGGATAAATGCCCAAAGCTGTATAATTGCTGGGTCATATGGTAGTTGCATGTTTAGTTTAATAAGAAACTGCCAAACTGTTTTTCCAGAGTGGCTGTGTCATTTCAGATTTTCACCAGCCATGTAGGAGAGATCATTTTCTTCAGATACTCACCAGCATTTGATTTTTATTATACCACTTTTGATAATGTTATTGAGACGCAGGACAGTCCAAGTCCGATTATTCATTCAGTAAATATTTGTTGAGACAAATACCACTCTATGTGCTAAGGATACAGCAGCAAACAAAACAAAAATCTCTGGTCTCGTGGAACAGCTATCCCAATGAGAAGAATGATTTTTACAAGAAATGCAAATAGGTAAAAACCACAGTATGTTACATGGTGATGAGCTCTGAGGGCAATAGTCAAGTAGGGAAAGGGGAGTGGGATGTTTGGGGATAGAATTTAAATTTCACAAAGGGTTGGCTGTGAAGGTGACCTTTTAGTAAAAACCAGAGGAAGTAAGGAATCTAGCTTTCTGGACATCTGAAGAGAGCATGTTTGAGGCGGGGAACCACAGGTACACAGCCCTGATTCTAGAGCTCCTCCCGGTGAGTGCTAGGGACCTTGAGGAGTATCTGGAAGCTGGAGTGAGGTGATGTGGTATATGGGAGGTGACAGGTGGCCAGATCACCTAGGGCCATGTGGATTTGGGGAGTGACTTTGGGTGTTACTCTGATTGAGACTGAGGACCACCAGTAGGTTTTGAGCACAGAAATGACTTCATTTAATTGTGTTTTTCCAGGATCATAGTGCTGTCTTTACCCTGAATTCCATAAATAAGCAGAAAAACCTGGAAGACCTCAGGCTTTAGTAGAGAAGAGACGAATAGCAATAAACAACAATACCACTTGGTAAGTGACACTGGAAAATTTATGAACAAGCTGAAAGAGAGAGAAGGATGGGACCATCTCTACCTGGAAGGAGAGGAGGTTTTCTTTTGCCTCCCATCTGCCTGTTCATCGGCTTTCAGGTGGGGACCCAAAGCAGCCAGAGATCATCACTCTTCCCCTCTCTCCTCCATCCTTTGCCTGCATCCCACTTCTCTCTGCCTCTCCTCTTCTGTCCTTCCTCCAGGTCTTTTCTTTGAGGAAATACGGTTAAGGGCAATCTGTAAATCTATAAAGGAGCTTCTCTCCTGCTTATCTCCTGATAATGTTATGATAATGTAGGAACCACTGACTTCTCTCACTGCCACTGCGAGAGGCTCAGAGTACACCTCTTTAAGCTCTATTTTTCTCCATCGGTGGTTAACGACAAAGACCCTTTTGCACGCTGTTCAGACAGAGACTGCTGGATGGTGAAAGATTCAGGTCATGATCTCAGGGTTTTGAGATGGAGGCCTGCATCAGGTTCCATGCTGGGCATGGAGCCTTCTTAAGATTCTCTCTCTTCCTCTCCCTCTGCCCCTCTCTGGCTCACACACACATGAGCTCTCTCTAAAAATAGTAATAATAATAATAATAATAATAATAATAATAATAATAATAATAATTTCTTTTGCAATGATTTCAAACTTACAGAATACCTGCAAGAACAATATGAAGAACTTCTGTATCCTTTCCAATGGTGTATGGGTTTGCTAGAGCTGCTGTAACAAAGTACCAGAGACTGGATGATTTAAACAACAGGAATGTATTGTTTCATAGTTCTGGAAAGACTGAAATCAAATCTGAAGTGGAGGTCAAGGTGTAGGCAGGGTTGGTTCCTTGGGAGGGCCGTGAGTGGAGGATCTCTGACTGGTAGAGGGCGGTCTTCTCCCTCTGCCTCTTCACATTGCGTTCCCTTTATGTGCATCTCTGTCAGCATCTCCTCTTATAAGGATGCTGGTTTTATTGGATTGGGTCCACATTAATGACCTCACTGTATCTTGATTACTTCTGTAAAGACCGATATCTCCCAATATGGTGTTACTTTGAGTTCCTGGGAGTTACGATTTCGACATGTGACTTTGGAGGAGGAGAAGATAATTCAACTCATAACACGTGGATTCCCCACATTTACTCTCTCTCTTCACTCCTCTCTTGTTCCCCACGTGCCTTGTCTTTTTCTGAACCATCTGAGAGCCACAGCAGATAGATGCCTGCATGACGCCGTAATTCCCCAGGGTGTATTTCCCACAGGCAGACACTCTCACATCAGCATCAAGCAAAGCTCCCAGTCAGATAATCAGCCTTGACATGGAACCACTCAATCCACATGCCTCCTGCACATTTCTCCAACCAGCTCAACAGTGTCCAATTTGCTTCTCTGGATGAGGAACCTAGTCAGGAATATGTTGCTTTTAGTTCCTAGATCTCCTCATTCTCCTTCAATCTGGAACAGTTGCCTGGCCTTTCTCTGTCCTTCATGTTCCTAACAGTTTTTAGGAGCAGAGTCCTTTCATTTTGTAGGACAACCTTCAACTAGAGTCTGCCTGATGTTTCCTGAGGACCCGATGCAGTCCATGCCATCTTGACAGGAATACCACAGACATTACACTCTCTTATTCTCAGTGACTCACATCAGGAGACACAATGCTGACTGGTCTAACCACTGGTCATGTCAACCTCGAGCACCTGGTCACAGTGCTAACTGCCACACTGAAGTCACCATTTTTCCTTTGTAGTTGTTGAATATTTGGGGGACAAAGATTCAGAGATTACCCTGACCTCTTGTTTTTCCCAGAACTCTACCTACTGCCTTAGCATCCATTGATAACATCTGCCTAAATCATGGTGACTTCTGTTTTCCTCATTCCTTCTACATTTATTAGTTGGCATATTGCTACAAGAACTATCCCTTTACCTTACTTATGTATATGTTTGTTTACTTTTTAGTTTCTATCAATGTGGACTCATGAAGTACAATTAACTCAATGGTTTGTTACATGTGACTACCACCATCTAATTTTGATGCTTACATTGTCCATTTTTGGTCATTAGGGAGCACCTCCTCACTGACTCCTGTGTCTTTTTGGCACATTTCATTTTCTTTGGTGGTTTTCCTTATTTTATGACAAAACAACATAGCCCATGCCCATCTCAAACTTTCTGTTTCTCGGACTTGGAATCAGCTATTTCTCCAAGGACTCTATTCCATTTAGTGGAGGAAGATATTTAGAAGCCAAGATTGTCTGGGTGTTCAGTGTTCTTATAGTTATCATTCTAGAGCAATTATTCATTGTTCTAGTAACTCTCAAGGGACAGAGTTAGGAAAAACATACATACGTGTGTATATACGCATATGTATGTATACATGTATACGCATACACATATATGCTTATATATGTGTATATATCCATATATGAACGTTCATGACAATCTCTCTGTTTTTAAATGTCCACAAATTTGTTGTCACTCCTTCCATCAATGGGTAAGTTTATGTCCCTTTCCCTTAAATGTGGGTAAACTTGTGCCTCATGTGTCACCAGGGGAATATGGTAGAAATGATGTTACCTGATTTCTGAGGCCAGGTAAGGCTATGCAGTTTTCACCTTTATTCATCAGAATACTTGCACAGGAGCCCTAAGCTAGCATATAAGAAGTTCACCTACCCTGGGGATTCCAGATGATTCCAGTCCCTGTGGTCAGGTCACCCCCAACCATCAAGTCTTTCTAGCTGAGTCCCCAGACATCATGGAGCAGAGTCAATGTGTGCCATCTGGTGCTTGTCTGGACTCCTGACCCACAGGATATGCAAACAGAAAAAGTGATTGTTTTATGCAACAATTTTGGGATGGTTTGTCATACAGCAATAAATAACTGGAACAACTTCCAATTCCAAAACTCAGGGTTCTTTCTAGATTCGCCCCTTTTTATTTTTATAAATCACGTTTCCAACATTGAGAAAACTGGCTTTCATTATTCTCAAAATATTTATTCATTTGCTCAGTCAGTTGACTTATTTGCTTAGTATAAGCAATCTCCTAACCACACAGACTTCGTCTTCTGTCCTCCTTCTGTCCCCTCGGTCCCTGGGCACACCACTGCCTTCCTGCACTCCCCCTCCACACACTCATCAGCACCTCTGGGCAACCAGGTGCACTGGTTCCTCTTGGCCCCTCACCCCCAGCCCCACTCTACTTCCTTGGCTATAGGACATGCTGATGCCTCTGAAGGAAAGAGAAAGGAAGGAGGGAATGGGGAAGGGAAATTCTGTTATTTTCATTTTGTTATAGCTGCAAGGAATCTCAAGGTCCAGATTTAGACCACAGTGGGCAACTGACTGCTATACCAACAGGGATAAAGTGTTTGCTCTGATCCCGTGTAAAAGGACATTTCACCGTAAACCTTATCACAAGTGGGTTTCACTGTGCATTTCTCTAGCTGGGTCCTCCACCCTCTGACCTTTAGCTCCTTGCTTATCCATGGGTCTGCTTTTCATTTTACTTACATGCAGCCCTCTTTGTCTCCCCGGGTTTTCAGTTTGCTCAGTTAGTTTCAAATTGAGGCAGAGAAGGCTGATCAGGAGAGCATAGTGCACTCTCCTTGGATCACCCCCGGAGTACCTGGACTTGGCTCTTGAGGGACTGGGATTGGGATTGCACAACAGTGGGTGGGTGAGAGCCAGAGGAATTCTTTTTATTACGCACAAAATGACCTTGTTTTTACAACCTTAAGAGCAGCTCATGTAATGCATACGCACTTTGAAAAGGAGAGTGTTGTTGATCAGATGCATGGTCTCTCTTTTTTGTGTCATGGAACTGGGTTTGAATCCTGGTTTGCATTTTACTAGATCAGCAGTCTCAGTTGAATCATTTCCCTCTCTTGATCTCAGGGATTACGTCTGACAAAATAAGGATTCTAATTCTTACCTTAGAGAATTGACACCTAGGAAATTACGGAAGCATTCTTAAGCTTTCTCCTGAGTTTCTTTACCAAGAAGGGATCTTCTTTAAACCGTGTTTTCTCATTCTATCCCTGTAAGGTCTGAGTTGTGTAGACACTCGTTTGTATTCATGCCTATTTCCCACAGGTTGTTGAGTCTAGAGATAGAGGTTCTATTCCTGATTCTAGCATAAAGTCAACAACTCAGTGTTTGTGTACAAGACTTTTCCCAACTGAGGTCCTCAGTTTCCTGCATTTATATGAAGAGACTGGATTATCTGAGGTTCCTAAATCTAAATTCCCACTAGAAACATCTGGGGAAACTTTCAAAAGTACAGATTTCCTTGGTGTCATCTAGACTTAATTAATCAGAGTATGCACAGTTGGGGCCCGCTTCTCTGTTTTGTCCCAAAGCTCTGATGTGAGTTTTGATTTAGCCAGCGCAGCTGACCCCACCGTATGTTCTGGAGAATGGTCTGAGTGAGAAAATAAGGCATGGTAACCAAGGGCTCCATTTCTGGGGACATATGGACACAGATGCAAATATTAGTCTCCCCTCACCCCATACTTAGCTGGGTGACCTTGGATAAGTCATTTAAACATCTTCCAGCCTTGTCTGGAATACAGAAATCATACTCTCATTCATGTATAACCTCTGCGTAGCTCAGAGTCCCCACTACGTGCATGTGCACGCACACATACACACACACACACACACACAAAATTCATCAAATTGCTTCACAATCTCAGATTGGCCTGTGGAAGTCCAAAGTCCCACCCAAGGTCTGTGGGAATCCCTGGAAGATACTTAGTTTCTCTTATGATCTGATGCTCTACCTAACACCCCTTCCCTTCATCGATTTAGGCACCATATTCTCCAGTTTACAAAGCAGCAGCAACAAGATCAATCATTCGCACCAGTATGCAAGGGTGGTAGATTTTACTAGAGAATTTTGGGGGCTTCCCTGAAAGGCTATACACAGACCTCTGTCATCAGGAGGCTCCCTGCTTCTCTGACTTTCTCTTTTCTTTTTCTTCCATTCACCCTCTCCATCCTGGAAAGTCCTGGACACCCTAAAAGCAGGGCATGGCCACTTTGCTCAGGTTTTAATATCAAACATGCATATCCAAAGCCATTCAAGGTTTCAAAAGAACAAAGCTGTTTCTATCTGACAGGCTTCCCTCCTTTGACGACAGTTGTGGTTCAGGGATAGCAAGCAGATACTCTTGGTTTGCTGTCTGTCTTTGTTTTGTTCTCATTCCACATGTAAAGTACTTAGTGCAGCTCTGGCATCTGGGGCTTTCTGATCATGTGGGACACAGCTACACAGATGCAGCCCAGCCACGCTCTCCTTCTGAAAATGTTACTCCTTCTATACCCACACGGGCCACTTACATTTCTCATGGGAAACCAGCGTGTATCAACCACTTTCCTCAAATCCAACTTAGTATGTAAATACAGCACAAGCAGAAGAGGGTATCTGAGTACTGGAGCTTCAAAAGTCTCAAGTCTAACTCTAACAACAATGACTGTTAGCATTAATTGAGTGCCAACCAGGTACTTCCGGTACAATTTCTTTCAACCTTACTAGCATCTTTGTGTTTGTTTCCACAGAAGGAAACTGAGGTTCAGGGAGATTAAGTGGCTGACTTAGGATTTGAATTCAGGGCATGTCTCTACAAAACGCTGGCTTGTTCTGCTGCATCACATTCTTTTATAAATAATTAAGAGAGGGCTAGCCTTTGTTACCTTGCAAAGACATTAACTGATCTGTAAGAGGTGTTGATACACAGAGATCTAATAATGAAATAACTGTGATTTAAAAATAGTCTCTTTGTTCTTCAATAAAACTTAAGTGAACTTTATAACTGCATATGGCATGCCCTTGTCAAAAACACAGGCAACTTAAAACAGGAAAAAAAAAAAAAAAGATGATTCGATGTTTCCCTATATCTTAATGACTATATAATAGAACTGATGAGCTCTGTGTAGATTTATCAGAAAAACGATGGGGAAAATAGTACCTTGGGTAAAATGTAATTCATTCACATAATTGATGCTTTGTGACTTAAGGAGACAGATATAAATATTTGTGGCAATTTCTATTTTAATAATTCTTAATATGAACACATGAAGATTAGCATTTTACTTAGATTTCTCACTTGTTAATCCAATTTGGAAAAAGAACAGGTAGAGAGGGGAATAGAGTGGATATAATACATGGAAATATCTATCAGAAAGACCCTGGTCATAGATACAACTGACATTTATATATTACTTTATAGTCTATAAAACACACATATACTGTCTCATTCCCTCCTCATAACATGAGGAAAGTCTTATTTATTTGGTGATAGAACTTAGGGAGCTGTGCAGCGTTGCTCAAAATGACAGTCGGGAAAGGACAGAACCAGGAATTAAACTGGAGTCTTCTGTCACTGAATTTCATGTTCTTGCCATTTAATCATACTTAGAGGGAAGCAGATAAATAAGTAAGTGTAAGGGTTGCCTATAACCTATATAATTTTTAGTAACCCAAACCTCAGGTTAATCAATAGCAAAAAAAAAAGGAAAGGAAAGAAAAAGTCGTAGGAATTATAGTATAATCATTAGTTCAATTACTATTGATTTAGTTCCCACAATGTGCCAGGCAAATGACGTGGGTATCTGAGAATGAACAAGATACGAGCTTGGGGACAAACAGGGAAGGTAGAAATGAAGTAAGTATAATTCTGCCCCATTTGAGATCCATTAGGAAGAGTAGACAACAATGTTTAGATTTATGTTGATGTAAGTTTCCCACTGTTTTTATCAACAAATTCCAGGATGAGAGGCACATGCAAGACTGGGCTGCCCTGTGCAAGAGCCTGTAGCAATAGACTAGACATCGGTGACATGCGACATTCTTTGAACCTGGGGCTTCTGTGGTCCTTGGGTCTGACAATGGCAGCTTCTGTTCAAACACACCAAGCATCGATTTACCCGGGAAGGTCTACCAGAGACTTGTGTAATACAGACACTTGTCACTTGGCTATTTTATTTGTTTATTTTTCAATCAAAGAAAAAGAAGCTTACTACTGAGTCTGCAGCCAACAGTCTCTAGAAACTTAGAGAAATCCAATTTCCCATTTCCCAAAACTTCAACATTTAACACAGATGACGTCTCCTGTCTTCAAGTCTTTCTCTTCGTCTGTCTTTTGTTTCTTTAATACATGTTTATGCATACATGTAGCATATGTAAGATTTATGTGTGTATAAAGTACGAGAATATAATCAGCACTTTTGAATTCAGCACCCAATTCAAGGACAAGAACATGATCTTGGAATCCCATCCATCAGTGTTTTCCTCCTCATTCCATCCCATGATTCATTGTTTATATGGAGATATTTTTAAGAAGTCAAACAATAGTATGAGACTTTTATCAAAATAGCAAAAGAGCAATCCTTCACTGCTTCTTACCACCAAGTCCTACTTCCCTGGCTCACAGTTTCAACACTTTCAAAATATTTATCTGGGTACTTGCTTCCATTTTTCTAAATTATGCAATATATATTTTTAGTCTTAATTCTGGACATGATCCAATGACCGTTAACTGTGTATGATGAAGATTTGGCTGCTGTCTTCCAATGTGCCCCAGGGCCCATTCCTTGTACCAACATATAAGCACCCGCATTTTCTTTTCCTTAACTTCTCAAGATAGTTCTATCACATTTTAAATTAAATCAAGGTTTAGTGTTTATATTATTAGACTATGTAAATATTTTCAGAGCTGAGCCATGAAATATAGCATAATTATTTCCTTTCTTTGTATACATTTTCTTTCCCTTAGGTTTAAAAATTGCCTCAACAATCCATTTGTTCAGGGATGTTTTTAGACCTCTAAATATCCACTAGAACAATAAAACTTTGGTAATTTTGGTTAGAAGCAAAAGAAATACATTTATGTATGTATGTATCATCTATTATTTACCCTTGGAGACCCCTGTCCTGGAACCCACCATCCTTGGGCTCTAGCCCCAGCTAACTACTCACTGCTCCCCAGGTTTTGCAAACAGCTCTTCCCTTGGATTTCCCTTCATCCTCATCCTGGGGACTCCTTTTGTCTTCTCTCCAGCAGACAAACCTATTTTCTGAATGCCATCCTTCTCTTATTTACAGTTTGGTTCCTTATTTTATTGGAACAAATGAGCTTCCTGTGTCAACTTAATTTTTTGAGTTCTTGTGTATCTCAACCTGTCTTTTGCTTTTGCATTTTGCTTTTACATTTGAATAAGAATCTAGATATTCAGTGTTAGAGATTCTTTACAATTTTAAGACCTTGCTCTATTTTCTTCTAGTGTCTAGTATTGTGTTGAGAACTGTGATGGCATTCTGATCCCCAATATTTTGTACATGAACTGTTTTCATCTGCTCCCTAAAAATTCTTATCACCTTCCTAACATCACCAATGTTCAGAATTTTCACTATGGTGAACCTTGATTTGTACTTGTATAATTATTTCATATACGCACACACATGCGCATTCACACACACACACACACACACACACACATTTCCTCCCTTCCATTATCTCTTGTCTTTCTTTCTGCAACCTCTACTAGCTATTTCCTGGACTTTCTGGTTGATCCTCTAATATTATAGTTTCTTCTCCTATTTTCTCTACTTTCTGGGATATTTTCTCAACATTATTTTTCAGTTCAATTTGAAGATATTTTTGAGGGGAAATCATGGTTTTAATTTCTAGTAACTTTTTTCTTTGTTCTCAGATCATTCCTTTTCATAGCACTGCATTCTTGTTTGGGCGATGTAACAATTTATTTTACAATTATTATAAACCTGTGAGTGTAGTTTTACATTTTGGGTTTTGTCTTTAATGTTAGAGCCCGTCCTCAAGGGCCTGGGAATATTTGACTATTTATATTTAGGAATAAAGAATAAAAATCTGCCACCTGAGTGGGGTTTGTGAATTATTGGGTTGTCCTGTCTGTATGTTGATTTAATAGTACTCAGTTGTTTCACCGGGATCCTCAAAAGTCATTTCTGTTTCTTCCTCTGGGCCAATCAGAATCCCCAGAGGAAGCCCCCATCTCTTGTCTGCATGGTAGTTGGCTAGAGAGGGTAGGGAGTATGTGGTCACCCTTCAGAGTATTTACTCAATTTCCCTATTTTCAAAATGGCATCTCACCCTCTCTTGAATGGCCTTTCTACTTTAAAGCATCCCTCATTCTACTTTCCCATACAACAAAATGCTTGCCTTTTGCTACGATCCTGAAGGAACAGTTCCTGGGCGGCACAGGGCACAGGAGAGCCTCTGGGGATCTAACTCCTTCAGATTCTTGATCAGTCTGTGCTTTGGCCTTATACCTTTCAATATATCTAGCAACTCTAATTTTTGAGCTTTTCTGGGGTTCTATCATGCAAATAAACTTTTTTTTTTTTAATTAGGATTCCTTTTGAAAGACACTTGGGTTTCAGGATTTTCCAGGCTGTTACGTCAGTTACAACTTACTCATCTGCTTTCCATCTTTCAAAAACTTTTAATGCCCCTTTTCCAGGTCATTTTGTCTCTGGTTTTCTTTATCATGAATTTATACATTTTAGTTTCATTATCATCATTTTCATGGTGATTCGAAAGGAAATATAGGAAAACACATATGTTAGATTACCATTTTAACTGAAATTCTTCTGTCCTATATTCACATAATATGAATTTGTATAATGCAAATTATATGAATACAGGCTATTTAAATAATATGATTATAGACTAAGATAATATAAATGGATTATCTCCATATCTCCAGGATTGCAGAATGTAATAGAAATCCTGGAACCCATCCCTTTGCTATTATTTCTCATGGGAACTACTCTATACAGGAATTTTTAGGTTTCGTGCACTTTTTCAAAAACATGTAACTCAAGCATCTTGAAGAAGAAGCACGTGATTTTACAAAAATCCTTGTGAATACCATGCCAGTGGAAGTTCAGGAATATATGAGAATATATGGAAAGGGAACCTTAGGAACTGGAAGGGGGAGGCTTCCTGAGGAAATGACTTTTAGATGAGACATGGAGGATGAGTAAGAATTGGTCAGGATAACTGAAGCGTGTGTGTGTGTGTGAGTCTGTGTGTGTGTGTGTGTGTGTGTGTGTGCATGAACAGGCACGTGTTTACTGGAGGTGTACTGCAGAGAGAATTGGGGAATAAAAGTGCTTCAGCCAAAGGCCTACATACTTTGAATAACTTTGAGATGTTAAAGATGGATGGAGAACAAAAAGAAACCATGAGCAGATCTTTAAAGGAAGACTGAAAAAATCAGATATTAACTTAAGAAATATATTTTTTGTCTAGAGTAAAGAATGGTCTATACAGGGACAAGAGTAGACACTGGAAGTTCAGATAGGAGGATGCTATTGATAGCCAAGCAGGAAAAGATTGGATCATAGCATGCTTACGGTGTTTTAGAGAAAAATCAGTGGATCATAAAAACATTAGGTAGATGAAATCAAGTGACTTGATGATGGATTAGGTTTGAGATAAGACAGAGTGAGGAAAGTTGGGGATTACTATTCATTCATCCATCCACCCACCTACTCATTTGGTTTAGGAACCTGAGTGAAATTTACTCTCAAAACAGAACATGGCTGGTAAAGTATATTGAGAGTAAGAGATTTTTAGCAATTCTGCTTTTGAGATATTGCAGGTCATTCAAGGTGAAATTTCATATAGGAAATTGGATGCATTGAAGTCATGGGTTCTTCTGGACTGCATATAGATGTGGAATAATGAGCATAAAGGCTATAAGTGAATGCATGAGAGTAGATGAGATCACTCAAGAAGAGCATGCCCATTGAGAAGAAATATGAGCCTGGAATTCATCTCTGAGGAGAACTAGTATTTAGAGGACAGGCAGAGGAAGAGAAGCCTCCATAGGAATTTGAGACCAAGTCACTAGAGAAGTGGAGGGAAAGCAAGTCAAGTGAGTTATCAGTGAAGCAAAGGGAACAACATGTCTCAGGAAGAAATGAATGGCTAATTAAATAAAGAATTGAAAGGTGCTCCAACATGCAGCCACAAGGAGGTCACTGAGGATCTTGTTGAAAGACCTTCAATGGCAGCATAGGAGAAGCCTAATTGGAGAGGTTTGAAAAGTGGCTGAGAAGTGAAGATATGTAGACAGCTAGTGTAGACAAGATTTTCAAAATGTTAGGCTAAAAAGGAGAGGGAAGAGAGAATTGGAAGAGAAACAGGGAGGAAAGAGGGAGGAGGAAGGATTATTATAGATTGCTAGTTTAAAGGGTGAGAAGTAAACATGTTAAAAAATGGAATAATCCAGTGGGAGGGAAGAAGCAGGGAATGAGACGGGGGTATGGATAAAGGGAGGAATGTGACAAGTCAAGAAAGGATTGGGGTATGTAGCACAGATGTAGAGACTTGTTTTTTCTTTCTTTCTTTCTTTCTTTCTTTCTTTCTTTCTTTCTTTCTTTCTTTCTTTCTTTCTTTCTTTCTTTCTTTTCTTTCTTTCTTTCTTTTCTTTCCTTTCTTTCCTTCCTTCCTTCCTTCCTTCCTTCCTTCCTTCCTTCCTTCCTTCCTTCCTTCCTTCCTTCCTTCCTGGCTTTCTCGCTTTCTTTTTAAAATTTATTTATTTATTTGAAAGAGAGAGGTGGAGGGCAAAGGAAGAGGGAGAGAAAAACTCAAGCAGACTTCACCCTGAGCACAGAGCCTGAGGCGGGGCTCAATCTCAAAACCTTGAGATCATGACCTGAGCCAAAACCAAGAGTCAGACACTTAACTGACTGTACCACCCAGGTGCCTCCTCCCCCTCCTTTTTTTTTAGATAAACAGAGAAGGTGTGAAGATGGGTCACATAAAACTAAATTTATAGGTCAGGCTGTAGGCTGTTGAGGATATTTCTTTCTTTTTTTTTTTTTAAGATTTTTTTATTCTTTATTTGACAGAGAGAGAGAGAGAGCACAAGCAGGGGGGAGCAGCAGGCAGAGGGAGAAACAGGCTCCCGGTGGCGGGGCTCGATCCCAGGACCCCAGGATCATGACCTGAGCCGAAGGCAGACGCTTAACCGTCAGAGCCACCCAGGTGCCTGGAGGATGTTTATTTCTAATGTTTTTATATAGTTGGTTAAAAGGAAGTGAAATAATTTTCTGTGAGTGGGGCGATAGAGAAAATGCAGAAATTTGGAATAGTTGTTGAAATAGTGGAAAAAAGTAAAGTGAATTAAATAATATAATTGGGATGCCTGGCTGGTTCAGTTGGTGGAGCATGCGACTCTTGATCTCAGGGTCATGAGTTGCTGCAGCATATTGGGTATATAGAGATTACCTAAAAATAAAATCTTAAAAAAAAAGAAAAAATATATAACAGAAATTGCTTTAAAGAGTGAAGGGTTAAGACTGATGATCATCATTTTATAATCACATCAGATCACAGGTCTGATGATGTAGAAGAATACCAGCCCGGGGACAGAAAGATCTGGATTTGCATTCTGCTCAATAGTGTGACAGTAAGGAAATGAATTCAAATTTTTTGAATTTCCAGTTTGTCATATGTACAATGTGGTAATCTTATCTACTTTGCAGAATTGGGCATTGGCAGCCCTTGACACATGGTAGCTATTATTTTTATTAATACATTTTTCATTTTCATAAATATCCAAGATGTAGGTAAACTTGTTCTCAGTTTAAAAAAAATATATTCTCCAAAAATCACCAAAGACAGTTACTCCTTTCTTTTTTTTTTTTTAAGATTTTATTTATTTACTTGAGACAGAGAGAGAGAGCAAGTGCAAAAACAGGGGGGGAGGGGCAGAGGGAGAAGCAGACTCCCCACTGAGCAGGGAGCCCAATGATGTGGGGCTCAATCCCAGGATCTTGAGATCATTACCTGAGCTGAAGGCAGACACTTAACTGACTGAGCCACCCAGGCCCCTCTACTCCTTTTTATATAATTTAAAAAAAGTATTTCTGTCAGTTTATTTCATTGTGTGTTCTTCAGAGACATTAATTCCTTATGATGTTGCTAGTTACCCAAACAGTTTTAGTGGTCAAATATGTTTAAGAAATATTTCTTTACATTACAGTAAAGAATTGGGTTTCTTTACTACAAGACTTATCAGTGTCTTTAATATACCCATATGCATTATGAATTTTCATAAAAAAACATATAACATGTGACAGTACCCAAAGTTTTCAGATCAAGATTTTCTTGGGATAACCAAGGGACTAATATTCTGTAGAAATTGTCAGTAAATATTCCTACTGATCCAGAGATCTCTTTCATGAGGATAGCAAAGATTATTGCAAAATGCAATAAATTACCCCTGTGTTCATTGCATCATTATTTACAATGGCCAAGATATGGAAACATCTGAAGTGTCTGCTGATGAATGAATGGATAAAGAAAATGTAGTATACGTACAATGGAACATCATGTAGCCATAAAAAGAAGGAACTCCTAATATTTGTGGCAATATGGATGAAGCGGTAGGCCATTATGCTAAGTTTATAAGCCAAACACAGAAAGACAAATACTTTATGATCTCACTTATATGTAGACTCTAAAAAAAAAAAAAATTGAACTCCTAGAAACAGAGAATAGAATGGTAGCTGCCAGGGGTTTCAGGGTTGGGAGAATGGAGAAATACTACTCAAAAGGAGCAGACTTTCACTTATACAATTGATAAATTCTGGGAATTTAATGTACATTATAGTGACTATTGTTAATAACACTGAATGGTGTACTCGAAATTTACCAAGAAAGTAGATTTTAAGCATTCTCACCATATCAATAAACAAATAAATAAAAGTAACTATGTGAGGTGATGGATATGTTCATTAGCTTGGTTGTGATAATCATTTCAGAATGTATAGGTATATCAAAACATGTTCACCTTAAATATATATAATTTTTATTTGTCAGTTATACCTCAATACAGCTGGGAAAAAATAAATGGTAGCATGCTATGGCTCTCTTACCATTGAGAATCCCTGGTGTGAATCATTAATTCTTCATCTGTTTATACACATGCTGATTCTTTCACATTTCTTTGGTGCATGCATTCAGCGGTATACCAAAGCTGGCTTGTATTGCCCCACAAGAGACCACTGTTAAGTTTTCAGGAATTTTGCGAGTCAGTTGACGTCATGTTAGTAGCTTGAAAATGACCATGGTGGGAGCATTCACGCCACAGAAATTGGCAAACATGACAAATCTGAGCTTCCTTTTTTGGAGAGGCAGTTGTTGAACATTTACCAGCACACCACTGAAATCTTGAGACAGTACAAGATTAAGGTGAATTTCACATGTTTTCTGCACTCAAGGGTCTTCTTTTCTTTTGAGGAAAAAATAAGAAATGGACCCAAACAAATATCAAACAGAATGGAAAGGGGTTCTTAATAATTACAACAAATACTATCTATCGAAGATTTGCTGTGTGTTGGGCACTGTTCTTAGAGTTCCTTATGTAATACTGACCAAATGCTTAAAAATAACGCCATGAAACAGATGATATTATCCTTATGCATACAACAAAGAAGGAGACACAGAGAGCATAATTTTTTAAAGAAATTATGTGATTAGTAGGTGGCAGCATCAGAATTGTAACTCAGGGTGTCAGAGTTTGGCACCCCAGCTCTGGGCACACGCCTTATCACATCTTCCATGCATTAAGAGATGGTCAGCTACAGCTGTATGTTTGTTCTGATATGGGAAAAAGAGGAGACAGAGCTGAGGAAAACGGCAAACTTTTGCAAACACTTCATTTATGCTTCCAGTGAGTAGACATGGCCCACTCCCCCTACCTGCATGCTCCACACAAGCACGAAGGAGTGAGCTGAGGTGAACCATGTCATCAGAGGCCTCAGCTCCAATTGTCCTTCTCTCTGGCATGGAGCCAGATCCCCTGCTTCAGTCTGTGTCGTTTTTCTCTGAGGTATGCACAAAGTAGAGGTTACTCATGTCACATCTGTTCCTGCTTTGTGGGTCCATTGGAAAAAAAAAAAAAAAAGGCACTGACTTTATTTTCCAAGAGAGACCCTTTAAGAAGGGCTGGATGCAGAGTGGCCAGGAGGGAAACCTGTGTACGTCCTTAAAAGTGATTCTTTCAGCTTCAGCATTCATAAAGCATATCTTGGCATATGTGTTCAGACTCTAATGATTCCCCCCGACCCTTGCTCAAGTTTAAGATTTCACAAACGTCACAATGCTAAATTCCTTCTCTGCAAAGGAAATTGGACGTCTATGTCTATATTATACACCTGTATGCAAAATCTTCACAGATAGGATTGGCTTTTCTATGGTTTTTCACCAGAACAGCTTCCAGCTTTAAAGCAGCCTTCTATGTTGGGTCCTGGTTTTTCTAACTCAAAGGCTTTCTTCTGCTAAGGGCCTTTATTTGAAATAGTGTTTTTAGGGAGCCGTATTTCTAAGATTCTTCCATATCTTATGTGTTCTCTATTTAAAATATCCATGGTACACAGCTGGATATGGTTATAGGCAAATTCTAGGTCTACATGTCGATTCATATTTGAAAGTAAACTGAAAAAATGTGGACAATTTTCAGGTCAACGTGCACACGACTTCTTGAAATGGGGCACAATGTCTGGCTATAGGGCTGATTTCAGAAAACCTGGATATTCTTTTCCTCTTCTCTTATGGCAATTTAGTAGTAATTCGGTTACTAAGTAGATATGCAAAAGCCTCATGGTTGTATAGAGCAAGGCTCTTTATCTTTAGGGGACAGAGGAACCACTGAACTGCTAAGCTACAGAGTGTTACACTGTGGTCTATGTTTTCAGGAGGCTCCCTCTGATAACTGTAGAGAATGCGTTAGGTGGGTAGACCCTGAAAGGAGAGATCAGAGAAAGGCTGAGGAAACAGGACATTATTCATACTTGTCACCAAATTAGTTAGGAGTGAGGAGAGGTCTTCCTTGTGGTCAATCTTGACTGCTCTATTTGAAACAAGCTCTTGACTCTGAGCATCTGATGCAGGGTTGTAACATTCCTACCTCCCTGCCCTGGGTAGCTAATTCTCTTCGTATGCACTTAAGTCCTGTCTCTCCAACTGTATACCTAAAGTTCTTTGTGGTTACGAAGTATGCTTTGCAATTATACATGTCCTCCTGTTTAGGCCAATGCTTTCTACTCAATAAGTAGTTTTTTTTTAATTTTTATTTATTTTTGACAAATAAAAATAGCATATATTTCAGATGCACGGTGATGTTTTAATATATGTATATATTGTGAGATGATAACCACAATCAAATTAACATATCCATCATTTTCCATAGCTACCATTTTGTTTTTGGGGTGAGAACATTTGAGATTTACTTTCTTAGCAAATGTCAGGTGTACATTGTTATTAGCTCTTGTCACCACGCTGTTCATTAGGTCTATAGAATTGATTCATCTTATGATTGGAAGTTTGTACCCTGTTCAATATCTCCCCTTTTCTCTTACCTCCCAGCCTCTGGTAGCCACCATTCTACTCTCTGTTATTATGAGTTCAACTTGTTTTTTTTTTTCTATTTTTGTTTTTTTTAGATTGTACATATAAGTGAGATCAGTATTATTTGATTACACTGTTGCTCATAATTCTCTCTCTCTTTTTCCTTCTCTCCTCCTACCCCCTTTCCTCACCCTTTGAACAATCTACATGGGCCATCCTTGACAATTTGATATGCTGGATACATTGCAGTTCTATATGTCCATTTATTCCTTGAGACAGATCTACACATTGGAGACAAAATACCTGAGTTTCTATTTCCACCTCTGCAACCTCTCTTGTATGACTCATGGCAAATGACTCATGGCAGATCACCAACCAATCTGTGCCTCAGCTTTCTTGTCTGTGAAATATAATTATTAAATTAAATATATGCCAAGGGCTTAGGAGAGTGCCTGGCATGTATTAGGCATTTAATACATATAACTTCATTTTCCCTCCCAAATTTTTGTACCACTTTTTGGTCTGTCTAGCTACCTCATTGCCCTTTGTCTTTTGGCAGATCTCATCTTGCTTGCTTATAAGGAAACAAAAATAAATTAATACAGAGCAATTGTAATTTCATTAAAAAAAAAGACACGCTTGGTTGGGAAAAAATGACATTTTGTTGTTTTGTACCACCTGACTATGACAGGTGATTAAAATACACCTGTCATAGTGTATTTTGGGGCGCCTGGGTGGCTCAGGCGTTAAGCGTCTGCCTTCAGCTCAGGTCATGATCCCAGGGTCCTGGGATCGAGCCCCGCATTGGGCTCGCTGCTCGGCAGGAAGCCTGCTTCTCCCTCTCCCGCTCCCCCCGCTTGTGTTCCCTCTCTCACTGTGTCTCTCTGTCAAATAAATAAATAAAATCTTTAAAAAAATAAAATAAAATACAGTGCCCTGTCTTCATTTAATGGGCCAGTTACTTGGACATGTTTATGTCCTGCAGCAATTCATTTGAAAACAAATGGATCTTCACTAAGTGCGATATGGTTTACCAAAAGAAGGGGACAATTGGAAAGAGAGTTATGGAATGCCATTCATTATGTATTCCTCACTCAGAGTTACCCGGAGAGTGTCTGTATGGCTTTATTTATTGAACACCCGTTTACTGAATACCTTCAAGGCTCCACACCTGGCAGGAGGTGCTGTAGGTGGACTTTAAGGTGAAAGACAGTGTCTTTGATCCAAAGGCATCCATCAAGTAAGAAGACAGACATGCTAAAGCTAAATGATGTTGCACTTGGAAGGGTTTTCTGCTGTGAAGGCAGGATGCTTTGGGAACACAGGGAAGGAAACAAGATGCAGAGGAGGCTTCCCAGTGGGTGCGATGAGCATATGAATGGAAGCAATGGAAACTTGTGCAGAGTCAGTGCCGCAAGAACCCTTACAGGCTGTCTGGCCCAAGACCTCCCACTAGAAACCAGGACACTAAAGGCTAGAGAAACATCTGAGCTCAAGTAGCACACTCCAGGAAGCTGAAATGAGAATCTTTTCAATTTGCATATGGGTCTGTGGGATATGGGCAGATGTGGCAGAATGGGTTCTCTGGGAACAGACACTGGAATGCAGTTTAGAAGGCAAGATGTTTATTAGGGATCAATCTACGTGAGAGGTGGAGAGCAGGTGTGGAATCGATAGAGGGAGAAGCACAGCCAGCAAGGCCTGACCCAGGCTCAGCCCGTCCAGAGAAGAGCTTGTCAGAGTGTCCCACATTAGGTGCAAATGGCTGAGACCTTATACCCCTCTCTCAGTCTCTGGAGGCAGACTTCCCCAGCAGGGTGTGAGCTCCATGAGGCAGTTCTCTGCAGCTGGGGTGGGCCCTGAGTTGCTGGCAGTTGGAAGCTCTCTGGTGACAGCATTCCTGGTACGTGGGTAGCATGCTCTTCCTCAAAAGGGATCTGGGTGGTATATGTCTGTACCTATCGGAACAGAACTGGATTCAACTAGTATTTATTGAAAACTTACTATGTGCCGGGACAATTTTACATACATGATCTCATTTGATCCCCCCAGCCAGCCTTGGAAGAAAGTGTTCTTATGCTATCTTTAAGTTAACAAATTTATGGGCCAGTTGCTTCAGAGCCGTGAAAATGTCAGTGGCAAAACCACCTTTCAGGTGAGCATCCCAAGGGGCCTGAGAGCATTTACTAGCATCATTTGTATCTGAGATGAGCAGCAGACACTGCAACAACCATTTGTCTCAGGAGGAAGCACAGACAGAGTCAGGCTATGGTTTTGTTTAAGGCAAACTGAAATCTCGGTCGCAAGGGCCAATGTCTGAGTCCACTTCCTCCCCTGAGGAATTTACAGAGATCACTTTTAATCTGCAAACGCAGGCTCCAGCTTTGGGAAGAGACCCCTCAAATTGGCCACCCCAACCCCTTCATCCAAATCAGGAATCTCATCTACAGTGCTATAGACAGATTGCTTGAATATTTCTAATGACTGGACACTCACAACCTCACAATGAAGCACTCCCTGATTGGAGTTCTGCTCCCCACCTGGGAAAAAAGCAACCTCCCTTCCCTGTGGCTGTCTTTTCAGATAAGTGAGAGCAGCTTTCATGCAAACTGCTCCTCTTTCCCCCAAATTGCTAACCCTGGCTATGGCACTATGAGCTTGGTTGGCATACCCCACCTCTCAGGTTTCCTTCCTCGTTCATGCAGTGGAGTTAAGTACATCCACTTAGTGGGATTGTGAAGCTTAAGTGAAACACTGTATTTACTCGGTAAGCACTCAATAAACAGCAATCATTATGGTCCATGCCACTGGTCTTACATTTATTCTCATGGTAATTCTCATGGTGAACGAACTAGAGGGCACTTTAGTTTATATGGACACAATATTCCAGTTACAAAGATCATGAATGCACATAAATTTATTTTGTTTATGTTTTTCCCCCCAAATGGAATGTGTGGTGGATCCAGTGAGGGTGCCCCGGTCTCTGTGCACATCAGATTGCGTATGGGGTACAGGAACCCCCTGTACCCTAAGGCTTTCTACTGGGCATGTTTAAATATGCTAGATACTTTGGATTCATATCCCCATATTGTATGGAAGTAAAGTGATAGCCTCATCCCAAATCACGCACATAGAGCCAATACTTGAATTTAAGCATCCTCTTTCTTATGTCCCAGAGGCACTGCATGATGTACGGGTTGTGGCCTTCTTGGAAAATCTCATGGATTGTCTCCCTAGAGGGAGGGAGACTTCTAATACACACACACACGCACACACATTTTTGTTTAATTTCAGGAGGCATATAACGCCCTAAAATGAGAACTCCTCACTTAAAGACACTTTGGTTAATAGTCTCAGTAATTCAGAAATCAAGCTGGTAGGGAATAATTTTGTGATCTCCTGAGTACAAAGAATAGAATTGGCAGAGAAATACTAAATGGGTAGTGGATCCATTGTAAGAGAATCAGTGAAACTTATATGAAAATTTCACATCCCTTCTATATTAGGAGAGGCTAATGTTCTTGGAATAAAGAATGAAATCACAGGCACTCAGAACAGAGCTCCTAATTTTAAAGCTAATGCATGTTCTATTAGCTGCATATGTCAGAACGCTCTGATTCATAATTCCATGAGGCCCAGAGCTATCTGTCCCAGGGGACAACAGAAATAGAAAGGAGAAAAAAAAATCAGATGTTTGTTATGTCTTTGGCCAGGCCCAGACACATGGCAATGTTTGTTTGTTTCATATGACTCTGTTCTTTTAGTCATCTCCTCTCCATGCAAACCTGCTGTTATTACCTAGATTCGAGGCATCTCTTTTCCCTCTCTCTTAAACTATTATAAGAACTTCTCAATTCTAGTTGTCTCTCTGCCTCCCTGCCTCTAGATCTCCCTACTTTCTTATATATCCTCCATATGAATCTTGCCCAAATTCAGGGCTTCTGCCATAGGTTGCACATGCAGAACTGGTTAAAAGTACAGAGTACTGAGCCACACCATCAAAAACTGAGGTTAGCATAAGGTTTGACTTTGAGCCCCGGCATCTGCATTTATAATTAGTGACCTCATTGATTCTGTGGCTCAGTCATGTTTGAGAACTTTCTCTAAGACATACTAGTCACCTTTCTACAGTTCTCCAACCTAGAGTATGCTGTGCTAGTTGTTCATGGTAGCTCTTTAGCACCATAGCACTCAACACAACTGTCTAGTCTTCCATGGCCTTCCACAAGAAGTCCTACCACAGCCAGCACATTTCATTTCTGAGGTATTTTCCTGAAGATTTATGACTTCCTGAGGGAGAGCAATGTAGTATAGCAACAACATTGCACTTGAAAGAAGCCCGTTACACAGGTCTCCTCTCCCAAGGATCTCCTCCTCACCTTCAGCCCGTCTAGGTCACTCCCATCTCTCGAAGCCGACTCTTCCTCCGCAGTGCCAGTTTTTGCTCTGGTCTTCCTCTCACCTTAATTATGCAGAGGGATCCTTTCTTCCTCATGATACCTGGCCGGGAATGAGGGCTGACTTCTGCTATAAAGGACATCTTTTAAAAAGAAAGCTCTCTCTCTCCAAAGCGATTCATATATCAATTGCCAAGAGGGTATATCTCTTTCCAACTCATTACAAGACTATTACCTTGTATAGAACTCTTATGAGTTCTATCCCTCGCCTGCCTCCCACCTTCCATGGCCCCACCATAACCTAAAGGATTGATTCTCACCTATAGCTGCATGTGACATTTATCTGTGGAGTTAAAAAATATATATGAAGGGGCGCCTGGGTGGCTCAGTCAATAGACTCTTGATTTTGGCTCAGGTCATGATCTCAGGGTCCTGGGATTGAGCCCTGCATCCAGCTCCATGCTCAGCACAAGAGTCTGGCTGGGGATTCTCTCTCTCCCTCTGCCCCTCGCCCACCACTCTCCTCGAGCGTATGTGCACATACACTCTCTCTTGCTCTCAAATAAATAAGTAAAATAAGTAAATAACTAAAAAAATATATGGGTACCTGGGCTCTGATGCAGACCATGAAATAATTTTCTGAGGAAGGACCTGCAACACAGATATTTTTTAAATGTTTCTCAGGTGATTTCCAGTGTATAGCCAGGGTTCAGAGTTACTAATTTTAAAACACTCCAGACTCCTACACCTGGCCCTGGTTCCCTTTCATAATTCAGACTTAATTACTAACTTAATTTAAGTTAATTAACTTAAGTAACTTAATTACTAAACTTCATTTCCAGTTTTATGCCCCTCTCATAGCCATCACATTCTACGTACCAGTCATAACTCTGGGAGGTCTCCAACATGAAAAACAACATGGATCCTTCAAGTATGGATGAAAACGCCACGTCTTCCATCAATCAAGCAACTCCCCTTCTGAACTCCCCAGCCCTTTCCTTTCATCTATGCCTCACTCATCACAACACGGCCGTTCTCTCTCACATTAGAGTTTTCATATTCCTGTACCTTCCTCTCCATTAGCCCATCAACATTCTTTATTATAAGGCATTAAAATTAGCATTTGTTCTATTTTAGTTGCTATATTAATACAACCTGTATTTGATGAATAGTCTTATTAATGGAAAATTTAAACATCCATCACACTACATTTATAACACTTAAGCTTCCCATGCCTTACAGGAGACAGCAAAATTAGGTGTAAAAATGGTAAAACCAAAAATAGGTGATTTCAAAATTGACAGAGATCTTTACATGCTAGAGCTGAAAGGACCTGAGAGATCACTTCTACCACCTTATCATACAGATCAATACAAAAAAGACCAAAGAGAGGAAGGAATTGACTAAGCTCATACAGGCAGTTCTTAGAGAGCTGGGATGAGGCTCCAGATGACCCTGATAAGCACTCCCATTGCTCTCTCTACTCTACCAGGCCAAATAATTCACATGTAAAGCATCCACAGACATAGTTATTTTATAGCCCAAGAAAGTTTACTCTGAAAGCAATTAGATGGCATTTTACTGTGCCATACATGGCTGGGGAAAAAATAGATTTTGAGGAAAAGAGGTATAGGTTTTTTGTCCCTATTATAACCATCACCAAACATCCCAATGCACTTTGTATGAAACCCTGCCATGGATAAAGCTCAATTCATCACAAACACATCTGAATGCATCAAGTAAACATGAGTCAAAGCTCCAACTTAACCTGAGGCTTTGAAATCTTTCCTTAGAATCCAGATGGGTTTTCATGTGTAGTGATCCAAGAACATGATTTAGCATAAAGAAAATAAGACTAATTAGGGCCTTCTACATTCCAAGCATGATGCTAGATGCTTTAAGGAAAACTGAGATGTCTATGTCATGGTGAGTGCCATCTTGAAACTTCCAATCTAGTTTGGGAAAGATCAACACAAATATCCAATTGCTTCAAACTCAAGCCAATAAGAATAAATAAATCATGTATGGATGTATGGTGCAGAAACACATTTGCTATTTAAAACCAAATTGCCTTCTCAGGAAAGTAGGGCCTGCCAAGTGAGAGACATTTTAGTTGTTCAGAGCATCTTATTGGGTTTGTCATCCTAAGAAAGTCTGGAACTGAGTTCAGGGATAGGAACTAGAAAAGACCCAATTCACTCGATCTTCCTTGAGAGCAACATTCTTATCCAAAGCTCTTTACAAGTCCTCATTTTTAGGAGTTTCATCAGAAGTCATAGAACCTGCTTTTCCCCGCTTTAGGTATTTAATCATCATATGAACCAAGAAGAGCAAAATGGAACCATCAATTCAGTCCTTAAACAAACAATAACATTTGAGATGAGGTTGTCTGTATATTATGGATTCCAGGCACCAAGTTATTGCTTGACTTGTCCTTTACCTTGAGGGTTTTCCAGGTATACTAACAAAGTCTCTTGCCAAGGAAGGGCTTTCTTCCTTACATGCTATTTGTCCTTTTCGATGCTTGTTGGGCTTATGATGCATTATCTATTATGATCTCTCAATAAAAGCTTCTGCCTCATATACTGGGCTTCAGTCACGGCTGAAAGCACGATGGAAATTGTTTTTTTTTTTCTCCCATTATCATTTATCTTTTCCTTTACTGCCCTAAAGAGGTGCTAACATGACTCTTAGCAACGAAGGGCAGTTTTTCTTATCGTGGCCTGGGTTTTAGCATGCTAATGTAAGATATCAGGGTGATGCTAAATTATTCCATTTGTTTAAAAACTGACACATAAAAGGTATTTCACATGGCAGCACCAACCAAATCATATCTGACCTGCCCCACTGGTGACATTTATGGAGAAACAGGGCTATTGTTGGCTGGTTGCAGAGAGGAAAGTGTCTTTGTCATATAATTGATATTCCCAAATCCTATAAACATCATGCTCTCTTGAGAGCTATATTTTAGAGTCTGGTGAGCTCATGTTTTGTTCACAAATTTTAGGGACTTTGCAGGGGGATTTGGAGTTCTGGATTCTTCTGGCTTCTGAATACCAAATACTCAGGACTGGATGCTTGATTTTCTGTGCCTCTGTGAATATAACCTCAAATGCCAAGATTTGAATCAGATATATCAGAAGGGTAGTTTTGAGGGGCGACTGGGGGGGTCAGTCAGTTAAGCATCTGACTCTTGGTTTCAGCTCAGGTCATGATCTCAGGGTCCTGGGATTGAGCCCTGCATCAGACTCTGTGCTCAGTGGGGAGTCTGCTTGGGATTCTCTCACTCCTCCTTCTGCCCCTCCCCCCCTCAAATAAATTAGTTAATAAAATCTTTTTTTTAAAAAAAGAGGAGGGTAGTTTTGACTCCTGAAATGATACAGAACAGTGATTCACAATACCTGGTGTGCATAAAAATCGCCCAAAGAGCTTACTGAAATAGATTCCTGGACCTCTAACCAGTAAGAGTCTGATTCAGTGGGCCTAAGGTAGGGCCTGAGAGTTTGTTTTTCTCAGAAGCCTCTAGGTGATGCAAGTATGCTGGTCCACATATTCAAATAAGGGCATAGGCTAAGTTAGGTGACAAAATATAAGATGACCCTTCTTTCAGATGCACACTGTTTATTTTTTATAATTTCCACCACAGCTAGAACCCTTTTGCAAGGTTTGCTGTTTTTCAGTTGCTCAAACTAATCAGGTATCCTGAAGCCTCTAGTGTTTTGCACCTGTTTTATCTGTCTAGAACCTCTTTCATTATCTGTTGGTGTGGCTCATTTTTCAAGCCTCAGTTTAAAGGACATTTCCTATGAGAAGACTTTCCTCACTTCTTTATATTGCTGAGTCCCCTCTACTTCTGTGTTTCCATAGCATCCTGGACTTTCTCTATTTTTCAGCACCCTTTCATATTGTTTATTTAATTGTATGTCTAACCACCTAGATTGTAATCTTCATGAAGTTCTAGACTTTTTCCAATAAGCTCACTATTAATGTCTTCAAAACCAACCAATAGGATTAGCACATGGTAGCTGTAATATAACTCTTTGTTAATTTCACAAAAGGGCTCAAACTCCCATTTTAAGGGATAGGAGAAGAACTGATGAAGTTCTAGAAAAGAATAGAACACTTCAGGACAGAGCCACACAATGCTTCAGAAATTATCTAATTTGGTTAATTCATTGTATTGGTAGGGAACTAAATCCCAGAGAGGAAAATAGGATGGGTCTAATATGTTCCAACTAGTGCTCACTCTATTCTTATCTCTTCTCCCTAGCCCCAACTTTATGAAATTTGAACATACCTAAAGAGACGACAAGAATTCTTTGTCCAAACAGAAACTGAGTTAAATCCAGGTGACATAGAGGCTACTTAACACCTGTTTTCTCTAGGCTTCATCCCAAAAGAGTATGAAGGGAGGGTACGTTGCTATTATTACCTGAAATTGGCTAGCTCATTGTTCCTTCTGACATAGCTGCAAGACCTCAGTTCACCTCCCTCCCATAAATCCCTATGTTATTTCTGAGTGTCCTAGTTTGAGTGCTCTGAAAAGCAGACTCTCATTCAAGATTTGCATGCAGGTGGTTTATTGGAGAGTGCCCTCCGAAACACCTGTAAAGGAGTGAGGGGAGCAGGATTGGATAGAGAAAAGTCAAACTGTAACTTGGTAACATATGAGGAGAACTAGAACTCATTTCTCTACAAGTTGTCAGAAACAGAAGGGCAAATCATTTCCCTTGATATGGTCCTCTATTTTTTATTATCTAACCAAATGTTCACAAGATAGACCCAAAGGATGCTGCTTCAGAATAGGTTCCTACAATTAGTGAGATTCTGGGAATGAAGATGCCAGGGCTAAAATATATTGAATATTATGTTATAGATTATACATGCACTCTTATTTATTTATCACCATAGTTTTATGGGGTTGATTTTACCAGCTAGATAAGAGATAAATACCTCTTACCAGCTAAGTAAAAAAAAAAAAAAAATGAGATTGAAAATGACCAAGAATTTTTCAAGAATCTTACACATCTACCAAATGGAGTAGCTAAAAATTGAACCTAGATTTGTCTAATTGCATAAAAGCTCATGATTGTAACTGGACTCAGTGGCTAGAATTGTGAGGAGACTTGAAACCAATGCTATATGAGAAGCAATAAAAGAACTGATGAATATTTAACAAGGAGAGGTTCTAGCTTATGAGAGAAGGGGAGAAATGATTAGCATTTTCAAGTCTTTGCAAGGTTATCATCTTTATAGAGAGAAGATCTGTATTGAGGGAGATTAGGACTGAATCAAGGCATTTGGGGCTGAATACCTCAGAGATATTGGAAGTTCAGTTGCAGTCCATTGCAGTGAAGCAAATATCATCAAAAAAAAAATGTACATGCCTTAATTTAAAAATACTTTATTGCTTAAAAATGCTATCATCTAAGGTTTCAGGAAGTCATAATCACTGATAACAGATCACCAGAACAAATATAATAGTAACGTAAAGGCTTGGAATATTGAGGGGATTACCGAAATATGACAGAGACACAAAGTGTACAAACGTTGGAAAAATAGTGCCAATGGACTTGCTTGAGGCAGGGTTGCCACAAACGTTCAATTTGTAAAAAACATGTATCTATGAAGTGCTATTAAAGCAAAGGGCAGTAAAAGGAGGTATGCCTGAATTAGGATTGGCATCCTGATTGTTGGAATTGTTAAAAATGTGGCAGAGATGCCTACGGGAGCAATAATCACATAATCATTATATATGATGATAGGAACTCAAAGAACTTACAATTTGATAAGATAAGGAGTAACAGGCAATCAGATAAGTGCCTCAGTCTACTGAAGCTGGACACTTACATGGTGGTCCTGTTAGTGGAGAAACCAAGTACTCAGTGAGAATGGTCAAATCCAGCACTTCCAAACTATATTCTGCAAAGTCTGTGTTTCCCAGCATGCCAATAGGTGGCCATAAGGAAAATAGTTCTGCAGTCAAATGGGTTTGGAAAACAATTAAAATCAAACGAATGTCTTTTCAGCTAGATTTCAGAGCTTTGAACATGGGTGTCGTGGCTCTCTAAAGAATTAATATTGTAAGCATTTAAACTTACTCGATTAGGAAACCCCCTTTCCATGAAAACTTACTAATACCCAGTTGGGGGAATGCCAGTGAGGTGGTGATGTCTGAGGTTCTGTCTTATCCTGAAACCTAATTCCTGAAGCATCAAATGAGTCAAGGAACATAGAATTTCGTACTAATCTTGGAATCGGGTCACTATGTTTTCTTCAACAATTTCCTTCCCTTTCTTGAGTCTTGGTTTAGTGTCCCTGACTTAAAAAAAAAAAAAAAAAAAGTATTCCTGAGACTTTTCACCTCCAATATTTTGTGGTTTAATGGAGGCTTCAGGGCATCAAAGGGGAATTTCACCTACTTGATAGATCTCTGGGGCCTGACTTCCTCTAATGCTATCGAGTTTCCAACCTGGTGGCTTTGAGCGAGTGCATATTGTTTTCTGGTTCCTATTCTGTTGGATAGCAGCTTGAGAATGGGAAGCCAAAAAGACCTCCCATTCTGAAGGTTTCCAAATTAGTTTTGCAGACCTCAGCAATTCAGAGTGTTTGAAGACACTGTAGAGATGTGCAGCTCTGTGGTTGACCCCTCTCAAATAGTACATAATTCTGAAAAACTTGGAGCTCCTCCATAAAGCCATATTTCAGTTGCACATTTTAGGCATGAGATTTCAGCCAAAAGCCATAACATAACACCGCCGAGGATTTTTTTTTTTTACTTGCAAAAATATGCATTTGGACACAACCTAGGAACTTAGAATTGCAGGAATTGAAAGTACTTTCTATGTTAACCAAAGTGCTACAGGTCAAATGATAAATCAAAGAAATGTAGAGTTTGATACCTTCCTAGAGATTTCCCTGTCCATAGTCCCATACAAGGCTTCAATCTCCCGTATATCTCTGTGAAGTCATTGCTTAACTCCTTGATCACACTTATTATAAAAAGCATGCAATTTCTGAGGCAGACCAATGAAAATCACACATCTCTTATCATGAGGATGGGCTCTCTTCTCTTAAGTATGTGTTCTGTTACACATATCTGTATTTCCTACTCAGCATTCTGAGGATACAATGGGGAAAAAAAAATCTGTTCTCTCCTCCGTGAAGTGATTTGAGCTTTGAAAGACAAAAAAAAAAAAAAAAAAGCATCCCCCTCCACCATCTCTAAACAGAGTTTCAATCTTTCAACATAATCATTCCTTGCCCCTTCATTGGAAGTATTGTGAGCAATCAAAATAACCAATATAAAGCACAGTCCTTGACTTCAAAAAGTCCCAGAGTCCTAAAACCTAGCGATGCTAATGACCTGCACACTAATGATCTTGAACTCTCTACTTCATAACAGGGAGCCCCAGCTTCCTCATTTTAAAATAATAGAGAATCACAATTATATCACAGGATTGTTATGGGGAATAAATGAGGCAAAATACACGAAGCCTTCTCCATGGTATATTCTACTGCACTTCTCTCTTTATACAAACCTAATATGACATGACATGACTTCATACCCTTTTATCATTCAGTGCTCCTGCTTGTCTCCCAGAAAGCCCAGCTTTGGAGGTAAACATAATTCCAGGTAAATGGCAGGGCTGGAGTCTCACCCCCATGATTTTGGCCCTTACACTTCGATTAAATGAAACTACTCTGCAGTATTAAAATGTTTCATTTCTCTTCAGACATTGTAATGCAGACCAAAGAAGGACCTTGAATACTTTTCAATACAATCTTAATATTGGTGAGAGTACATTTGAAAAAGTCAAAGCAGCCAGTGTGCTTGGACACTAACTAATTTCCTTAAGGATTATGTTGTTATGCACTCAGTGTTCTGAAATGCCAGTATCTGCAGACGCAGTTTGATTACTTTGCCTTTTTTGTTTCAATGATTCTTTAAGAAGAGTGATCATTTTTCATTATGGAAGAAAAACTCATATGCTCTGGACTAACATAATAGAACAAATAACAAAACATCATCTCTCTGTGAAATCTGACGTCAGATTTAATCATGCAGGAGGCAATGCAGGTCACTGGACTGGGACGCAGGGGCCTGAGTCTGGTCCCCTCTCTGCGTTGAATTGACGCATGGCTTTGGAAAGCCAAAGATTGGTCTTTTGTAATCCTTTGTCTCTCATCTCTTCATTAAGGGGTAGGTGATATTTAAGGACAATTTTACCTCTTTATTTCTAGTGTTTACAATAGGAAAGAACCTAACCAGGAGAGCTGCACCCAGTGGTCAGCCCCAAAAGCTTCCCACCTAAGGGAGCTGAAAACACTCAATTCTAGAGAAGCAACTTGCCCAAGATCTTTCCAAAACAAATTACCTGCCAATCAAGGACCAAAATGTATGCTTCTTGCCTCCCAGGGAAACCATCTTTCTGTTCCATCCCTCTGCCCCTCAGATATGGGCTTCCCAATTTCTCTTGTCTTACCTATCTACACTTCCGCATCGATAAGAAATAAAGATGTAGAAAATGCTGGTATGGCATTCACAAACAGGGAATGATGCCTTGAGTTTTAGCTCTTGCTTTAGACGACTTTTATATCTGAAAGCTTTTTCCCTTCTCTTAAAATTATTCTATAACACGGTGAAAATTCTCTCCCAAAACAAAGTTTTCTGATTTGTATGATATAAACTACAAAGTTTTCTGATTTGTGTGATATAAACTGCTTTGAATTTCTCTTGCAAAGCCTGTTTGATTAAAACTATGGAATGGTGTTCTGTCATGGAAAAAAAGGTAGGGGTAAGGTGTATTCAAAGTCTGTTGACTCTGAAGGTTAGGAGTTCTGTGACTTTGAGGAAAAATTTCACCAGAATAAGCCTGTTTCCTTACATAGTAGGCATATAAAAAGCCCCAGTTTCCTTATATAAAAAGATAACATTTCCATCTCCAGAGTTGTTGTAAGTCTTAAATTAGATAGGATATTAAAATCCCTTGCATAGTGCCCAGCATACAAAGGATCTCAGTAAGTACACAATAGGTATTGTAAGTGAGATTTGAACCAAAGCAAAATTTCATAAACACTACTTCCCTTCAGTGAGGTTTACCTGAACTACTTCTAGGTAGAGCTCCTAATTCCAAATATGTATCTAAAAAAAAAAAAAAAAAATCTTTCAACACTTAAATTTATATTTGGGGATGTGAACTATCACCAGCTTACAAATCAGGTTCACCTACTCTTCCTGCAATATAGTTCAATTATGTATTGATTTTATACTACCTTTTTTTACCATAAAAAGAAAATTGTAAAAACTCTACATTTAAATGATACTGTATATATTCTCTAAATTTGCAAAAGAGACATCCACAGGAAGAACTGGTAAGGGAATTGCAAGATCTGATTCCTATCACTGCAGTCCTTGGGCCAACAGACAAGAGGGGAGAAAAAAAGTTCCCTGTATAGTCCCAAGTATAAGGGAGTCAAGGCCATGTCAGTACCTCAGCAAGGACTTGATCATACACCTGCAACAATGCAATTAAACAGGTGGACAGCGGCTTGCAGCTTTCAGAAACATTTGTACAACGTAGTGGGTTATTCAAAGGAAAACAGTCAGTTTCTTTCTCCTTTAGTGCCAGAAAGTTCCAAAAGGGTGAGGGGAAAAAAAAAAAAAAAGCACTCCAACTCTGTGTCAGGCTCCATGTCAGGTACTTTACAATCATCATCTCATGAAATCATCACAAGAACTCAGTGAGTTAGATATTTCAATGCCCATTTTACAGATGAGAAAGCTGGAGCCCAGAGAGTAAAAGTCACTTTTTTTTTTTCAAATTCTCATAGCTTGAAAATTTAAATCTACCTTAAGTTTGAAATGGTTCTAGCAAGATTTGAAATCACACTTCTTGGTTTTCTTGACTGGAATTCTATTATTTAAATGTTAGGGCTACAGAAACCTAGAATTTAGAGATTGATTTCATTGCACATGTGTTATTTTGTTGTCTCATATGCCACCATTTCCACGTCCATGCTATTGCTAACCTTGAACTTTCTTCAAGTCTTTGCTTAAATTCCACCTTCTCAACGAAGCCCACATTGTCCACCATACTGAACTTTGCAATACCTCTGCCAGCTTGCACAACCCATTTACCCTGTCTACATTGTCTTCTTTTACCACAGATCTTTTTAATGTATAACAAGCTATACAGTTTTATATTTTATATTTATTGTTCCTTGTATCTTCCTCTAGAATATAAACAACAAAAGGGCAGGGATTATGTCGACTTTTGCTTACCAATGTATCCCACTCATTTATAACAACACCTGGAACCTTTAAAGAGCTCAATCATATTTGTTGCATGAATTCCTAATTAAGCATGCCATTCTATCTATTGTTATCAAATATGGCTTCAGAATCCTTCTCAACATGCCCTTATGGTTAGCTACTGTCATTGGATCTGACTTGTAATTTTAAATGAAATTCAAATACTGTGCTTCTGGTTCCTTTTCTATAAAATGAATATGTAGGTGGTCCCATCTACCATAGGCTGAGGAGGACTAAGTGAATTAATGTCTATAAAGTGATTAGCACAGTGTATGATCTGTAGTAGGCACTCACTTATTTTTTTTCTCTTATTTACTGGCTTTCATTTATTTGGCCTACAGCTTATGTATCTAAATAGTTCTAGTTAAAGCAATGTAAGAATCTGTATAATCAAGAGAGTCATCTTGATTTTCCACATCATTCTGATATGGGAAACTTTATTACAACCCCACAGAAGCCTTCCTCAATCTTTTAATGCAAAACCGTTTGTTTACTCACTTTTATTCCCATAGTACCTAGTATCTATCAGCCTTTATAGCCTGTTTCATGTTTATTAGCTGCCTTATCTACAGGATGTTAACTCTTCAAGGGCAGTGCTTATGTCTTGTTACTTTCTTTACTCCATTCTCTCAAATGGTATCTGGCTTACAGTATACATTTAGTACATACTTATTATATGATTAACATCACTACAGCATGTTGGTGCAAGACATGAACATGGAAATTTCTAAATTTCATTTCTATGACACACATGGGAATACTGAGGCTCACAGAATAGAAATGAATCAAAGAAATGATACAGCTAGTTATTGTCCTAATTAAGCCTAGAACCCAATTTTATAAACTCTAAATCTTTTCCAGTATAACATTTCCACTTTCAATTAGATATGCCTTGACATAATTCATTAACTTGCTTTTGTTTCCTTTAATTTCATGGTTAACCTTGAGGATGCACCTCCATTAAAAGTCCAAACTTTTAGAAACAAATTCCTACTGGATGATTCTACATAAAGGGATCTACACAGGGTTGACAATTTATAATATCTAGCCTGTGACTGAACTGACTAATCCTTTGGGAAGGCTGAGTCACTAAGTCTCTCCTAGAATCAGAGGATGTAGATATGCCTGTGTGCTTAAGAGGAGAGAAGCTATTTCCTTTGAATCTGTTTGTCTCCCAGATAACAGTCAGAGACTTATATATAACAGACCCTCTTACACATTTCCTACCTTGAATTACATCTAGTAGGACCTCCCACCAACTGTGGGAATCTCTCCACTCATTGCTTAATTGTCCAGTGTTCACCCAACCTCAGCTTCCATACATCAATAACAGAGTACTTACTGCTTCCGAAGAGTCATTGTGGGGCTATTAGCTGCAGTAAATTTAACTGAGAAATGCCTCATGGTAACTTTGACCTATTAGCCAGAGTTCTTTTGTCTGGACCACAAAGCACATCATCCCCCCCAATCCCAGAAGACCATTTGATATTTGGAAATGGTGACCACTGCCTTTCCCCCTACCCTCAACATGCCAATCCAAGTCATCTCTCCTCCAGGCAAAATGTCCTTCTGGCTCAAGCTATTTTCATTGGGTAGTAAACCAAAAATATTTGGTCCCTTTCTTTCCTTTGATGGCAAAATCCCTTTGATTTACCGTAAAAGATTGTTTTTGGACTCACAAAATGAAAGGGTGAGTTGACCAATAACAAGCATATCATTCAATGGTGTCTTTCAGAGACAGTCTCATTCCACATCTTTTAAGTGGTATGTGGGAAAGGAAAAGTAAAAGGAAATAGCATTTATCAAATGCCTACTATGTTTTGGTCACATCACATTGATTAAGTCTTGGGATCCTCCCAATGTCCTTTGAAGTACATAGTATTATACCACATTTTATAGGTGAGAAAGCTGAAATTCAGCAGTTTTAAGGAACTTGCTCCAAACCAAACATCTAGAAAGTGGTAGAGCTGGAATTTGAACCCAAGTCTGTAGAATTCCTTAGGTTGTTCTCCTGGCACTCTGCCCAGATGTCTCCTATCTCAGGGTGCAAAACTGTGGTCAAAATTCTGCTTCTTTTATTTGCTGTGAATACCTCCCATGAACCATAAACAACATCTTCCAGTAAATCTGACATAAATTTACTACAAGGGGCCACAACTGCCCACTTGAATGATGCATCTTCCCCAAAGGTCTGTGTCTGAACATGGTCCCAAAGGGCAGAGCCATGTGGTTACTGATATTCTGTGTAGGAGTACAGAGAAAATTCAAAACTAAATGCCTTACTTAATGTTTTAAACTGATTTTCCCTGTCCATTTTTCCTCTCTATGAATGACATAACCATTGTATCTTTGGCTATACTACCCTCCACACATCTAAACTCTCACTACCAATTCTGCCTACCAAAGACTTCTCATATTTGTACTCTTTTCTTCATCTCTTAATGGAGACTACCCTCCTCATTCATTTGTCCTCATTACTCTAATCCCTCCTACTTGGTCAAGCTAACTGCAGTCATATTTACTCCATTCCCTCCTTTAAAGTGCACCAAGAGAAAGATTTCAGAAATAGATCCAAGCACATCACCTCCCTCTTCAAAAATCTTCAGTGCTAATAGGGGGAAGCAGTCATCATATTTCCTTTTTCAGAAGACTCCACTAAAGTAACACACTGTGCCACTTAGACTAATTTTACTCTCTCCTTCCCAGAGAGGTGGAGTAAACCATTTCTTGACTGGGTGGAGCTAATCTATTGAAAGACTATGAACATTAAGAATTTGCTCTTTCTTCCTTTTCTGCCAGGCACCAGTGTGATATAGCACACTATGACTTAGGACATTCTAAAGTCAGAATGTGCACTTTGCAGACTACAGTTTTCCCTTATCCTGTATCAGTCAGCATGGCTAGGTTTTGCTGCGGTAACAGAAGACCCCCAAATCTAGTGACTTAAAACCATGAGTATTTATTTCTCATGTGTGCTCTATGTCCATGATAGGTAAGCAATAATATAGTTTCATGTCATCTTCACCCCAGGACCCAAGCTAATGGATTAGCAACAATGGACCATTGATGGTCATCAGGGCAGAGGGAAAGAAAACACAGATACAGTGAACCTTTCACTAAGCTTCTGCTCAGACACATGTCACTTCTGCTTATATCCCACTGCACAAACAAGTTTTTTTTGTTGTTGTTACACCTGAGTTAAAAAGAGTGGGGTATTATATCCTGTCACAGGTGGGGTAACACAGAGAAGGGCACCAAATATGAGTGAATAGTAATGCACAATACCACACCTGTAGCTCTCTGAAAGACTAGGGTGAAACAGAGAGTATTTGCAAGCCCATTTAGTCCCATACCTTACCTAATCGTCTAACTTAGTATTTAGTCATTAATAAGAAAAGGCTGACATTTTGAACTGATGCTGAGAAAGGGGAAGTTATTTGTCTCACTCTGCAAAGATTGTGAGCCTCACAGTAAGAACTAGAAGCTAAAGCTCTTTCCACTAAATCAGATTGTTTCTCAAGCTTCATTGCCCATGTCTGGCACAAAGTAGGTGTCTAGCACACGCTTGTAGAACTGAATCAAATTTATATGACCCACTGGTCAATCCTCCCTGAAATGTGTTTTTTCTATTCAATAACTACAGCTTCCACCTGAGTTCTATGGGCTAGGAAACTCCACCACACTCTTAACGCAGAACTTCCACAGTAAATAAATCCCCTATCCTTCACCCAGCCTGTCCAGACACACATTTTGATTCCTATATTGGTGTCATGTCACCAGATCCCCAAAACAATAAATGAAAAACAGACAGATGTCTTAGGAACAGGAAAAGTCTCCACGTGCCACCCCTCATTCTTGGTTTAATGTTAATCCCATTTCCCCGCTTCTAGGCCAACAATCTTCTTCCTCAAGCCCCAATCCCTTCCCTCTCTGGAAGAAAGACTAGGTATTTCTTGAATTCATTTATTGTGTTTTTCCTTCTCTTCAGTCATCTTCCCTGGTAACGTCTTCCATATGTCTGCGAGCCATTGTGTTAAAGAGCTCTGCCCAAAGTCCTTATTTATTCTGAGTGGACTGGAATGGCAGCCTTAAGTCTGGTATTTCCTCACGTTTGACAGCTTGAATTACAGACTTTGGGTACATTTAACGTAATCCATTCATGTGGAATGGCTGTTGTTCCTCTCATAGTAGTTTGAAAATATAAATATTTACAAACCCCTAAGACAAAAGCTCTTACTGACAAGGTCTCTAAAGCAATAGCTCCATGGACAGGAACCTTTCCACTTAGAGTTTTCCACTGACAGAGTCTCAATTCTCCTGGGTCATGTGCGCTCCATTTAATGTTAATGGAATCTTAGTGAAATCACTGGAACTGATCTCTCTACATGTCCAAAGAGGGAAGGGAATAGAACAAGGGTATGGGGGACAGATTTTCTCATCAGGATTCAGTCAGCTAGAAATGAAGTTCTTGGAATTGAAGAGAGTGTCTGACCCTCAGGAATTTCTACTACTTTGGGCCTTCTCTGTTCTAGGAACTATGATAAATACTTTGCATACTGTAATTTATTGATAACTCATAATCCATTTTATTGATGTAGAAATAAGGCTTTGGGAGATCATGAGTTCATACAATGTCAAACACCTAGCAAGTAGAGATTCCAGGGATTTTATTAGACTTTGTTTTTTCAGATAGAACTGGAAAGACTAGGAGAGTATTATATGTAAATTAGTCTGAATGCAGATAGAAAGGAAACACTGGAAGAATCTACATTTCTGAACAAATTTGTTAGCTACACATGACCTACAGTAGCCACATTAGATCTCCTCTGTTCGTGTCAATTTCCTTTACCCTATCAATATCTATAACTCTCTCTATTCATCCTTTTAAAAGATTATCCATCTATATTAGTTGGGATTGGTTTCAGCTGTATATGAGGGACATAAATATTTTAAAATAAGATAAAAGATTAGCTCTCCTTCATTTTAAGCACATTGTGGGGAGGAGATCTGAATTTGGTACAGGGACTTTATTTATGTCTGTGACACAGGATCCTTTTACCTCTATTCCACTATCCTTTCAGTGTGCACCTCATCCTCATTGGACCAGACTGGCTGCTACAGTGGCACACATCAGAGTCTTGCTCCAAGTATCAGGAAGGAGAAAAGGGAGGAGGATACACAGATTCTCTTTTAAGAAGACTTCCCAGAACTACCTTCTATATACTACTTCAGCTTTGATATCTTTAACCAGAACTTTGTTGCATGATGGCACCTAATTGCACAAGGGAAAGGAGGATGGGAAATTTCACCTTATGGGTGAGTGTTAATGTGCTCAGCTGAAAATTGTGGCTCAGTGTTACTGGGAATGGGGCAATGAAAATTAGCTAAGTTGACAGACACTGGGACCAAAAGTAGAAATCCTAACTCTTGCTTTAGAATTTTTGTCTTGGCTAAAGAGAACTTAAGCAGAATGAATATTGGGAAGCAACTATAAGTCTTTGACTCACCACATTTCAAATCCCAGCTTAAATACCACCACAAGGAGTGAGAAAGAGTGCTGGCTTCAGCATCAAACAGACATGAGTTCTATCCTATTTCTCTCTAGATAGATGGTTATGGTTTAGACAGGGATACAGACATAACTGAACTACTTGAAGAGTGGAGCCAGATATAAAACCCCTCTCTCAAACAAGCCCTATCACAATGCACAGTGGATAGTAACAGAGCAGTTTTTGGTTTTGTGTTTGTTTTTTGTAATCTAAGTGAGTCAAAGAATATAACTGGAATAATATGCTAGACAGAGCTCAGGGCCTTAGAGAACCAAAATTTCAGGGCACAAGACACCACACAAAGTGTAAATGATACAGCAAAGCCTGAGTCAGTGTTTGCCCTGCTCTAGACCTAAGATTTTATTGAGGCAGAGAAAGAGGAAGAGCCTGCAGATAAGCCCTGCATCTAGGGAAGGCAGGAGAAAACATAGAGTCTTTGGAGAAGGTGAAAGGACTTGGTATTTTTAAAGTGTTCATGTAAAAACAGGGTGCAAAAGTGACCTCAACTGGGGACGTGGACTAGGTGTTCAATATCTACGTATGAGGCCAAGGCCAATGAAGGAGAACAGTCCTGAGCCCTGGCAATAGAAGGTCCTGAGGGGCGCTGGACAGGATGAGGGTAGATGGCAAACAATTGAGGAAACGAAGTTTGGCCACATCCTGGAGAATCTGTGGTCAGTGATACATTAACCAGCCTTGGCCTCACAAAGTTTTAATTGGAGTCATTTCCCATGAATGTAGCCAAGAAAACTGTAAAAGGAAAGAAAAGGGACAAAAACAAAGAAAAACCAAAACCATTCAGTGGGGGCCCACTAGCTTCCAGGACCAGCACAGACAGAATTAAAGCCCATGGGATTTTAACCCTTTCTCTACTTGGATTCTGGAGGCAGAATTGGATTCACATCCCACCCCATTACTTACTAACCATAGACCCTTGTGGAATTCTATCATGTTTCTGATCCTCATTTTGGGGATATTTAAAAAAGAATATTTGCTTCACAGGGTGGTTGCATGCATTATATGAGATGAAGGATTTGAAAGATCTCTACAAGTTGCAAAACACAATATTCATGTGAGTACTTAATGCAGGGGAGATTCATAATGGCATTCTTTGTAAGTCTGATGATTCTGTGTCCAATCACTTTCTATAGCTTGTCCTCATTCTAATATGGTTTATATTTTGCATTTTTGGGGGTTTCATAACACTAACAAATTCTTTTGAGATACTAATGTCTTCTTAGCTTCACACTTTGCCTGTTGAATAGCTTATGGGAATACGGTTGTGAAAGTTGGTCAAGGTGACGGCCATAGAGACAAAAACCAGAAATCCTAACATTCTATACCTTCTGTGTTAGAGAAAAAGGACTTGCAGGAGACTCTACCAAACTTGACTATAAAATGTCAGTTACTCTACACATGACTGCATACCTTACCAATAATAAAGAGTGCAGACTCAGAAATCCTTATCCTGATTAAAATCTCAGTTTGGAATCAATAAGCATTCCCTATACTAAGGGAACATGATAATGTGTTAATGATGTGAAGACATTAATTTGGTCATGGATGTGGTAAAAAAAAAAAAATTGAAGGCATCATAAACTTCAAAATGAGTCAAATAACATGTGTTTACATGAAGTTCTTCCAACAATTTCTTTAAAAGTAACACGGGTTTATGCTATATCTAGTGACCTGTGACTTATCTAATATTCAACTTCTTTTGCATGTCACTCTGTTCTTGCTCAGAGGAGAATGGTGAATGTAATGTGAGGGGCACCTGGGTGGCTCAGTCGGTTAAGTGTCTGCCTTCGGCTCAGGTCATGATTCCAGGGTCCAGGGATCTAGCCCTCCATCAGGCTCCTTGCTCAGCAGGGAGTCTGCTTCTACCTCTCCCTCTGCCAACGCTCCACCCCTGCTCATGCTCTCTCTCTCTCCCTTTCTCTGTCGAATAAATAAATTAAAAAAAAAAGAAAGAAAGAAAATGTAATGTGAAGAAAGTATGGAATGGGAAGCCTTGAAATGGAGAGTGGGTGCACAAGGAAAATACTATGGGAACTAAAAGATAAAAATAATACTGGAGTTAAGTTTTAAGACTAAGCTGAGTGACCTTGAGAAGGTTATATATACTCTGCAAGCTGTAATTTTCTCATCTGAAAAATGGCATTCACAATCCCCAACTCTCAGTGCTTGTTAGGAGAAGTAAAAATAATAGGGCACAGGAAGAGCACATTGCTCCCCTGGATTCTCTACTTTGCCATACATTACCTGTGTGGCCTTGTGCAAATCTTCCACATCTCTGTGCCTCAATTTTTTTCACCTACAAAAGGGTGAAAATAGAAGCCCCTGTATTATTTGGATGGTGTGAATACTAAGTATGTTGGTATGTTAATACACATAATTTCTTAGTGCCTGGTACATATTAAGAGCTAAATGAATGAATGGCCACTGATGTCTATGACACAGAACCTGACACATACTAAGAGCACAGACAATTGTAAATATTATTATATTTATGCAACAATATTTTCCCTTTTATACTCATAACAAAATGGAAAAAATTAAACCCATTTCATAGATGAAAAGACCAAGATTCAGCATCTGGGATCTATTGGAATCCCACAGATACCTGGGACCATAACCTAAGCTTCTTAAATTCCAAAATTAAATATCATTCTATATAAAGTATTTCAGAAGTCAGGCAGACCCTCTGGCTTTTCTAGGAACATGCTATTTCCATTAAAGCTTTCTCACCCCAAATTTCAATCCCAAATTGAAAAGGAAAGTTACTGCTTTAAACTGACAGTTCAGAATTCATTCCACTTGTCTAAGTTCTTGAGTTTCATATATACGTATATGGAAGTTAAATACATTTTCTTGAATGTGATTTATAAGGACTTTCTGACAAGGTTCAAGAGGATCACTCATAATATACCCCTGGACTGCATGCCATAATCTAAACACTGGAAGGAAAGTTTAGGAAAGCAATTCCCCAGTTTCACCATTGGTGAAATCACAGTATCTTATACTTGTATCACTGGCCTCAATGATTCAGCTTGCCTTAGAATCAAAATTGACTAAAGTTATTATAAGTTTGTGGCTTATCTGGTTTACATTAAATACCCAAAGAGAAATGAATATATCTATGGCATCAGTGGAAGAGAGAAAAACGGTGTCAGGCTCCAAGCCCAGGGGAGGTAGCTCTTCTCAAGGAAAGGCTTAAATAGACTTACTTCCTTTCCTCTTCTGGGAGACAGACACACAAGTCAAGTGACTTGGCAAAGAATGAGAGCAAAATAAGACTAACTCAACTTAAACGACTGGCTGACTTTCACGGTCTCTGTTTCTGACTACCTTGATTTAATGGTGTTTTGCATTGTCCATGAACATGAGGGTTATTTTCCAGAATATGGCACACTTGGGGCCACAAATATCAGTAGATCCCTATTGCCATCCAAAGCCTTAATGTGCTTCTAAGGATTCTGTATCAAGGTGCCTTGAGTGGCAAGTAATAGCAAACTCAAGTCAAACTGGTTTAAACCATAAAGGGGATTTATTGGCTCAAGTAATAGGCAAATCCAGAAATAGCATTGCTCTCATAGGAGGCTTAGTCCATTGGCTCAAAAGAAAATGTTAGAACACAGTTTTTGTCCCTCTTCATTTTTCAGCCTTGCTTTTTCCGTGTCAGCTTTATTATTATTATTTTTTAAACTCGCTGTCCCTTTGGTCCCAACATAACTGTCAGAAGCTCCCAGACCTTCAGGTTTCCTTACTGCATCCAGTGGAAAAAAAGAGAGCATGATCCTATGGTACACCTTGGAAATGAAGAGGTTTTCTTGCATAAAACCAATAGAAGAGTATCTTTATTTACTCCTGCCATCTATCATCTCTGAACCAATCATTTTGATGAGGAAATAGGATACACTGATAGGTTTAATCTAACCAGGATCCCCATAAACCGGGAGTTGAGCTAATCCCATCAGATCTTTAAAGCTCGGAAATATGGAGATTGGTGGATTGGATACTGGAGAAGCAACCAACAAGTTTCTTCAACTTCTGGAGTCAAATCATTTTTCCATCCTTACCGATCACTTTGGATTTTACTTCCCATGCACACATAACTACGTCTAGTTTGGCAAGCACACCTTAATCTTCTGTTCCATTCTACTGTCCTCCTTCTCTTTCCATGTTTTCTAAAGGCCCAATTCAAACAGGCCCTCCTCCATGAAGCTCTTCCCTTTTATCCTCTGCTGGAGATCCTCTCTCTGTCATCTTATTTCCAACAATTGATATGTCCAGACTTTCTGAGTCTGATAGTTTCCAATCTTGAATTCTACTGTACTACCTGTCTCTTCCAGATGCTGTAAGTTCTCCGAGAAAGAAGATTGTGCTTCCATTGTCATTGATTCCTCTTAGAGGACCAGGTACTATTGCAGGGAAATCAGCCAATGGGTTTTGGAGGTCATGGAGGTCATTTTCCTGATGACACAGTTTGTGTATTTCCATTACTATCAATAGCCCCACTCCTGCTTCTATGAAAAGGTGTAAGGGTTTAGCATGCTGGCAATTTGCTTATCTAGTAGCCAATCCCTCACCCCTAGCTAGTTAGTGCAGTGAGCTTGATCGCTGAAAAGCAAAAATCCAGAGGCTCAGAAAGTATTTCTTTTTTTAACTTTTAAAAAATATCTCTATTACAACAGCCTTGTGCCATAAGTCAATGATTTATGGATCAGAATAAAGCAACATTTCCTTCCCCTTTTCACTCTCTTCTTTCTCATAGTATCACTGTTTAGATGACATGTACCTGAGAGGGGAAAAGAGTCTTGTGTGTTTTCAGAAATGAATACTTTATAAGCAACGGGACTGTCTACAGTGTTGGGGCATGGGATAAGTAAAAGTAATAGCAGGGTACACACTGCAGAGAGCCTTAAATACCAGGCTAAGAACCAAGATTCTTATCCAGGAGGTGAAGTGGGGCCATACACAGGCTTAACCTAACAAGTGACCTGATCACATTTTTGTTCACCTTGTTGAGAGTCCTATCAATTTTCTTACCACAGGGAAAAGGGTTCCTTTTCACTCTCAAAATTTGTTGTTCTTATCTTTGACCATATCATTTACAGATATCTCAAACTTACACATTTAAAATAAAACTGTGAATTTTCTTCTAGAAACATGCCTCTCCCTCATGTCCTCTTCATCTCAGCAAATGGCTCTAGCATTCACCTCATCTCTCAAACAAAAAACCTGGGGAGACATCCCTGATCTGCCCTGTCTTTGGCTCTACATATTGACCTACAAATAACCCCTGCAAATTTTATCTCCACATAATATCACTGAATCCATCCCTATGTCTCTTTCTCACTGATGGCCAATATCTTAGTCCAGAAGCTCCTGGATGGCTATGATAGTCATCACATTGAGATTTCCCAGGTCCTTTCTTGTCCACCTTTAATCCATTCTCCATACCAGGTAATAATCTGGCTTCTGACCCATTCTCTCACTTCACTTTCATCCACTCTTTCTCTTATTCAGCCAGATCCTTAAGCTTGTCCATCTTTCCCTCCCTCAGAGCCTTTGCATATGCCATTCACTTTGCTTAAAATGTTGTTTCCTTATCCTCTTCATAAGGCTGCACTTTTTCGGCCTCAGCTAAAATAGTATATTCTCAGAATGGCTTCCCCTTACTACCCTATTTGAATAGTGAGCCCCTGTTATTCTCTATTTTAATTCCTTGTTCATAGTATTTTATCATGTATTTGATATGTGTGCTCGTTTATTGTCTTTGTTTTTATTTTTTGTCTTTCTCCCATAAGAATGTAAATTCACAAGGTAGGGGTTGTGTCAGCCTTGTTCCCCATTCTACCCCAGCCCTGAATCCTGTCACATGGCCAGGGCTGGATTAAATACCTACTGAATGGAAGGAATTTCTGCCTGTCTATTGTATTTCATAGGACATTTATTGAGTCTAAGCTGCCTTGGAATATGAAAACAGTGGGTAATTTAAACTCCTTTACTATCTAAATAATCAATGTCTTTTCTTTAAAAAAAGAATTCTTAAGACTTTGTGGGATTCACGTTTCCTTCACCACCGAGAAACATCCTTGATGAAATTGATGAATGCACTTGAGGCCTATCTTGAGCAACAGAAGGGTGGAATCTGTGAAAATGGCAATCTGTGCCCTTATATGGCAAACCAGACTTTGCCAAACAAAGATTCTCAAATCCACAGAGTCCCTGTGGTCTGTGATATGCCACTGTGATTCATTCAATGACACTGAATGGTGTTCTCCATGGACCAGTGCATACACTTGCAGCTCCTTTTCTAGGTCCTTCACTCCTAATTCTTTTCCCTAAGTGGGGGTTTGCCAAGGTCTAAGCCTATACACCCTTCACTTCTGTTCTAATTCTATGCTCTATTTCCACGAGAGGAATTGCCCCATCTCATGCTTCCCAGCTATCAACTTTCTCTTGACAAACCTTAAACCCAAATTTCTAATCTCAGTCTCACTTTCCAATCAGCTCTATTTTTCCATCAGTCTGCATCATGGATTCCTAATACTGTTCTGCAGATTGGATTCAAATCTGAGCCTGACAAATGTAAATCTATCATCCCCACCTCTCAGCCTCAGCTATACAATCTGATACTTTCTCTCATCAATGCTCTCTTTGTACACAGCTTTGTGTTTTTACCCTATTAATTTTTGCTGTTAATATATAAACCTGTGGAAGTGGGGAATGCTTCCCAATCTCATTTTACCCAGTTGTAAAGATTGTGCCCTGCACAACTCTAGAGGGTGTCATTTATCCTGCAGTCTATGTGAATGGGGCCCTCTGGAGTTCTGTCTGGAAGTATCTCTGACTCTTTTATACTTTTTCCATCTTGTGTGCCAAACACAAGCTTATCTACATTGTGGCCACCAAGAAAATACTGTTGACAGACTATTTTGGCCAATGGTGGTGAGGAGTGAAAAGTGTCAGAGAATATCGGATCCACACCCTAAATTTTCTCTACTGGATTCTTTGAAACACTTGCCATGTCTCTCTCCTCATGTAGGTTGCTCCATTCTGAAAAGAATGTGTTTTTGTTAAGTGTTGTCAATTTATCTCTTACTTCTTTGTATAATCCTTCCATTGTGATGGCATCAAGCTCAATAAAGAAATGTGAAGCTGAATAGCAATTATTTCCTGATGGCTCTGCACAGAGATTGGTCATGGTGGTTACTCAGAAAACTGGAACATGGGTTGCCTATGCTGAGCACTTAGATAATATATTTACAGCAGGAACTGGCAGAGGGTGCCTACCCATAGTCATTCAAGGAGGAAACAGAAACAACCTCTGTGTCCTGTTGCCTAGCCCAGGACCTGGCACTTGGTAGGGACCCTCTAAACATATGCTGAATGAATGAATTGGAATTACCTTTGCAATGGTGGGAATGCCCTTGTGTAATTATCCTGTATCTAATGCAATTCAATAGAAGAGATCTGATGGGAGACTAGATACATGGCAATGGGTGACTCATAATTTTTAAGGACTTCAGGACTCTTTAGTTACAATTTATACTCACTTAGATTTTATACACTTAGATTTATGCCTTTTCATGATTGGATTTGTGATTCTATAGTTACCACAACATTTAAGGCTATCTGTGGTAAAAATGATATATCTGTTTGAGTGCTCATCATAACCAATTTTCAAAATAATTTGCATATGTACATAATTCATTATCAATAGATGTATGTTTAATAAATTATCAAAGGAATGCATACAGAAAGTCTTTTTTTAAATTTTTATATCTTTATCTTCTTTAGTGCTCCTGGTAAAGATTCTGGCACATGATAGTCAATAACTTCATGAGTTATGACTGAAATCAGTGAGTAAACACCGCATCTCCCATTACTGTTCAGAGTTCCTTGGGCATTTACATACAGCCCTCAGGGAGCCTAAGATAGTCTTTGAGACACTGTAGCTATTCTGGACGCCTCGCCAAAGAGGGGTACATATGGATACAACTGGTATCTGATAGGTAACAGCTACTGCAGTTGCATGTTAAATTAAGCTCTGAGCTTCCTAAAGGTCAAAGCAGAAGGGGCTATGCAATGGATTAAGTAGATCTCATTATGTAAAAAAAAAAAAACATTAAAAAGTGAGAGAAGGAAAGGAGAAGTTCATACTGGAACATCTCCAAGACCTCTTCTAGCTTTGTAGACTATCTCACTCTATAGTTTAGAGACCAACTTGAAGCTGCTCTGTGATTCAGGATGTTTCACTTTAACTGGTACCCTCAGTTTTCCCAGATGGAGTTACCCCAGTTCCCTTAGAAACTCTCAGGATTTTTCAGTATTGGTCAACCACCTGTCTGCATTCCAATTATGCTCCCAGACTAGTCTTACTATCCTATTTTCTCTCCCACCCCGATTTTTTTTTTCCTCTCTGCCTCCCTTGGTTTCTACTATCTTTTCACCAACATTTCTGAACATCAACCATCAGATTCCACATCAGTTAACCTGTAGGGTGTTAGTGTGTAAAAGTCAGTAAGACCTCCTCCTTCTTCCAAGGTGTGTTCCTGTCTTCCACACCTGCTGCTAAAATGCCCAGATGTGAGCTGCATGAGAATAGGACAGTGGGTATGTGTTAACCACTGTACCTCCATTACTCAGCACAAATGCTTGACACATCAAAAGTATTCAATTCCTATTTGCTGAACAAATAAATCTAAGGTAATATCTTAACCCAGTGCTTCCCCAATTACTCTACAGAACACTACTAGTATGGGAATGTAGTCTTAAAAGAATCCACTGGTCTACTGTATTCGGGCAATGCAATATCCTGTCTCCTGCTGAGAGTCACAGATCATTATGAACTTACTAAAGGCTCTGAGAAGTCCTGTAAAAATAAAATATGTTTAACCTGACTTCTGCCCATTTTTCCAAGTTTATTTGACCACAGAAGTTTATGTTTTTTAATATAACATCACATAGAACTAGCGATCTTTGGTAAATGTCTTCAGAGTTAACTTCCTTTTCAGAGGTGAAGAAAATGATGGGAAGCTGATGGTGCACAGATTTGAGGACAGATAGCACTAAGCCAGAACAAAGTTGTTCAAGGAGCATGATGTCAGCTTTTTATGTTTTCTTTCCCTTCCAACACACTGTGTTCCAGTCACTTCCTAAGGACTAGAGCCGCATCCCTGTTCATTCCTTTGTCACTGCTATCTTCTCCTGAAATGGCCATCTCTCTCCCTCATCTTGCTCCCAGCTTCTCTTGCTGCCTCCTTTCATCACAATAAAAAATCCTGTTCCTGAAGCATGGGTCAGATACCCCTACTTTCTGAACACTGTCCCCAGTAGTTTGCCTTCCACAATTCCCCCACCTCTGCCCTATAGCCCCAAAAGGAAATCATTTCACTTTTAGCAGATGATTTGGCAGTTTTTATATCAATGTATTTTTAATATTCCAACAGCACATATCAACTTACCTCTTTGTATAGGGACTTGCAAATAGGAGCTTGTCAATAAATGTGGATTTTGAATTGAAATCAAGATTTTATTTTTCCTAGATCCGCACCACCTTGTATTCTTCACAATTCCTAGGACAGTTCTCTTCTTATAGTATTACTAAAAATTGAGGGGTTATACCAAAGTATAAATATAAGCCACTTTGGAAACTGACCTAAACCACTTCCCAAGCTGTCACTAAACATGTATATTCAGTCAGTGTGATGTTTTTAAGTATACTATTAATCTGCTCTTATTTAGTAGTTTGCAAATGGCAGGAATAGCATGGGTCACCCACGCATTTCATTTAGCACCAATGTGCTTCCAAAATAAAAGGGCACTTGCCATTACTGACCTCTGAGTTTATGGCTTAAAGTTATTATTTGAATACATAATTTATAGGGAGAAGCCAACTGTGGAGAGTATATGATATATCTATTTCAAGTTAAAAATCTTTGCAGATTAAAAATAGCTTTTGTAACTTGTAACTTCTTGGTGTCTCTTTATTCTCATTGCTTGCCTAATTTTGGAAGGAGGGGATATTTAAAATAAAGTATTCAAAAGCCCAGGTCTGCAAATCCATTCTAACAAGAGACATTTTGGAGAAAGTTTACTATAAATTTAACTTTGAAAATGTCTTAGAGAGAAGAAAATTATGTCCCATAAATGGTATGAATAGTTCTTTGGGTTTTTTAGCTTATGATCCCAGAAGGATTTTGGAACAAGAGGGCACATTTTTCCCCCCAGTTTTAGAGAAAAAAGCATACTAGTTCTACTAAGTCTTTATTTTCCATCAGTACTTTAAAGTTTACAAACTGTTCTCATTTATCCTCCCAGGAGCCTGAGTGGTTGGCACAGAAGGAAAAATAGCTATCATTTATGAGAGGTGCTATTCTCAGAGATCTGCCTCACAGATCCTCAAGCGGTCCTATGAAATAAATACTATGATTACCATCTTGCAGATGGGAAGAGTGAGGATGGGGAAGGTAAGCAACTTTCCTAAGGCCACACAGCTAGTTTGGGGGTGGAGCTGAGGTACAAACCCAGGCAGTCCGGCCCCAAACGATGTGTTCTTAACCAGTACACTACACTGTCTCCTGAGACCACAGCAGTGTTCATTCTTCATGACTTGCTTGAAGAAAGATATGTTGACCACAAACACAACAGAGTAGCCTCTTGACAGGCAAAGAGCAATGCAGAGGATCCAATCTCTAGCAGTTCAGACACTTCTGAGACCTCTTAGCCTACCTGAATGGGGCTTCCACTGTGGACACAGCACACCAAATCATGGGTCTTAAGGAGTTGTTTTCTGAGTGCAGGCAGCCCTAGAAATTCCATCTGTAGATCTATAAACAGGAAAGCCTGGAAAACCAAACAGCTTACCCAAGACCACTGAGCTCCTAGATGAGAGGCCTGGGACTGGAAACTAGTCTTTAGATCCCCAAGCCTGTTGTATGCCCCACTACTCCTTCTCTATAGCTGTCCTGTCTCTTCCGGCTTCCAGCTGTTGCCTGACTCTGAACAAGTCCTCACTGCTCCTGGCTAGGCTTGATCCCCGCCCAACTCCCAGTTTTCTCATCAGAAAAACGGGGAAAGCCAAACCCTCTTTGCTGAGTGGGTCTGAGAATTAATGATGCAGAAAAGATGTTGTAAGATAACACTATGAAAACATATACAAAGCAGCATATTTCTTCCAGAATCATGGTGGCATGCTATGTTCCATAAAAGTAGATTTTCTGTATTACTGAACTATTCATTATATATATATATATATATATATCCCAGCATTTCCTATAATCTTCTGCTTACAATCTACCTCTACATTCCTAAGAAGAATAGTAAAATACACACACCCTACCTTTGAGAGTTTTCCAGGCAAGGAATAGAGACAGTTGCCCACAAAAATAATCTGAGACAGGTTACTAGGAGAATAACTGAAAAAGTACAGTGTGAAGAGAAAAAGAAGGATGAATTTACACCTACAAATTTGGGGATGGTTTCAAGAAAGAGGTAGCATTTCCATGGGCACGAGAGGTAGAACTTCAGCAGGCAGAGGCGGATGAGGGCAAAGGACATCCATTCCAGGTGGAAGAGGGTCTGTGGACAAAGGGCAGTGAGCACTGTCAGGCATATTAAATTAATTTAAATTAAAATTTAATTTAAATATTAATTTAATTAAAAGACACTCAGGTTTACCACAGTGTCCAGTGAAAATGAAGTCAGAAGACCAACTTTGGAAAGCCTTGCACTACAGATTTATACATAAGGGCTATTGTTCACAGGCAGGTCTTGAGGGCAGAGCAGACTTGTTCTTTTGAGCAGAGCAAGCAAATCAGAGCAGGAAAAGCTCTGTGCAAGAGGCAGTAGTTCAGGCAGACTTGGACAGGGAGACCAGGTGCATAAGATTACATGCAAGTAAATGTGGCCAAGACTAAGGCCAAGACAGTGGGCTTGGGAAAGAGTGATAGGGTGAATGGGTCTGACATTCAGGACACTCTGGATGGATGAATAACAAAAGGGTGAGTCTCTTACTTGTAAGAAGGGCTCAAAAAATGGTGTGTGTGTGTGTGTGTAAGAGACAAAAAGAGGGTGATAGCTTGCAATTCATTTTGTCATTAACAACCATTTCACAGGAAAGATCTGGATGCTTCAGAGCATCATCAATTATTCACCTGGTTTCTGGCAACCTTTCAAAACATCTTATAGGTTTGTATATTATTTACTCCTTTGCCCTAATGCATTTCTCCTCTGCTATCCCTACCATAAGCCCTGAAATGAAACAAAACTAATTTTATAGCATGTAGAAAAATAAAGTCCAGAGAAACGTTCTTCATTTCCTGGAGGGCAATGACTCTCAACTGCCTGAAGAAATGGAAAATGATTTTTACCATCTTAGGGAGAAGAAAAACAGCAATTTCCAATTAAGCTGTTTGCTCTCTGTGTTCAAAAGGAGGAATGAACTGGTTTGGACCTCTTTCTATAAAACAGAATTAAAATGATGGTACAAGGTAGAGGACATGAAAAGAATGATGCAAATTTATGAGTAACACAGGACATAAATAAGGTGGCCAGCATAGTGCTTGGCACCGTGTGTTGGGGTTTTGCTGTTTTTGTCACCCCGAGATTCTAAACGTGAATTTGCTGATTCTGTGATTCTGAGGAAATCAGACAGATAATCACATTGAATTATAGGGACAGCAAAATACTCCCTCAGGATTCTGGCAAAAGATCTTATGACCACTTTTTTCTAACTTCAGGGACCTAGTTGCATGAATGAAGCATCTATTCTTTTTTCTTTTTTGAAAAAAATTAGGCTTACAAAAAAGTTGAAAAAAATAGTACAAAATGTTCCTGTATACCTTTTAGCAGACTTTTCCAGAAGCTAACATCTTACATAACCTTGGAGCAATTACTAAAACTATGAAATTAACATGGCTGCAATTCTATCAACTGACCTACAGACCATATATGACAGATGTCGTTTCTCAGGCACAGGATCCAATCCTGGATTACATGTTACTTTTGGCTATCACGTCTCCTTAGTGTCCCCCAATCCAGGGCAAGTCCTCAGTATTTTTTTGTTTTTTTCCACTTATGACTTTGAAGAATACAGGTCAGTTGTTCAGTAACATGTCCATCATCTGCTGTTCCTTCATACTTAAAATTCAGATGATGCATTTTTGTCAAAACCATCATAGAAGTGATGTTGTGTCCATTTCATTGTATCATATTAGGAAGTAAATGGTGTCTACACATTTCATTGCTAGCCATTTGAATTTGATTGTTGGTTCGTCATTTCTGCTGGTTTACCAATGTAAAGCTAGTATTTTCTCCCATGTATTTGCTGAGTATCTTGTGGGAAGATACTTTGAGACTATACAAACATCCTGGTTCTCATCATACCTTCTCCCAGAGGTTTTAGTTCCTATTGATTAATCTTGCCTGCAACAATTATTGTTGTGGTGTTCGCCAAGTCATGATGTGCATCTATGCTTCTTTATTTATTAATTGGAATTCTACTAAAGAAAGAGCTTTCCTTTCCCTCCATTCAGTAACTTATTAAATTACTTGTTTAAATCAGCATGGAACAACAAACATTTTCTTTATTTTGTGGGTTACAATCCATTAGCATCATTTTAAAATTTTATTGTTTGTCATGAAATTAGCCATTGGAAGCTCCTTCCAGTTGGCTCTGATATCCTTTTTCCATGCCCTTATCATTTCTGAAGGATTCTCTTATTTTCTGGAACCATAAATTGTCCCAGGCTCATCTTGTATACTCCCTGTCCTAGTCCTGGAATCATTCATTTTCCCAAGGAGGCTGTGTTAATCTTATTAAGGAACGGCATTTAGAAACCGTTTTGGGGCTCCAGATGTGCTCACTGTGAGTTTGGTATCATTGCTTCCAGGACTTCTCAGCAGACAGAGCTGGAAAATATAAGTATGCATACATACGCAAACATTTAACTATTTCTACATCTATTTACCTATATATATACACACATACATATGTATGTGTGTGTGTATTACTGAGTCTGTGGAAACAACTTCACCAACTAGAGTGCAGTATTGTGCACAGTTCCTTTTGTCATTTGCTTTACAATTTATAGTCAAAATACTGCTTTTGCAAAATTACTTAGGTTACTCCTTATCTTCTTCAACTCCTTTGGTGTGATGTTATTTGTTTATTTGTTTATTTATTTATTTATTATTTTTTAAGTAGGCTCCATGCCCAATGTGGGGCATGTTCTACTGACTGAGCCAGCCAGGCGCCCCTGATTTTATTTATTTATTTAGAAAGATTTTTATTTATTTGAGAGAGAGAGAACACTGGAGTGGGGAGGGGTAGAAGGGGAGGAAGAAAGAATCTGGAGCAGACTCCGCACTGAGCAGGGAGCCTGATGTGGGTGGGGCTGGATCCCATGACCAGGAGTCAGATGCTTAACTGACTGAGCCACCCAGGAGCCCCTGATATTATTTATTTTTAATGCAGTTAATTTGTTACTGTTTTAGTCTGCTTGAGATTTACCTCCCTCCCAAATCCTGGCTGTTATGTATGCATGTATTTGGTTTGTGATTCACTATCATTGCTCTAAAAGTCGGAACTTTACAAACAGGTAGACTCAAAAATGGTCACTTGGCCTTCATTCCTTACAGTCCATTCCCATTCTTACATTCTTCCCACCCGCCCTCTAGGCAGTTAATCTCATTAGTGTCTGGTTTACTCTCCTGTATTTCTTTTTTGAACAAATGTGCAGATATACGTGTGTTAATTTAAGCCACCTTCTCTGTTACATGAAGGACTGTGCACTAGAGATGTTAAGAGAAGAAACAGAAGAACAAAAACCCTATTTTTAACGTTTCCACGTACTGAACAACCTGGAAATATAGAACTGGAGAACAGAAGTAGACAGTTATTGAAGCTACATAAACATCGGGTTGTGATAATAAAAGGCAATAGTTAAAAAATACAATTACTTTACACTACATCAAAAACTAATGATGTAATGTATGGTGATTAACATAATAACATAATAAAAAAATAAAAAAAAATTACAATTACTCCAGTATCAGCCTACACCCCTTCTGACAGCATATCCAGCAAAGTTTTTATATGTTCTTCAATGATCAAGAACCCAGAAAAGTTAGAATACAGAGCCAACTTCTACAAAATTTTAACTATTAACTTGCATACGAATGATACTTTGTAAATTATAAAGCATTTTTTGGATGCATTATTTTACTGGGCAACCCCATTATCCTGTGAGGCAGCTGCAAGAGATTTTCTCACCTCCATTTTACATATGGAGATACTAAGGTTCAGTTAATTACAGATGTGTATACCATCCTCACCAGATGGTGAGGCTCCTGGAAAGCAGTGTGTTGTGCCTTATTCACCCCTCTGATGCCCAGCATAGCTCCCTGGTGCATATGGAGTGACAAGGAAACACTGACTGGACAAGATTAAATGGTAAATCCAAGACAAATACCCAGTCAGTGGTCAGGAATCCTAAATGTATTTAGTGAGCCCACAAGCACTGGGCATTCAACAAGCATTCGACATTTACTATATGCTTGGTACGAGGCATACAAAGATAAATAAGGAAAGAGCCATGTTCTCAAGGAATTCACCATCATTAAAGACAGATGAATAAACAAGTAATTAGAATGTGATGAGCATGCTATGGCACAGAAATTGTTATGGTATTCATAAAGTACTTTTGAATAAATATGGTCCTTCAGGATCTTGGAGTAACGAAGAGTGTCAGACAGACACCTTTAGGGATAAGCCCTTTACTTGGGGCCTGTAATTTCTCCCTATCCCTCTTCTCCCACTGCATTTCCCCCATTCTTTCCTGTATAACTCATTCTTTGTTTTCTCCTTGAAGATGCACCTAATTCTGTCAGGTTTGAGCATCCCCATTTGGAGTTTGCTATTATCCTGTATTTTCTACACACACGTATTTTTTATACTGCATAAATGCTGGAACTAAAAGGTTGCACTAATCTCTTCCCTCTTGGAACACTGTCTGGTGGAGAACACACATGTTACTAAAGTCTCAGTTTTCCTGCTAAGGCAAAATGGAGTAGTCATTAGGTGATCCAAGGTCAATTGCCCTGTTTGGAATCTGACCTCTGCTCTTCCCAGCCATGTGATTGTGGACAACTTGCTTTAACCTTTCTAAGTGTTATTTTCTTCTTCTGGAATTTAAGAATAAAGACAATACTCCAAGATTGTGGTTAACATTAAGTTGATTGTTATAATAATTGTGAAGTGCTCATAACTGTCTCACACTTAACCGGTTAGTTAAGAAAGTTTCTATTATTATCTCTCCTTTACCAAACTACTAGATTATAGCTCACTGTGATGTCTCCTCTGTCCCAGGAACCCTGATACGAACCAGGAGGCGGGACAAGCACTCCAAGAACTGCCACTTTTGACCATGAACCTTTTCACCTGATGGTCCCCAATTTCACTTCTAGATTTTGGTTCAGTGTCTGTCTACTACCTCTCCCCAGAAAGTCTGATTCCAATATTCTGCTTAAGTCATCTCTATTCCATTATCTTGGTCATGAGGTCAATGAAAATGTAGACTCAATGAGCTTGAAGCATCCTTTGGATTTTGTTAGCAAATGTCTATGCCAAAAGGAATACAAATGCCAATCCATACATCTCGGATCCCTAGAATATCAGGGTGGGAAGGAATGTAGGGAGAAGTCCTCATTTTACAGATGGAAAAAGCTGAGGTCATAAAGCAGTTCAGTAATATTACCAAGATTAGAACTCAATCTGCTCTCTCCAAAGATTGAATTCTTTCCGACCCATAAATAGGCACATGAAAAGAACAAATCGGGTCACTAAATTTACCCTTTTCAGACAAATTAGTCCAAATTCTCTCCTAGTATATAGATATGGAAATCCTTGGGAAATCTAAGCCAAATTTGATTACTCTTTGGGGACCTATCTCTGAGGATTGGGAAATTAAATAAAGAAAATTTTGGAAATTTCAGTGCTATGGACTGAACTGTGTCTCCCTCCAACCTGACCAAATTTATGTGTTGAAGCCCTATCCTCCAATGTGATTATATCTGGAGATATGGTCTTTTAGGATGTAATTAAGGTTAAATAAGGTCATAAAGGTGGAGCTCTAATCTAATAGGACCGTGGCCTTTTAAGAAGAGAAAGAGAACCTTCTCTCTGTGTTTTTCTCTCCCTATCATGTGAGGACACAATGAGAAGGTGGCTATCAGCAAGCCAAGAAGAGAATTCTTACCATGAGAACCCAACCATGCTGGTACCTGATCTTGGGCTTCCAGCATCCAGAAATGTGACAAAATTAATTTGTGTAATTTAAGTCACCTAATCTATGATATTTTGTTATGGCAGCCCAAGCTGACTAACGTACCCTGAATGACATCCCATCTGCAATGTCTTTTTAAGTCTTTAACAAACATAACTTAGAGTTGACTTCTGGGGAATAGGGCATGAATTTGCAATGACATTTTTTGCCAAATAAGTGCTCTCCAATTCTGCTAGAATTAATACCAATGTATCTACAATGCTAATGCTAGGTGAGAGGTGGAAGAGGGAAGGAGAGACTCAAAATAATATTGTGCTCACACTGAAAGGGTCAGTGCTTGAGATGACAATCACCAGATTTGGGGAGACATGAGGCAATAATGGAGAGCCCTTCTTATAGTTCAGCAGCAAACGGGCACGTCTCCCCTCCTATACTCCCACCGGTACAGAACTGCTCCCAGAGGGACACTGGGATTCCTCACTCTAGTCTAATTTTAAGTGAATCAAATGAGGTGGCACTCTGCCACATCCCTCTGGAAACTATTCGAAAATCGAGCAGATCTCATCTTTTGAAAATGTTCCCTGAGTAATGGAAACATGAGGAAGGGGAATATACTACAGACCCCGGATGCATTTTTCAACCACAGTGGAATGCAATATGCCAGACACACTTTTATAGTGGTCAGGATGGACGTGGGAAAGATTTGGGGGAACAGAACAATAAGCTTGCCTGTCGTCTTAAATCACTTTTACCACTAGATGCTCTGGAGGATTAAATGACACAGTGCTAGGTACGTTGGGAGGGGCTCAATCCCATTTCAATCCAAGACACGTGGATATTGTTACATGACAGCTACCATCTAGGTAACAGACTAGGGTTTTCTGCTTTTCATAGAGATATTACAGGGTGAGAAGAGATGAGTTCAGTTAGCAGTCATTCTACCCACCAACTCGCATAGAACTGTAGCCAAGATGTCGGGCAGGGCCTCTCTGAATCGTGAAATTTTGATTATATTTATTTCAGCCCCTGGATATATATTCCCATCCAAAGCCAATTCCAAGATTTCGATGAGTTCCTAGCAAGATTTTGTTCTCAATATCATCTCTTGTCTTCTGACTTCAGTGTCTATTTGTGCTTCTTTGTTCTACATCTTGTTAACACAATTGTTTTTATTTAGCCCCCAAACCCCATTACATAAGTCCCTCCCAAATTTGGTACTTAACAATCTGGGGGAAAGGCAAAGATGTATTTGAAAGGTAGCAAAGTCTCTCACACTCTCTCACTCAAATAAATAAATAAGTCTTAAAAGAAAATTGGGTGCCTGGGTGGCGTAATCAGTTAAACAGCCGACTCTTGGTTCTGGCTCAGGTTGTGATCTCAGGGTTGTGAGATTGAGCCCTGCCTGTGTTGAGCTCTGAGCTCAGTGCAGAGTCTGCTTAAGACTCTCTCTCCCTCTCCCTGTGACCCTTCCTACCTCAAATAAATAAATAAATAAATAAATAAATAAATAAATCAATCAATCTTAAAAAAAAAAAAAGGTGACAAAGCAAATGATTTCCAAAGGTAATGCTAGTTAGCAGTTTGCTAAAAATACTTTTAGTTGTTTCACCCCTAGATGTTTTACCTAACCCTTTACTGCGTAGTCTCAACCAATTTTGACCTTTTTTTCCTCCTGTCTCTAACTCCATCCCCATAAGCCCACCCCCAGCTCCTATTTTCAGAGTGAAATAAAATTTATCCTGATTTAATACAGTATGCTGAGGGATCATTTGTTGCTGCAACTCTGAAGCTGGAGTAAGATTCCTGAGTTGGGAAGAAGGCAGGGCAGGTTCCTTATATCCACAGCATCATGGAAGCTCTGGGTTGGAAGGCATCAGAACTGTCATCTTATCTACCTCACCTCCTCCATACACAGAGGGTAGGAATGTACCAAGTACCTGTCATTTGAGTATCTCCAGAAAGAGGAATGGCCAGCCATTTCATGAGGACCCATCATTTACTAAAACCAGCATTTCAATGTGACTAATTTGAGTCTAGAAACCACCCCATTAGGCAATTTTTATTATCTATACCTTATAGGTAAGAAAATTGATCCTAAGAGAGAGGAGGAGATATTTTGCCCAAAGTTCGGGCAAATCAGTTGTAGAACTGCTATTCAACCCAGACATGTTTGTCTCCAGTCTGTCTATAGTGCAGTAAGTAGGGGCACACAGATTTTGGTATCAAGTTGGAATTGAGTTTGGATCCTGAGTCTTCACTTTTTAATTGTATAGCCCTGGCCTCACAGCTTGTTTCCTCACTGAAATAAAAATAATAATAAAATAAAATAAAGAAATAAAAATAGTACCAAACTCTGAAACTCAGGATAATTGAGTTTGCCTTTGTGAAGTGCTTTCCATGGTACCTGACATAGTAAGTGCTCAGTAAATTATATGTGTTGTTAATAATATTATACCAATTTATTCCTCTGGGCCAAGGTTTGCCCATTAATGAATGGCCATATCTGGACTAGAAGTTCCCATTCTTTCCAGCTCTGATAGTCTATGGTTGTACGCTCAACACTCAATAACTGCCGTGTAGACATTTTTTTTTTTTTTTTTTTGCATTTACACCCTTCATTTACTTGGGGAACTCATGATAGGAGGAGCTCTTTCCTTCTCTCTCTCCCCCCCTTTTTGTAATGCTCCCCCATGGCAATATAGACAAAATACATTATTACACTACCGCAAAGACAGCCCAAGCTTTATGAAAACAAACAGAGGCTTTAGAGTGTTCAACTAAGCAATATTTCTGCCACTCCTGTCTTGCATGGGATAGGTGTTCCTAATCAGGGTGAGTGACAGCCACATCTGTTCAGTGGGCGAGAAAAGAAAGCTCCATCCAGTGCCCTTCATTTATTCACCACCAAGAAGAGAATCCCAGTCAAAAGAAAAACAATTCTGCCTCTAGTTGTAGCTAATTATCCAGCAGCAGAAAGGCACATGATGGAGGTGCCTGCCTAGTGTCTGAAAGCAGAGCAGATGTTTTCAATTGTTTCCTCCTTTGTAATTTTACCCTGGAAATAAGAATTTAAAACCTGGAAAATAATAAAAATACATGAACCTCACAAAGGGACATACATAGCAGCAGAAGACAAACAGCATGGATAAGAGAGTGAATGTACTTCGAGTCATCACATGGGAGTATTCAGGAATTACTTTTCCAATCAGATCACAACAAGGGACACAACTGCACCTCTAAATATCTTTTTAATTGAGGGGAAAATATGGCAGATTCTGCTAAATGTATTTTTTTTTAATAACAGAAAATAGCAGGATTTCTTTATGATGCCAGGATTGAGCACTAGGCCAACACCTATTCGAGAAGCTCTGGTACTCTAACACATTTGGTGTGCAAGAAGAAAATATTGATAAATCCAAGATAATAGAGGAGTTTATTAATAGTGCCATATATTAAGCTTTAGTACAGTTCTAAAAGATTTCTGAATCAGTGTCACCAAAGGTAAGAGATAGAAAGAACCTGAAAATCTGAGTGATCAAGTAAACCCAACATATCCATATTACAGATTGGGAGACTGAGAGATGGAGACGCTAACTTGCCTAAGATCAGAGAATGAGTTAAAGACAAAATGGAAACCATGCCATGAAATTTAGGGAAACCTGAAATATATGGGTAGATAATCATACTTATTTGTCTCCCAGATAACTGAACGTGTTACTTTGAAGAGCGATTAAAACAATTCCAGTTAGCAAGTTTCAAGCTTGTATAGTGAATGATCAGTACACCAAAGAAAGAGAATGCTAATTCAAGACTATAATGTCATCTTTTACTTTCTTCAACCTTGCTCTGGCATAACATTGAGAAAACAATAAGCCTAAAATGAGTCTTATGTCGGATAGGAATCAGCACCTTTGGGAAAAAAAATGCCAACAGGGAAAAGTAAAACACTAACTAAATGAAACGTTTACATTTACTTCTTGAAAGAAGGTAATCTATAGCCTCATAAGAGGAAGTGCCTCACATAATAATAAACTGCAATTTGAAAATTCAGAATATCTACTTGACATCATAGAATCCTATTCTTTAGGAGGGCCTTGGATGCTGCCTGGAGCTGTCCCATCTGATACAGCATCCCATCCCATTGTAGACTTCATGAGCGCAACAGCGCAGCTTTATTGTGAAGGCCTCCATTGAAACAAAACAACTAGAATCCAACACACGTAACTGACAGAACAGTCTTCCTTATTTTTAGCCAGAGTTAGGCTCTCTGGAGTAGTACTTTTTGGTCATTGTTGGGCCTTCAGTGACCTCAATAAGCAAGTCTAGCTCAACAACTGCCCTTTAGATGCTGGAGACCAGAGGTCATGTGCTTCCTAAGGCTTTGTGTTTCCAAACCATGACCTAGTCATTTCCATTTGGAAATTCTACAGTCTTTGGTGCTATCATGGTTAATTTTATGTGTCAACTTGGCTAGGCTATGATACCCATTTGTTTGGTCAACACCAGTCTGGATATGAATACCTAACGAAGGTATTTTTTAGATTTAGTTAACATTTAAATTACTAGACTTTCGGGGCGCCTGGGTGGCTCAGTCGTTAAGCGTCTGCCTTCGGTTCAGGTCATGATCCCGGCGTCCTGGGATCGAGCCCCACATCGGGCTCTCTGCTCCGCGGGAAGCCTGCTTCTCCTTCTCCCACTCCCCCTGCTTGTGTTCCCTCTCTCGCTGTGTCTCTCTCTGTCAAATAAATAAATAAAATCTTTAAAAAAAAATAAATAAATAAATAAATAAAAAATAAATAAATTACTAGACTTTCAATAAAGTAAATTATTCTCTATAACATGGGTGGGCTTCACCCAATCAATCGAAGGCCTTAAGAATAAAGACTGAGATTTTCCGAAAAAGGAATTATTCTCAAGAATGCAACATAGAAATCCTGCCTCAGTTTCCAGCTTGCTGTTCTGCAAAATTTGAACTCAAGACTGCAACATCAATATCAATTCTTACTTGAACTTCTAGTCTGCCAGCTTGCTCTATGGGTTTCAGACCTAAGGGCCCCCACATTCACATAAGCCAGTTCCTCAGAATAAACCAATCTCTTCCCTTCCCCCACTTCTCTCTCTCTCTCTGCAATAAAAGACATTTTTATAGTCTTTTTTTTTTTTCCTAATCTTTGCCCATATTGTGGATAAGACAATGTCAGAAATGAAAGAAGAAGGGAGGGTGTTTCATTTCCCTCTAGTGTTGGAGATGTGGCAAAAACCAAAAGTCTCCCAATTGTATAGGCATTTAACATTTACAAATACAAATGTTTCTCAGGGAATCCTAACTTCAATCCCATAAGCTAGACATTAACTTCATTTTACAGATGAGAAATGAAGGCCTGGGGATATAAAAATGATGTCCCCGAGACCTTTAGGCTTATAGGTAGAACTCCAAGTCTGATATTCTCCCTACCACCCCTTTCTATGGCTTCTTCATAATAAGAGGACACGGGAGCTATGTACGAGATTCTTCTGTGGCTGTGCTGCCCACTCATGGGAATCTGACCCCCCATTTTGACCAGAGAAGGCAGAAGGAAAGACCTCTGCAAAGGTCAGACCATGCATTGCCTGAGGCTATTGTTCTCCATTCCAGCCTCAAGAGCTCTAAGAGATCAATGAAAGCATACATTGGGAAATAACAGAGGCATGAGAAAATTTTACAGATTGGCTAGTTTTCACTTCCTGTTGGCTTTTCCAGCACATTCTTGGCACCAGATGAGAGTAATGTGGTAATGTGGTAAAAAGTCTCTCTGAGATGCTACCCATTTAGAGACAGGGGGCAGTGAGATACCCTAGCCCTTGATGCCCTAAGGGCTTGTCTGGACATCCTGACGTTTTCATAGTAACCAATGTGGTCAACTTTTTGCCATATCAAGTAGGTTTGCATTTTAGAGAACCTCAAGGCATCAACATTATGGCACTAGCTATACTTTTGCTGCTGACTCTGTTTTGGAAATGCCGAAAAAGGAGGTTTACTTCATGCTTACTTGATGTCTAAAGAAAATATGCAAGCTCAATCTTGTCTTGTCCTAACTGGCATAATCACCCGTTGCGATATGCATTTCACAGGATTAGAACCAGTAACAAGAAGTCACATTGTGCCCTATCTTAAAGAAAATAAGTATCTAGGCCCTGAACTTGGAAAACAGATTCAGTAAGGGAGTTAACTCTCACATTTTAAAAGAATTCCCCTGGCATGATGTAACAGCAGCAGCTATGACTTACTGAGCACCTACTGTGGGCCAGGTATTTTAACTAGCAATAATCGCGCCTCGGATAAACCTCATTGGCTAAGATACTGCCACTGCGCAAAGCTGGGCCAGGTATTCTATAGACATTATTTACATTTCTCAATTTTCCTAACAACCATGGAAGGCATGTAGGAGAAAATTGTTACTTGGTAAAAGGAAGTAACTTACTGAAGGTCACATAGCTAGAAAATATCTACCTCTGGCAGGCTTGTCTAGGAGACATTTCTGCTACTACACTGAAGCATTTGTCTTCAGATCACATATAAAACATGTTAACTCTTTAGATGGGCAAAATCTTCCCCCCAACACACACACACACACACACACACACACACACACACAAACACACACACAGAAATTCTTCCTATCAAAATGGAATTTAAATGACATCCTGACAAAAACAGCTATTCCATCAAAGTATACTTATCTTTCAGGACATAGAAAGTGGCTACAGTTATATTAGGTGTTCAATTAATACTCGTGAAATAAAAAATGCATCATTTATTTCAATTGATCCAAAACATTTCACCTAAGACCTTCTCTTCCTACCAACCCATTAGATATATTTCTAAGAAGAAAGTCACTAATTATTTCTATAAGTATGCACAGAGCACATACTGTGATGGGGGATGTAGTTCGAAGAACTGGGATACAGTTTTAAAGACGAGAGCTTGCTGGCTACTAGGGAGGCAACAGTCATCCAGGAGAGATGGACTTGTAAACTGACAGTATCTATCAGACACTGTGATTAGTCCTAGGTATGTGCACATGCAACCCACGACAGCAACCCACGACAGCACAGTGGAGGACTATATAGAGAGCCATAGAAAGAGATGAAAATCTGCAGTGTCCCAGTGCTTGGCCAAACGTAGTGTCCCCTTGTTCTCTTATGCTTATTCTCGAAGAGGCCTTTACGTGTGACTCCAGGTTTTTCTCCTAGCCCCATAGGGTCATGAGGTTTGGCAACTGTGTAGATCATTTTCAAACTAAATTGTGTTTTTCACCATAGCATAGGCTAGGGAATTGAAAAGCTCCACAGCAACACAACACTTAGAAATCCTAGATATAATTAATATGAGAGTTCCTTTTAAATGCATAGTTGAATTCACAAGAAAGTAAGAAAAATGCCTAAGAACCAAAAAACCAAAGAAGGAATTGAGATCCAGATGATGATCAAACGAGTTTATGCTGTGGCCTCCCAAGGAGGGTGGGTGAGGCTTTTGTTGGGGTCTTGGTAACGTAGGGTTGGGATTAAATTACCCCAGGGGATCTGGAGAGAAGGATTTGGGCCTGATCCTGGATGGAAATGGAAATTTAGACTTCTGCGTCAAGTCAGAACTCTCAAAATTCTATGCCTCTGTTAAAGGTGGACTCTTACATCTGCCCTCTTGAGAAACAGTATCATTTATGCCAGTCTGTCCCTATAGAGTCTGAGAAGTGACAACCCAGTCCAACGTAATGCTATTATTTCCTTTTTATGTAAATGCCTTTACATGTTCTGTGTCTTTTTCCATTAAAGAAAGCTTATCTCTCTTGTCCTTGGCTCTTGGTTGAAAAAAAGTCTAATAAGAGGTTTCATAATGAGGGGCGCCTGGGTGGCTCAGTCGGTTAAGCGTCTGCCTTTGGCTCAGGTCATGATCCCGGGATCCTGGGATTGAGCCCCGCATCGGGCTCCCTGCTCCGCGGGAAGCCTGCTTCTCCCTCTCCCTCTCCCCCTGCTTGTGTTCCCTCTCTCGCTGTGTCTCTCTCTGTCAAATAAATAAATAAAATCTTTTAAAAAAAAAGATTTCATAATGATATGAAATGCTTTTTGATAAACTTGTCCAAATATTCATTAGAAAGGTTTGTTCCATTTTACATTCTCTCCAACTGTGTATGGGGGATGAAGTCCATTGCCATCCCTCCTTACCAATCTCTGGGCACTATACAAAAAATATTTTAATCATTGCCAGTCTCATAAAAATAAAACAGCATATATTTTTAAATTGAAGGTGCATAGAATTGTTTTCCTGTAACGTAAAACATCCTTCCACATGTGTTCCAACTATGTTTATGTCACTTGTGAATTATTATTACATGTCTATGTGTCAACTTCCATTTTTCAGTTTAGTCCTTCTTGTTTGTTTTTGTTGTTGATAGTAAATTACACTTAATATTTATCATCTATTACCAATTACCAATATTTAACACCTATACATCATGCTTATACAGCATATTTCTGTGTCAGGCACTATTTTTAATGATTGACATGCTAATATTCATTTAATCCTTATGATAAATCCTAAAGGGTAGAGACTGTTATCATCCCCATTGATACACAGGCCAAAACAGATTCAGAGAGGTTGACTAACTGATAAAGATCTTGGGGACTTAACCCTTTTGTTTGGTATGTCTGCTGACTCCTGCACATTAAATTATTGTATTGTGTGCTTTGTAATTAAAATTGTGAACTCATTTTCAAGCTCACAATTTTTCTGGGACAATCCAGTGGGACCTGAGATGAAGGCATACTCCCTCAGAGATTTTCATTTGCCTATATTATACATTCTGGATACTTCACTGGTGATTTTAAATAGTATTGAGATCTATTTTATATGCCATAAAGTTTACCTGTTTAAAGTATACAAATCAGGGGCGCCTGGGTGGCTCAGTCAAGCGTCTGCCTTCGGCTCAGGTCATGATCCCAGGGTCCTGGGATCGAGCCCCGCATCGGGCTCCCTGCTCGGCAGGAAGCCTGCTTCTCCCTCTCCCACTCCCCCTGCTTGTGTTCCCTCTCTGGCTGTGTCTCTCTCTGTCAAACAAATAAAATCTTTAAAAAAAAATAAAAAATAAAAATAAAGTACACAAATCAATGATTTTTAGTATATTTACAGAGTTGTGCAACCATCATTATAATCTAATTTTAAAACATGTTTATCATACACAAAAAATCTTGTATCCATTAGTAATCACTCCCCCATTCCCCCCCCAATCCACCAATCTACTTTTTGTCTCTGCAGATTTGCCTACTTGAAGCATTTCATATAAATATATCATACAGTATGTGTTTTTTGTAACTGTCTTCTTTTGCTTAGGAAAATACTTTTACTTTCTCAGCCTAAGGATTAATGGACAATGCTAGTTATACAAATGAAATCTATAAACCCACATGATGTTCAGGTCCATATCTATGGAGTCTAGGTCATTACCAATTCCAGTTTCTTATACCCAATAAGGGGGCCATTGCTTAGCCAAGTCTCCAAGATGACAGGGAGGCACTTAGGACATAAAGCCCCATAAAAAATGGAAAAGGGGACTTATACCTATGTGTGTAATCTTCATTCTAAGCAGTGATATCATTCCTAGCATTCTGTTCCTGTGGGGAGCTGGGGACTGGGAAGTTACACCCTGGTCTAGGGCATACTGTGTTATCTCCTTCTTTAAGTAAATACCTCCATGTGTTTCAGTATCATTTTCATTAAAGTAACTTTGCAGTATCTGGATCCATTGGTGTCTTTCCAATGATTATAGAGTATGATACATGTGGCAAGCATACGGTAAGAATACAGATTATTTCAATGATATAATTAGCAGATTAATGTGATAGTCATGAACACAACCCTTATCCAGCAATTAGTGAATACCCATTTCTTCATAATCCAGTTCTTTGTTAGATATTCATTGAGATCCATCTATGGCTAGACAGTCTTGTAAGAGTATGAGCTATGTTACTGAATAAAATAAAGATCTCTGGTCCAAGAATCTTAAGTTCTAATGAAAGAAACGTGCTTTTTTTTTTTTACACGTGGAACAATTATACAAATGGAAATAATAGAATCTAGCTGACCAATTTAAAGATAGGGAAATAAAATAGAAAAGTAAAATGTCACACCCAGAATCTCAGAGTCCTCCACCCAGATCTTCTTATGTCTACCTTATCTCTGGCCACTGCCCAGCATAAGCAGAGAGCCAGAAGTACTGAGAGTTCATATCCTTCCCAAGTGGCTCTTACCAATGAAAGATGGGTGCAGCAGTGTGAAAACCCAGTTCCCTTGCCTTGAGTCAGGACAAACTCTGAGAAGTAACATGCTCCAGAGCTCCCTATGGGATCAGGCTGAGATGGGGACTTCACATGAAATCACACCCTTACTTGATTTCATCCCAACCCTCTCCTGCTTCTCCCTTATCAGTCTCTCCTGGGAGCATTTCCTTAATAAGTAACATGTGCATGAATCCTCATTCCAGACATTGCTTTTGGGAAAGCTAACCTAAGACATAGCATTAGTAAATGGTGGAGCCAGAATTTCTGTCTGTGATCTCTGTATCCAAATTTCATACATTCTCTTTTATACCACAGAGGGGAGGAAAATAAAACTCAGAGAGGTTCATATTTTTTCTTAAGGCCTTGCATTTTGTAAGGGACACAAATCTAGTATTCTAAAATCCTGCGATGTGAGACCACATTGCCTTTTAAAACTTATCACAGGGAAATAAATCTATATCCATTAGCAAAGATTTCTTACAATCTCCCAATCAGAATTGTATTTATACTCTGAGTCCCAGTTTCTCCATCTCCATTCTCCAACTGCTGATTTCTTCAACACTTTTTCTTTTTTTTTATTAAACGGAGTAACGCAGGGAAAATGCTTGGTGTAACACTTGACACACAGCTACATGCTTAGTGCAGGTTGTCCTTCATTGAAGAGCCAGGGTAAAGAAAATTTAACCAAATATGGACTCCAGTGATCAAAACTGTTTTTGGCCAACCACAGGATTTTCTTGAAGCAAAACCTCCATTTCCGGAAAAATACTGAAAAATAACAAATAATCCTGTCAGTTCCCCATACAAAATGGACTGCATCAATGTCTCCATGGACCTGGTGGATAAATAACGGAGCTCATATGTTCAGAAGGTTGCTTAATAAAGTCCAGCCCCTTCCCAAAGAAGAAAAGCCACGGAATACAGGCATGCCACATTAAAACTGCAGTGACCCAGCCAGCCCTTCCTAACTGCTAACTAGGCAATTCTCAGGAGCCCAGGGAGGAAATCTAGAAGGATATAAACATGAAATGAACCAAGCGTGCAATTGATTTTCTGTTCTCTCTCTTTTTTCCCTTCTGTTTTGTTTTGATGTGTGTGTGTATGTGTGTGTGTGATATTTATTTATTTTTATCATCATCAGGACATTAGTACTCAGAGGGAGGAAAATGCCTCTTGAATGAGATGTTTGTAGGGAAAATTACAAGGCAGAGGATGCTGACTTTGACCGAGCAATGCCCTCTGAGGATTGGGGTGGATCAGAATGGCTTCTCATGTTTTTTCTGCTCCCCTAATGGAAGTAAAATAACAACATGAAATAGAGGGGATGGAACAGCCAGCAGGAGGATAAATACCAAGAAAGCGATGTAAACACAGCCCCCAATTTCCCCAGCGAGTAAGAAAATGAGGAATGTGTTATTTATCTCTTTGTAATCTGCAAGGCAGAGTATGGAGCTGCCCTCCTTTGGGAATATCTTCTATAAATAATCAAAGAATTGCAGGATGGGGGTTTGAATGAAGTGAAGGAACCCAGGGGACAGAACTTCTCCAAATTCCAGGTCTTTCAGACATCTCTTCCAGGATGCCACTCTTGATCCTTCAAGGCAGGAAAAGAACAGGAAGAAGAGGGCCTTTGAAACTTTAGAAGTCATTGACTGTGCCCACTCCCCTTGTTATTTTAGGTTAGAAAAATTGGGGCGCCTGGGTGGCTCAGTTGGTTGGACATATGACTCTTGATGTCAGCTCAGGTCATGATCTCAGGGTTGCGAGATGGAGCCCTGCATTGGGCTCTGTACTCAGCAGGGAGTCTGCTTGAGAAATTCTCTCTCCCTCTCCCTCCCCCCACTCTCTCTCTCTCTCAAATAAATAAATAAAATCTTAAAAAAAAAAAAAAGGAAAGAAAGAAAAATTGATGCAAACTATAGCTAAATGACTTCTTAAGATTGCCCTGCACTTGAGATGAGTTTGTAGTGTGGGTTCTGGAATGAAACCACCCAGCCTAAACTCTGCATTTATTAATCATTAAGTGTTTTACCTTGGGAAAGTTATTTACCTTCCCCAAGTCTCAGTTTTCTCATCTGTAAAACTCATAATAAAACTCATAATAATTCCCACTTAGTAGGATTGCTAGAAGAAAAAACATGGTAATGCACACGAAACTCTTAGCAGAATGCCTAAAATATAGTCAGAGCTCCATAAAGCCTACACATTATATTCTTCTTGTTATTGTTGTTCTTAGTCATTAAGAAATAGAAGTAGAATCTAAATTTATGTTTTCTATCTTCAAACCCACTGTTCTTTTCATTCTGTCATTTTTAATCTCTTAAGATTTCACATTTTCAGCAAGGTTTATTGTTCCAATATATAATACCTGGTGACATATATATCTGATGCAATCAGGTAATAGGTTGCTTGTGGAACTTCTCACCAGACCTCAGCTCATACAAATCCAATATACTTCAATAAATGCTAGCCAGATAAACATGGTCCTATTTCATCAGATATAAAGAATACTGATGGATTTGCCTTGGCAAATGGAGTCAACATTCTCTGATAAAGATGATTCAGTGTTTGCTGAATATGAATTGAAATGATTTAAATCTATCCTTGTAGGGAAACCTGGATCTTTTTTAGAAAGGGCAGGGTTAGATGTCCTTGTCCTGGGACTTAAAGAACATGAGGGCTTTACATGAAGAAAGGAAAACACAGAGGGCACTCCAGGTGGGCCAACCACATAAGCCATGGTGCTAAGGACTAGTAGAACTTACTTGTAAGAACATTCTTTAATCTTTGGGCTTCTTCTTTAAAGTCACTCCATGAAAGATGCTTTCCTCAGTGTCCCCATTTAATAGTTTCTACTTTTCTCCCCTCTCTCATAGCATCCTACAGTTTCCCTTTGAAGTATGTTATGATTTTTTGAAACAAAATATCCATTCATGCACATTGTTGGGTGTAGAGTGGGGTGTACATATTTTCAGTAAACAGCAGTCTCCTCCAGTAGGCTGTAAGTTTGCTCAATAAGGGTAAAAATCTGTCCTGTTTTTACCCATAACTGTCCTGTGTCTAGTGCCATGCCTACCTGAAACATTATAAGTTCTATTAAACATTTCTTCATGGAATGAATGGATATATGCATGGGGCAATCAGGAGACTCACTGCATAGAAGGAGGTATTGTGACACAGAGAAAGATGGATGAGGGGTTCCCATAAGGACCATGGATAAATCCCGAATCCTCTTTGAGCCTTCATTGTCTTTCTCTAAAGTCAGAGGTAGACTTGAGGCCACTGTGTGGGTTGTTCTAGGTTTATATGATTCCCTGATTATTTACTTGGAATTTTGCATTTTACTAGCTCATACCCATTGGTAAGAACACAGATAAGATAGTGCTTTCTAATAGGCAGAGAAAGGATAGGGGAGGGGTTTATTTATTTCTTCATTATTTAAATGTCCATTTAGCACCTGCTATTTTCAAGATCCTAGGGGAGCTGGAGTTGACTAAAATATGACTCCTGACTTTGAATAGCAGAGGCCGAGAATGAAAGGAGGATGGGGATTCAAAAGGACAAGGAGAAAGAGGAGGTGGAAGAGAAGAAGACGAAAGAGAATGAGGGGGAGGAGAAAAGGCATTTTATGGAGCATGATGCCATATATGTTACACATCTTATCCCATTTTACAAAGGTTGAAACGGAGGTTCAAAGCCATTGGTGGGACTACATTTGTACCAAGTCTGATTGCTCATGGTCTTGACTCTGGGGCCCAGATCCCTACCCTACTGCCTGTTGAAAACACAAACAGGTAAAGGGATGTGATGAGAACCTTGCCCAGGAGCGCTATTGTGGGTATTGTCAGTCCAGTCCTAAGCTCTTACTCCTGTGGGGTCTCCCTCTCAGTGCCTCAGCATGCTCTTCCCTCTTCCCCCGCACTTGCCAAAAGGAGAGAAGAGAAAAAAAAAAGCTTCCCAGAGCCAGCTGCAGAGACAAAGACTATTTTCCCTGACAGGTACCACAAGAAAGGAAGCTTACAGAGGCACGGGCCAAAGATGGGGTGGGGAAATGGCAGGACCGGATCCACGAAAGCCTGAAGCACTTTGGCTCCCCTCCTCAGCTCTCCCTTCCCTTCTCTTGCAGCTTTTAAGTTCCATTCCTTATTTCAGTGGGATTTGGGGATTGCACTGAAGTTGCAGTAATCAGAGGTGCCGGAGGCAAACTGATTTTTCAGCTTCTAAGAAAAACAATTATCCTAATCTGGTCTGCCTTCCCTGCTTCTCCCCCAACCGTGGAAATTCACTAGGTTCAGAGACCACTGTCCTAGAGGAGACATATCACTTTGTGGGACTACACTCTGCCCAAACTTCTCTTTTTTTTTTCCCTTCTCATTTTATTTCCCATTGGTTTATCAAGCATCTACCCATGCTTCAGGTAACTAGTATTCACGGAGCCCTTACTGGGAGCCCAGTGCTTAGTCAAAAGCATTAGATACATTATTGCATTTAATCTGCACAATGACCCACAAGATATATACAATCATAATCATATTCCTTGTTTATCCTGGAGATTTAAGTAACCTGTGCAAAGCCACAGCTATTAAGAAGAGGAGCCAATATTTGGACTCCATTGTCCAACTTCAGAGCCTGTGCTCTTAACATGTGATTATGCAGGCTCTCATCCAGAATCCTATATGTTCATTTACCATTCTGTCTTTTTTATAAATCTTAAAACCAAGGCACAGAGAGCTGAATGATTTGTCCCAGGTTACACAGTTTGAAGGTGGTAGAGGCATTATTTGAATTCTAGTCCATCTGATCCCAGTGACCATGCTGTTCTCACCATGTCCAGCTCTGTATGGAGTCCGCTATGCCAGGGTTGAAGGTGACCATAAAATGTTTGCACCTTCCTTCCTTCCTTCCTTGCTTCCCCCTCCCTCCCTCCCTCCCTCCCTTCCTTCCTTCCTTTCAAGATTTATTTATTTTAGAGAGAGGGAGAGAAAGTCCTAAGCAGACTCCATGCTGAGTGAGTGTGGATCCTGACACAGGGCTCCACCTCACCACGCAAGATCATGACCTGAGCCGAAAACAAGAGTTGGAGGCTTAACCGACTGTGTCACCCAGGAGCCCAAAAATGTTTGTATTTCAAAGAGACCATCTTGGTTGGCATGTGGAGCACTGCTCAAGGCAAGCAGTGTGGAAAGTGTAAGTCAGTCCTTCTCACCTACACCAGGGCAGGGCTGCAAGTTTCTCTTTTCTATTTCTTTCTTCTTCGGGGATGCTCCCCCACATGTTCATTTCAGTCTGATTTCCACTGTGAGAATGAGGCAGATAGAATAGGGACATGTTGGGTAACTGCAGGAGGAAGAAGGACAAGGAACAGAGAAACTGACACCTGACAGGGTGGATGTGACAACTGAGTAAACCCTGGAATAGCTCTGTGGTTTCTCATGGACACAGGCATCCTGTTGTTGCTCAAACCCAGGGCACGCATGAGCATCAAGCCCCAGGTAGCCTGCAAATGACCGAGAAGGAACGACCCCTCCACTGGGGGCCCTAGAGGATTCTGAGTAGATACTATAGATGGAGTATCTGCGAAATCAGACTGCGCCTGTGCAAAGTAATGCGTATGAGCTAGCAGAGAGCATGCGCAATGGTATGCAGCGTTCCTAGAAGTCCCTACTTATTCCAAGAACCTTATATGAATATTTCACCCCTTGATTCTAATTGCCCTCAAAGATCAAAGCCCCACATCTACCCGGCGCATCTCAGATCCTCTTTCTGAGTGCCCTGCACTCCCTCCTTGAGTGTGTACTTTTGCTTTGCAGTAAAACTTCTATAATTCGCTCTGACTCCTTGAATTCTTTCTCAGGGCGAAGTAAAAAACCTGGCAAAGTAAAAAACCTGGTGGTTGAGGTCAGGCGGTGAGAACTCCCCCAGTCTCCAGTATCAAGATAAAAAGGGGGAAAGGTAGCATTTGCTCCAAACACTGCATTTCCCTAGGGAACACCCAAGCACTTTTGAAGACTCTTACATTTCAATGATTTCAAGAACTTACGTTTTTAAGGGCTCTGAAATACAAATCAGATGATTAGGCACAGACCTTTCCTCTTCAGAATTAAATCAACATTTGACTTTTGGGGAGGTCACTTTCTCTTTCTGGATTTCAGTTTCTTAGAACCATTAGGTAAGGGAATTAGATCAGATTTGAGCAACATTTCTGAGAGTAGGTACCAGAATCACCTAGCGGTGTGTGTGTGTGTGCATAGGTGTGTGTGTTTTCAATCCAGACTCTTACAGCCCCAACGCAGATCTACTGATCAGAATTTCTAGGGCTGAAGTGTAAAAATCTGCCTTTGAAATAAGCACACCAAGCGATGCCCACTGAAGCTGGATTGAAGGACTTAAAATTCATTGACCTTCATTAAAATAAGCAAGAAGGAAGAAAGAAAGAAGAGATCAGGGAAGGGAGGGAAGAGGAAGTTAGGAAGAGAGTGGGAAGAGAAAGGAAGTTAAGCTCCCAGAAAACCTTTCTTTTATTTCCTATCGTAGCTATGGAGAAATAAGCGTTAAGGTAGATGGAGGGTGAGAAGAAGAAAGGAGGTGGCCATGGATTGGTGAAATTTTAAGTGTATATGCATGTATACTGATACACAAAGCATGTTTATATAAATATATGCATATACATATATGTATATGTAGCACTTGGCATGGTATCCAAAGCACAGGTGAGGTAAAATAAACCCTGTTGATTTGGCTGTTTCATTATCATTTCTCATTGACTATGTATTTGGAGCCTCTATTTCCAAACGCCTTCCACCCTCAAACCCCTCTTCATTACTGGCTACATAATTTGTGGGGGCCAGTGCAAAATGAAAATGCAGGTCCCCTTGTTCAGAAATGACTGGGAATTTCAAGAACATAGTGTCAGAACACTAAACGAAGCACAAGGTCCTACTAAATTCAGGCACATCTCTGATACTGGCCCTGGTCCTAATAGGGGCCTAATGTTCTCTTCTGTTTGCCCAAAGCATTTGATTATACCAATAACAAAAGTTCCATTTAGACCATTGTTCTGTCTTTTGTTGTATAGAACCCTGCCCCTTCTTTTAGATGATTACCTGCCTGACAACAGGGATGGTTTGCTTCCCTAGTCGTAGACCCAACACACAATGCAGAACTTCACACCGCTGTTGCTAAATAGTGTTTTGCTGGACTGATTGACAGGCACAAGGGGATGGGAAGAATTACAGGTGGGGAGGCTGATTTGAGACAGTTTCTAGAAAGTCTTAAATGCTAGGTCTGGGTGTTTAGACTGTATGCAATGGTCAATGAAGTTTCTTTAAGATTATTGTCTTGGCTTTGTTTATGTGGCTTGAATAGTGTGGGCGCTTCTTCTCCAATGACTGATGATATAGTGATTTATAATAAATATATATTCGTTCTCTGTCCTTGTTTCTGGCACTTAACTCCTAAAACCCTTGGAATTTCTTGGGTGATCAGAGCAATAAAGGTGTGTTTTGTTATGTTAATTAGGTAACTTGGGAACCACACCTAAGGATAGGGGCTGGTTGCCAGGAGAACCACGCAAGTGATTAAAGGGTTGAAACTTTTAGTCCCAACCTCTCTGACTTCTGGGGAAGGGAGATAGGTTGGAGATTGAGTTTAATCGCCAATGTCCAATTATTTAATCAATCATGACTCTAAAATGAGCCTTCATAAAAAGTCCTAAGGACTGGGTTAGGAGAGCTTCCAGGTTGGTGGTCTTGGGAGAGTGGCATTCTCTGAGAGGGTATGGAAGTTCTGTGCCCTTTTCCCACACCTTGCTCTGTGTATCACTTCCTTCTGACTGTTCCTGAGTTATATCCTTTTATAATAAACCAGCGATCTAGTAAGTATAATGTTTCTCTGAGTTCTGTGAACCGCTCTAGCAAATTGATGAAATCCGAGGAGGGGGCCATGGGAACCTCTAATCTATATAGCCAGTCAATCAGAAGCACAGGTTTGTGCCTGGGGTCTGAGGGGATTGGGGTGGGAGGCAGTTCTGTGGGACTGAACCCTCAATCTGTGGAATCTGATGCTATCTCCAGGTAGACAGTGTCAGAATTGGATAGAATTGTAGGACACCCAGCTGGTGTTGGAGCATTGCTTGGATGTGCCAGAGAGCCCTCTCCTTTACTCATTAGAAATTAAGTCCAGGAACCCAAAAAGACCCTAATCTCTTTATAATATATATTTTATATATATTGCATGCATTGTTTTTTCTCTGATTATAACGGGTATATAGGTTAATTGAGGAAAATATAGGACATAGATCAAGTATGAAGGAAAATATAAAAATCACCCATAATCATGCATGAGAACTGTTAAATGTTAGAATATTTTCTTTAAAAAATACCAAACACATATACTATTGTATCAGACCCACTCCAGAGATTGAGTAACATCCATTAGGTTAATAAGCCCCTGCTGCTATTAATCCTAGATATGTAACACAGTGTCAGCCAAATAAGAAGCAGCTGGACCCAAGCTACTTTGCAATGTAGTGTCTTCCCTGGTAACTTCTTAAAACACTCTTCTTAAAAACTTCTTAAAAACACTCATGTTGCACTTACCATGAGCCAGCATTATTCTCAGTATTTTGAAAATATGAACTCATTTAGCACTAATAACAATTGTATGAAGCAGATACTATTATTATTATATCTATTCCATAGATGAAGAAACTGAGGGCTGAGAGGGAGCAAGTGATTTATCCAAGCTGACATCTGAAAGTGCTCATATTGTTACCACTTTCCATATTCTCTATCTATGGTGTGGTAGGTGGAATTATAGCCTACCATCAAGGGTGTCCTAATCCCCAGTACCTGTGAATACATTACTTAACATATCAAAAGGGACTTCTCAGATGTGATTAATAAGGATCTTGAGGTGTCAAGTTTACCCTGGATTATCTAAGTCCCATGAAATCACATGAGTCCATATAAGAGACAGGAGTGTCAAGGTCAGAGGAAAGATGTAATGACAGAAGCAGAGATTGGAGTGATATGGGGCCATGGGCTATGGAATACAGGCAGCCTCTAGAAACTACAAAAGATAAGGAGAGAGAGATTTATTCCTTTTATAAAGGAATCATGGCTCTCCGACCCCTTGATTTTAGCCCTGTAAGACCCTTTTATAAAATTTCTGACCTCCAGAATATTAAATCTGTGATGTTTTAAGCCACCACGATGGTGGTAATTTTTTATAGCAGCAATACAAAACTAATACAAAGGCATCTAGAATTCATATTCTATGTCTCAGAGCCTGTAAGTGAACTTCACAGGTGCTATGCAAATCATATTTTAAATGAGAAGATCTCGAGCATCCCCTACTCCAAGCTATTTGGTACTAAAACAACAGATGAGCACACACACACTATACACACATGCATGAATATATTCAACTTTATGTGTTTATCTGGCTTCCCATTTACTATTACTCGAGAATTTACCTATGTCATTAAACATTATGTACCAGGACCTTTCTTGATGACTTTGAGTCTCAGCACATTATCAGTTACCAGCTATTAATGTAGGGTAGGGTAAGGGCTGTGGAATTGGTTTTGCCATGTGGCTTATCCCCCATGTGGATACAAAGGAAATGCTAGAGTTGATTCAGATAAAGGAGGCTTTGGAGAATCGTATATACACTCTGGACTTCAGTGAATATGGACACAGGAACCTGACTAATCCTGATAAGGCCTAACACTTGCTGAAGGAGTCTTTGGCAGCTGGAAGTGGGCATGGCTGTTGGTGTCCCACTTTCTGCCATGATGGGGGAAGGCACATGTATCCTCTGGGGCAGACAAGGCAGTAAGCCCTCAGGTGTCTTCGCCACTCAAAAACTGCCTGCAGGGTGAGGAGACCCAACAGAGACAATCTGTGTAAGGTTGAGGGATAGATTGCAGAGCTGAGGTATGGTCAGAAATATTCATCCAGAGGGTCATTGGAATCAGAAATCATCAAATGGGAGGGTCCTGGTGATGGTGGGGTTAGAGTGGGAGAATGCCTAGTAATTCCCAAAGCACCTCACAGAGGTAAAAGCCAAGCTTTGAACATGTGTCGTATTCAGTCCAACGTTAGCTTTAAATTGTACTGGTCAACAGGGTTGCCTCTATCCCTATATCACCTAGTGAACGTTTTATAAAAGACACACTCTCATTTTGGGGGCAGCACAAAACTAGCTGATAAAGCAATTAGGTGATAATTTACAAAAATGCTCCCTTCTCTCAAGTAGAAGCAGCCCCACCAGAGTATATAGTTTCCCCAGTGAGCTAGATTCCTTGCTGGGTACCCTTATGCAGTATGTAACCTACACAACTGTACATGGCAATCCTGGTGGGCAAGTGACACGTCCTTTGCTTCTTTCCTCCATCATCTCAGCCTAATCCCCTCTCCATTCCATAATGAATCTGGGAGGAGGAATGGAAGAACATGGCAGGGAAATGATGAAGGGGCTGCGAACAAGTCCTTTACCTCTTCCTAGGTTTTCCAGTTATGTGGACCAAAGCTTGGGAAAGGGAACATTTTTTAGTTGGCTGAGATTGGCTTTGGGTTCTACACTGTGCTAGGAAACAAGATTATGTATGAATGTCTAAGAAGGATCAGAGAAAGTATGAGATTCCCCCGAGATACAAACCAGGAGTATCGGGGGGAAATTAGTCTATAGAGTAAGTGAAAGAGGTAATGATGAAAAGAAAAAAGTTACTTTCTACTTGTACCTACAGATCAGTACTTTCAAGAAGCCAGTGATGAATATTGTAAAGAAGTTACCTTCAAACATATTATGAAAATCTCTGTGAGAAACTATAATGTGTTGGCGGGGGGGAGGTGCTCAGTGACCTTGTCTCTGGGTCTCTTGTTCCCACTTCAGCCACAGCAAGTCCCCTATGATCAGTTTTATTTACTGGACTTTGTGAAATTTCACTTAAATGAAGATTTTCACAGTTGGAAATATTTGAGTATCACTAGTTTAAGACATAATTTTTTTTAACAGGTGCTTATAATTAAATATGCCTTTTATTATAATTGACTGCATACACATTTAACTGTCCCTACTGGACTATAAGATTGTTTTAAGAGAGGAGACTTTATCTTATTTATCTTTGCATTTGCAAAAGTGCCTAAAACTTAGGAGGTCTATATATGCTCATCAGATGAATGAACGATTCTGTTCTGACCTGCCCCCATGGGAGTCACAAACTCAGGGACTATTTTTTTGCCTTCTGGTGGTGATAAGATTCTAGCTTAATAGGAAGATGGGCTATAGTTTATATTTAATTATATGAAAATAGAGCCTTGATCCATATTCTCTCTAGGTGGAGAACTTTGGTCATGCAAAGGCAAGCAGCCTACGCGATGAGAACTTACAATGATTCCAAGTGCCTCCCTGTACTAAGTGTCACTTGTAGCAGGAAATTGGTGATTTTCAGTTGACATGAAGTGGAAAATTATTCATGTGAATTGATGCTGGATGGCTCTATTTTTACTAAGCGAATACAGAATGGCTCAGTGTGCAGGAAGCATTTAGTGCAAAGTGAGCTGACATCGATTGGGCTGTAAGGCAGAGGTTCATAACTGAAAATGTCAGAGGAAGACCAAAGGTGTCACGTCAGATGAAGCCAGCATGCTTGCCTTTAGCCTCCAATTCCTGTGGGATGCCCTGGTGGAAAGGAATCAAGAGGCTTTGCTCCCTGGGCTGGTTGTGGAATGTTGTAGAAAGCAGGTGTGGAGTTTTGTTCTTGTAATTGCTCTCCCTCCAAATCCTCATGCCATTGTGTGATATGGCCTGGGGTTTGCCAGTAACCCACTGTATGACCTCATGCCAATTGTTCCTCTTCTCTGAGCCTCTTTTTTGTCCATGCAACAGGGGAACTCAAACTGACCCTTTTAGGATTTTTAAAAATATAATCCTTATGCTAAGTGCTCAAGACATATCTAATTAAATACTCACCAAACCTCTGCAACATGGGTCCTATCCTTTTCATCTTACAGATGAGAAAATTGTGGCTCAGAGACACAAACTGATTTGCTCAATGTCAAGTGGCTAGAGTGTGAAGGAACAAGCTTCCAAATCTGTGTGTCCCTAGTCACAGAGATTGTATTAGTCCCAATACATCATTCTACTCTTAAGATACCTGAATTCATACTTGAGGTGCATGCATTTTTTTTTTCCAATTTGAAGTTAGAAATCTTACATCTAGATTATCCTATATTATCTGGGTGGGCCCAATCCAATCATGAAACTCTTTAAGAGCAAAAGAGGAAGGCAGAAGACTAGGGAAGAGAGAGATGCACCATGAGCAAGATTTGATACCCTGTTGCTGGTTCTGAGAGGTAGGAGTTCTAAGGGAGGTCCCCAGCAAGTAACCAGAGATCTAAGTGCTACCACCACATGGGACTGAATTGGATTCTCCCCTTGACTGACCAGAAAGAGAAGGGGACAATCGTGAGAACATCCTGAGATGCTAAAAGAAGGTAACACTGGCCTAAAGGATTCCTTGAAGCTTGTGTTATAAGAACACTTTCTGCTGGGCAGAATCTAAAAGAAGGATATCCTGCCTTATTTTTGGAACTGATTTAAAAGGAAAAAGTTCAGAAATAAACTCAAAATCCCTGGCCAAAGACAAATTAAGTACAACAAGGAATCTCTAAATTGCTTATAATCTACCCTAGTCTCTTGGGTAGTGACACTGAAGTCTGAACTGAATTGCACTCGATGAGGTTGCCAGACTTGGGAAAAGACAAACACTAATGAATTCAATATTAGTCAGGAAAAAAAGAAAAAAAAAAAAAGGAAATTTTCTCTAGTTTGAGGAAAAAAATAAATAGCCTGTAGGCTCTATTATTATCCTTAAGCAAACTACTCTTAGCTGTAATCCTTTAACAGCTTTAACCCAAGTGTCCAGGGATCTAAGATGGCGAGTGGATGTTCCTAGAGAGAAGGTAGTGTTGCTGTTTTCAGAAAGTGCTATGCAGTGGTCTGAGCTCAGGCATTGAAAGCCCGAAGACCTTGACCTGACCCCTTCAGCCCTTTTTCTCACCCAGTCCTCTTTGCATGTACTCCCCTTGCCCACATTCTCAATCACTGGTAAATGCCAACTCATTCTTCAAGTGTCAGTTCATATGGTACCTCTCTCCGAAGCTTATCAAGTACCATCTAAATGCTTATCACTCCCAAATTTTATCTCTAAGGCAAACCTCTCTGGGAGCCAAATCCATATAGTCAACATTCTGTTTGATATCTGCACTGGAAAGTTGCAAAATGTACATGTCTAAAATGCTGACTCCCATTCTACTTCCAACATATTCTACTCCCACTCTCTGCCATCTCAGTAAATGGAAACAAAACCAACTCAATTTTTAAAGCCAGAATCCTTGACTTATTCTTTATCTTTTTTTTTTTTCACTAGCCACAAGCAATCCAAGTCTTAAAAATTCCCCATTCAATATCTACTCTAAATTGCCTGCATTTCTAATGCTCTCATCATGGCCCAATCTACCATCATTTCTTACCTGCACTATTTGGTTAGCCTCCTAACAGACCCCTGTCCCCATCCCTGTCCCTTCTTCTAATGTCCTCTATAATCAATTGTCTATGCAGATGTCAGAGAGATTTCTTAAAATGTAAATCAGCTCCTTTCACTCTTCTGTACACATCTTTTCTTGAATGAGTGGACCCACCAAGCAGAATTAAGTGATTCTGGTTTTTTTCCCCCACAGAACCTTCCTTTTACAGATCATCTAGTATTTGTGTAGAAAGCTGACTCTTTGCAATTCCCTTTCAATTTCCATCCCAATTGTATATCCTTTAACCCCTACACTAAGACGTTCTAAGTTGACAGTTCTAGCACAGTGAAAACAAGACTCAGGTGGGAAGGACTTATAATACGGATGAGGTACCCAACAAAGGTGGGGGCCAATGATATACACAGGGTCAAACAGAGAGGTAGCAGCTACACCAGGACTGGAATCTGGGCCTCCTGACTCCCAGTCCAGTGCTCTCTCCACCACACCTCACTAATCCCTAGTCATAAAGGCATCAGGCAACAGAATATTCACCTTAGTGAGTGACATCACCTCTTAGTTCTAAGAGGGCCACGTGTCATTTCCTTCACCAAACACCCAGTTCTGTGCTAGTTTCCATTCCAATTAGACACTGTCTGGAAAACATGAAAGAGTGGAATGTTTTCACACAAGACCAGAACTCCAAGTTGGTCAAAGAGAATGCATCCAAAGCACTTAGGTTGTCTGGAAAACACACGTAGGTGCTCAAAAGTGTGTGTTTTCATGCAGAAGGATGGATGTTTTGGAGGTTGGTTTAGTACAATGGAGGTTTTTCCAAAAAGTATGTGGAAAGCAATGATCTATGAAGTATCAGAAGGAGCTCCAGAAAGAAACCTGTCTTATGAGACCTGCGGTAATAAAAGAGTACCAATGTCACGTATTTCTTAAGGACCCCATGATGACGTTTCCAACTGTGGGGAAACCTGTTACTAATGTTCTGACCCACCAAGGAGTCTACCTTTCTGCTGTTCCACAGATGTGGAATCCTACAGAATGGACTGGGTGTAGAAAAAGTGACTAAAGTCAGAACTCCGGAACTTAAAGTAGCTGGAAAAATTATGCTTCTATGGTATGTGTTGTTAAAAGATAAACTGAGGCATATTACAGATTTTAAGGGTGAGCAAAAATCAATTCAAACGAGACAGTGCTGAACTGGAAGTGGTTAGGCGCACTCCACCAACAGGAGCTAGGGAGAAACTTTTATAAAGAAAAGATGGAAGCAAAGTAAAGCAATTATGGATTGGCTCTGGCTTAGAGCCTAGTCTACTGTTTGTGACAGGTTGTCTTTGGCGTTTTGATTTCTTACCCTTGAGGCACTTGCAGGCTTAGACTTTGGTTTGCTTACATAGGCTGCCATAGCCTTAGAGCCACATCAGTCTAATGGCCTCCTTGTTTAATTAATGTAAAAATTCCCTCCTTTTGGTCATCCTCTCCTATGTGAGGGATTGACCAAACATGTACTATTAGCATCACTCTCAGTTACCATCAAAGTTAAGTTGCTCTTATCTCATTGTAATACTCACAGGTTATGATGTCAGATCCCCGGAAGAGCTGTCTTTGTTGTTCACCTCATTGTTCAGCTTGTTTCTGTTCCTCCAAGTGCAGTGAGACCATCTAATAGCTGTGATCATGACTTTAAGACCTGTGAGAGAACACTGCACATCAAGAATACTCTCGTGATAACTATGAGCAGGATAATACCAAAATACTGAGGTACCCAGGGGGTAGCCAGGGCCCCTAGTGACCAAACCAGTTGGTATCAAATCAATCAAAGAAGGTACCTGAAAGGGCATCAGCCTGTTTCAGCCAACCAAGTAGCTAACTGCTTGTTAATTTCCTGCATTTGCTACAGTACCAGAGGTGTGCATCCAGGTACAGCAGGATGTATCTGCTTTGGCCCAGATTCTTCCTTGTTTAGCCAATTAGGAATATAAAGCCATTCTATTTATGTAAAACCACCTTAGCAAGAAAATCTAGCGACTTTTGTTGTGCAGCAATGACCTTAGGAATACATACAGAAACAGTTGTCAGAGTTAAGGAGCACTGTTTGTGAATTAACAGAGTAAAGGAAGTAGAAAAACTGTGAAAGAAATAAAGGCTTTCTATTAGAGATGAGATCTTGATCCATGATCCTGGGAGAGCTGAGAGCTGTCCACCACAAGGCCCTTTCTGCTTCTGGGGAGGAACCACCCTAGTCAAGTTTAATTTTAGATTTCCAGCTGGTGTGCAGCTCCAAGAGTCTGGAGAAGCCCTTTTAAATTGGGGAATGTGGACCCAAGGCTCAAGTCCCTGAAGTTTGGCTGCCAAACCCTTCCAAGGAGGTTCAAAGGCAGCCTTTGTTCTTAGTGATTCCAAATCAGGAGGGAGGGGGAAAATTGGAAACTTTAGTCTGAAGACTTGTAATCAGATATTTGAGAAGACTAGAAGAATTCAGGGTCTAGTTTGGTTTACAGATACATAACAAAACCTCAAAGACAATGAACAGGACTAGAATCTCATATCCACGAGGTTGTGTTATAATTTTCTACTGAAACATAATTTTTTCCTCAACAATCACCCTTATTTCTATCAAAGATAATCACAGTTAAAACTACTTTGTTTGCAAAATAAGTCTAGTCTCATTAAACTTGGCTTTATTATTTATATAAGTGCAGCAAGAGTAGTGACTAATCATACAGCCTCTTTTTAAATATGCTTTGCTTGAACTTTTCATAAGGAATCTTAGACTGGACTTTTAAAAGCCTCACCAGGCTAAGAAATCAAACCAAGAACTCACCATCAGACTCTGCATGGAATACCTATAGATTTGGGTGAATTCCTCTATTTTCAACATCCCCAAATATCCTGAAGTTCCTGGGCCTTCTAGGAAGTGAACTTCCTTACTCACTAGGTAAGGTTCCCAGGAACTTTGTAAGCAACATACCAGGCCAGTTTTTCCAAGGGGCTTTTATCAGCTCCATAAAGTCAAATTAGTTCCTTAAGACTGTCTGGTTATATTTTATTGTATGCATATTCTCAAATATGACATTCCAGCCAAAGCCGTGGTTATACAACCAATGTTTCCAATTGTGTCCTGTTATAGGGGCAACAGATTCTTACCAAACAGAAGCAAATAATTACATTACCATGAAAATAAGAATACTCAATAAGTTTCTGAATTCTAGAGGGATTAGGTAGGGAGAAAAAATAAATGTTTCAGTTCTGTTTTCAGAGATATACTTTACAAAATTACTGTAGGTCATAGATAGCTTAAGGGAAAAGAGACAAGGGTTCCTTTAAATCTGGAAAAATAAAGTACTAGGGAACCAGCAAGATGTCAAAGAAAAAGTTGTGAAAAAAATTATAATTGTCCTTTTCAGTTCATTCAATTCCATATTTCAAATTTCTATTCTGTTTGACTCCAGGTTTTCCATTAGTTCTGGAAATTCTTATGCAGTTCAGTTTTATGATCTTAAAGTTTTCAGAAACCTATATTCTAGAGTACTTAGCAGAGTCCTTCCCATGAATCTCTTTGAAGATGAGGGACCTTTTCAAGTGCATCATTGTAAAATAACAACTGTTGGTAAATGACAAAAAGACTTTAAAAAAATAGCCATGGTTCAAGATCTGATGAAAGTTCATTTGCTAAGGGAATGTAATTATTTCCATGGCATGCAATAATTTAAGATAATAACTGAACAGGGAGAGTATTGGCAAGTTTCTGCAAACTTTAAACAATTTTTGGAATACCTGTATTAGTCACATGTATCCATACACATATAACCCAGAGGTTTATCATCATTTCTTATTTTATAATTCTCCCCATGTAATTTAAAATGCCCAAAGAAAGAATTGGACGATAGTGCTGAAAGCTGGCAATAATTGCTAGGGCCCTCGCTGCAAACTGAGTGCACCCACATTTCCATCCATCTATATCTAGCCTACAAGTGCAGTACAAGCCACACTCCTGTCCTGCCATATTTTTGAGGACACCATCCTGAAGGTTGCCAAGCCAAGTTCTCAGGATACAAAATGAGACAAACAAGAAGGCTATGGCTGTCGCTGGGAGAGAAAGGATCAATAATAACCAATGTTTCTTCCTGTCCATCTGAATTTGGAAACGCATAACTTCAGTAAGAATTCTCCGTCTTTGCCGGCTTCTGCCAGTTCTCCCAGGATCCCATCCGCAGGCTCCAGAGCGAGGTGATGTCCCAGCAGGTCTCATCCGGGCCACCAGAAACTGTAAAGGAGGAAAAGTGGTTTTCCCTCCACCCTTTATAGCGAGTGCCTGGCTGAGACACCTTTATCTCCAGGGCGTCTGTAGATGGATAACCTTATCTAAGATGGTTAAAGGTTCTCCACTGTGGTCACTGTAATTCAAGATTATCTTTGGTAAGGTTAACCTTGTTCAGCCTTAAAACAAAATTTTATTCACCCGATGTCTCATACTGGACCCGGGCCAGCTTACGTCTGATCCAGTCTGGTTTCCGAGTCAGAACCACTCTGTTCCCGGACAGGTCTGGTTTCCAAACGGAACCACTCTCCTCCTGGGCCCGGTCAGGTTTCTCATTCGGATCTAGTCCAACTCTGGCCGGCTTCAGACCCAGTCCAACCCGACCCGGTCTGGTTTCCGAATCGGAACCACTCTGTTCCCGGACCCACTCTGATTTCCAAACGGAACCACGCTGTTCCCGGACCGGGTCTGGTTTCCGAGTCGGAACCACTCTGTTCCCTGATCGGGTCTGGTTTCCGAGACGGAACCACTCTGTTCCTAGACCCGGTCAGGTTTCTAAGTCGGACCCAGTCCAATTTCAGGCGATTTCCGGGCCGAGTCCCAGCCCAGCGGGTCTGGTTTCTCAGCCGGACCCAGTCTGGCTCCTGCCGGTTTCTGGACCCCGTGTGGAAGAAGAAATGCTCAAATCAAGTCTGAAAGCTCCGAATGGAAAGCTGGGGAGCTGGGATCCAGGCTGCGAGAGGGACTTACCGCCTCCTCCAGAGACAGCGAGGACGCAGCGGCTCCAGGAGCTGAGCAGGTACCTGCGCCTCGTGGCTCGTTGCTCCTGGGGCGTCGGGCTCCGTTGTCCTTTGGTTCTCTCTTCCGTCACCAGAACTGTTAGAAGATTAACTGAGGCACATTAAAATTTTTACGCGTTTGAGCAAAATCGATTTGAATCGGGCGGTGCCATACCAAAAGTGGTTAACGCTCCACCAACCGGAGCTGGAGAGAGACTTTTATAGAGAAAAGGCAGAAGCGAAGTAAGGCAATTATTGATTGGCTATAGCTTAGAGCCTAGTTGACTGCCGGTGTTTGGGTGTCCTTAGCATTTTATTTCTTAATCCTGAGGCATTTACAGGCTTAGATTTTGGTTTGCTTGTGTAGGCAGGGCACTAGAACCTCATCAGTGTAATGGCCTCTTTGTGTAGTGAATTTTTTTTTATTATGTTAATCACCTTGTCTACACCTAAGCCATGTGGAGAATAATAGAACTTTGAACTAGAAACTCAGAGGCAGCCCCCAAGCTCTGCTCCTGCTTACCTCGAGCAAGTGACAAACTCTCTGAGCCTTTGATTCCCTACTTTTAAAGTGAGGAGCTCAACTATACTGAAATTCCACAGAGCATATCGCATGAACAGCACTTTTCAAGAAGCTGAAGGTCAGAATCTGTGGTAAAATGAGTTTGGTAGAAGTTATGACACCTGTAACACTTTATGATTCATGGTGCATAGTAGCCATCAAAAGCCCTAATGAATCCTTTAGCAGTGGAACTCATTTGTCCATGGAATCATTTAAAAGCATTCTGTAGAAACAAGGTCCTGCAGAATTCTTTGGGAAAGACTGAATGAAGTCTTTGGGATTTAATCTATGATCCCATGGAGAGTACACCATTTCTTGTAACTTGAAGTTCCAGATAATTAACTCATATTCAGCATTTGTACTTTTCCAGGATTTTTTTTTTCCTTTTTAAATCTTACTTTCTACTCTTAGCCAACTTTCCATATATTCACTTCTTTTATATGTATGAATCAGGACTCCTTTAGTCTCTACTTACAGAAACCTCATTAAAAGAAAAAACAAAACAAAAAAGGGAATGGATTGAGAGTGGATCTTTTGGCCTATCATATCTGCAAAGTTCAAGGATAGTATAGCATGCTAGATTGTCTGCAAAGATGGTACTCCCGTTTCTGTACCCTCATAAAGCTCTACAAAATCAGGGAGTGGATTCTGTTTCTCCTGTTCTTCATTATGACCTGAACTTGTGGGTTGCTTTGGCCAATAAAATGTGCAGAAGTGACACTGTTCCAGTAAGAGTTTTGATTGCTTCCTTTTTTGCTCTTTTGGAATGCAGCCACCATGTACATAAGGTGGAGTTGGACTACTGAATAATGAGAGAGCATTGAGAGAGGGAGTGGGAGGGAGGGAGAGAGGTGAGGGAGAGACCCACCGCAGGGATGAGAACTGAGGATAAGAGTGAGTGAGGCCCCTGGGCTGTTCTAGCCCCAACCAAGCTGCAGACTGAATGAAGCTCCCTTATTGATCCCAGTCAACACAACATGGATCAAAAGAACCACCAACTAATTGAAAAATTTAAGAAACTAAAAAAAAAAAAAGAAAATCATTGTTTCAAGCCACTGTGTGTTGGGAGGTATGTTAGGTAGCACCAAATAATTGACAAAAATAAAATATTGCTACCGTAACAAAAATAGATGATACATGGCATTAGCTGTGGGACCAGGCTGTAGGTAGAGGCTAGAAGTGTGATGAAGACATTGTTAATGGAAGATGTTCAGGAATTGTGGAAATTGCTATTGGAGATTGGGAGAAGAGTCACCTGTGTTATGAGTGGAAATATTATCCCTTGTAGGAAAATAAAAATTTAAGGCAAAAGACCTAATGAACTTGTGAATCTTGCCAAGCAGGTTTTCAAGAAGAATATTGACAGTATTCATTGGCTTCTTTTACCTGCTAAATTAAGGGAATGTAGATATAAATTAAGAAAGACCTGTTCAGTTTCCAAGCAGAGTTTAGAGAAAATATTTCCAACTTAGGTCTTACGGCTTGGAACATAAAACCCTCTCACTCCCATTACTCCGGCTGGCCTGGGATTAGAAAAGTAAGAAACAACTGGAGGGAAAATATCAAATCCTGGGTTCTAGCTATGAAATATGAGAACAGGATCAAGATAAAATCAAAGGTGTTGTTATAAGACCCATTATCAGGACATCAGAAATTCTTAAATTGTTACATTGAAACCTTTCTCAGTCCCTAGTTCAAGACCTTAAAGAGTATTGTCCCACAGCACTCAGATTCAGAACCCCAAGTACAGAGCTCCAATTTGCAGAGATGTATAGGTGTGGGATTGTCTAATGGAGCAGATTATAATTTGGTACATGGAGTGCCCACAAATTTGTTTGTTTTAGTCTAACTGTCCTAATCGCTTAAAAAATAATTTCATTGAGGTAAAATTTACATATAATAAACTTAACACACTTTAGGTATACAGTTTATTGAATTTTGACAAATATATGCAATCCAGCTTTTATGTTTAGCTCTGTGATGCAGCAGGTTAATTTTTGTATATGATATAAGTTAAGGGTCAGCATTCTTTTTTTTTCTTTTTATTGTGGACCTTCAATTTCTCCAACACTGTTGAAAAGACACTCATTTGCCTATTGAATCACCTTGATACCTTTCCAAAAATACATTGACCACGTATGTTTGTGTTTGTTTCTGGACTTGGAATTCTGTTCCACTGACTTGTAATTTCTTTAATTATGCCAATACCATACTCTCTTATGTCTTTATAGTAAGTCTTGAAAAGAAGTAGGGTAAGTCCTCTGACTATGATGTTCTTTTTCCAGTAACATTTTGGCTCTTCCAGGTCATTTGCATTTTGTGAGCAATTTGATAGCATGTAGTATATTAGCAATGTTGTGCAATCATCAGTTCTATCAAATTTCAAAAACAAAACATTTCTGTCATTCCAAAGTAAAATCTCTTACCCATTAACTATTTCTTCCTATTCCCTCCCTCCCCTAGCACTGGTGACCATCAATCTTTGTTCTGTCTTTATGGATTTATCTAAACTGAATGTTTCATATAAATGGAATCATAAAGTATGTGACGTTTTTTGTCTGACTTTTAAAATTAAGAATAATATTTTCAATGCTTACACTGTAGCATGTATCAGTACTTCATTTTTTATAGGTAAATAATGTTCCATTTCATATATATACCACAATCTGTTTATCCATTCATCTATTGATGGACATTTGGGCAGATATTTGCACCTTTGGCAATTAGGATTAGTGCTGCTATAAATATGTGTACACATGTACTTATTTGAGTACTTCTTTTTGGTTCTTTTGGGTATACAGCTAGAAGTGGAATTGCAAGATTATATAATAATGTGTTTAATTTTTTGAGGAGATGCCAAACTACAGTGGCTGAACCTTTTACATTTCCATATGTACTAGGGTTCCAATTTCTCTATTCCTTTCTTTTTATTTTTAATTTAAATTCAGTTAGCCAACACAGTACGTCATTAGTTCCAGGATGTAGTGTTCAGCAGTTCATCAGTTGTGTATAAAACCCAGTGCTCATCACATCACATGCCCTCCTTAATGCTCATCACCCCATGTCCAGTTACCCCATGTCCCCACCCACTTCCCATTCAGTAACCCTGAACTGTTTGTTTTCCATAGTTAAGAGTCTCTCATGGTTTGTCTGCCTCTCTGATTTCTTCCCATCCAGTTTTCCCTCCCCTCCCTTATGGTCCTCTGTGCTATTTGTTATATTCCACATATAAGTAAAACCATATGATAATTGTCTTTCTCCGACTGACTGATTTCACTTTGCATAATACCCTCCAGTTTCATCCACGTTGATGTAAATGATAGGTATTCATCCTTTCTGATGGCTGAGTAATATTTCATTGTATATATAAACCACATTTTCTTTATCCATTCATTTGTTGAAGGACATCTCAGCTCCTTCCACAGTTTGGTTATTGTGGCCATTGCTGCTATGAACATTGGGGTGCAGGTATCCCTTTGTTTCACTACAACTGTATCGCTGGGGTAAATACCTAGTAGTGCAATTGCTGGGTCATAGGGTAGCTCTATTTTTAACTTCTTGAGGAACCTCCATACTGTTTTCCAGAGTGGCTGTACCAGCTTGCATTCCCACCAGCAGTGTAAGTGGGTTCCCCTTTCTCTGCATTCTCTCCAACATTTGTTGTTTCCTGCCTTGTTAATTTTAGCCATTCTGACTGGTGTGAGGTGGTATTTCATTGTGGTTTTTGATTTGTATTTCCCTGATGCCAAGTGATGTTGAGCATTTTTTTATGTGTCTGCTGGCCATTTGTATGTCTTCTTTGGAGAAATGTCTGTTCATGTCTTCTGCCCATCTCTCTCTTTTTTTTTTAAGATTTTATTTATTTGAGAGAGAGAGAGAGAGCGCGCTAGAGAGAGAGAGAGCAAACATGAGTGGGGGTCAGAGGGAGAGGGAGCCCAATGCGGGGCCCCATCCCAGGACCCCAGGATCATGAACCTGAGCTGAAGGCAAATGCTTAACTGACTGAACCACCCAGGCACCCCAGTCTTTTGCCCGTTTCTTAAATGGATTATTTGTTTTTTGGGTGTTGAGTTTGAAAGTTCTTTATATATCTTGGATACAAGCCCTTTATCTGATACGTCATTTACAAATATCCTCTCCCATTCCGTAGGTTGCCTTTTTAGTTTTGTTGACTGTTTCCTTTGCTGTGCGCAAACTTTTTATCTTGATGAAGTCCCAATAGTTCATTTTTGCTTTTGCTTCCTTTGCCTTTGGAGACATGTGTAGCAAGAAGTTGCTGTGGCTGAGGTTGAAGAGGTTGCTGCCTGTGTTCTTCTCTAGAATTTTGATGGATTCCTGTCTCACATTTAGGTCTTTCATCCATTTTGAGTTTATCTTTGTGTGTGGTGTAAGACAGTATAGTCCAGTTTCATTCTGCATGTGGCTGTCCAATTTTCCCAGCATCATTTATTGAAGAGACTGTTATTTTTCCATTGGATATTCTTTCCTGCTCTGTCGAAGATGAGTTGACCATAGAGTTGAGGGTCTATTTCTGGGCTCTCTATTCTGTTCCATTGATCTTTGTGTCTGTGCCAGTACCATGCTGTGTTGATGATCACAGCTCTGTAATCAGGCGTTGTGATGCTGCCAGCATTGGCTTTCTTTTTCCAACATTCCTCTGGCTATTCAGGGTCTTCTCTGGTTCCATACAAATTTTAGGATTATTTGTTCCAGCTCTGTGAAAAATGTCGATGGTATTTTGATAGGGATCACATTGAATGTGTAGATTGCTCTGGGTAGCATAGACATTTTAACAATATTTATTCTTCCAATCCATGAGCATGGAATGTCTTTCCATCTCTTTGTGTCTTCCTCAATTTCTTTCATAAGTGTTCTGTAGTTTTTAGAGTACAGATCCTTTACATCTTTGATTAGGTTTATGCCTAGGTATCTATGTTTTTGGTGCAATTGTAAATGGGATTGATTCCTTGATTTCTCTTTTTCTGTCTCATTGTTAGTGTATAGAAATGCAGGTGATTTCTGTGCGTTGATTTTATATCCTGCCATGTTGCTGAATTGCTGTATGAGTTCTAGCAATTTTGGGGTGGAGTCTTGGGTTTTCCACATAAAGTATCATATCATCTGCAGAGAGTGAGAGTTTGACTTCTTTGCTGATTTGAATGACTTTTATTTCTTTTTGTTGTCTGATTGATGAGGCTAGGACTTCTAGTACTATGTTGAACAACAGTGGTGAGACTGGGCATTCCTGTCATGTTCCTGACCTGAGGGGAAAAGCTCTCAGCTTTTCTCCTTTGAGAATGATATTCGCTGTGGGCTTTTCGTAGATGGCTTTTATGATATTGAGGTATGTTCCCTCTATCCCTACACTGTATAGAGTTTTAATCAAGAAAGGATGTTGTATTTTGTCAGATGCTTTTTCCGCATCAATTGAGAAGATCAGATGGTTCTTGTCCTTTCTTTTATTAATGTGATGTATCATGTTGATTGATTTGCAAATATTGAGCCACCCTTGCAGTCCAGGAATAGATCCCACTTCGTTGTGGTGAATAATCCTTTTAAAGTACTATTGGATCCTATTGGCTAGTTATCTCCCTTCCTATCTAGCACTTATTATTTTTCCTCCATCTCTCATTCTCTCTCGCTCTCTCTCATTACAGCTATCCTAGTGAGTATAAAGTGGCACCATATTTTGGTTATGGTTTGCATTTCCCTAATGACTAATGATGTTTTGCATTTTGTCATAATCTTATTGTCTTTTGATATATCTTTTATTTCTTTTTGTTTGTTTTTTTGTTATGCTATGTGTGTTTGTTTTGATAGTTTTCAAATAAAGAGAGGCTTAGGGAAGATGCAGATAAAATTCCAACTGGAATTATACTCTGCCATCTGTCTGACATGAGCTCAAAGGTAGAATAATATATAAATTTTTGGGCAGTCTAATAAACAAATTGTGCCAAAGGTGAAAAATATTTCAAGTAGGTCTTAGAGCCTGGGCATCCATTCGTTCATCCATTTGGTCATTTGTAAAATATTTATGGAGCAGAATGTAAATAAATACATTTTGTATTTAGAATGACTCCAGCTCAGGGATATATATAAACTGTTAGATTTTGAGTAAATCAATTCTTTTCACTGATCCCAACATCATTATCCTGGAATTGAGAATAACCATACCTACTTTATAGGATTACAATAAAAATAAAATGAGATTATGTTTGTAAAGTGTTAGTTCAAGGACAGAAACATGTGGCATACTTTGAGGAATACATAAGGAAATTTGGATGTGAAGATGGAAAAGATGTTTTTTGTTTTGTTTTGATCCTTTAGTACCATATACACCTAGGGTAGGAGAAAACTCAAATCACTAGGATACTCAGTAGAGAGAACCAAATAAGTGGATGGTTAGACTACAGCCATGATCCGGTTGCAGCTGACTTCACTTTCTTTAGAGGGAGACAAATTTGTGCTATTATAGTTAGAGGTAGGGACTGCCTTGTATATTGCAACCTGCTTTACCTATGAAGAGATAGTCAATAGTGAGCCATCACTATGGGCTGATTAGAGTGTGTCAGGCATGTGAAAGTTAGCCCTCAAATGTGGAATGGTGATTAAAAGATTGGGAACCTTTGAACTGAGATAGAGTCAACAAATGGACCTGACCTATGTCTCTACTATCCCCTGCTGTGCTTTGGAAGACATCTCTATCAAATCGTAGTATTCTTTGAGCCAGGATGTAGCCTAAAAATTATCAATGACATCAGAATCAAATGGATATGATACTTAAGAAGAAATATACTTCACCTTTTGTTTTATATATAGATGGGGATGGTAAGTAAAGTTTCCACTTATTTAGCAACTTCAGTTAATTGGTAGTAGCTGCATCATGGTGTAAAGGAGGATTCTGGAATTTTGTTGTTCTAGCTTTCAGGAAAGGGAACCATTAATGACACCTGTTCTAGTGTATATTCAGAGGTCTTGGGAGAGCATTTTTGTCCCTAACCTTCTTCCTCACAAAGCCTAATGTCAATATAATTTCATTAGTCAAATGACATGCATGGTGCTAGGTCTATAAAATGACACTTCTATTTAATTTAGTAAGGGTAATAAGCATGGAATGCTGTGAGAAAAACAAAGAGTGAAATCACAGCTGGTTTACAGAAGGAGGACTTATGCTTCAAAGGGAGTAACATATAAACTCAGCCTTCAAGAAGGAGAAGGAGTTTATGAGATAAAGGAGAGAGAAAGGCACAGTATTTGAGATAGAAGGGTTGTCAGAGCAAAGACTGGAAGCCAGGAATACCACAGTGTGTGAGAGATGCCAGGGAAAGCCAGTTGTACTGGCCCATAAAGGGAAAAGCAAGGAGTGTAGGGGTGAATCTCAACAAGTCAGCTAGGACCTGCATTAAAAAGGGTCTTGATTTTCATGCTAAAGTGTTTGTACCATCGCATAAAGATGGCGGATCCTGAAAATAATTAAGGTCACAAGTGACATGATCAGAATTGTGTTAGGAAAAAGGTATCCCTAGATGCAACACCCACTGAAGCACTGCTTAAAGGAATAATAGATTTGGAAGCAGCCATCTGGGCTTCAAGTTCCTGTTTTAGGACTAAGTCATTGTATGGCATTCAGAAGACAGTTTCCTCTTTCTGGATCTCAGTCTTCTCAGATGGAAAAGAGTTGAGTTGAGTTGGACAAGGTGAATTCTACTGGGCTGTTACAGATATAACCTTTTTATTTTTTCCCCATCCTTTAGTAACTGGATTATTTAATTATCTGTTCCTTGGGGCACCTCAGTTGGTTAAACATCCAACGCTTGGTTTTGGCTCAGGTCATGATGTCAGGGTCATTGAGCCCCACGTCAGGCTCCACGCTCAGTGGGAAGTCTGCTTGAGATTCTCTCCCCTCTCCCTTTGCCCCTTCCCTCACTCATTCCACCCCCCACCTCTCTAAAATAAATAAGTAAAATCTTTTAAAAACTTACCTGTTCCTTAATTGCATCATTTTAATAATAGAATGACCTCTGGGTTTCCTACCATGTACAAAGAAAGTGCATGGTATAAATGAGGTTATAAATCATTTTGGAGAATGAGAAAATACTAAAGCAAAGATGACAAATCAGTTTGTTTTCTAAATAAGTAGCTCATAGAAAATGAGGAAACTGCAGGTGTAATATGACAGAGAGTGAGGAAAGAACTGTGTCACCTTTTTCTCAGTTTAGGGGTCCTGCCCCTCAGAACTATAGGAAATTTTATAGATCCCTAGTCCTGTGGTTTTTAATTTCTATTCCTCACACCTTAGGTGTTCTGTGGAGGTCCCTGAGGGACTATCTGTGAGAAGGAAAAAAAAAAAAGGATGGGTCTTTCTTCTGCTACAATTAGAGTGATTCCAGTTTTTTTATTCTTTAGTCCTGAATATCTTTCCTTCCATCCTTTGTTCTTCTTGTCTTCCATGTGGAATATTCCCTTTCCTACTCCATGCTATTCTGATAAACTGGAAAGCACACAGCCTTGACTCTTTAACAATGGAGGTATGCCATCTCAGTGAACTTTCTCAGAGTATAAGAGAGGGAGTTGGAGGGGGGACGACTGTCCTCCCTTCCCCTTTCTTATAGATCCATCTTGCAGTCATACTTTGAGGGTCTGGCTGAGAATGAAGTCAAGTACATGGGAGGTGGAGAGATGGATCTCTGACAGATTTTGATCCCTAAACTAGCCATGTCTGACATGTTTTTCTTTTTTCCCCTCCTGTTTTATTTTTAAGCTTGTTTGAATTCTGTTTCTGCCACTTGTCATGTAGAGTTTTGAGAAGTATTTATATATGAGGATTTCATGTATGACTTTATTTAAGGAAAGATTTTTTCCACTGTTTTTCTCTAACATAATATAAATTTGGGAACCACTGATCTCATCCAATGTAATTGTTTACAGAGGAGGTAACTGAAGGAAAATACATGATCACTCCCAATGTTACACAGCAAACACATGGCAGAGGTGGTACCAGAATGCAAGGTCTATATTTGTTTTATCCCCACATGGCATTTGGAGCTGCTTGTCTCACTCTGATGTATCTGCCATATGCATAATGCTACCAGCCATCTCAACCCAACATCACTGTGACTTACCAAATATGGAGAAAGAATATTTCTACTGTCCAGTAGGAAAGTTTTTGAGGAAGAAGGCTTACCCATCTCAACAGAGACCCAGCAAAGACTTCCCACAATAGCCACACAAAGACTTGTGTTTAGCAATAGAAAAGGAAAATGTGCCAATCAACAAGACAGTGTGGAAATGACCCTGCAGGATTCTTGGAAGCCCATATCCCCAACAGGGGCAGTACTGCTTGGATGCTCTTAGTGGTTGTATCATCATGGTACTGGAGCACCACCTCCTGGTTATCTTGGAAGTTTAGTTTGCCTTTCTAGTCAAAGAAGGTCCAATATTTACTAGCAATTTATGACCTTAGAGCTAGACAAAGAGCCTATAGAAATGAACTAGTCCATCACTTCTATTTTATGGATGAGGAGACAGCCTCATAGAGGAAAAATATCCTTTCCATGACCATAATAGCCAATTAAGAGAATTCATAGAATGAGAACTTAAATGTGTTGATTCCTTTCCTGGTACCTAATTCTGTGGTTGTAAAAGTTGAGGATTTTTGATTATAAGAAACTAGTCCTGAGGTAGGGAGGAATGAAAGTATGTGGGGGCAACTTACAGAACTGAGAGGTCAATTGAGCAGCTGGATCAGAAGCAAGAAATAATTGGGGACCCTAGGTAGAAGGAGTTATAGGCATTCTCTTTAGGACACCATCCCAATTTAATACAAATCAGCTTGAAATGTTTCCCATTCTCATATTGCTTCACTCAAGATTTAAATCCCAAGGAGATGAAGACTAATTGGCCTAGCTTAAGACACTTGCCAACACATGGCAAGAAAGTATAAGAGCCCCTGACTGATAGTTCCATGGGGACTTTATAGGAACTACCCTCATAGGGACAAGTTTTTTCCCAAAGGAAAATTGAATGCAATTCCCCAAAGAAGAGGAAAGGGATGCTAGGGAGACAAAAACAGCAGATGTCTACTGTAGGAACAAAGCCAAGGATATGACTCAGGCGTTTCCAAAGTAGGGTCATGAAACATCTACTCATAGACCAGAGCATGTATTCACATTCAGAGAGCTTTCTATGCATTGCAGAAGCCTTAGCTCCAAAGCATGGAAAAATCATTAATTAAGCACCTCTAAGTATTTGATGTACCTCTTTCTCAGTATTGTTTGCTCTACTGTTTGTTGATCTCCAAATAAGGGCTATTCCATTTTCAACTATTTCAGGGCCCGTCACCAGGTATTATATACAAGACCATTTAATTAATACCTAGGCCTTGATACTAATGGGAAATATGAAGGGCTCAATGAAAGCACTCCAAAACCACAGTATTTTTTTAGTCTCCTCCTCCATACATAGTCCTTACTATATATAAGACCTCTTTTAGGTCAGGGCTTCTCTACTCTGACACTGTTGACATTTTAAGCTTTTTTGTTGCAAGGCACTGTTCAGTCCATTTCAGGGTATTTAGCAGCATCTCTGGCCTCTACCCACTAGATACCAGTAGTAACCCCTCAGTTGTAACAGTCAAAAATGTCTCTGGACTTTGCCAGTTGCCACCTAGGGGCAGAGGTCCTACTTGATAACTACTAATCTGTATGTTTGGAGATAACTCTGGGGATTCAGGAAATCAATTTAATTTCTGCCTCAGAGGGAGTATTTCATTAGTCAGTAGCATTCCACAATGGGAGAATTTGTCCTAGAAAGGAGGGGGTTCATTCTATATCCAGGGATATGAAGCAGAGACTGGGTAATTACTGGTTAGTGATGCTGTAGGGAGAAGTGGGACATCAGATAGGTGGGGTTTTGTTTGTTTGGTTTTATTCTTTCTTATACATGAAACAACTCAGATTCAGTCCCTAGGTAATTTTATTTCTGTTTGTTCAATAAATATGTGTTTGTATTTAGGTTTTGTCATTGTTGTTGTTTTGTTGTTGTTGTTACAAAAAGCCCAATGAGACTCATTTTAACTTAAAGGAGTATGTGTGTGCATGAAATGGAAAAGAGAAGTCATAAAAAATCAAGGTATTTTATAGGACCCAGTACTCCCTCCAATTCTTTCCTTCCCTCAGGAAGCTGATAGTCTTTTGATGTCTCTCTGACCTTTTGATCTATTGTCCTCTATCCACCAGTTGGCCAGCTTTGCTTATTTACAGTTATTACTTCCTCATGACTTGAGTTTTTCAGTGACTCATTAAGGCAACTCCAAACTCATTCTCTAATTAGTAACCTTAAGGATTTAGCTCCTAAGCTAAAATTTTCTTCTTTCAGTAGTTCCAAGTTCTAATTTCTAGAAAAATAAAAAAAATCTAAAAGGCTAGTTCATCCTTTTGCACTAGGCAGCAACATGGGTAATTAGTCTGTAAGTGGATTGGTTCTGTATTTGCTACTGTGGTTACAAATGACAGAAAACCCTGATTCAGTTGGCTTAAACAATAAGGAAAGTCTATCATCTAGTAATATGAAGTCATGAAGTAGGGTCTCTCCTGGGTCATTGAATTCAGTATCTCTTTGATAACTGAAGGATCTGGGATCTGGGTTCTTCATATCTGTCTACTTTGCTGTCCTCAGCACATTGAGTGTGTTCCAAGGCCAGTTCCCCTCATGATCATTGTTGCCAATCTAAACCTCTCAACCAAACATGGCAATACCCTCTATAAGAAGAAACTTACTAAGTTTTCTTTTTAAGAATCAAAACCCTTTTCCAGAAGTTCATTAGGAGATTCTTCCACATCAACCTCAATTTTATTAACCATTATGATACATGTCATGCTTAAACCAAATGCTGGCAAAAGGAATGAGGTTACTATGATTGGCTTAGGTTTTACTTTTGAGAAAGAGAGTCAGCTTTCCTAAATGATTGATAACCTGTACAAACATCAGATTGTGCTATCAAGGAAAAGGTAGAATTAGATGTCAGTGGTAATTGTGTCTGATTCAGTCAACTGTGGATTGAGTGACCACTTTTTGTCCTTTCTTCTGTAGCCAGGGACAGTGAGGTCCCATGGCACAAACTTGCTATCTAGCTAACCTATGGATATGTCTGCCCTTGGGTCTAGTACCCACCCTAAATCCAATAGATTGTGCTCTTGCAATGACGTGGATGGAACTGGAGGGTGTTATGCTGAGCGAAATAAGTCAATCAGAGAAAGACATGTATCATATGACCTCACTGATATGAGGAATTCTTAATCTCAGAAAACAAACTGAGGGTTGCTGGAGTGGGGGTTGGGGTGGGAGGGATGGGGTGGCTGGGTGATAGACACTGGGGAGGGTATGTGCTATGGTGAGCGCTGTGAATTGTGCAAGACTGTTGAATCACAGATCTGTACCTCTGAAACAATAATACATTATATGTTAAGAAAAAAAAAAAAGAAGAAGATAGCAGGAAGGGAAGAATGAAGTGGGGGGAATCGGAGGGGGAGACGAACCATGAGAGACGATGGACTCTGAAAAACAAACTGGGGGTTCTGGAGGGGAGGGGGAGAGGATGGGTTGGCCTGGTGGTGGGTATTGGGGGGGACGCGTTCTGCATGGAGCACTGGGTGTTGTGCACAAACAATGAATCATGGAACACTACATCAAAAACTGATGATGTAATGTATGGTGATTAACATAACAATAAAAAATTAAAACAAAAGCTAACCAATAGATTGTGCTCAGGAGCTCACATGGTAGAAATGGCAGCTTCCTATGTGGCAGGGTCTGCGAGTGGGGCGTTTTTCTTCACATGGGGCTTAAGGAGCTGTTAGTATCATAATCATGTGCCCAATACAAAACTTTGTCTCCCATTCATCTTCTTTCTTTTTTTTTAAGATTTTATTTATTTATTTTATTTTATTTTTTAATTTAATTTTACTATGTAATGTTAGTCACCATACAATACAGCACCAGTTTTCGATTTATTTATTTGAGAGAGAGAGAGAGAGGGAGAGAGAACATAAGTGTATGTGTGGGGGGGCAGAGGCAGAGGGAGAAGCAGACTTCCCGCTGAGCAGGGAGCCCGACAATGGGGCTCGATCCTGGGACTCCCGAGGATCATGACCTGAGCTGAAGGCAGACGCCCAACCCCACCGAGACACCCAGGCGCCCCTCTCATTCATCTTCTATATGTTCTCATCTTCCTCATTTATTCAGGCATCTGTTTATCAAGCTTATGTTGAATACCTACTATGTGCCAAGTTCTTTGGACTCAGAGATGAATAAAACATAGGGCAGAAATCAAGGAGTGCATGGTCTGGTGTGGACACAGAAGTACAATGGGAAATTTACAAGGCATCTTAGGCTGCTTGTGTAGAAGTATGTCAAAGAACATGTACAGTAATTAGAGAGGGCCAGTTTTACATAGAAGAAGAAATTAGGTAGTGGAGCAGGAGGAAGGCAGAGGCACTTAGACTCCTTAATTCAAGGAATTTCCAATGGAGGTTGCAATGATTAGTAGCTTAATGCAGCTAAGTACTCCAAGAAATGTGTAATTCTAGCTAGGAGTCTGTGTTAGCAAGAAAGTACCAAAGAGTGGCATTTCTAGAAAAAATAATAAGTTGGCTTATAAAAGATGGTCTTTTTTTTTTTTTGCTTCAGTTTTGAGCTTTTAATAATGTGAAAAATAATAATAGAATTATTTGCATTCTGATACTGCCTGATAGCGTATAATACACATTCATATCTTTTAGCAAAATTCATTTTTGTATCAGTGCTATGAGTCCTACAGCAGAGCTATCTTTATTCCCATTTGCGATGGTTCTAGAGAGAAGATTAATCCCCATCTAACCTAAAACATGTATGAGGTAACATAACTAATAAACACAAGAACATGGACTTGAACCCAAGATCTCTGGTTCCATGTCTGCTCTTCATTCTGTACCTTATGCTGCTAAATCCTGTGTTTCTTTCTTGCTAGAAGTAAAGTTAAAGGTTAATAAGTAGAACTAATTATGACACTGAAGGCCTGTTCAAGTTAATATCAATATTTTAAAAGTTTGATAGTCATAAAATAAATGCAAATAGACTTCTCTAGAAACACAGAGATTGGGTCAAACTAAGCTAAGTGTCCTGGGTAGAAATCATCAGGGACTGGCTATAATAGATAAGAATAATCTGTAACTAGCATGTCATCTCTCTAAGTATAAATTGTGTTTTAAAGATATTGGGAGAAAGTTTGCTCTTTTAAAGAGCTTAAATATTGCTGCCTGCCATCCTGTTTACACTGTTAATTTGCTTTCCAAATCCTTTTAGCCAGATAAAGCAAAGGTAAACTTCAGAATAGGCCCTGTACAAATTATCACCAATTCTAAATTAATGAGCTTTTTGCTTTATCTGAGTTGCAGAAAGACTAAACAAATGTGCTGGAATCATATGTTTTCTTTCCATCTAAAGGGCTATATTCCCCTTTTAGCACTATTTCCTCCCTCAGGAAATTTAAGAGGTCCACTGGCTTAAAAAGTCCAGTGTTTCAGTGTGAAATGGACGGCCAGGACCACCCCCAGATTTTCTTTCTTCCACCTCTGACTTTCTTTGTTCCTGCTCAATAGGTGACTAAGCCTCACTTACTGGTTTCATCTAATTTTTCCATTTCCAAATTCACATTCAACATCATCAAACACTAATGTAATTGTGTGTGAGGTCTTTTCTCTACAATCCTATGATGAGATGAAAATCTCCTGCCAGTGGCAGTGGCATCCTGTCTGGTTTAGCTAGAATAGCAAGGATTTATTGTGCTCCCTATCCTACATCTAGCCCAGTTGAGGCCAGCTACATCGCCTTTGTATACTGCTTTTTACCCACATTTATGCTAGGACTTTGGACCCACTTTTCCCTATTCAGGAACTTTGTAATGGAGAACATTGGATCCAGAGAATCCTGCTTTGATCCCAGCTCTGCACCCTTAGGCACATTACTTCCCCTCATTAAACTCAATTTCCCCATATGTAAAATGAGAGTATCTGATATGATTAAGATCTCTTCAAAATGCTCAAAATGTTTTACTTTCATTTTGCTCAATTTTTGTCAAAGCAGTATTCTTTAATTGCCCACATCATCACAACTACTCAAATATTATTCTGGCATTCCCAGAGAACTTTGGAAAATCCTAGCAGAAATGGTTATCTGCTAAACCCAGTGCCACAGGCATAGGAGCCAGGTTATGGTATTCTTTTGCAAAATGTCTACTGGTATCCATACTGTAGAAAGCAAACCCCCCCCCCCAAAAAAAAAACCAAAAAAAACCAGAACAAACCCTTCTACTTGGAAACATTTGCCAAGAGAACAAATGTTGATTTTTGAAATTCATCCTTACCTACACTATGAACGGATTGAATGTATATGTTCATCACTCAGATACTTTTCCTGCCACCTCTAAAAAATTCATTTTTCGCCATTTGTCATTCCATCTGTGTCATATGCACGGTTATTTCAAAACCTAATTAAACCTATATGTAAGTTTGAATTGTGTTCCTCTCCCTGAAGAAAACAAAAGCAACCAAAAGTTAAACAACAATAATAAAACTAACTAAACAAACAAAAGCAAATTCTTAAAACTAATCAGCCAACCAACCAGTACCACCACCAGCAGAAAACACACGGCTTCAATCACCACCTATTGCAAAAGACTTTTAACTCCATAGACCCAGGCCAGATCTCTCTCTTCCTGGGCTTCAGTCTTGTGAAATGCTTAAAACTGAACCAATTTCTACCCAAACCTGCTCTATTATTCATGTTACCTTATCTCAGTGAATAGCAAAACCAAGATAGATATGTGGAGCATTCTTCTTTTTTTTTTTTTAATTTTATTTTATGTTATGTTAGTCACCATACAATACATCATTAGTTTTTTGATGTGGTGATCCATGATTGATTGTTTTCGTATAACACCCAGTGCTCCATGCGGTACGTGCCCTCCTTAATACCCATCACTGGTCTAATCCATCCCCCCACCCCCCTCCCCTCTGAAACCCTTAGTTTGTTTCCCAAAGTCCATAGTCTCTCATGGTTCATCTCTCCCTCCGATTCCCCCCCTTCATTTTTCCCTTCCTTCTCCTAATGTCCTCCATGCTATTCCTTATGTTCCACAAATAAGTGAAACCATATGATAATTGACTTTCTCTGCTTGACTTATTTCACTTAGCATAATCTCCTCCAGTCCCATCCATGTTGATGTAAAAGTTGGGTATTCATCCTTTCTGCTGGCTGAGTAATATTCTATTGTATATATGGACCACATCTTCTTTATCCATTTATCTGTTGAAGGGCATCTCGGCTCTTTCCACAGTTTGGCTATTGCAGACATAGCATTATTCTTAATTTCGTTTTTCTGCTGCACCTTTCACAACAAATCATTTCCCAGATCTTTATGATCTAACATCTAGTATTTCTCAAACCTTTCTACTTCCATCTCTAGAAATATTATATAATTTTTATCTATCTATCTATCTATCCATCTATCTATATAATCACCACCATCTTTGCAACTGCCTTCTTAATGGTGCCAATACTTGGTGATCATCAGAGTTCTCCATTGGCCGCTTCAGATGGGAATGGGATTCTGTTACTTCTCTGCTTAAAACTCCTCAGTTGTTCCAACTGCCCTTCCAATAAAGTTCAGCTCATTGATATGGTTTTCAGGTCTCGATGAAATCCCACCTCACTTTCACTCTGCTCATTGCCCTTCCCTGAAGCTCAGTATTCAGTGTTCTCAAACCTGACTGCACCTTACAATCACCCGGAGATATTTGCAAAAAAAAAAGATGCATGTCTCCCCTCCTGTGCACAGGAACAATTTAGTTTGTGTGGGATAAAGATATCCATTGTATCAAAAAATCTCCCTGGGTGATGTAACTTTGCAGCCAGGATTGAATCCACCCCGAGATGCAGCCTTCTTATAGTAGTTCCAGCTTCCAGACACACTAAGTGTTCTCCTGTCTCTGCATATTGTTTCTCCCAAGAACCTTCTTTTTATCAGACTCCCTCCTCTTTGTGTCTGGGTCATAGGTGGAGACATGACTCAGTGCACATTTACAGGATAAATGCAGACAGGCTGGCAGGTTGGCAGGTTGGGAGGTATGGAGAAGAATAGGGAAGTGTGTTGAAAGAGAATAAAAAGATCTGAATTCGAAGCCTCAAATAGTAGGTGTGCTAGCAACAGAGTTTCAGTCATAGTTAAATTTGATAGAATATGTACTTTTCACAAAACATGGACCGGAAAGCAGTGTGGGTAAAGAGCATTGGCTTTGGAATCATCTAATATACACAACTAAGTCTTAAGTCCTATGTCTAATGGCAGTAGCACCTGCTAAGCAAGTTGCTTAAACTCTCTCAGCCTCAGTATCTGTAACTTCAAATTAGGGATAATTATTCAACATTATTCAAACTTAGTGTTCATAACAAGGATTCAAATGTTCATGGAAAACATAATACATAAAATGCTTTCTATGTCTTTGGTACATGCATTATACTTCATTAAAAAGTTGAAAAGAATGTATGTTTTACGCATTATAATGATTATAGTAGAATCCGTTATTGTCATTATTATATACTTTATTTGCCTAATTTACCCTCACTTTTTTAATAGTCTCTGTCATTTCACCGCAAGTACCTATAAAATATCGGTTACTTATTTTATGTGAAGCTTCTCACTGTAAAGGGAAGTTTTTTCCAGCATCTAGTGTTTTAACTTGGTATTAACAGAAGCTCCAAGCAGCCCTTCTGATGGTCATTGCTGGGCCCTCCTTCTGAAGTGTCAGCCTCCTTACGAAGTTTCCTCTTTTCTTTTCATCTGACGACTCAGACTGGCTACTAGAGACCCTTGTAGCATCAGTCTGATCTGAATAATACCATCTAGAGATTCTTTTGGTTTATAAAATACAAGCCATTCTTTGAACTGGTCAATGTCAAAAGATGCTGCTCTATTAGTTCTGATATCACATGTTATAAAATTAGCTGGCTACATTTTCTGGGTGTGAAGTAATGCACTGACCATGCCCTTGACAAAGAAAAAGTGGTCTTATTTCTCTGGATTTATGATTTTTACAGACTACAACTACACTCAATATTTGTGCCTTTTTATCAGAATATGTGAGGAAAATTGAGATGTTTCTATATTTATGACAAGGTAGTGCTTCAGGATGGAGAGTTACACTTCAGGTGGAAGGCATGCTTCACCAATTTTCAGTGATGGTTTTGTTTGGAAGCTAGAGAGGAAATGGTTAGTCATCAAAATCGAGAGAAGTAGCAGTGGAGTGGGGCAAGGATAAATTTTTTCTAACCAAATAATACTTTGCAGAAATAAATTTGAATCCCTGCTGGGGTGTTCAAATAACTGATTCCACAAGCACTGTTGAGGAGCTGTCTCTGAGCAGGACAGTGGTGGAGAGGGCTGTGGTTAGTGGACGTAAGTTTAGCAGATCAGTTGTACACTGTGCCTCCAGAAGGACAGGGCACAGACCCTTCCTGCGCACTTGGTTGGATTATTACCACCGCTTCATTTAGTCCTCACAACAACCATCTGAGACAAGTTTTATTTTTTCCATCTCACAGTTGGACCACTGAGATGTGGAAAGGAGAAAGAATTTATGCATGTTTAGAGAGTCAATGGAAAAATCAACAATAAAATCCAGGCAAATCTGATCTCTTAAATCCTTTAATTCTGTTTGATTTCCTTCTTCTGAAAGTCTCTATGAGTGTCACTTCCAGCCAAGATGGAAGAACAGAGACAACTTGCCTTTCCACTGAAACCAACAATAGCAAACAATGTGTGTGAAATAATGGTTTTCAAGACACTGGATATTTGGCAAAAAAGGGCAGTGATCCCTGAGAGATGACACAAAAATTAGATGAGCCTTACAATTGCCTCAGCTTACTGCCTTGAGAAATTTTCTGGGTCGGAGCACAAAGAGGGGATATACAAAGTCACTGGGCTCACTGGAGTGAGGTAATAGATTGGTGAATCCAGGGAGAACAAAGTAACTGTTGCTCATGGGACAGAATATTGGTGAGGAGAGAGCAGTACATAGACAGAAATTCACAGATATGCAGAGGATTCTTCCCTAGCATTCAGTTGACTACTGAACAGTGCTTGCATGTAAGGAAACTACTAGAAGCTGGTGGAAAACAACCAAAAAAAAAAAAAAAGAGAGAGAGAGAGAGAGGGAACAGTACCCGATATTCATTCAGGACCAGAAATAGTGCATTTCCCATCAGCCAGACTAGAAAACCCTGTGATTCATGGGGCAGAAAACACAGAAGGGTCTTGCCATAGTCATGGAGAATAATTAGCCCTAGAAAGAAAATTGTTTTTGTCCCAACTAACAAATCTTAGAAGCAAGACATAGAAAGATCAAAATACTTTCAACTAACTTAACCATGTCTCAGGAAAAAAAAAAAGCTAATTAATATTTATAGGTATATAAATATATCCATCCGCCAATAAGGTAATATTTACAGTGTTCAGTATCCAATATAAAATTACCAGGCATGCAACGAAAGAGGAAAATAGGGCCCCTGATGAAGAGAAAAATCAATCACCTGAAACCAGTCAAAATTGACCCAGATAATAGAAGTAGCAGGCAAAGACACTAAGACCACCAAACAGAGAAACAGTCAATGTCTCAGTTCAAAGGCCAGCAAGCAGTCAGAATTCTCTCTTACTGGGGGAAGGTCAACCTTTTTGTTCTAGTCAGGTCTTCAACTGATTGGATGAGGCCCACCCACATTAGGGAGAGCAATCTGCGTTACTCAGTTTATTGGTTTAAATGTCAATCTCATCCAAAAATGCCCTCAGAATACTATTTAAGAAAATAGCTGGGCACCACATGGCCCAGTCAAGCAGACCCATAAAATTAATCATCACAGTGCTATTAAATCTCAGAAAAGAGACTGGCAGTGCTGTGGTAGTGCCAGGGTGCCCTTAAGCTGTCACATGCGCTGAAGGAATGGGCCACGAGACTCTCGTGGAAAGAGCCTTCTATTCAGTTAGAAGTGGAACAGCAGTTACAATGATCATGAGTTAGGGTTCCTGACATGCTCTAGGAATAGCAAGAAAACTGGAGTAGCTGATGTGTGGATGAGTGTTAGAAGCAGTGATAAAAGAAGTCAGAGTCAGGGGTCAAATCATGAATGGCCTTACAGGACATCAAAAGGCACTGGATTCTATTTGTGACAAGTAAGCACTAGAAGAATATGAGCAGGAGAGTGGTACACAGAGCTTTGAGAAAAGCATTAGGGTGAGGGATAAGAACGAAAACAGGGAGATCCACTGAATTATTCAGTGGATAATTCAGTTTCATTTCCTTGAAAGGGTAGTAAAGACTGTGTTCTTGGTTGGTTGCAGTAAGTGTCCCAATTTGAATGGTCTCACCATATGGACAGCCTAATGTCCTACGTTCACCTTTCTTTAGGATTCTGGACTGAAATGTGGAAGTTGGCATATGTCTGGGTCATTGGCTATTCTGGTCTCAGAGGGCAGATGCTAATTACCCTCAGGATTTCTTTGCAACATCAGAAGCTGTAGGCTCATTAGACTCAAAATATGTGAACCACCACCACAAGTCAACTTTGATTTAGAGCAATGGAACTGGCATTGCTTGAAGGTGAGGTCACTGAAATCGGAGTCTTGATGAAGTTTCTCAGAAAGAAGACATTGTGCTGTATTTGTGTCTTCCTCACATTCCTCCTTTGCTCTTGCCTTGCTTCCCACCACATGTGGGCTGGCTGTTTCTAGGGCCCCAGGGATTGAAGGAAAGTTGTTGAGTTTGAAGCATATCAAAGAGTCTACACAAAATCAGGGAGAAGTCCCTCAACCTGGGCACAGTTTTCCAAGGAAAAATATTCTATGGTTAATGAAAGAAGGAAAATGAAAGAAGAGGGTTACTTTAGCCTGTTCCAGAAAACAACTCTTGGTGTATATGCATGAAATTCACTACATAATAGAGAGACTGATTCTCCAGCTGTGAATCAGAGTCTGGCTGATGTAAAATGATGGAGGGAAAAGCTCCTGGAGGTTTATACACAGGGAGAACCTCCAGGACTCTGTCTCAACAGCAAAGGCTGGACAGGAAGGTCAAGGTCCATGCATTTCAAGATCAGCTCATCCAGAGGAATCATGCATAAGCTGGTCATTTTTTTCCTTTGGCTGTAGTTTTTTCTTGTGTAAAATAGGGGTAGTAATATTATTTCTTCTGCAGGGTTAATGTGAGGATCAGGGATTATATGGATGGGAAAGTGCCTTGTAAACTGCAAAGTTGTTACCTGTGTATGTCTGTTTTACTCTCTTACTGTTCAACTAATATTTATCTTGAAGTCCCACTCTCTGTATGGTCCTGTTCTAAGTCTGGAAACTGAACCACAGTGAGGTACCCAGTAGAGACAGAAGCTTAATTTTTTGTGTGCACATAAAGGTGAAAATGTTGGTGTTGGTCAAGCTATAAACAGTTTTTCTGGTTCATACAAGATGAGATTCATTATCTATTCCAGATTCCCTCCTTGTCCAGTCCTCCCATCTCAGAAGATGTTTTCACATGACACCTGCCCAGTTGCTCAAGTCAGGAGTCCTCTTCGATCCCTCTTTCCTTTACCCCTTTTGTATCTGATCTATCAGTGAGTCCCACTTCCTCCGTCTGCAGAAAATATCCAGAAATCTCCCCTTCCCCATCTTCTCTGCTGCTACCATCCAGACACAAGTCATATTCATCTCCCACCCTGCCTCTCACAATGGTTTACTGACTGCTTTCTGTGTTGCCGCTATGATCATTTACCCTGCCTTTTCTCCAAAGCAGTCAAAACATCTTTGAAAAATACCATGCCATTGCCTTGCTTAAAAGCATCTAATTGTCTGAATTTCAAATTTCTTAGCATGGCCACTCATGCCTGATGTGATTTGGCCTCTGTCCCCACTCAGAGCATGGCTCATACCTCTCTCTCTCTCATAACTCTGCTCTCATCACATGGACATTCATGCTGTCCCTCAAGAGCAGGTCATCCCCATGTCAGGGCATTCCCCTAACTCTTTCCTTGGCCTAAAAGCTTTGATCCCAGATCTTTGCATGGCTGTGTCCTTCTTCTGATTCAGATGTCTTGACCTCAGAGACACTTCTTTGACTACCCAATCTAAGGACAACCAGCCTGGTCACTTTCTTACTATGCTGCCTTTGGTTTTCCTAACATTTATCATTATCTGAAACTTTATTGTTCACATGTTTACATCTCTGTTGTCTGTTTTCACCTACACTAGAGACTCCATGAAAACCAGAATCTTCCTTATCTACCTAGTTCAATATGGTGCCTGGCTGCCAATCACACCACAACACACATGTGGAATAGCATCTAGTACATAAGAAATCCATAGTCAGTATCTTTATAGTGCATGAAATGGACTCTTTTATTTTGAGAAAATCACTTTATCATGCTTTTTAGGTATAAATGTAAATAAAACAAAACTCACCACCTGGTTACTCAGATAGATCTGGGTTGAACAACACCAAAAATAAATTCCTTAATTAATTAATTAATTAATTAATTTTTAAAGATTTTATTTATTTGACAGAGAGAGAGAGATCGCAAGTAGGCAGAGAGGCAGACAAAGAGAGAGGGGGAAGCAGGCTCCCTGCTGAGCAGAGAGCCTGATGTGGGGCTCGATCCCAGGACCCTGAGATCATGACCTGAACCGAAGGTAGACGCTTAACTGCCTGAGCCACCCAGGTGCCCCTAAATTCCTTAATTTAGATAAGTTGATGAGTGCTGTGTTCAGTCATATATATGACACATGTGTACACACACACATACACATATTTTTAATAAAATCAGACTTCAGAAAATTGCTTCCCTGGAAAAAATATTTTTCCTGAATTATGGAGTACTCTTGTGGAATTATGAGCAGCTGCATACAGGAGAAGGAGAGTACATGCAAAGCAATTATAAGTAGGGGTTGTGTAGATCTGATTCATTGTCTTAATCTAGTGGAAAGCTTGTTAAAAGAGAGAGAGAGAGAGAGGACTGGACAGAGCTCAGCAGTAGAAAGAACTCACTTGGTATTATTTACCAATACACAGAAAAGTACCAAACAATGGAGATTATCTCCTCTACATCAAGCAGCCACAATACCCCCTTGTGGGTCAGTGTGAGGTTTTCCCTGAAGAGAATGTATACTCCCCATTGCCAGTCAGCTAGGAAACTTCCCAATCCTGTTGCAGAAGATGAAAGCTTTAGAAATGGGAGGGGAAGCTCCCACTTTCCTGGGGTACAGGCTTCCTTAGACTTGACTGTGATAGGAGGTGCTGGGAAAACCATAGACAGTGGGGTATGGGGTGGGGGAAGCCCCAGGGACTGGTTCCTGCATATGGAGAAAGGCTGAGAGCTCAGAGACGTGGCTGAGGAATGGATCATCAGGTTGTACTTGACCACTGGATTCTGAATGAAGCCCCTTCTTGGAGCAACTATAAGTTACTCTCTATGTCCTATGTCCATTTTATTTTCCATCTGTGAGAGTGTCCCCTCACCTTTGGTCAGAGCAGGAGCCCTTTGTGTCCTTCATCTAGAATGATAATGAGGTAGTGTTGGTCAGGGTGAGGCCCATGTTCTACAGTTGCCCTCCACCTCCTGTGGGGACGTGAGTACAGGACAGAGTGTTTGGGAATAGAAGACATGTGCTCTATGGTGTCTCCGGGAGGGGCAACACCATTCCCTTCCCTCCAGGGTGGCAGCACCTCAGTGCATTCTGCAGGTGAGTCAGTGGATAAGGCAAGCCTTTCACCCACCCCTGAGCCAGGTACCAAGTATGTCCTAGTATGAAGGTTGCAGTCCTTTGGTAGGCACCTGCCCCAGTGGGTTGGAGCAGGCAGCCCTGAGAAGGGAAGATTGAATCATCTCCAGGCCAGAGCATGCCACATCAGTCAGGGTGCTCCCATCAGCAGACAGGTGAATGCAAAAATGCATGGGGTGGGGCCTTGGTCACCCGGGAAGGTCTGCACACTGAGAGTATCCTCCTAACAGAGGTAGTGCAGCATTAAATAGCAAGCATAAAACATCATGACAGCTTGGGAGAGAGAGTGGGGAAGAAAGGAAACTATTATATTTTTGTACCTTTAGTGGCACTTTTGTCTTACTTTTTGCACAAGGAGCCCCATGAATGATATAGCTAGTGCTGGTTGCATGCACAGTTTTGTGGCTGTCCAGATAATCCAAGCATTCCTGCCCCCAGTCTTTAGCTGCCCAAGAATCCAGCAGGAACATTTTTCAAAGGGAGTGCCAGATTTTAGAAGAGCAGTGATGGAACATTGGTGGTTGGGGGTGTGGTATTTCAGTTGAAAGTCTGAAAGGATAAGACTTGTCCCCAAAGTTATATTTCTTTTTTATTTTATTTTATTTTTTAAAGATTTTTTTATTATTTGAGAGAGAGATTGAGAGAACGAGGAGGGGCAGAGGGAGAAGCAGACTCCCTGTGGAGCAGGGAGGCCAACATGGGACTTGATCCCAGAACCTTGGGATCATGACCTGAGCCGAAGGCAGACGCCTAACTGACTGAGCCCATCCAGGCACCCTGTAGTTCTTCAAAAAAAAAAAAAAAAAAAAGATTTTGTTTTATTTGTTTTGTTTGTTTAGAGTGCAAGCTGGAGGAGGGGCAAAGGGAGAAGGAGAGAGAGAATCTCAAGTAGACTCCCAGCTGAGCACAGAGCCCAATGCTGGGCTCAATCCCATGACCCTGAGATCATGACCTCAGCCAAAACCAAGAGTCAAATGCTTAACTGACTGAGCCACCCAGTAACCCCCACAAAGTTATATTTCAGCCAGCACAAATCTTACAGCTGTGTGAAGTCAAAACAATGGCTAAACATTTTCTTTCTTGTTAGACTTTTAGGAGTTTTGGGGTGTTTTTCACCCAATTACTCACAAGACAATCTTAAATGTTATACTTTGGAAAATCCAGAATGTCTCTAAAGGCAAGGGAAACAAAAGCAAAAATGAACTTTTGGGACTTCATCAAGATAAAAACCTGCACAGCAAAGGAAGCAGTCAATAAAACTAAGAGGCAACCATGGCATGGGAGAAGATATTTGCAAATGACATTACAGATAAAGGGCTGTTATCCAAGATCTATAAAGAACTTCTCAAACTCAACACCCAAAAAACAAATGATCAAGTCAAAAAATGGGCAGAAGACATCAACAGACACCCCTCAAAAGAAGACAAACAAGTGGCTAACAGACACATGAAAAAATGTTCAACATCATTAGCCATCAGGGAAATTCAAATCAAAACCACATTGAGATACCACCTTACACCAGTTAGAATGGCAAAAATTAACAAGGCAGTAAACAACAAATGTTGGAGAGGATGTGGCGAAAGGGGAACCCTCTTATACTGTTGGTGGGAATGCACGTTGGTACAGCCACTTTGGAAAACAGTATGGAGGTTCCTCAAAAAGTTAAAAATAGAGCTACCCTATGACCCAGCAATTGCACTACTGGGTATTGACCCCAAAGATACAGATGTAGTGAAAAGAAAAGGGGCATATGCACCCCAATGTTCATAGCAACAATGTCCACAATAGCCAAGCTGTGGAAAGAACCAAAATGCCCTTCAACAGGCGAATGGATAAAGAAGATGTGGTTCATATATACAATGGAATATTACTCAGCCAGCAGAAAGGATGAATACCCACCATTTGCATCAACATGGATGGGACCGGAGGAGATTATGCAAAGTGAAATAAGTCAAGCAGAGAAAGACGATTATCATATCGTTTCACTCATATGTGGAACATAAGGAATAGCATGGAGGACATTAGGGGAAGGAAAGGAAAACTGAAGGAGGGGAATCAGAGGGGGAGACGAACCATGAGAGACTATGGACCCCAGGAAACAATCTGAGGGTTTCAGAGTGGAGGGGGTGGGGGGGTGTTACCCTGGTGATGGGTATTAAGGAGGGCACGTGTTAAAATGAGCACTGGGTGTTATACGCAAATAATGAATCATCGAACACTACATCGAAAACTAATGATGTACTGTATGGTGACTAATATAATAAAAAAAAATCCAGAATGTCAGAAAGGGGAAGAAATCAAAGGTTATCTAGTTCAACCCATGCAATTTATAAATGGGGAGGGTAAGATCTGTACCACTGAGTGGGGCAGGACAACTGTTCAAAGGTATTAGAATAAATTAGTTAGTAGCAAAATTTGGAAAAGAAATTCTGAGACCCAGTCCAGAGTGGTTTCCACAAAATCTGAATATTTCTTCCTTTGGGTTGGCCTTCATTTTCATGAATATTAACTGTGCCAAAGCCAGAATTTACTTTAAAAAAGTAAATATATTGAGTGCCTACTGCATGATAGGCACTCAGTGTTTATGGTCTGTTTTAAGGTCACAGCAGTCTTTTAAAGATATTATCATGGCCCCATTTTACAAGTGAGGATATGAAGGCACAAAGAGTACAAATTGAGTTGTTAGTATGTGAATTGGGATTCCATTCCACATTAGTATAACTCTTAGCCTATTGTAGTGGGTTGAATGGGACCCAAAAGATAAGTCCATGTGGAACCTATGAATGTGGCCTTATTTGGAAAGAGTCTTTGCAGTTATAATTAATTAAGATCAAGATCTTGAGATGAGATCATCCTGGATTACCAGTGGGTCCTAAATTCAATGACAAATGTTCTTCTAAGACAAAGAAAGAAGACACAGACAGACAGAAGAGAAGGTGATGTGAAGATGAAGATAGACATTGGAGTGATGTGTATAAGCCAAGGAATGCTAAGGATTGCTGGCAGCCACTAGAAGGTAGGAGAAAAGCATGGAATGGATTCCTCCTCAGAACCTCCAGAAGGATCCAATACTGCCAACACATTGATTTCAGACTTCTGGCGTCCAGATCTGTAGAAAATAAATTTCTGTTGGTTTAAGCCACGATGTTTGTGATAATTTCTTTCAGCAGCTCTAGGAAATAAACGCACCATGCTTTTTGTCACATGTCATAGCTTCTTCTCTATACTTTCTACCTTTAGTTTACCTGCTAGTCTCAAGGTATGTCTCAACAAGGAAATTGATAGATAGTGGATAGAAAAGGAATTAAAAGAAAGTGGCTCATATCCAGTTGCTATTTTGCAGGCCATTTCTGGATCAGTTGATTCCATTACACAAGCAAGAGTTCTTAAAATAAATTTCCTTGGAAAAATAAGGGGAAGCACCCACAGTGAACTGCAAACCATTGTTCCAGTTGCTTTTTGTAACAACAAAAAGACACAGGCCACTGAAATGATTCACAAATCATGTGATTTTAATATGGATGATACCGTACAGAACTTCTTTGTTTACTAGGACCTTTCTTTCACATGCATGATCTCATTTTGTTCCCATGTCAAGCCTATATTTTTCGTGTTATTTTATTCATGAGATGACAGTAGTTCAGCCAGTTATCTGCCAGGATACCATAGCTAATATGTGTCAGAATGGGGAACTAAGCCTGGCTTACTTGCTAAAATGCTTTTGCCACTATGAAATAAAGGAATCACTGGCTTTTTTGGTACAACTCCCTTGTTTTAGTGGTGAAGAAGTGACTTGTGCATTGAACTCTTAGTAGAAACAGAAGAGGGGATCAAAAGACAGTTGAAAGGATTATACTCCAGGCTCTTGCTTTTCTTATCTGGTCTGATTCAAAGCATTTTCTGGATAAAGTAAAATTATTGTGTGAGGTATTGTGGAATTTTAAATTGGGATCAAAGTCATAAAACAGCCAGATGTTTTGGAGCAAAGCCTTCAAACAAGCTAGCGAATGTACAGTGATGACCACAGCTCAGCCAATTTAAGACAGATTTGGAAGAGGACCTTCACATTTCTAGTTTGTTCTAATGGCCAAATTCAGGGTAATAACTAAAATAGGAGTAGGGGGTATACTTTAAAAGTTTATCACATTTGAAATGTCTTTTCCTTCCTTTATATATTTGAATCACTATAACCCTGAGACATAGAAGGGATTGCCACCATTTTACAGATGAGGAAACCAAGGCTTAGAGGGGCCCAGCGACTTACCCAGGGTGACACGGCAAGAACACCTCAGTGAGACTGGGATTCAAACCCAGATTTACATACCCCTCCTTTCCATCAGACTTCATGATAAAATCACACAGTGGAGGTGAAGTTGATTCCTGTTGATGGGACCAGAAGTTTTACACAATGTGTAAATTGTGTATACAGTGTCACATACAGTGTTGGACACTGGGTGACAGAGATTACTAATATCCCCAAGGAGTTCACATCAGGTTGGAGAAAGGCAGAAAAAAGCCTTAACAGAGCACCTAAGTCACAACTACCATTCTGAACACATGATTTTAAAAGCCCATACTTGAGTCTGTGCCATGAGCTCTCCACAATGCCAATTGGAAATAAGCAAGTCCTGACTAATAGTAGTTAAAACAATACAGGTATTTATCAACTGATTTACCAAGAAGGCCGATAATTGACAATTCCAGGTCTGATTCTGTGGCTCAGTGATACCATCAAGGATTTCATCTATGTGGTTATTTTCTCATGGTTTTAAAATGGATTCTGTATACCAGATCCCACATGCTCAGAGTATGTACTAAGGCAGGGGCAAAGTGTTCTATAAAAGGCGCTGTCTTTCTATCACATTTACTCTATGTTGGGCATTGTATTTACCTCATTTAATTTTTATACACACAAATAACATTGGGAAACTTATAATATGTCTACCCCTCACATGTAAGGCAATTGAAGGATTATTTAATTTGTCCAGGATATGGGTCCAGAATTAAAACTCAGGTCAAGAAATGGGCAGATGACATCAACAGGCATTTCTCCAAAGAAGACATCCAAATGGCCAACAGACACATGAAAAAGTGCTCAACATCACTCAGCATCAGGGAAATACAAATCAAAAACCACAATGAGATATCAGTCAGAATGGCTAAAATTAACAAGACAGGAAACAACAAATGTTGGTGAGGATGCAGAGAAAGGGGAACCCTCTTACACTGCTGGTGGGAATGCACACTGGTATAGCCACTCTGGAAAACAGTATGGAGGTACCTCAAGAAGTTAAAAATAAAGCTACCCTATGATCCAGCAATTGCGTTACTGAGTATTTACCCAAAGGATACAAACGTAGTGATTTGAAGGGGCACATGCACTCCAGTGTTTATAGCAGCAGTGTCCACAATAGCCAAACTATGGAAAGGGCCCAGATGTCCATCGACAGATGAATGGATAAAGAAGATGTGGTATATATATATGTGTGTGTGTGTGTGTGTGTGTGTGTGTATATATATACACACACAATGGAATACTACTCAGCTGTCAAAAAAATGAAAACTTGCCATTTGCAATGACGTGGATGGAACTAGAGGGTATTATGCTAAGCAAATTAAGTCAATCAGAGAAAGATAATTATATGATTTCATTCATATGTGAAACTTAAGAAACAAAACAGAGGATCATAGGGGAAAGGAGGGAAAAATAAAATAAGATGAAAAAATAAGATGAAATCAGAGAAGGAGACAAACCATAAGAGACTCTTATAATTAATTATAGGAAACAAACTAAGGGTTGCTGGAGGAGAAGTGGAAGGAGGGATGGGGTAACTGGGTGATGGGCATTAAGGAGGGCACATGATGTAATGAGCATGGGTGTTATATGCAACTGATGAATCACTGAATTCTATCTCTGAAACTAATGATACACTATATGTTAATTTAAAAAAACCAAAAACTCAGGTCTTAAAATACTCCAAAAGGTAGGCTTTAAACTATGAGGGTGCTGTAAAACCTGCTTTGCTGAAAGCTGGAGTCCTTCCCCCAGTGAAATTCAAACAGCACTCAGCTGTTTGTAACCTAGCGCTATTACAAGGCAGTTTAAACTCTTTTACCGCCCCCCCCCCATTTTTTAGCAGATAAAGATCCTGCAGCATAGAAGCACTAAACAGTCCATACTACTGTTTTGTGGTGAGCCAGACCCCAGACTCCCAACTCAGGGCTCCTGCTCTGCTGTATAGAAATCTTTCTGCTTTTCTCCCCTCGACTTTATTCTATTTCAATTTAGGAGAGGACAGGTTTAAGATGAGCATATGCTTTAAATATTTCAGTGAGCAGGTGGGGCGATGGGGGTGGAATGGGTTATGCATTGCTGTCATATCTCAGGGAAGGCTAAAATACCAAGAATTTTTCTTCGTTTCCCATAAGAAAATGCCAAGAAAGAAACCACTTCAAGATGCTATTGTCTTGCTATGCAGGAATGGGGGTGGGGTGGGGTGAAGGCTGGGAGGGAAGAAAAAAGAAAGAAAAAGAAAGTAAAAGCCTAGAATGTCTTTTAATCTACATGAGCAAGAAAACTCCACTATTCCCTCCCTTTTAACCAGTATTTGTATCAGATGAGAGCCTGTTCATCATTCATCTTTATCTCCTTTCATAAAGACCTTCACTCCTTGAGGTGTGAGACAGCACTGGCTGGACAAGAGCAAATGAGCTGAACCAGTGTGTTTAAGTTTGTCCTGTCTCTAGTGTGCCTTCCATTCCTTTTCATTTTTTTCTCATTCTTGGCTATGCTATTGTTACTTTCTCTGTACCAGATTTTAATACCTTCAAGATTCAGGATTCCTTTGTTTTGATAGCAATATTTAATTAGCTTAGCCCCTAGTGCCCTCTCCAAAGTCCTGTCTTCCTTGGTGCTTCACCAAATGTAATTTAGGAATTGGGATGAAGATGGGGTAGAATCTAATAAAGAATTATAACTTCCATAATGGAAAACTTAAGCCCATAATATTTGCACATAAGTTCTGAAAATTTTAAACTATAGGGAGAATGTGGCAGGCATATTGGGGTCTTAAATCAACCTAATTTACCAGACAAATTAGATAATTAACAAAGATCTTCTTTAAGGATCATTAGCAAACTTAGATTTGAACATGTGACAATTATAATACATGTTTTTCTCATAAAACAGCCAACGTGATGACTAGTAATTAACCTAGGAACTGACAGAGCATTATTCCTTCTGTTCCTTTCCCAAGCAGAATTGTGCCACAATGACAAGGAAAGCCCAAGAGATTTTTGATTTGTTCAGTACATGTTAATTTTATGTATTTATTATTTATACCATATGTTTGCCCAAACAAAATCTATCTGATACTTCATTGGTAATAATGTGAGTATCAGGAACTCTTACTTATTTCTCATAACCTGGGGTGAGATGATTTTAAGCAATGTCCCCTAGTTTATAGAGCTAGTATGTCTGGATTTTTTTTCATAGAACAGGAGGTATAGATAATGCATCGTTTCTGTTGAACAGAAGGTTATTAGTGTTGTTGAGCACATGCCTTGGGCTAGGCATAGGACTTGGTGACTTTTATTTACCTCATTTAATTATTCCAACAACCTTATTAGGTAGTTTTTATTAAGCCAGTTTTATGGATCAGAACTCCAAGGCTTATAGAAGTAAAATGGTTTGAATCAGATCCATCTGATTTTCAATCCTATGCTCTTTCTTTTATACCACAGTGCGTATGTGCATGCATGCATGCGCACACAAATTATCCACTGAAATTTGGAATTGACATAAGGTGGAATATGAAAAATGGTCCATTTAGACTGAGTCCTTCCAGGGTCACACATCCAGATGTTACCACACATAAACCACACATTTTAATTTGTGATATTTCCAAAATATCTAAATGCATTTGTGAGACACATAAGTCCTCTCTTCTTGTTCTCAGTAAAATGTCAATTTTATTTAGCCAAGTTAATAGAACTTTATATAGAGGAGGACACATAGTGCAGGATCTAATGAAGCATGTCTCAGTAGGGCTTTGGTCTAATGAAACAAAGTTCATGGAACATTTCTCAATATGGATAAGGGCCTGTCAGAGTTGAAAAAAAAATTACCGAACTATTGTTACACAACAAAACTTTTATATTTGGGGTTTATATTTTCATCTTGAAATACCAAACACTGCCAATATATACTTTCCTTTTGAGGAAATTGGCAAGTAAAAATTGTATATATTTAAGGTATACAATATTATGATTTAATATACATAGTGAAATGATTATTACAGTCAGACTAATTAACCTATCACCTCACATAAGTATTACCTCCTCCCCTGACTGCCGTGGATAGAGTGCTGAAAATATACTCTCATAGCAAATCTCTAGTATTCAATACAGTGTTAACTATAGTCCTCATGCTGCTCATCTTACGTAACTGCAACTTTGTACCTTTGACCAACATCTCCATCTTTCCCCGACCTCTCTGCCCGCAGTGACCACTCTTCTACTCTCTGCTTCTATGTATTCAACTTTTTAAGTTTGTACATATAAGTGAGATCATGCAACTTTTTCTTTGTCTGGCTATTTCAATTAGGATAATACCCTCTACATTCCTCCATATTGTCACAAATGCAAGATTTCCTTCTTTTAAAGACTGCATAATATTCTATTCTAGCTACCTAGCTAACCTTAAATTTTCTTTATCCATTCATCTGTCAGGGGACGCTTAGGTTGTTTACATATCTTGGCTATTGTGAGTAATGCTGTAATGAACATGAGAGTGGAAATGTCTCTTTGATATAGTGACTATAATGATTTATTTCCTTTGGCTATATACCCAGGAGTGGGATTGCTAGATCATATGATAGTTCTATTTTTAACTTTGGGGGGAAATTCCATAGTTTTTTTTCTATAATGGTTTTACCAATTTCCATTTCCACCAGCTGTTCAAGGGTTCCCTTTTCTCCACATCATTACCAACACTCGTTATTCTTTGTCTTTTTGATAATAGCCTAATAGGTGTTCAGTGATATCTCACTGTGGTTTTGATTTTTATTTCCCGGGTGATTACAGATGTGAGCATCTTCTTATATACCTATTGGCATTTGTATGTATTCTTTGGGAAAATGTCAATTCAGATCCTTTGCCCATTTTTTTTTTTTTTGGTTGGGTTTTTATTTTGTTATTTTGTTTTTGTTTTTGCTATTAAGTTGTATGCATTCCTTACATATTTTAGATATTAACCCTTTATCGGATACATGATTTGAAAATATTTTCTCCAAATCATAGTTGCCTTTTCATTTTATTAATTGTCTCCTTTTCTGTGTAGAAGTTTTTCAGTTTGATACAGTCCCACTTACTTATTTTTGCTTTTATTTCCTTAGGTTTTGGTGTATATCTAAAACCATATCGCCATGGCCAATATCAAGAAGCTTTTACCCCATGTTTTCTTCTAAGAATTTTCTGGTTTCAGGTCTTACCTTTAAGTCTTTAATCCATTTTGAGTTGATTTTTTCGTTATATGATGTAAAGGTCCACTTTCATTCTTTTGCATGTGGATATCCACGTCTCTCAACACTCTTTATTGAAAAGACTCTCAAAAAGAAAAGAAAAGAAAAGAAAAGACTCTCCTTTTCTCATTGTATATTCTTGGCACCCTTGTTGAAAATTAGTTAACTGTATAGGAATAGGCATGTTTCTGAACTCTTGATTCTGTTCCATTGGTCAATGTTTCTATTCCAGTACCATACTGTTTTGATTACTATAACTTTATAATATAATTTAAAATCAGGAAATGTGATGCCTCCAACTCTGTTCTTCTTTCTCAAGACTAATTTTTTTAAATTTTATTTTATTATGTTAATCACCATACATTAAATCATTACTTTTTGATGTAGTGTTCCATGATTCATTGTTTGCGTATAACACCCAGTGGTCCACTCAATACGTGCCCCCTTTAATACCCATCACCAGGCTAACCCATCCCCCCACCCCCCTACCCTCTAGAACCCTCAGTTTGTTTCTCAGAGTCCATAGTCTCTCATGGTTCGTCTCCCCCTCCAATTTACACCCCCTTCATTTTTCCCTTTCTACTATCTTCTTTTTTTTTTTTTTTAAACATATAATGTATTATTTGTTTCAGAGGTACAGGTCTATGATTCATCAGTCTTATACAATTCATAGTGCTTACCATAGCACATACCCTCCCCAATGTCTATCACCCAGCCACCCCATTCCTCCCACCCCCCACCACTCCAGCAACCCATAGTTTGTTTCCTGAGATTAAGAATTCCTCATATCAGTGAGGTCATATAATACATGTCTTTCTCTGATTGACTTACTTCGCTCAGCATAATACCCTGCAGTTCCATCTATGTCATTGCAAATGGCAAGATTTCGGTTTTTTTGATGGCTGCATAATATTCCATTGTATATATATAAAATATATATACCACATCTTCTTTATCCATTCATCTGTTGATGGACATCTGGCTCTTTCCATAGCTTGGCTATTCTGGACATTGCTGCTATAAACATTGGGGTGCACATACCCCTTCGGATCACTACATGTGTGTCTTTGGGGTAAATACCCAGTAGTGCAATTGCTGGGTCGTAGGGTAGCTCTATTTGCAACTTTTTGAGGAACCTCCATACTGTTTCCCTGAGTGGCTGCACCAGCTTGCATTCCCACCAACAGTGTAGGAGGGTTCCCCTTTCTCCGCATCCTCGCCAATATCTGTCGTTTCCTGACTTGTTAATTTTAGCCATTCTGACTGGTGTGAGGTGATATCTCATTGAGGTTTTGATTTGGATTTCCCTGATGCTGAGTAATGTTGAGCACTTTTTCATGTGTCGTAGGCCATTTGGATGTCTTCTTTGGAAAAATGTCTGTTCATGTCTTCTGCCCATTTCTTGATTGGATCATTTGTTCTTTGGGTGTTGAGTTTGATAAGTTCTTTATAGATTCTGGATACTAGCCCTTTATCTGATATGTCACTTGCAGATATCTTCTCCCATTCTGTCGGTTGTCTTTTGGTTTTGTTGACTGTTTCTTTTGCTGTGCAGAAGCTTTTTATCTTGATGAAGTCCCAATAGTTCATTTTTGCCCTTGCTTCCCTTGCCTTTGGCGATGTTTCTAGGAAGAAGTTGCTGTGGCTGAGGTCGAAAAGGTTGCTGCCTGTGTTCTCCTCTAGGATTTTAATGGACTTCTGTCTCACATTTAGGTCTTTCATCCATTTTGAGTATTTTTGTGTGTGGTGTAAGTTAATGGTCCAGTTTCATTCTTCTGCAAGTGGCTGTCCAATTTTCCCAACACCATTTGTTGAAGAGACTGTCTTTTTTCCGTTGGATATTCTTTCCTGCTTTGTCGAAGATAAGTTGACCATAGAATTGAGGGTCCATTTCTGGGCTCCCTATTCTATTCCATTGATCTATGTGTCTGCTTTTGTGCCAGTATCATACTGTCTTGATGATTACAGCTTTGTAATAGAGCTGGAAGTCCGGAATTGTGATGCCACCAGCTTTGCTTTTCTTTTTCACATTCCTCTGGCTATTTGGGGTCTTTTCTGGTTCCATACAAATTTTAGGATTATTTGTACCATTTCTTTTAAAAAAGTGGATGGTATTTTGATAGGGATTGCATTAAATGTGTAGATTGCTCTAGGTAGTATTGCCATCTTCACAATACTTTTTCTTCCAATCCAAGAGCATGGAACTTTTTTCCATTTCTTTGTGTCTTCCTCAATTTCTTTCATGAGTATTTTATAGTTTTCTGAGTACAGATTCTTTGCCTATTTATTTATTTATTTATTTATTTTATTATTTTTTCCTAGGTATCTTACGGTTTTGGGTGCAGTTGTAAATGGGATCGACTCCTTAATTTCTCTTTCTTCTGTCTTGTTGTTGGTGTATAGAAATGCCACTGATTGCTGTGCATTGATTTTATATCCTGGCACTTTACTGAATTCCTGTATGAGTTCTAGCAGTTTTGGGGTGGAGTCTTTTGGGTTTTCCACATAAAGTATCATATCATCTGCAAACAGTGAGAGTTTGACTTCTTCTTTGCCGATTGGGATGCCTTTTTTTTCTTTTTGTTGTCTGATTGCTGTGGCTAGGGCTTCTAGTACTATGTTGAATAACAGTGGTGATAGTGGACATCCCTGCCGTGTTCCTGACCTTAGGTGGAAAGTTCTCTGTTTTTCCCCATTGAGAATGATATTTGCTGTGGGTTTTTCATAGATGGCTTTTATGATATTGAGGTATGTACCCTCTATCCCTACACTCTGAAGAGTTTTAATCAAGAAAGGGTGCTGTACTTTGTCAAATGCTTTTTCTGCATCTCTTGAGAGGATCATATGGTTCTTGTTCTTTCTTTGATTAATGTATTGTATCAAATTGATTGATTTGCAGATGTTGAACCAGCCTTGCAACCCAGGAATAAATCCCACTTGGTCGTGGTGAATAATCCTTTTAATGTACTGTTGGATCCTATTGGCTGGATTTTGTGAGAATTTTTGCATCCATGTTTATCAGGGATATTGGTCTGTAATTCTCCTTTTTGGTGGGGTCTTTGTCTTATTTTGGGATCAAGGTAATACTGGCCTCATAAAATGAGTTTGGAAGTTTTCCTTCCATTTCTATTTTTTGGAACAGTTTCAGAAGAATAGGTATTAATTCTTCTTTAAATTTTGGTAGAATTCCCCTGAGAAGCCATCTGGCCCTGGGCTCTTGTTTGTTGGGAGATTTTTGATGACTGCTTCAATTTCCTTAATGGTTATGGGTCTGTTCAGGTTTTCTATTTCTTCCTGGTTCAGTTTTGGTGGTTTATACATCTCTAAGAATGCATCCATTTCTTTCAGATTATCTAATTTGCTGGCATATCGTTGCTCATAATACGTTCTTATAATTGTTTGTATTTCTTCGGTGTTGGTTGTGATCTCTCCTCTTTCATTCATGATTTTATTTATTTGGGTCATTTCTCTTTTCTTTTTGATAAGCCTGGCCAGGGGTTTATCAATCTTGTTAATTCTTTCAAAGAACCAGCTCCTAATTTCGTTCATCTGTTCTACTGTTCTTTTGGTTTCTATTTCATTGATTTCTGCTCTGATCTTTACTATTTCTCTTCTCCTGCTGGGTTTAGGCTTTATTTGATGTTCTTTCTCCAGCTCCTTTAGGTGTAGGGTTAGGTTGTGTATTTGAGACCTTTCTTGTTTCTTGAGAAAGGCTTGTATTGTATATACTTTCCTCTTAGGACTGCCTTTGCCGCATCCCAAAGATTTTGAACAGTTGTGTTTTCATTTTCATTTGTTTCCATGAATTTTTTAAATTCTTCTTTAATTTCCTGGTTGACCCATTCATTCTTTAGTAGGATGCTCTTTAGCCTCCATGTATTTGAGTTCTTTCTGACTTTCCTGTTGTGATTGAGTTCTAGTTTGAAAGCACTGTGGTCTGAAAATATGCGGGGAATGATCCCAATCTTTTGGTACCGGTTGAGACCTGATTTGTGACCCAGGATGGGATCTATTCTGGAGAATGTTCCATGGGCACTAGAGAAGTATGTGTATTCTGTTGCTTTGGGATGGAATGTTCTGAATATATCTGTGAAGTCCATATGGTCCAGTGTGTCATTGACAGTCTTTATTTCCTTGTTGATCTTTTGCTTAGATGATCTGTCCATTTCAGTGAGGTGGTTGTTAAAGTCCCCTACTCTTATTGTATTGTTGTCAATGTGTTTCTTTGATTTTGTTATTAATTGGCTTATATAAGTGGCTGCTCCCATGTTAGGGGCATAGATATTTACAATTGTTAGATCTTCTTGTTGGATAGACCCTTTAAGTAGGATATAGTGCCCTTCCTCATCTATTATTATAGTCTTTGGTTTAAAATCTAATTTGTCTGATATGAGGATTGCCACTCCAGCTTTCTTTTGATGTTCATTAGCATGGTATATGGTTTTCCACCCCCTCACTTTCAATCTGGGAGTGTCTTTGGGTCTAAAATGAGTCTCTTGCAGACAGCATTTCGATGGGTCTTGTTTTTTTATCCAGTCTGATACCCTGTGTCTTTTGATTGGGGCATTTAGCTCATTTACATTCAGGGTAACTATTGATAGATATGATTTAGTGCCATTGTATTGCCTGCAAGGTGACTGTTACTGTATATCGTCTGTGTTCCTTTCTGGTCTCTGTTACTTTTAGGCTCTCTCTTTGCTTAGAGGACCCCTTTCAATATTTCTTGTAGGGCTGGTTTCGTGTTTGCAAATTCTTTTGGTTTTTGTTTGTCCTGGAAGATTTTTATCTCTCCTTTTATTTTCAGTGACAGCCTAGCTGGATATAGTATTCTTGGCTGCATATTTTTTCTCATTTAGTGCTCTGAATATATCATGCCAGTCCTTTCTGGCCTGCCAGGTCTCTGTGGATAGGTCTGTTGCCAGTCTAATGTTTCTACCATTGTAGGTTACAGACCTCTTGTCCTGAGCTGCTTTCAGGATTTTCTCTTTGTCTCTGAGACTTGTAAGTTTTACTATTAGATGTCAGAGTATTGACCTATTTTTATTGATTTTGAGGGGGGTTCTCTGTGCCTCCTTGATCTTGATGCCTATTTCCTTCCTCAAATTAGGGAAGTTCTGTGCTATAATTTGCTCCAATATACCTTCGGCCCCTCTCTCTCTTTCTTCTTCTTCTGGGATCCCGATTATTCTAATATTGTTTTGTCTTATGATATCACTTATCTCTCGAATTCTGCCCTCGTGATCTAGTAGTTATTTATCTCCCTTTTCTCAGCTTCTTTATTCTCCATCATTTGGTCTTCTATATCACTAATTCTGTCTTCTGCCTCATTTATCCTAGCAGTTAGAGCCTCCATTTTTGATTGCACCTCATTAGTGGCCTTTTTTATTTCAACTTGGTTAGATTTTAGTTCTTTTATTTCTCCAGAAAGGGTTTCTCTAGTATCTTCCATGCTTTTTCAAGCCCAGCTAGTATCTTTATAATCATCATTCTGAACTCTAGTTCCAACATCATACTAATGTCTGCATTGAATAGGTCCCTGGCAGTCGGTACTGCCTCTTGTTCTTTTTTCTGAGATTGAGTTTTTCTGTCTTGTCATTTTGTCCAGAGGAGAATAGATGAATGAGAGAACAGAATGCTAACAGGGTAACAATGACCCCAGAAAAATATACACTAAACAAATCAGAAGAGACCTGAAACCAGGGGGAGAGAAAGAAAAAAGAAAAGAGAAAAAGTAAAAGAAAAAGAAAAAGAAAAAAAAAGGAATATGATCAAATATGATCAGGCTGGTGAATAGATCAGTGCCACACACTATATTTTGGGTGTATTTCGGTCTGTTAGAAGAAACTGCCTCCCAAAATTTTAAAGAAAGAAAAACTTATATATGTCCAAAAATAAGGGTAAATATGATGAAAGGTTGGAATATGATTGTAAAGATGAAAATTATAAAAGATTTTATAAAAGGAATTGATAAGAAGTTGGTTGAAAAAAGAAAGAAGAGAAATTTAAAAAAAAAACAAAGGGGAGAGAATGTGATCAGGCAGGACACTAGAACAAAGCCATACACTAGAGATTTAGGGTATATTTTGGTCTGTTAGAAGAAACTGTATCCCAAAATTTTAAAGAGAGAACAACTTACATATATACCAAAAATAAGGTTAACTACAATGAAGGGATAGAATATGACTCTAAAAATGAAAAATAAAAAAGATTTTTTAAAAAGGGATTGATAAGATGTTGGTTGAAAAAGGGAAAAAGAAAAATTCAAAAAAATAGAAAAAGGAAAAAAAATTAAAAATACTAACTTTGAAAGACTAAAGAATCGTGGGGAAAAAAAGCCATGAATTCTATGTGCTATATTCCCCTAGCACTGGGGTTTTGCAGTTCTCATTGATCAGTAAACTTGGTCTTGGTGGGCTGTTCTTACTGATCTTCTGGGGGAGGGCCCTGTTGCTGTGGTTCTCAGATGTCTTTGCCAGAGGCGGAATTGCCCCGCCCTTGCTGGGGATGGGCTAAGTAATCCGCTCGGGTTTGCTCTCGGGAGCTTTTGTTCCCTGTAAGCTTCCGTACAGCTTTGGAGGAGGAGAGTGAAACGGTGGCCTCCCAATCTCCGCCCTGGAGGAGCCGAGAACTCGGGGCCCCACTCCTTAGTGAGCCCCTGGAGAAAAGCAGTCAATCACTCCCATCTCCCCGACTCCGGCCGCACTCCGTGCTCATCCGGCCTGTGACCGAGTGTTTCTGTCTCTGGCACCCGACTCGGTGGGGAGTCTCCAAACCCAGCAGATCCCTGCAGTGTGGTCCCGTGCCGCTCTTCCCAGGGGAGGAAGGGGAGTCTCCCTGGATCTGCCGCTTGTTGGGTGCCTGCTGGAGGAGCAGTGGCCCGACTGTGCCGCGGATCATGGTTTATGGCAACCCCGAGCTGAGAGCCCGCACCTTGGCTCCGTCTCTGTAGCCAGCTTCCCCGCTCCGTTACCTGGGAGCTCTGCCGCACTCAGGCACCCGCGGTCTTTCTGTGACCCCGAGGGTCCTGAGACCACACTGTCCCAGTGAGGGTTCCACCCCCCACTTAGCCACTGGAGCGACGTCCCTCAGTGGAGCAGACTTCTAAACGTTCTGATTTTGTGCTCCGCTGCTCTATCACTTGCCAGTAGTGGCTGATGGAGGCTCCCTCCCCCCGCCATCTATCTTCCTGAATATCGCCTCGGATTCACTTCTCCTCATGTCCTACCTTCCAGAAAGTGGTCGCCTTTCTGTTCAGAGAGTTGCTGCTATTCTTTTCTTCGATCTCCTGTTGAGTTTGTAGGTGTTCAGAATGGTTTGATACCTGTCTAGCTGAATTCCTGGGACCAGACGAAACTTAGGTCTCCTACTCCTCCGCCATCTTGCTCCTCCCCCCTTTCTCAAGATTAATTTGGCTATTTGCTGTCTTTTGTGGTTTCTTATGAATTTTAGAATTGTTTTTATCTATTTCTTTGAAAAAAGCCATTGAAATTTTGGTAGAAATTACATTGAATCTGTATATACTTTTTTGGGTGGTATGGACATTTTAACAATATTCTTTCAATCCATGAACATGGGATGTCTTCCCATTTATTTGTGTCCTCTTTAATTTCTTTCCTCAGTGTTTATAGTTTCCAGTGTATACATCTTTTACCTCCTTAGTTAAGTTTACTCCCAAGTATATTGTTAATTTTGATGCTATTGTTAATGGAATTGTTTTCTTGATTTTTTTTTATTGTTGTTGGTGTAAAGAAACACAACTGAAGCTTTGTTGATTTTATAGTCAGCAACTTTACTATATTTATTTATTAGTTTTTACAGGGTTTTTTTTGCGTGTGTGCGTGGAATCTTTAAGGGTTTTGAGAAATAAGATTATGTCATCTGCAAACAGAGACAATTTTACTTATTCCTTTCTGATTTGGATGCCTTTTATTTCTTTTTCTTGTCTGACTGCTCTAGCTAGTACTTTCTATACTATGTTGAATAGAAGTGGTGAGTGTTGGCATTCTTGCCTTGTATTGGATCTTAGAGAAAAAAGTTTCAGCTTTTCTCCATTGATTGTGACATTAATTTTAGGCTTTTTATTAATGGGATTTATTGTGTTGAGGAAATTTCCTTTTGTGTCTATTTTATTGAGAGTTTTTTATCATGAATGGATGTTGAACTTTATCAAATGCTTTTCCTACATCTGTTAAAATTATGTGGTTTTTATCTTTCATTCTGTTAATGTGATGCATCACATTAATTGATTTGAGTATGTTAAATCAAACTTGCATCTCAGGGATAAGTACCACATTGTCATGGCATATAATCTTTTTTGGTGTGTTGTTAAATATGGTTTGCTGATACTTTATTGAGGATTTTTGTATCTATGTTTATCAGAGATACTGTCTGGCAGTTTACTTGTAGTGTCTTTGTCTGGCTTTGATATAAGGGTAATAAAATAATTTTGGAAGTATTCCCTTTGCTTCTATTTTTCAGAAGAATTTAAGAAGAATTTGTATTATTTCTTCTTTGAATGTATGGTATAATTCAGCTGTGAAGCCATCTGGTCCTGAGCTTTTCTTTGTTGGGACGTTTTTGATTACTACTTCAATTTTCATATTTGTTATTGGTCTATTCAAGCTTTCTGTTTCTTCTTGATTCAGTCTTAGTAGGTTGTGTATTTCTAGGAAGTTATCCATTTGTTCTAGGTTATCCCATTTGTTCTTGTATAATTGTCCATAATGATCCCTTATGATCCTTTTTTATTCCTGAGGCATCGATTGTAATGGCTCCTCTTTCATTCCTTATTTTAACTTCTAGCCTGGTGGCCTTTATTGTATGGGGTAGCTGTGAGCCCCTCTGAAGAATGCTGAGAAGAGAAAAAAAAAGGTAAACAAAGCCTGACCTGCATCCTATCCATCTTTTTAGGTTGTCTTCATGATTCTTCCAAGAATCCTTCTACCTGCAGCTGGATGTGATTTTTCTTCCCTCTAAATTTCCTTTTTTTAGAACAGTGTTGTTCCAATGTTCATGTGCATATGAATCACCTGGGAAGTGTGTTAGAATGCAGTAGGTCTGGGGTAGAACCTGTGTTCCTGTGTTGCTCAAGCTCCCAGGTGATGCTGATGCCGCCAGTCCACAAACCACCCATTGAGTATAGCAAGGATTTTTGGAGCACTGGACACTTCTTGCCTTATATGAGAATTACTTATTTGAGGGCTTCTGGGTGGCTCAGTTGGTCAAGTGGCTGCCTTTGGCTCAGGTCATGATCTCAGGTCCTGAGATCAAGCCCCACATCCAGCTCCACTCCTTGCTCAGTGGGGAGTCTGCTTCTCCCTCTCCCTCTGCTGCTCCCCCTGCTTGTGCTCTCTCACTCGTGCTCTCTCTCTCTCTCAAATAAATAAATAAAATCTTTTAAAAAATTACTTGTTTGTGTGGTTGACTTCCTCAATTGGATTGTAGTAATTTTCTTGATAATCGGATTGTAGCTTATAAAGTTCTTTCTCAAAAGCTTCTCTGATGAATCTGAACAGACAGTGATTCTCCATAACATAAGCTTGTTTTAATTGTCTATGCAGGATTTATCTTCTTGTTTGTATATCTCCTCTATTATAAGTAAGAGCATGAACCTTTCAGGTGGGACACAAGCATCAAAATATTACCTGGTGTGAAGTAGGTACTTGCAAATGGTTATGGAACAAGCAGACTTTTTTTTTCTTATTTCCAAGTTCATTTTCTTTATAGTTAATGGCAGATATAACCATAATCATGATGATGTAACTGTGATGGTGAGTGTTCTGTGTTATTTAAATTTCATAATTTTCTATAGTTCATAGGTACTGTAGGAAGGCAGTTAGACTGAATTAGGGGTTACTAACAAAGCAGCACTTCATTTTTTTAAATTAACATATAATGTAGTATTTGTTTCAGGGGTACAGGTCTATGATTCATCAGTCTTACACAATTCAGATCACTCACCATAGCACATACCCTCCCCAATGTCCATCATCCAGCCACCCCATCCCTCCCACCCCCGTCCACTCCAGCAACCCTCAGTTTGTTTCCTGAGATTAACAGTCTCTTATGGTTTGTCTCCCTCTCTGGTTTCATCTTGTTTCATTTTTCCCTCTCTTCCCCTAAGATCCTCTGCCTTGTTTCTTAAGTTCCACATATGAATGAAATCATATGATGATTATCTTTCTCTGATTGACTTGTTTTGTTTAACATAATACCCTTTAGTTCCATCCACATCATTGCAAATGACAAAGTTTCATTTTTTGATGGCTGCGTAATATTCCATTGTATATACTATACCACATCTTCTTTATCCATTCGTCTGTTGAATGGCATCTCAGCTCTTTCCACAGTTTGGCTATTGTGGACATTGCTGCTACAAACATTGTGGTGCAGGTGCCCCTTTGGATCACTACATTTGTATATTTGGAGTAAATAACCAGTAGTGCAGTTGCTGGGTAGTACGGTAGCTCTATTTTTAACTTTTTGAGGAACCTCCATACTGTTTTCCAGAGTGGCTGCACCAGCTTGCATTTCCACCAACGGTGTAGGAGGGCTCCCCTTTCTCCGCATCCTTGCCAACATCTGTCGTTTCCTGACTTATTAATTTTAGCCATTCTGACTGCTGTGAGGTGGTATCTCAATGTGATTTTGATTTGTATTTCCCTGATGCCGAGTGATGTTGAGCACTTTTTCATGTGTCTGTTGGCCATTTGGATGTCTTCTTTGCAGAAATGTCTGTTCATGTCTTCTCAAACTAGCACTTTAAACCAAAAGCTTTTGTTTATCAGTACATGCAATGTGTGTGTGCAAATGTAAACTATAAAAATATAAAATAAATAATATGTTTTCCTTTTTCCACTCGGGTCTTTATCCCACCTGTGCTGTTTTTTTGTTTTTGTTTTTGTTTTTTTATGTTTTGTTTTGTTTTTTGATCCTTGATTAGAATCAGGTAAAGCACAGTCTCTTTTCTGGGCAGCAAAAACCCAGTATTGATTTTTCTTTATTGACCAATCATACATTGCAATATAAATATTTATGATGGCTGCACATAATAAAAAAATAAGTTAAATACCACAGAGGAAAATGAAATGTAAATGGGAAGGGATTTCTCGTGGGTAATACATCACTTTATAATCTTACGTTACTCTGAGAAGCACCCAACGGCTTTCTAGGATCAATGCTCAGATTACAAGACCTCCATCATCACAAACAGACATTTGCAATTTGGTCTCGTGTCCTCTTGGGGATCATTCGCGTCAGGTTTATTTGGTGATTTAGCAAGTGAAATACAATATATATGCAAAGCCCTTCTAAAGTGGCCAGGTGTTTAAATGGAACTCTTCTAATATCTTGGAACATTTTTTGTAGATCCCCCAAATGTCAGAGTTAAAAGAAGCCATGGAGATCATTATTCCAAGGCTTTCTCGTTTTATGGTGGGAGGCACTGAGGTGCAGAGAGGAGAAGTGCTGGCCTGAGGTCACAGAGCGTGTTTTAGTTGAGCAAGAATTTTCTCAAGCTTCTGGTTCAGTGGTCTCTCCTGAACATGTTTTTGTTAATTCTAGAGAAGTAAGGGGGTTTGGAGAGGGCAGGCAGGGATGTGGTAAGAATAGAGTGTGGGTAATGAGACTATAAAAGGTGTTTTTCCAAAGGACACAGTAAGCAGCAGCACATTTTCTACTGGAGTTACTACTGACTTGGTTAGAATATATAGAGACAACCATTTGGTTTGACATCAATTCCTGTTTTTTTTTTCTACCTCAGAAGGATGGTGACTGAAACTAAAATGTTTTGAGGTCAAAAAGGTCCTTAGGTGTTAGTGACAAAGATGTTAAGGAAAAGTGTATCCACCCCGCCACCCTCTTTTCCATCTTTCAGTCTCCCTGAGGCAAGTAGCCTCTATTTTCTACAAAAAACAGACTGTTTTTTGACAATTCAAGATGTTGGAAGATGGGAAACCTCAATAAATCACATCAACAGAGTTAGATACTGAACATGTAATGTGTTTGTGTTTGAGTCTGAACAATACTAGTAAAATAATATTTATAACACTAAAAATAAACTCTGCATTTATGTTCTATACCACTGTTTATAGGAAAGAGAAAGGGAACATAGGATTTTCAATTTGTATTGTTGCCCTTCTTATTACCCTTCAGTCTCCTCACAATCATTGTAGCAGGAGGTGTAAAATGCCTCTCTTCTCTGTCATCAGCCTCCCCAAACACACTTAGTGAACACAATTTCCATACTGCAAATGGTTATGAAAAGACTCGTGAGAGAACATCAGGGATCAAACATACATCTAGAATGGGGTAGATTTCAACCCCTTATGCAAGACCGCCATGTTTACCCTCAGCAAGAAATGCCTTTTCAGTGAAATAAGTATATGTGTATGTACACTCATATATGTGCATGTATGTGTGTGTATGTATATGGTTTTCTTTTAAGGAAAGGGCAGAAAAAAGTAACAGCTGCGTTCATGCATTGAAAATGCATCTATTCAGAGTAACTTGAGTATTCATACCAGATCAGCAATCCAATGCAGTTTGAGATTTGACAGAATTCCCTCAATAGCTCTAAAACCAGAGTCCAGATGATGAGAGGGATACCTGATGTTTGAATTGCCTTTGCAAGTACATTTTTTTAGGGCTTTCAAATTGCTGCTTGCTAACATTTACAGTTCTCTGCAGCCATAATATACCACCATGGGATTTGGGAGGAGATCAAAGCAGCAGGAAAGAAATTGCTATTCCCAAATTCTTACCAGTGAAAGATCGGTGCATGTCAAACAGCTTTTAATGTCCACAGACCCAGGTCGGTATACACAAGGCCATTTCCATTCGTAAAACCTACACTTTCTTCATCCAAATCTGTTTGGCTCCAAAGAGGAAAGAAATTCTGCTATGAATCCTGATAAGTATAGATGTTAGCCTTTGAAGGAACTTTGTTAACTTTTCAAGTCCTTTTCTTATTGGTTATAGACTATAAATGTGCCTTTTGTTAAGAAAACTTGCTCTATGTAAACCTCTACTTTTAGTTAAATAATTGGGGCAGGTATAGGAAAGTAGAATATTTCAAAGGAAGGATTGTCTATTTTTTAAATAAAGCTTGATAAGGTGGAGAATAGCATGTATAGTGTATGTTACCTCTTATCTAAGAGCCACATATGCAAACATATAAAAATAGAGGAATAAGCAAATAATAAACATATTAAAACAGTTATCTATAAGGAAGAGGGTGGGACAAGGAGAGGTTAAGGTAAAGTCTTGCTTTTTCTTAATAGATCTCATTTTGTAGATATGACTTTGGAGCCATTTAAATATTTTACATAATTAAAAAATAAATCAGAAATAAAAATGACCATCCATAAAAACCAAAAGCAAAATGTAACAAATAGATCAAACTGTGTATTAAGTTGGTGACTTAGCTACACATGAAAGACTTATTTTAGTTGACTATAAAATAAGATAACCTGGGAGTCCCTGCCTGGCACGGTCGCTGGAATGAGGGACCCTTGATCTCGGGGTTGTGGGTTTGAGCCCCATGTCAGGTGTGGAGTTTACTTAAAAATAAAAATCCTCAAAAAATATGATAATGTGGTAATACATACAAAGGACAAAATGAACTTCAAAAAAATCGTAATTTGCTTTCAACAGTTATATTGATAGTATTAAATTGGTGTTCTTATTCTAATACTGTTATCTATTATAGTTGGATAAAGCAAATAAGTATTTAGGAATCAGATTTTTTTCAGCAGGTTAGATAAAAATGGAAAATCAGGATGTTAAGCAAATTGCCTAAACTTGATTGCAAATGGGAAAATATTTTCTCTTAAAGAGATACATATTTTTTAGCTCTAAAAGACTGAAAAGTCTGAGAAACAATGTCCAACCAGTACTGACTACTAGCAATGAGCACCCTTAGTTTCCAGATAATTGTTGTCTCAAAATGCCATTTCCCACCAAAACTTATGCTGAAACTATTAAACATGGGGAAGGATTCAAACAATAAGTTGTCTTTTCTATAAGAACTGTGCCTCATGTTTCCAAATAATGTGGAAGGGAAATCATTCTTTATAGAACAATTGCAGCTATTAAAGGTAGGAATAAAAGGATATCAACATTTTGGCACCTCTAATGAAATAGTGAATGATCATCAATGGATTCTCAAACCTTAAATAAAAAGCTGGTAAGGCACTTGAAAATAGATAGATCAGACTGAAAACACCTGAATGGACTGATCCCTTTTTCTTCTCTCCAAATTTTTATTCAAATTCCAGTTAGTTAACATACAGTATAATATTGGTTTCAGGTGTACAATATTGTGATTCAACACTACCATACAACACCCAGTGCTCATCACAAGTACCCTCCTTAATCCCCATCACCTATTTAAACCATCACCCTGCCCACCTTCCCTCTAGTAACTATCAGTTCGTTCTCTGTAGTTAAGAGTCTGTTTCTTGGGTTGCCTCTCTTTTTCCCCTCATGTTCATTTGTTTTGTTTCTTAAATTCCACATATGAGTAAAATAATACGGTATTTCTCTTTCTCTGACTCATTTATATCGCTTAGCATAATACTCTCTAGCTCCATCTATGTTGTTGCAAATGGCAAGATTTCATTCTTTTTTTATGGCTGAGTAATATTCCTGTGTGTATGTGCGTGTGTGTACACACCACATTTTATTTATCTTTTCATCAGTCAGTGGACATTTGGGCTCTTTCCATAATTTGGCTATTGTTGATAATGCTGCTATAAATATGCAGGAGCATGTATTCCTTGGGATCAGTATTTTTGTATCATTTGGGTAAATACGTAGTAGTGCAATTGCTGGATTATAGGGTATTTCTATTTTTAACTTTTTGAGGAACCTCTGTACTGTTTTCCAGAGTGGCTGGTCACTCTTAATGTCACAGAAGAAGAATAATCAGACATTAATTTTCTTCTGATGTGATACAAGAGGAACCACAGAACACCTGCTGTGAAGTATTCTTGCTGAAGAATTGAAATAAATAGTATCAGTTCATAGAACATACAGGGCCAGAGTAAGATAGTAAGCAAGACTTCAGTCAAAATCCAGAATAAGGAAAATTCTGCAAGAACAAACTGCCTAGTTTCTTCAACAAATAAATTATGCACAGACTTATGTGTGTGTTCTCACATGCACATGCGTGTGCACACACACACACACAGGCAAGGAACCTGTAAATTAAAATCAATTTAAGAGACATATTCTCCAGATTAATTGTTTTAGATATTTTTGGAACCAGATTTGAAAAAAATATAGTCAGATTACATTCATTAAATGATCAGGGAAATCTAATATTTCCTATTTTGGTAATTTTAAGGGAATTTTCTTTTTGGTGCGATCTTGCTTTTATAGTCATATTCTTAAAAAGACTTCTTAACTTTAGAGATATAGATTGAAGTATTTATATTTTAAATGGTAAAATTTCTGTCATTGGTTTCAAACTGATCCAAAAGTATGTGTATGCATGGGAGAGGAGGCTGGTGAGGTGCAGTAAATTAGATTTGCTATATACTGAAACTTGCTAAACCTTCAACACTGATCTTTCTATTTCTGTATTTGTTTGAATATTTCCATGACAAAAAGTTTTTAAATGTTAAAATCAGACTTAAGTCAGATTCTTTAAAATGTTAGATGACATTAGGGTATTACCACATTTTGGAGAGCAAATGGCAGAACCTCATTCAAACTAGTTTAGGGGGACAAGATTTTATTTATTTATTTGACAGAGACATAGCGAGAGAGGGAACACAAGCAGGGGGAGTGAGAGAGGGAGAAGCAAGCTTCCCACTGAGCAGACAAAAAGGGAGGGAAATACATTTGTTTATATTCCTAAAAGTTCCGGAGATGGAGCTGGCTCAGACACTCCAAGGATTCAAATGTCTGCATGTGCCATGTCTTTCTCTTTCTTCCTCCGTCTTCCCCTCCTGCTGTATCTGTCTTGCCTGTTTCACCCATCCCCTAGCTCTCTTCTAGGCTCCACTTCCCTCTTTGTTCCCATCTCATTTCTCCTTTCTACAGCCAGGATTACTTCATGAGAAGGGGGTAGAGACAGCACCAATAGGACACAATCCCAGTGTAGCCACCCTTGGAAAAAAGAGATTCTCCCAGTGAAGGTATTATCAGTTTCAGGTGCAAAAAGTGAGTTGAAGTGATCATACTCCCCAATCATGGTTTAATCACCTTAAGTCCATTTATGGACCCACTCTAGTTGACTTTAAAACCTAATTTCTATCTCTTTTGTCTCTAATTCCGACTAGCATTTGCTTCCTGTGATTTTCACCAAAAATATTGATTCAATTTTTTGTTTATGTCCTTTTATATATTAGTATCTTTGTAAAATACATATTGTGCTTTTGAATGCATATATAGAGGGCTGTATATCTCATCTGAAACTAATCTTTTTCACTTTAAAACTGTGTGTGTTTAAATAACATTCTATTGGGGTGTATTTACATGCAGTAAAATACACAGATCTTAAACATACAGTTAAATGAGTTTGACAAATGTATATTCCCATGTAATGGACACCCTAATCAAAACACAGAACATTTCCATCACCCCAGAAAGTTTCCCTCTGTCTTTTTACAGTAAATCCCTCAATTAGATGCAACCAGTGTTCTGATTTCTATTACCATAGGTTAGTCTGCATGTTCAGTGAGCTTAATAAACATGGAATTGTACAATATGTACTCTTTTATGTCTGGCTTTTTTTTTTTTTTACTCAATATCTGTGAGATTCATCCAAGTTTTACATGTATTAGTATTTTTTTAATCATTACTATTGAATAACATTCCACAGTGAGAATATAATAATATGTTTTTAAGATAGGTATGTGTGCATCTAGTCATTTGTTTCTGACTACTTCACAGTATTCTGTAATTTGTATCTTCCATATTTTATTCATCCAGTCCCCTGGTCACAAACACTTAATTTTCTCCTATAGCCTGTTAGCAAAATTATACTGTGACAAACATCCTTGACTGCATTCCCTCTGAGAGCTGTGTGAGAATTCTCTGGAGCGTATAAACATTCTTGATTTCATTGAGGACGGTTGCACTGTAGAATGCTCATATCACTTTATATTCCCTTCAGCAGTACTTACAGGCACCATTTCCCCATGTGATGGCCATGAATAGCATTACAATAAGGGAAATAATGTTAACCAGTATTCAATATTTATAGCATGGCTTTCCAATAGAAATTTTTGTGATGAAGGAAATATTCTATATCTTTATTCTCCAAAATGGTAGCTAGCTACACATGGTTATTGAGCACTTGAAATGTGGCTACTGTGATTAAAGAACTTCATTTTAAATTTTATGTAATTTTAATTAATTTAAATGTAAATTAAATAGCCACATGTAGTTCATGGGTACCATATTGGACAGGGAAGATTTAGAGTCAATCGGGATGATGAGATTTGACCTAGTTTCTGAGATCAGTGGGGAGTCACTGAAAAGGGATTTAAGAGAATGACATGATACACTTTTGTCTTAGAAAGATCATTCCAACTGGGGTGAGGCATGGGTGGAGTGGGATTCAACAGAAGTCAAGAAATATTAGTCAAGAAATATTACTTGAGATGATACTGCAGAAATCCTAACTAACAAAAGGAAAAAAAAAAAAGATAGCGGCTTGTCTAGGAGCAGTAGAGATTGAGAGAATGAAAGACAGAGTCAAGAGTTTAAGTGGAAACACTGATAGAACCTGCAGAATTACTTGAAATGGTGGATCAGAATAGAACCAACAATGAATTCCAAGTTTCTAGCATGGATTACAAGATGCATGGAGATACATAGTTTCTAGTGAAGGTCCCAGCACTTCATATGGAAAATTACCCATCAACCAGGAGTGGTAATGGAAACCTAGTCAAGGTCTTTTGAATCATGGAAAGATTGTGTATGGAGCCAGATTATCTTAGGGTCTGGAACCCCTTGGTTTCAGCAAGGCTCATGCCAAAGGTCACCTTCATCTGTCTTGCACCATCTTTTGCTCAGTCATAGACTGACAGAGTTTAGCATGAGAGGAATGAAGCGACCTGCAGAAACTTGTAAATATCTGGAAGTTCTGGGGTTGACACAGAAGGAAAAGTCCAGGAACCGATATGCATCCATTGTTTAATGTTGCAGGCAATTAGTGATCGGGAGCAGCTGGTATGGTTAAACTGTTAAAATGCCAAAGTAAGTGAAACAGAACATATGGGATAGGTTTTATCTCCAAAATACTGCTTTGAGGATAATATTGACATAATTTGCCTATCATATTTTCCCCCTTTGAAATGATTTGCATAACATTTCCTAGAAATAGGCTCCATATGTGTGTTAGTGATTTGGTGGAAGAAGTGTTAACTCAAGCTCATTGAAGGGGAGCCAACTACAAGAGGAATCATGAATCTACAAGTAGAGCCAGGCAACATCTCTCTTCATGGGAAAAGTAGATTGTCAATGGAAAGTCAACAAAGGGAGCTATGAAACAGAGAGTGAGTCTTCCTATATGACAACCACTGAACGAGGCATGATATGTTGTCATTAGTCAACTTTCTAAGTCTGTTACAACTCCATTTTGTAGATTTGAAAACTAAGATTTAAATAGAGGTGGTAATTTGCTCAAGTCACATAGGTAGAAAGTGCCAGAGCTAGGATACAAACCAGTTTTACTTGACTGAGAAATGGCTCTTTTTAAAAAAAAAAAAAAAAAAAAAAAAATCCATCTCTGGATTTGGACAAGTGTAGTGATTCTCAAAGTGTGGTCTCTGGACTACTAGCATAGACCTCACCTGGGAATATTTTATGAATATGAATCACTTCAAACCTACTGAATTAGGAATTCTGGTGGTGGGGCCCAGAAATCTGTGTTTTAACAAGCCCTCCAGGTAATCCTGATGCATGCTACTGTTTTGGAACCACTGGATAAGCGAGATTTAATTAATCATATAAGAAGTAGTTACCCAGGAAAGCTGCAGAGGGAGGACGTTGCTGGGAGGATGCAAAGAAATGGAACACATGTTTTCTACACAAAGAGTAGTTGGAGAACATTGGGGAAATATGAATAACTGAAACATCAACAACTCTGTTTAGTGGAAAGAATAGTAGGTAAGTGATTTAGAAACCTTGTTTATAGTCCCAGATCTGATACTAATGTGCAGGTTGGCTTTGGACAAATCATTTAACTTATAAACTTTTCCTCTTAATCCCAATTAAAATGATAATGGTGGTGGTGGTAATAGTGCATTTTCATGGCCCTTTAGAGTTTCCAATGCCTTTACATTATTTTAGAGATAGGTGGATAGTATTAGCCAAAAATTAAAAGCTGTTTACTTAGAAAATCTCCAATACGTCTTCCAAATTGACATTCTGGTAGAATTTTTTTTTCAATGTATACATTGTTTTTACTGATACTATTGAGGTTTTTTAAGCCAGTATTATTATTTTTAATATAATCACTTATTTTTTATTTTTTTAATTCTAGTAGAGTTTTTTAAAGTAAGATGTAAATATACAAAATTATAGATGGCCACGTTAATGGGTCACAAGCTTGATTGCACTTCAGAATTACCTAGGAGCTTAATAGAAAGTAAAAAAACATACAAACCTTTCTCCAGAGCAATATATACCATGCTCACATCCCATATATATACTATATGTATATATATATATATAGAGAGAGAGAGAGAGAGAGGTGATTATAATCACTTACAGGTGATTATAATATGGCTTCTAACGTTGAGAATTGTGGTTCTAAATATTAAGTGAATCTGAATGAAGGAGAAATTACAGTGGCCAGCAATAATTCGGGGAAGGAGTACAGTGATATTCTAGCCATCTATCTTTGTGACTCTCCATCATCTATAGGGGGAATCTAGTTTGCTTAGCTTGGAATTTAAAGTCTTCCATGCTCTACTTCCTGAGTACATTTCCTGCTTCCTGTTCCATTAATCACTTCCATAAGCCCAGGCTTTAGCCAAATTAGACTCCTTGCTTTTCTTCAGCTATACCCAAATCTGTATGTTCTCTGTAATTTTAATAGTGCTATTTCCTTTGACTGATTTTGTCTATTGAAAGCATATCCTTCCTCCACAGCACAATGTTAAGTATTAGATTCTTCATGAAGCCTTCTCTGGCACCATTGTATGGGCGAGCATCTCTCCTTCCTCTGATGGCATATCGCATTTGAATATTGAATCCACTAGGACTTTATTGACTGCATAACAGAACACCTTATCTCACATAGCTTCAATAATAAAGACAATGTATTGTCTCAGAAGTCATGAAGTAAGATGGCTTAAAGGGTCAGTTTAATAGCTCAACAGTTTCATGAAAGACTCAGGTCCTTCTCACTTTTCCCATCTTCCAGCCTAGCTTTAGTTCCCTGGGTGGAATCTAAAACAGCCACCACAGTTCTAAGTGTCACTTACAAACATAACTATGCCCAGTGGGTGAAAAGAGCTTTTGTTGATGTTGGTTTCTTTTGAAGAACAAGGGAACCTTTCCAAGAATCTGACCATCAGACTTCTTATGTTCCATTGGCCAAAATTATGTCACATGCTTGTTTCTAAAGCATTCACTGGTGAGAGGAATACAGTTTCTGTGACTGGCTCATGGAAGCACATGTTTAATAGAAGGATTTCCTGAAAAAAATTGGAGTGTATTTAGAAAGGAGGAGTGATGGTAATTGGTGAATGGTGCTTGACTAAGCTGTTAACTCCTTCTCACAAGCAAGTAGGCCCTTTCAACTTATATGATAGTTGTCTGTTCCACTGTTTTAATTTTGCTATTAAACTCAAGTCTCTGTGAGGTTAGATTTTTATGTTTAAAGGCATGAGCTTGGGAGTCAGGCACACCTGGGTTGAAATTAAGGTGATGAACTCCTCCCAGTTTGCCTCAGGCTTTCCTGATTTTAATACCCAAAGTCATATATTCACAGAAACCCCTTAGCCCTAGGCAAGCAAGGACAGTTGGTCACCCTCCTTGAAATCTCATCTCTACCATATATTGGATGCATGATTTGGAGGTCAAGTCATTTACTCCCTCAGTGTTTCATTCAAGAACTACTTTTTGAATGTCCACTATCTGCCAAGCACTGTTTCAGAAAGTTCTGCTTGTTTTCCTGACCACTCTGGCACTAGCTCTCTAATTTCCCGCAATCGTGCTAAAGCTGTCCCGGGACTGCCTTGTGTGTGACCCCCTCTCCGCACCCCATCACTCAGAGATGATGTCAGAGGAAGCCTGGCCGCCTGACGAATGGGGCTTGGGAAATCCCCGGGAGTTTTCAGACACTGTTTCTGGCCTGAAAAACAAAAACACCCGTGAAACCGCCAAGGGTCCCGATCTGCACAGGGAACATGCTGTCCTCTCCTGTTTGCAGGGCCATTTCTTGGACAAGCAGCGGCTCTGTTTGCTGGACTTTTGGCCCCGTGCAGTCACTGTGAGGCAAGGCACATATTGCACAAACGGGCCAGTGAAATGAGGTAATTGCGGCTTTCGATGAATGCTATTTCTGTCTCCTGGGCAATGTTGGCTGGGATATGAAGAACGAGAGCTAGTGTATCTGACACGTTAGGGCTCTCTCCACAGAGAGGAGATAGATAACACAGGAGGGGGAAGGCCCTACCCTGTTTTCTCCTCCTAATACTCCATGCACGTACCATTTTCAGACAAACCTACTACACATTGGAAAACTTCCAAATGCCACAACTTTTCCATTTGGCCACCAAAGCTGTCTTTCAATGTAATTTAATATAGTTGTGTTGAACATAATCTATGGGCGAGCATGTTAGATGTGTCATCAGTTTCCTCTTCCCAAGGACCCTCAGAAGCAGTTATAAGTAGTATAATATGTAGAGAGGAGCAAAATGACAGAGGATGGTGGAGTCCCAGGTCAGAATACTAATATATGCAAAGCAGGGTGAACACTTAAGTCTCTCTCCATAGTAGAGTTGTTTCATCAAACACTGTTATTTTAGCCATTTGTGTTGGATTACTGTCCCCAGAAATACATTTTATTCTTTCATGTTACTTCAAAATGGGAACTATAGTAATATGATTTCTTTTTAACACTCTTCCCAGCAATATTGTTACCAGCGTATAGTGACGACTCCAGCTGCTTGACTGAGAGTTCAGTTTTCTTACACCAATTGTTTCTGTTTGGGTTGTGTTTTTTTTGTTGTTGTTGTTGTTTCTGTTCTTTTTGTCCTCACACACTGGTGCCCAGTTTCCCAACACTAGTTGAGGTTGTCAGTGAATCTGCCTTTCGGATTCCCTCACCACTATTCCTCATTAACTTTTTAGTTTGGAATGTTTTAATAAATCAACTAGATAGCCACACATCATCAAATTATTATATAATGTAAGAGTAAATAAGCTCTACTCTGGAACCCAAGGGGCTATTTTATGGTTAAAAGACAGAGTTGGTTTAGTAGGCACTTTTAGTTATCCATAGGAATAAGTGTTCTGTTAAGAATACTTGGTGAAGAATAGGCTTTTCAGAATCAAAGTTCTAGTGCAAACTCTATCATATTCTTACTCAGAGAGCTTGGTATCCATTTAGCCTTTCAAGATTCTTTTTCCATATCAGGAATATGGGAAGAATGTATGCACATTTTGCAAATATTGTAAGACATAATGTATGAGGAGAAATTCTTTGCAAAGTTCCTGATGCCTTGTGCAAGCTCTATCAGTAATAGAGATGCATTATTATTGGGGGTTGCCATATATATATATATATATATACACACACACATACATACACACACACACATACATATATACATATATATACATATATATATGTGTGTATACATATATATATATATATATATATATATATATATATATATATAAAAGATTTATTTATTTGTTTGGGAAAGAGAGAGTTAGTTATTTAGTCAGTCAGTTAGTTAGTTAGTTTATGGGGTGAGGGGCAGAGGGAGAGAATCATCAAACTCAATCTCACAACCCATGAGAGCATGCCCTAAGATGAAACCAAGAGTCAGATGCTTAACCGACTGAGCCACCCAGGCACCGCTATATAATTTTTTTCTTTTTTTTTATTATTATGTTATGTTAATCACCATACATTACATCATTAGTTTTTGATGTAGTGATCCATGATTCATTGTTTGCATATAACACCCAGTGCTCCATGCAGAACGTGCCCTCTTTAATACCCAAGAGTGCTATATAATTTTTATGCCAGTTTCTCAGAAGCCTTTCACTGTCTATCCCTAGGTCATATGGGCTGTGTTAGAAACAGTTATCTTTGGGTAAGGGAGCTATTGCACTTACACATGTGTGCATGTTCATGGTGCCATTTCTATAAGGACTTCCCATGGCCTTTCTTGTCCAGGGAGAGGTAGATGACTGTAATTGTGTCATCAGTTACTGGTATTCAGGTGACCTGAGTTCAGGCTTCAGTGTGCCCAGGATTCAGTCTCCAGTCTCTTACCACGTTGCCCATTTCCTCTCACTTCCCCTCTCTTCTATCCCTCAACTTCACTGACTTTTCAATACTGAGCAATTATGCATCACTTATATTTCCTGATTCTTTCTAACCATGCCCCTGGGGTCTCACTTTTACTTCAAGATGCTAATCAGATACTTTGATAGACAAAACATTTCCTACTCCAGGAGAAATTATTGTGCCAGCCGTTAAGATAATGTATATATTTTTTCCCTCTACAATTAGAATAGAAGTGTATACATAATCCAGGAGGTTCCTAACTGCTTGAGTCACATTTAGAGGTAGGTAGGGAAGTTAGAGACGGCTTTGCTAAGCATATATTATTTGAGCTATTTGAGCTGAATCTTGAAGGATGAGATAACCAGGTGTCAGCCTAGGCTTCTGCTCTCCCCAGTGCTATTTCGGGTCACAATGAAGTAGACCCAATTAATTGAGCTCCCAGCATGCTCAGAGGCAACATTCACCACCAGCAAGAACCATTAGCATTAATAGAAGTTGCAGAATTGGTGAAGGGCTTATGAAGGGTGAGGATGGACATGTTACTGGACATTTGCTCCGAGTTGGAAAATAGTGTTGTGTGTTCATTAGAACAACATCAAAACAAAAGACCCTCCAGGAAGTCCTAGTAATCAAGGTCATCAGTATTAAGAAAGCAGAACCCTAGTCCCTGGGCAGACATTCTGTCGTGTAAAAGCCTCATTTAGAAATATTGATGAATTGATCTTTACCTTAAAAAAAAACACACACACACACACACTTAAAACACTGGTGGTTGTGCTTATGTAATTGGAAGGAGGAGGCAGGAAATGGAAGGGAAGCGGTATTATTCATTCAGAAAGCACTGTTTGGATGAGTAAAACAAGGCCAAATCCATGGCAGAGAGGGTCCCAAGAGTTTTGCTCATAAAAGCACCAGACTGGGAGAAGCAGGTTTTATGCTTGGAGGAGATATCAAAGTAAAGCTCAAAAGGCATAGCAGTAAGGACTGCTCTATTCCTGTGAGTCTGGCATTGTATTCATGTCCGCAAAAGCAGCAGATTTATACCACATTCTCTTTTTTTTGTTTTTTTTTTAAATTTTTATTGTTATGTTAATCATCATTCATTACATCATTAGTTTTTGATGTAGTGTTCCATGATTGTTTGTGCGTAACACTCAGTGCTCCATGCAGAATGTGTCCTCTTTAATACCCATCACCAGGCTAACCCATCCTCCCACCCCCTCCCCTCTAGAACCCTCAGTTTGTTTTTCAGAGTCCATCGTCTCTCATGGTTCATCTCCCCCTCCAATTTCCCCCCCTTCATTCTTCCCCTCCTGCTATCTTCTTCTTCTTCTTTTTTTTTCTTAACATATATTGCATTATTTGTTTCAGAGGTACAGATCTGTGATTCAACAGTCTTGCACAATTCACAGTGCTCACCATAGCACATACCCTCCCCAATGTCTATCACCCAGCCACCCCATCCCTCCCATCCCACCCCCCACTCCAGCAACCCTCAGTTTGTTTCCTGAGATTAAGAATTCCTCATATCAGTGAGGTCATATGATACATGTCTTTCTCTGATTGACTTACTTCGCTCAGCATAACACCCTCCAGTTCCATCCACGTCATTGCAAATGGCAAGATCTCGTTCCTTTTGATGGCTGCATAATATTCCATTGTATACATATACCACATCTTCTTTATCCATTCATCTGTCGATGGACATCTTGACTCTTTCCACAGTTTGGCTATTGTGGACATTGCTGCTATAAACATCGGGGTGCATGTACCCCTTCGGATCCCTACATTTGTATCTTTGGGGTAAATACCCGGTAGTGCAATGGCTGGATCGTATGGTAGGTCTATTTTCAACTTTTTGAGGAACCTCCATACTGTTTTCCTGAGTGGTTGCATCAGCTTGCATTCCCACCAACAGTGTAGGAGGGTTCCCCTTTCTCCACATCCCCGCCAACATCTGTCGTTTCCTGACTTGTTAATTTTAGCCATTCTGACTGGTGTGAGGTGGTATCTCATTGAGGTTTTGATTTGGATTTCCCTGATGCTGAGCGATGTTGAGCACTTTTTCATGTGTCTGTTGGCCATTTGGATGTCTTCTTTGGAAAAATGTCTGTTCATGTCTTCTGCCCATTTCTTGATTGGATTATTTGTTCTTTGGGTGTTGAGTTTGATAAGTTCTTTATAGATTTTGGATACTAGCCCTTTATCTGATATGTCATTTGCAAATATCTTCTCCCATTCTGTCGGTTGTCTTTTGGTTTTGTTGACTGTTTCTTTTGCTGTGTAAAAGCTTTTTATCTTGATGAAGTCCCAATAGTTCATTTTTGCCCTTGCTTCCCTTGCCTTTGGTGATGTTTCTAGGAAGAAGTTGCTGCGGCTGAGGTCGAAGAGGTTGCTGCCTGTGTTCTCCTTTAGGATTTTGATGGACTCCTGTCTCACATTGAGGTCTTTCAACCATTTGGAGTCTATTTTTGTGTGTGGTGTAAGGAAATGGTCCAGTTTCATTCTTCTGCATGTGGCTGTCCAATTTTCCCAACACCATTTGTTGAAGAGACTGTCTTTTTTCCATTGGACCTTCTTTCCTACTTTGTCAAAGATGAGTTGACCATAGAGTTAAGGGTCCATTTCTGGGCTCTCTATTCTGTTCCATTGATCTATGTGTCTGTTTTGGTGCTAGTACCGTACTGTCTTGATGATGACAGCTTTGTAATAGAGCTTGAAGTCCGGAATTGTGATGCCGCCAGCTTTGCTTTTCTTTTTCAACATTCCTCTGGCTATGCGGGGTCTTTTCTGGTTCCATACAAATTTTAGGATTATTTATACCACATTCTCTTTACATACCCAGTCACTCACACTATAAACTTCTGAACCATCTTTGATTCCCCTTATTCTTCATCACTCCTACTCAATTAATTTAGCTTTATAACTTATCTGTCCTAAATGTGTCTCAGTTCTGTTGAATTCACTCTTCCCTTAATGCTACTACCCTGGCACAAGCCCCATTTATATTTTTGCTTGATTGTCCTGGCTAAGTTCTTAAACTTTGACTTGCATTCATATGCCTGAGGATCCTGTTCAATTGCAGATTCTGATTCAGTAGGTCTGGGATGAGGCCTGAGATTCTGCATTTTTTTTTTTTTTCTGAGAGAGAGGGGTGGGGGTAGGGGCAAGAGGGCTCAGTCTCATGACCCTGAGATCATGACCTGAGCCAAAATCAAGAATCAGACGCTTAACTGACTGAGCCACTCAGGCGCCCCTAGATTCAGCATTTTTAACAAGTTCCCAAATGATGTCTTTGCTGCTGACAGAAGAACCACACTTACAGTAGTGAGGCCCAAGAGGCAGATCCAGCTCTTGCGCACTCCATAGCCCATATTCCTACTCTACTTCAGATAGCCTCTGAAAGGTATGGGGATTAGACTTTCTCTGTGGGCCCAAAAAATGAAACAAAGACCACTGGCTGGAAGTAGAGCAAAATCTGGATATCTGGAAAGTGATTCTGACATCAAAAACTGATAAATAGTAATATAGACTATCTTATGAGATGAATACCCCATCATTATAGATATTCAAGTAGAGACCTAGCAGTATTTTTTTCTAACATTTTACTCTGAACATTTCAAACATAAAGGAATGTTATAAAAAACTTTATAGTAAATACCATATGCCTGTGTTCTAGATTCTACAGTTAGCATCTTAGTACACTTGCTTTATAACATACCCATTTCATCCCTCTATTTAACTGACAACATAGTGGGGTTTTTTTCCTATGCATTTCAAATTAAGTTGAAAATATCAGTATGTTCCCCTCTAAATCATTAGCCTATATATCATTTATTGGAGTTCAATATTTGTTTGTTTGTTTATGGGGTGAAACTCACATGCAATGGATGCACAGATCTTAAGTGTGCCATTTGATGTGGTTTGACAAAGGCAAACTCCTCTCAAGATATAAAACATTGCCATCACACCAGAAAGTTTTCTCATGGCACTCCATAGTCAATCTCCACCCTTATCATCCTAGAAACCACCACTTTTCTGAATAGTTTCCACCATAGTTTAATTTTGCCTTCTCCAGACTTTCATATCAGCAGAATTATAAAGTATCTACTCTTTTGTGTACAGCTGCTTTCATGCTGCATAAATATTTGAAATTTACCTAAGTTGTTATGTTTCTGTAATCTTTTCTTTTCTTTTTTGCTGTTTTTAAAAATAGAGATATAATTGATATACTATAAATTCATTTCTTTATGTTGCATAAACCACTGTGTTTTACTATACTCACAAGGTTATGTACCCATCACCACCATCTAATTCCAGAACATTTTAATACTACCAAAAGAAATCCTGTATGCATTAGCAGTCACTCCTCATTCCCTTTTCCTTCTGTCCTCAGCCTCTGGCAACCACTGTTCTGTTCTGCTTTACATCTATGGATTTGCCTATCCTGGACATTCCATATAGTATTCTATAGTATGAGCTTGTCACAGTTTACTCTCCCGTTCTTCTGTTAATGTAAACCTGGGCTGTTCCCAGTTTTTAGCTATTTTGAATAAAACTTCTGTGACTATTCATGTAAAAGTTGTGTGGACATGTGTCTTAATTTTTCTTGGATCAATGCCAAAGTGTACGATTACTGGTTCACAATATACACGTATGTTTAATTCTATAAGAAATTGCCACAAATATTTCCAAAGTGGTTGTACTATTTAAAAACTTTTTAAAGATTTATTTATTTATTTGGGGGGGCAGAGGGAGAAGGAGAGAATCTCTAGCAGACTCCCCACTGAGCTCAGAGCCTGACTCAGGGCTCAATCCCAGGACCTTGAGATCATGACCTGAGCCGAAACCAAGAGTCAGATGCTCAACCGACTGACCCACCCAGGCTCCCCAGTTGTACCATTTTATATTCCCATGAACAGTGTATGAGAGTTCCAGTTGCTCCACATGCTCACCAACATGTAGTGTTGTCAATTTTTTCTTTAGATTTGAGCTACTCTAGTGGGTCCAAGCAATATTTAACAGGAATATGGTAGCATAGAATCCTGTACAGTGAGGAGCTTGAAAAAGAATGGGTCCACAGAATTCAGAGCTCCTGGGGATCCAATGCAAGTTACGTGTACCCCGTAATAGTTTTTATATTGCTGCCAGGACAAACTACCACAAACATAGATTAAAACAACACAAATTCATTATTTCATGGTTCTCTAGGTCAAACATCTGTGTAGACTCAGCTCTTTCTCTGTTCCAGGCTTCAGGAGGCTGAAATCAAGGTGCTGGCTGGTTTGGGCCATTATCAAGAAGCTGTAAGGAAGAATTTGTTCAGGTGTCAGCCACCTTTAGTTTCTAGAGGCCTCTTTCTAGCCCCTGCACACAGCTGGACCACAGATCGAGCAACTGTTTCTGGACAGTTCTTGTGCTTGAAATCTCTTTGACTTACCCTTCTGCCACAAGTCTTCTGCTTCTAGCTGGAGAAGGTTCTCGGCTTTTAAGGACTCATGTCATTAAAAAGCCAGCTGGATAAACCGGGATAATCTTCCTATAATTGTAGCCACATCTGCAATGTTTCTTTTGCCATGTAATATAACACAGTCACATGATCCAGGGATTAGGACACAGACATCTTTGGGGAACCCTTGTTCTGTGTACTACAGCTCCATTAGGTGACTAATCCGGTGACTAATCCCCAGCCCTCTAGCAGATGAAGAGGTCTGGAATTTTGGATTTCATTCTCTACTCTACTCCAGTTTTTCCTCCTCTATCCACATTTTATGAGCTCTGATTAAATGCTTCTGGCATTTTATGTAACTGGATCAAGAACAACTTAATGTGGAATATTTCAGTTTCACTTGGGGGCTATGAGTGCTACTTCATAGATTGATGTAAGAATTCAGTCAGTTAATTAATACAAGTGAAAACATGTGGATAGTGCCTGCCACAAAGTAACTGCTCTGGAGAAGCACAGTTGGCATCTCAGCTCTGCTAATGAGCCTTCGTGTGGGCAAGTCACCATTCTTCCCCAATTTCAATTTTCCCTCAGTTACGATGTGTCTGTTGACTGTTCTTTGTGTGCACCACCATCATTTCCCTTTTACCCTTCTCTCTCTGACCAAACAGACTGACCTCTGTGTGCTGTATCAGTGAGGTCCCTTGCCCACTGATGGTCGGTTCGGTTTTGCCAATGGAAGGCACTGAAAGAGACTGAAGAAAGGGAGATGGTGGAGATTGGGATTTTCATTCTTCTGCTCCCTGTCAGGCCACATGTGAATAGTGGCTAGTCCTTCTTCTAAAGACCACAGCCCCTGTCAGAGGTTGTCTCCTACAACTGTAGTCCGCTTTCTCAAGAGTCTAGTAACACTGTTCCCTCTTCTCACCCCTCAGACCTGAGGGTGCTATTGCCAGCCTTGTGGTGGTATACCAGTTCTTTTTGGTTCCTCTGACTCTGATCATGCCTTTGTAAATCATCTCTTCATTAACCTCTCCTAAATTATCCTTTCTAAGTATGTCATGTTGAGCCTGCCTGAAAAAATGGGGATGTACTGGACCATTTCTATGGGCCTTTACCTATCTAAAATATTGTAATTCCTTGGTTCTCAAGATATATGAATTCTCCGTAATTCAACATTTATTCAGTGTTTTTGTAGAAGTGCTGAAGAAGACAAAGAAGTAAAGACACAATAAGAGCCTTGGAGACTTTCACTCTTTCAGTCATTCATTCAGAAATAATTGTGCACATACCAAATGAGAGATTAATATCTTAGCCAACTCTTTAGACTTTTTATCACCTCCTTTAATACAACCACTTCTCTTTTCCTCTGAAAAGTTATGTCAAGGAAAAAGAGACATGTGATGAATATTTATTATCTTTCTGGGTGCATTAAACACATCTCTCTATAATCCTTCCAGGAACTCAGAAGAGATCACCTCTTTTTACCAGATGAGGAAATTGAGGCCCATAGAGATACTGTGAGAATTGAGATTCAGATCTCTTTCACTCAGGTCTCAACCTTTCCTTTAACCAGGTTGTCTTTAGGGCCTTAGCTGTTAGAATAAGGATTCAGTGATCCTTGCCTTAAATTCATCGTTGATGTACAAAATCAGCATGGAACCAGGCATGTGGGAGCAGTCAAGATGGTTTGGATAAATGAATGATTAACACAACGGATGAATGAAATAAAGTTTTGCAGGTGGGTTTCACTTTCATAAAGAAGTCAGAAGCAGACAGAGGTTGATACAAAAGGCAGCCAGAAAGGGGCTAGGATGTTGGCTGGAACTCCTGGGTGAGAGTGTCTCCAGAAGGACAAAGCGCTTGGTGCAAGCAGGGTTTGACAAGTCTCTACTGCCACTCTGTAAGCATTTCTTGCTGGCAGGCACAGAATGTTCCTATGAAGGGGTTACCCCTATTTCAGCGTTCTTCAGGACTATATCTTTTGTCAGGTGGATTGTCAGGGACTGTGCTTGTCCTTATAAAGCTTTGGAGAGAATGCCAAGACAAGGCACAGTTCTCAACTAGAACGGTAGTATGGCAGAACAGAAACTGTCCTCACCCCAGAAATGCAACGAGGTTTTCAAAGATAATGTTTCTCGCTTCTGTAGTAATGGCCATATTATTAACATGCCTTATGTTTTCCATAGATTATTATATTTCAGCTTCATAACTGCTGTATGAGGCAGGTATTATTAATTCCACTTACAGACTGAAAAACAGACTCAAAGTTCACATGATTCAGGGTCACAGAAGAGATAAGTAGGTGAGCTGGTACTGAAGAACAGGCATGTCTGACCTCAAATGGCTTCCTGTCTACCCTCTATCAAAATGCTACAAACAGTACTAGTTAGCATCTGTCTAGTGTTTTAGGAGAAGTATTATGTTCTGCCATTTACTTTGGAAATTTTTATATGAATTTAGTTCCCTTTCCAGACCATTAACACTTTGATAACTGATTCATCTAACATGTTGTAATTCCTCACTGTTTTCTTTCTCATTATTTTTTTTTTTATTTTTTTTATTTTTTTAAAGATTTTATTTATTTATTTGAGAGAGAATGAGATAGAGAGCATGAGCGGGGGGAGGGTCAGAGGGAGAAGCAGACTCCCTGCTGAGCAGGGAGCCCGATGTGGGACTTGATCCTGGGACTCCAGGATCATGACCTGAGCCGAAGGCAGTCGCTTAACCAACTGAGCCACCCAGGTGCCTCTCTCATTATTTTAGTTTAAATTTATGTGTTTTTTTTTTTTCCTGAATTTCCACAGTGCATATAAGTTGCATAGTATATTAGCTAGAGCTCTGCATTTCAAGTTGGGAAATAGGGGCCATAGTGCCAATCCACAATTTACCCATATAACCTTGGGTGAATAATTTCAATGATCTGAGTATCAGTTTAACCCCCCATTGAGTGGGGGTAATTATCCCTGTCCAACCTAGTTCAAGGGGCTTTGCAGGATCAAATTTTAGATAATAGATGTGAAAATGGTATTTAAACTAAGTACAATAAAAATGTTGGTAGGTTATTTTTGTGATTTTACCATTCAATATAGTGTGTGTGTGTGTGTGTGTGTGTGTTTTCTCTCTCTCTCAATCTGTAAACTATCCTATGGATTAGGAAAAGTTTGCTTATCCCAGATTTGTAGATTGTTTTCTTCATTCTTTCTTTCCTCCCTTTTCTTCCTTTGCATTTTCCTCTCTCCCTTCTTCCTTCTCTCAGCTTCCTTAACAAACCCCTTTTTAGGTCTTACTGTAGACTTTGTACTGCAACATAGCATACAAGGCCAAATAAGGTATAGTTCCAGCCATAAAGAAGCCTATCACTGAGCACAAGAAGTAAACAGATAACATGATGGGATCAAGAGAGGAAAAGTGGATTAACTGAGGTCTAAGGCAAGGTGACCACAGAGACAAGCTGGAACCCTCAGTTCTATATGCCAAGACAGTATTCTTTCTACCCTTTAAAAGCTTCCTCCGTGGAAAAAAAAATACCACTTCAAAGCCAATATTGCCAAGGATGGAATCTGGCTTAAAGGATAAGGAAGGCAATGTGTGTTCATTGAACATGTGTACATCATGCTATCTCTTCATGTTCCCACAAGTACCCTTATTCCATAGGTAAGGACAGAAAGTCCAAAAAGATGAAGTACTTTGTCTCAGGTCATAGAACTAGAAAATGGTAGAGCTCTGTTCCCACTCTAGGCAATTGAACTTTAAATATATTAAGGCAGAAGCATTTTGAAGCAATATAGAAATAAGTGAAAGCAACAAGCTAGATTTTATAGGCTAGAAGGGTCTGTCCTTCATAGTCTTAGGGACTCAAGCACTCTATGCCTGCTCCTTTAATACCACCATGGATGACTGTGAATGTGGCCATGTTGGCCAATGTTTCTCTCCTCCAGAGCTATTCCATTTGGTGCCTGTCCGGGAAAACAATTACAGAGACCTGTTGATGGCCTTTGAAATTGTCTAAAGTCTTCTCTTCAAGTTGAACAGAAACCCACTCCAGCTCAAGAGAGCAGCCTATGGAAAATTCCTGACACTGTATGTTCTCATAATTTTTGGAACACTGTAAATATTTGAGTCAGTAGATCTTAATCCATAAACACAGCTGTACTTAAAAAACCCTGATGGGGAGTTATTATAATTTAAACAATTGGGTAACAAAACAAATCAATGTTAATCATTTTCGTTTTCTAAGGACAATGGACTCAGACTTCTCATAAAACTGACATGATGAGCTTCGCAATTGCATCCACAAATAAACTTACAAATGCTAAGATAAACCATTCTCAACTTTTTAAGAACATTGTAAAAAGAAAGTGAGGTGGGGGAGGGCCAGGAAAAAGAAGAAAAACAAAACAATTTTGAGCAAGACCAAGACTCTCATAGCCATAATGCACATGAGGCCTCCAAAGATAAACATTAAGGGAGAAACATTAAGGGAGAAAGCCCTCTCTGGGTTTCTCATTTCTCTGTCTAAATTATGTTATGAATTACCATTATTTGGGGATTATTCTTGCATCTGTCAGAACTTGCTTCGGCTCTCTTCACAGACCTTCTCTTTACTGCAGTTTACAGAAAGGACTCAGAATAACCAATTCATTCCCACAAGAGATATTGAGCTCTTGTGTGTCAAGGCACTGGGTTAGGCACTGGGAATAATGAAAGGAATGAGTTGTAGCTCCTGTCCTCTAGGGGATCATAGTGTAAAATCAGAAACAAGAAATTGCCACAGATAAATTTTTTAAATAAGCGAATAACCCAACACTTGTATGAGAAAGAAAAAGACTTTGAAGGACATTTCCACCTGGAAAGTTGAGGGTGGTATTTGGGGGTAGGGTTGGATAATCCTCGGAGTCTTCATGGAAGAAATGACATTTGAGCTGAGGATGTAAAGGAGCTGAGTTTGAGGCAGGGACAGGGAGGAATCCAGGCAGAGGGAACTGTCTGATCAAAAGAATAGGTTTAAGAAACAAAGGCAATAATTTGGTTAAAGTTGAGGTTCATTTCTGAGTTTTCTATTTTGTTCTTTCAATCTTTGTGCCTATTGTTTTGGCTCAAGTTTAGGCAAAGGAAAGAAGACCAGCACCTGATAACGTTGGCAGGGCAAAACATAAACCGTTGTGAAGGGTCTGGGATTTCAGGCCTGGGAGGCTTTATAACCTCTTCTATAGCACAGACTGATTTGGGTAAAGACCAGAGTGGGATATGGAAAGGTTTACCGGGCAAAGTAGAGCAATAGTTTGAGAGGAAAAACACGAAGTGGAGAGACTAGAGAAGGGTCATGAGACCCTGGATCATGACAACTGCAAATAGGTGGAGAGGAGAACAAGTGGGGTGAGAGGGATTCAGAGGATAAAATCAGAATGATTTGCTAAGGGATTGGATACAAGGAAAGCCAGGTTTTACAGATCTAATGGAGACAAAATATTTCAACTGGAAGAGGCCATTAGGATTAGAGCATTTAGTGCTGGAATTCAGTCTGAAGCATTATTGGGTTCCAGGTTGTTCTTTTCCTACATATAAATGACAAGACCTTATGTTCCCCTGGACTTTTAATGAATGCCCCTTCACTTCCTTCTATTCCCCTCCATTGTGTATATAAATAAATTATATATGCAATATATAAATACATATAATTATATATGATAATATGTATATAATTATTAGTGATATTTTTATTTAATTTTGACATTCTGCTTGGGAAATCTTCTGGTGTGATTATCTTATCTTATTACGATACTCTTATATTAGATGACACAGTCAGTGATTATCTAAATCTAAAAGCATGGGAGGGAGACAAAGGTTACAACTTTTACTCAGTACCTACTAGGAACCAGATGCTTTTCATGCAGTACCTCTTGGGATTGTCATAATGCCCCATTTAACAGGTGAGAGAACTGAGGTTCAGTTATGTTCCTATTTCCTGTAAGACCTCTGTTACAGCAGAGGAATCTGTGAGGAGTGAACAAAGAGCAGCACTTCAGTGGATTCTTCTCGGTCAACTCATACTTCTCACAGCTCATCTAACTTTGCATTTATTAAGAAGCTATTATGTTCAAGGATGTACTAAGCACAGAACCCCTAAACATAACTGCAGTGCCAGATTGGAGTCTAACATCCTTTACCTAGCCTGTACATCTTGTGTCCTACATCTTGTGTAGCTGTCCTCCTCTGTGTCCTACATCTTGCCTAGCTGTCCTCCTGCAACTCTTACCACTCTCCTTAACGCTGATAGTTCTACAACCACAGCTGAAGTTCCCCCGATATTCTCTTTCATTTGTTGGGCTTACCCATTGCTTTTTGGCTCTTCCTAGAATGCATTTTTATCTTTTTGTATGGCTTCAATCTACTCATCCTTCATCTCTCAGTCTAAATGTGACTACGGAAAAAGCCACTGTGCTCTCCCAACCAGGTTAGGTCTCCAAGTAAAAATTTGTCTGTGCTTCTATTTCACAATGCTTAGAATACTTTGAATTTTTGTAGTTCATTATTATTTGATATTCTCTTCCTAAGATAAACTCATTGAAAAGAGCAAACTATGGCTGGCTGGCTTGCCTTCCTCCCTCCCTCCCTCCCTGCCAGCCTTCCTTCCTTCCTCCCTGTACTGGTGGTATAATAAAGTCACAGAAATAGTCATTGACTGTCTTAATGACAGATTCAGTACAAAGTTTGACTATGGCCAAAATACTGAGGCAGGGTTTTGGTGGGTGGTAGCAAGATGTGGAACCAGTAAAGTTTCCTGGAAGAAAATGTTGAAGTTAGGTGGAGAAACAGAGAGGAAAGCTATAAGCACAGCTAATTGAGCTATTAATAACTGTAACATTGAATAAGACTCAAAATCAGTATGAGACATTGTGTGTAGATTCTTGTTTCCTTCATTCCATGTATGTTTTAGAATCAAGTCCAAGCCTTCTCTCTCTACTTTTGGTGTATTTTCTACTATCTTCTGTAATCATTAATACTCTAATAGGGATATAGAGATGAAGGAGCACGACATGGTAGACCAGGTGTTCATGATTAATCTAGAGTAGGCAATTAAGTCTTAACTTTAGCCTCAATTGGGACTTCAGGGTCCAGAAGAATGGGCACATTAGAAAGAGTAAGTGCAAAGAGTAGGGGGGGTATGCACAGCCCAGAATTTACAAAAGGAGGAGGGGTGGGGTATTGTCAGAATTTCATAACCTGCCCAGCAGAATGTCTCAGAAACCTAACTAGAGGATCTGTGGCCAACCCACACTCCCTATTTAATTCCCAGAAGCCCCAGTTCTGAACTCATTTCAATTTGTGGCAGCTTTGCCCCCTTCTCCCATAGCCCTGGCTATGCCTCACCTGAGGAAGAAAACCATTCAGAAGTTGCAAACCATTTCATCCCTCAAATATACAACTAATCCATGTCATTTAAGTCCAGACCTTTTCTCACCCCAGAGATTAAAGGGACTCTCCAAATCTACCTCTGCCCTCTGGTGCTACCATCTTTCATTTCTCTGCTTCATTGCCTCTCCATCTGTGTCAATCATACTGGAAGACTTTACCCTTTCTCCTAGTCATGGACTCAGAACTCTTTTTTGGCTGCTGAGCTAAGTGATGCCTCCATGTTCATTCTGAGACAGCATATTAAATTCACACAGTTAATGGGATGGATTCAAGTGAATAAAAATAAAAAATTCATTTATTGTCAAGTTTAGTTTTGGGGTTTTGGGAAGGACAGTCATTCTTACTACCTTTTAAGTCTTTTTCTGGGATTCTGTGCTCATTTTCTTTTGGTCTATTTGGTGAATACATGCCTATATGAGATGCTAAAAAAAACAAAAACAAAACCTGTGCAGTAAGAAAATTCTAAAGATAATACTAGAGTCCAGAGGGGAAAATAGGTCTGTGTAGCACAGTGAACATATAGTTCAAGAGTAAGGGCAGGATTTGGGCCATTCTCAGCCTCCTGTCTTCAGTTTTCTTTTTTTTCCCCCACTTGTATAATATGAGAGTTGAATTTACATTCACTCAGTACTTGTATCCAACATTTCTATCCTTTCCAGCACTTACCAATCAAATAATCAATCTTTTTTCCTTTCTCTTTCTTTCTTTCTTTTCTTTTTTTTTACCAATCAGATAATCTTGAACAAATTACTTAATTTCTTCATGTTGAGGTTTCTTCATACATAAAACAAATTATATATATATATATATATGTATACATATATAAGATCTACATATGTATGATACATATATATGTATATATATGATAAATGAGTTAGCACATAGGAGATATTTGGTGCTCTTGACAATCAGGAAAGGCTAGTTCTTGCTGGTTTGGTGGTGTGGTGGTTAATGGCGCTGATGGTGATGGTAGTGGCAAGATACTGGTTGCTTAGCTTTGTTGTTGGGTTTGATGATGGCAGCAGTCATAATGTTAGTGCAAATTTTATTGGTGATGGTGATCACAGTAGCACATTGAGCTTTTGGTGTTGGTAGTGGTAGTGGTAGTAAGGCAACGATGGTGATGATGAAGTGATAATGATAGTGGTGATGGTGTCATTCCACAAAAGAAAAAGGAATCAACTCACAAAAGATGGATTTAATCTCCATCACAGTCCACAATTCTGCTTGCTCTGCCACAAGATTGAAACTCACACAGAATATTTAAAAACATTCCACAAAACTCCCTTCTCACTCCTCCAGAAGATGTAAATTAGATGTCCAAGAAGTTGTGAAAAGAGTTGAGGGTCATTTGAATAAATGGGTATCTGTTGAGTGAGGAATTCCGGCATTGGTTCCATAAATTGCAAACCAGCTCTGAGTTGGGGTATTAAGACATCTGCAAGATTAATAGAGAAAGCACTAATGAGAGTAAGCCCCTTTATTATCTGCTCTTCAAGATTAAGGCCATTCTAAGCAAAATCAATAGCATGCGCAACAGCACAGAAAGATGAAATGATATGCCCTATTGTGGGAAAGGTGAGGAACTCAGAGTGGGGACACAAAACAGATGGAGGACTAGTAGATGGGAATGAAGAAGTTGACTGTGGCCAAATCATGGCTGGTCTTGCAAGTCAAGCTAAGAACTGGTGCTCCTTAGCTTGAGCAAGCAGGAGCCTTTGTAGGGGAGTGATCTGATCTTCACATTATCAGAACATTATTTCATCTGCCAAGTGGAAAAGCGTTTAGTTGGGGGTAGGGCGGTGAGGAGGGGACTGGACAGAACAAGACCAAAATGTCAGAGGGGTTTAAATGAGAAGTGAAGGATCCCAAACTGGGTAGAGGCCATGAGGAGAAATTTAAGACATTTTGGAGCTGAGACCATCAGACTTTGGAAATAGGATGAAGGTAGAAGAGAGTGTAAGAAATAAGAGAAAAAGAGGAACCAAGAAATACTTCTATTTCTGTTTTAGGCAGCTGCTTCAATTAATGAAAAGAACATTAAGCACTGCGATGCAAGATATCTAGCAGCAAACCCACAAGGGCTCCTTATGGACAAAGCTGAACACTTTGAGCAACAAAATAGAAAATGATAGTATTGGATTAGAATCCACAGAATAAAATAAATATCCATGAGTTCGTGAGGATATAAAAAATATTTGATTGTATAGATAGATGGGACTGAATGGACAGTCCTTCCTTACAATGGACTTCACATTAATACAAATGGAAGGGAAGAAATTGAAATTGAACAGTAAGCAAACAGCACAGGGATGCTTGCTGCATACAGGTTTTACTAATGAATGTTAAAAAACAGTCAGTGAAAGATTGGAGAGAAACAGGATAGATAAGAGTCTCAGAGGTACAGTTCCCAAGATACTTGCCAACTGCAGGGGCCGGGGGAGAGCAGCTTTGTATTGGAGCAACCCAGCAGAAACCACCTTCTCCAGGTGATCAAGGGTAACATCACATCACCAGCAGTAAGACACAGCATAAATCCGATGATAAGATGCACTGAGGAGGATATAGCATCATTTCTGCGACATTCATGCCCCAAATGTATTACACTCAGTCTGATCATGTGAAAACACTAGACAAACACAAACTGAGGGACTTTCCACAAAATAACTGACTAGTACTCTTCAAAGGTGTCAAAGTGGTGAAAGACAAAGACTAACGAACTGTTACACTCTTTAGGAGCTAAAACAAAATAATGACTAACTGTAATGTGGGATCTTGATAGAATTCTGGAACAGGAGAAAATCATGAGTGGAAAACTGGTGACATTTCAGTAAAGCCTTGAGTTCAGTTAATGGTGTACCAATGTTAATTTTCTGGTTCTGATGGTTGTACTATAGTTATATGGGATGTTAACATTGGAGAAGGTTGGCTAGAGGATATATGGAAATTGTTCTAGGTTGCAACTTTTTAGTAAGTTTAAAAGTAGTTCAAAATAAAAAGGTTTGTTTTGTTTTTAATATCTGACAGCAAACTGGCTGTTCATTCTGGATCATTTTCTTGGAGATAGACATCCTGGTTCCAATACCTGCTCTTATGCTCACTTCTTATGAGATTTAGGGCACACCACTAATCTGCAGTCCTCCTTTTCTCTCTCTCTCTGTAATGGGCTAATGATATTTTATTTTATTTTATTTTATTTTATTTTGAGAGGTAGATAGAGCATGTGAGCAGGGAGAGGAGCAGAGGGAAAAAATCTCAAGCCCACTCCATGCTGAGCATGGAGCCCCACGTGGGGCTCGATCTCAGGACCCTGAGATCATGACCTGAGCCGAAATTAAGAGTCTGACACTCAACTGACTGAGCCACCCAGGTGCCTCCCCCCCTTTTATGAGATTTTATTTTACCTCTGTATGAGTAGCAGGCTGGCTCAGCTGGTCTGTGCAGGTACTTCCCTGCACTGAGGAATCTGTGCAGTACCATTCGGTTTGAGATAATATTGAATTCAAGTCTAGACTCTTTTTATTGGCTAGCTGTGAGGCCTTGGGCACGTTATTTAATCACTATAAGGTTTTTTCCCCAATCTGTATAAAGATGCTAATAATAGTATTTAATGCATAGGGTTGCTGGGAGGATTAAGTGAGATAACAAATAGAGAATGCTTAGCCCTGTGCCTTCTATGTGGAGAATGCTTAAAATAGCAATTATTAATATTTTCCAAATTTTATGCCCCTAAAAGAAGTTAAGGAAAGCAGCACTGAATCACGCTTATGCACAGAGACTCTGAAATGGTAATTTTGTCAAAATCTGTTTGAAGAAGGCGGCTTGCCTGTAGTCAGTCACTGGTGACCGAGTGAGGTTTCGGGGTGGAGGGTGCAATTGGGAATGTAGGTGCTAATCAGATTGGCTGTAGGGGCTGCTCGTATTTTCTTCTTCTAGGCCCACTGCCAGCATTGCCCACGTCCCCTCCCTGGCACACCCTGACATTATACATTTGGGGTAGAAAACAACCTCAGACAAGGTACTGTGCCCAAACGCGGTTAAGGAGTTAAATTTAGAACAGACGGACAGCCTGACTTCATTTGGCTGCTGTGCTCCACGTCTCACATCCAAACCACAGTGGTTCTCTATGCATTCCCGAAATCAAGGGGTGGAGGAGGAAGAGCATTTGAGAAACTCCTACCTGGCATGCCTGTTCTCCTTCTGCAAGCAGTGGTCCCCAGGGGCCCAGGAGCTGAGTTCATTGTCCTTTGTGTTATGCTGGGCCTTGGGTCCACAGAACAGCCCCTGGGGTGGGAAAAGTCTCAGCGATTGGGTTTCTGAACCAAACAATGATGTCCAAACTGGCAGCCAAGCTAGAGAGAGGCTGCCCTTCCAACCTCACCATGGGCTGGGACTTGTCCCTTCGCATGCCCATGGCCACTGCCGAGTCCAGCTCATAGTATCCCTCCACAGAGAACCGCAGAAGCCTATTTGCAGGCCTCCCAGGGGCCAGCTTCTCTCTCTTCCCTCTGAATCCCACCAGAGGCAGTGCCAAGAAGTGGTTTGGGAGAGCCCCCAGGACACCTCATCACTTATTCAAGCCTAACCTCCCAAATCATTCCCAAAATCAACACATGATCTAAATAAAACCGGCTTATTAGCTGAGCAAGTGCTCCATAGACATGTGTATGTCACTGTCTTTCTTCACTTTACAATGCTAACTTCATCTTGACACTCCTCTGGCCCCCACTGCTTTCAGGATATAGCCCTTCCTCTGTCACCTGCTATCTAGGGCACTCCATGATTCTCCCTGCCTATTTTCCCAGTCTCTCTTCTCACTGAGCCTCCATCCCACAGCACACGCACATGCCCAGTGCTCCAACTGTATAGAGCTGTTTGTACTTCCCAGCATGAGCTTCTCTCTTGCTTCTATCCTGTGTACCTGCTGAGCCCTCCTCCAAGAATGCCCTTCCTCGAGGTGTGACTAGACTCAGAGATCAGGGTTCAAGATCTATACACAGAATCTACTCTTAAATGGTATTAGGGAGAGTTTTTAGAAATCAGCTCTTCTACCCATGTTATTCACACTTTCATCAATAGGATAATAATAATAGTCCATTTGTACTTCACCAGGCACCATGCTACTTTTTTCACATTCATGAGTTCACTCAATACTCACAAAAAAACCTACAGGAAAAAAATTCATGTTATTCCCAATTTATATCTAAAATAACTGAGTTTGAGTGAGGTTAAGTAACTTGCAAAAGGGCATACATCTAGAAAGGAGGGGCTTAGAATTTAACCTCAGCACCAAAGCTTTGGTGTGCTCTTATCCAATGCACTATCCAGATCAATGGCCATATTCCCTTCTCCCTCATTTGCAGTTGGAATGACTGAATTCAAGAGGAAGAAATGTTTCGCCTCAAGGATAAACAGAGATTTTATGGAGAGAAAGATAAAATCTATATCTCCTACTTCCGAGCCTATGGACTTCCCTCTTGATAGTTTCTCCAAGGAAAGGAAATCAACAAATGGCTCATTGCTATTATTTACATGGCTGGGCATTCCAGAAGTACCTACCATATGGTAGGGAACTTGAAAGGAAGAAAGACAGTCATCTTATATATGAGTCCATGCTTGTGAAGATCCTATCAAGGCATTCCTTTAAGTAGGGCCATCTCAAAAGTTACAATAAAGGAATATGATCAAAACTTCATTTTTCTGAGATTCTGGCCCTCATCTATAAAATGGAAGAACAATACCCTCTTGCAGTGTTGATGTGAGAATTAAATGAGATATTGCACTAAATCCCTTTGCATGAACCCTAACAACACACTCAATAAACAGTAGCTACCAGCCCTTAGGGTACCTCATTTTTAAGGCTGACGTAGTCATGGAAGGAAGACAACAGAAGATGTCAAAACTGAAGAAACCTTAAAGATTTTTTATTTAGGATTCTTCCCACAAGAGCAAAACAGATGTTGTAAGAGAAGAAGAATAGGTCCAGGTCAAGTAATGGGTGCCACAACTCAAAAGACTGGAAGCTTGGTCTCCTGACCCCAGGCCTGTGTGCTTTCTAGCACAGATTCTGCTTCTAAGCACCTACAGAATGCACAGTCCTTACTAAATGGGCAGGGAAAAAAACAACAGGTTTCAGTTCTGGTCTTTTCACCAAACTATGAAACTTGAGTGTTCATGGAAACATAAGAAAAGTTTCCAGCAGACACTGCTACCTCTAAAAGGTATCACATATACATGTGAAGATAAAAGTGTGCATGCACACATATACATGTGAAGATAAAAGTGTGCATGCACACATGTGTATATGAAGAGAGAAAATAGCAGGAAGCTGATGTGCATCTTATATAAAATCGGCATGAATTCATGTGAGGCCTGAAAATAGAAGTCTTGTTACATACTCTCCTGAGTGTGCTACAAACAGCACTCTTATTAATTCAGAAAATTCTGACCCTTTGTCTCCTTCCTTCCTTCCTTTTTTTTTTTTTTTTTCTTGTTTCTTTATAAGCCAAGCCTCATTTGGGTTGCCGCCCCTTGTATGCACTTCATAAGACAGGATTTAGGAGCATAAATCTTACTTCTTTCTTCCTGTCCTCTTTCTTTCTCCATCTTTTCCCCATATCTTCCTCCTTCTCCTTTTGTGTCTCCATATTCCCTCCTCTTCCCTCCTTTTCTTTTCCTGTGGTCTAAAGGATTGAAAGTCTGGCTCTCTGTCTCTCTTTGGGTGATTACCCAAGGACATGCCTTGCAGTCAGCAAATGAAGTGGTGGTTCCTTGAAGCTTTCTTCTTCTTCTTCTTTGTCTTCTTCTTCATCTTCTTCTTCTTCGTCTTCTTTTCTTCTTCGTCGTCTTTTCTTCTTCTTTTCTTCTTTCTTCTCTTCTTCTTCTTCTTCTTCTCCTCCTCCTCCTCCTCCTCCCCCTCCTCCATTCTCCCTCCTCCTCCTTCTTCTCAAATAGTAGCTAGAATTCATTTATTGAGTCTATTGAGTCATATTCAGCAAGCATTTATTGAGTCCTCCTATACCCCAGGCACAGCACATGTTGCTTGAAATATAAGAATGAAGAAGACTGTGTCTCACCATTAACATTTAACATCTAACTGGGAAGATCATCTGCACTATATTTGTGGATATTCGTTTTTTTTTTTTTTTCACAGTTTAAGCTTTTATCATTGCCCATTCAAAGGTTGTGACAAGTGTCAGGCACTATACAGAGAATAATGTGTGCTCTCAAGGAGCTCATGATGCAAGAGAGAGAGAGATCAAACCATTTCCATCAGTGGATTCAGTTTGTTAAAAACCCACAGTGAGAAAAACCACAAGAATACCATAATCCAAGATGGGGAAATCATCTGTGGTACCCTAAAAAATATCACTTTTTTCTATTGCAAAAGCAGTAGGATTTCTGAGTAAACAATACTGTTAGGCTGTGAAGAGAGTTCTGGACGATTTGAGCCAGCTTTAGCATTTTTCTTTTGTTTCTTCTTGTATAAAATGGAGACGGTAAAGCAAACATGCTCCCTTAAACCTCTGAATAAAGATTAATAGAGGGACCCACCTGGGGTCCTGAGAGGGAAGCAAGCTTGAAGTCAGAGGGCATAGAATGCAGACTCTCCCGTTGGGTGATCGTGACTTAATTCTCCTGGAACAGAGCTCCCTGAACTACAGTGACAACACCAGCATTCACTCCATTGACAGATCCATCCCCTGGTGTTCAATGTGGTACTGGACACTGCATATGCATTGTCTTTTTTTAAATTTTTAATTCACATGGCAAACAACTAAGATATTTACAAAATATCTCCATTTAGCAGATGAAGGTCTTGGATCTTTGGTGAAATTGAACAAATTGTCCAAAACTATCCAGCCAGTAAGTGGTGGAGCTGAGATTTAGTATGCAAATATATAGGCTGATCTATATGAACTCTTAAATAAGAGTTTTTTTTTCATTAGCAAAATCTCATACTTACTAATCCATGTGACACAAGATGCATTGAATAAAAAAGCCAAGATAAAGAAAAGCCAACTTATATGTTCTCCTTAAGAAAAATATATGAACACATTTTTAAAAGTTTCTTTTTCACATTTTCAAAATTAAAACTTATTGTATTACCATAAGAAGTATATACTTAAAGCTGTATGAAGAAAAAGTGCTCTCCTCCTACCCCCTCACTCCTCCATCCTTCCTTGCCATCCTTAAAGTAAGCAGCGTTAACAGCCTCGTGTTTGTCTTTATTTTTAACATTTAGCATTCCTTGCTCACATAACTCACCACTTAAGAACTCCTAAAAGTCACAACCTGTCAGGGAAGATTCAAGTTACAGTCTGTGAATGACCTGGGCATCAGCCAGGAAAGTAGGAGGTAAATCATTCATGAAAAACAAGAGATGACCTACAAAACCAAGACCTAATTTGTCTGCACTGGAGCCTGCTAAGACTCCTTACTCTTTCCAGCAGGAAATGTAATGTGGCCATTACCAGATGGAGTGGCCTGGCTTGGGGGCTGTCCACAAGAATTGTGTCCAGGGAGGTCTTTGTCTAGGGTTATTGAGGAGCCTTCACACTTGCTTCCTTGAATTAACTGCATGAAGCTCCATAGAGCTGGTGGCCATAGTGACAAAGAACAGAATCCTTATTGCCTCCCTATACCCGATTCCTGCCACCAGTGTATCATGATTTAGTAAAATAACTATTTTCTACTTCAACTCCCTTCCGTGGCATCTTTGTCTTTTCCTAAGGTGTTTGTTAATGTCAAGCTAAATGTTGCTGTTTTTATACCATGCTAATTGATTCCCAGGTAGATCCCAGAAGCTACCATACTTTCTGGAAATACATCATAAACATATTAACATCACCAAGCCTGAGAAAGTGCTTTCAGTTGCAGTCAGTTTCCCACCAGGGTGGTAGACAGCTCTCAAAGAGTTAATGGGCCCCATTGCAAATGGGGCAATCACGGGCTTGTTTGATCCCAGTTCTAATCGCTTCCTAAATCTCTATCCCATCACCTAGACAGATGAGTGTGCTGGGGCCTGAAGTGTGCTGTGGAGGGCAAGTGAGTCGTAGACAAACTTCCTCTCTGAGAGGTTCATTGAGAGAGCCAATTAGCCAGGAAGGAGGTGCTGTTCTGCATGCTCTAATTACCCCGGGATGCGAGGGGTCAGATCAGAAGCCTGACCCCCACAAGTAGCCACACAAAACGCCTCAATAGAGTTTTCGAGGCGGGAAAACTTGAAAGCCGGCCTTGTGTCTGCCTTAGCAGTCCTTTCTCAAGAATCCAACAAAGGTTGGAGCCTGGGACAATGGCCTGGGTCCTCCCCTGGACCACCTCAGGGACAAAGGGGAAACGCAACTGCCAAGATCCAAAAAAGCCCAAGCTGCTGCCTGTTTGGAGGGAGGGTGGAGAAAGTGTGGCAATTTCTAAAACCTGATTTGTTCCTTGGTCCAAAATAGGAGCTTTTGATCTCCAAAGAGGGCGTGGGGTGAAGAATACCACCAACGAAAACACAAAGATTTCCAAACGGAATACATGAATTCATTAGCTCTTTTTTTTTTTCTATTTTTACTTTTTTTTAATATAACTTCTCCAAAGCACTTGATCCTGCGACTTCAAAACTATAAAAAACAAATAAAAAAGAACAATCGCAATTATGCAAAACTTGGGTTGGAGCTCTAAAATGTACCCCAACTTGGTTTGTATATTTGATAAGCCAACGTGCTAGGTTGGAAAAAAGCTCAGTCAGAAATACAGCAGCCAGCTCAGAGACAGCCTGGACTTCTAAGGTAAGATGAAAACTCAGAGTAATCTAACAAAACCCTCTCATCCTAATGGGCTTAAAGTCTGAGGGAAAAATGCAGACCTGCTTGTACTTGCTTTTTTGTTTTGTTTTGCTTTTATAGATAAATTTTACCAACTTTTATGGAACAAATCATCCTTTTATTAAATTTAAAATCTCAAAGACTAGACAAGAGGGCCAGCAACCAGATTTATATAAGTTTAATCCTTAACACCCAAACCAGTCAAGTAAAGAAAAGAAAAATCTAAACCAATATCACTTGTGAATATAGGTGCAGAAAAATCCTATAAAAAAGAAAAATGACGACTAAAAGCAATACATGATCCTGAACCGGGTTCTTTTGCTCTGAAGGACATTATTGGGACTATTGGCAGAATTTGAATGGGGTCTGGGAAATGTAGTAGTAGCGTGTTTCTGCATCCAACTGTTTTACTCATGTATGTGTTGTGGAATAACACACACACACACACACACACACACACACACACACACCTGTGCACCAAAAAGCCTATGTACATATATAAGTTTTATAAGTTTATAAGTCTGGAGAATATTTGTTTTCAGTTGACTTCCCTCATTTTAGTTCTTACTGGAGAATGTTCCAGGATTGAAATTCAGGATTGGAAAAAGAGTAATCTGTACTGGGAAAAGTTTGATGGTTTTGAAGTGGATAAAGACAGTAAGATTGAAGAATATCTTTTGGAACTCCCACGTCAGGCACCTGGGGGTAGAGAGGACAGAGACAAAAGTGACAGTTGGAAATCCCTGCAGTCGCTATGATGTATCTCCTAACAGAAGATGATATAGGGACTGAGGCACCAGCCTGTGTGAAGAGGAGACTGACAGCCAGAATAGCCTTGGCGTTCACTCCTGGTGCTCAGAGTCCCTTGCCTTGTGCCTTGGTGTTCTCGTCTGTTAAATGGACCAAGGATACTAGATGATCTCTTCAGGCCCTAGAGTTCTATGCAGTTATGTTCAACTCTGGCAGCTCTGGCAGCTCAGGAGTCTAAATTTGGGTAATTCTGGATAACTGTATACAACCTATCTACTCCTTTGCATTGTCATCGAGTGGGACCTCTCCTCAACCACATGCATCTGGCTGATTCCATCCATCCCCTTGACCACTCCTTTCCTGCCTCCCTAGCCCACATCTCTCAAGATGAATGCTTCAGAGATAAGAGAGGACAAGGAGACCTTATATAATTAGGAGGCCAGAGTAAGAAGTGGGGAGGAGACAGTGTAACTGGAGGGAAGACAAGGGAAAAAGGAGGCATTTTATTTATGAAAGTTGCTCCCCTTCATCCTGACTGTGGTCCAAGAAGCACATGGTGGAGTCCTTGAAGTGTCACCTTCATGACCACAAAATCAAAACACACGTCAGCATACAATTCAGGGAGAAAATGCCATTATATTTCTTCTTCCCCTCTCTTCTTCCTTTGCCTTAGCACTATTCTACTTTTGTGTATATATGTGTGTATATATGTACTTAAAAGAGCAGCATGCTGCAATAATGATATGTTGATGACTTTAATGATTAGTTTTTAATGGGCTTATGTATTGCTAGAGACTCTGCTCACTCTGGGTAAAAGCATCAAAAGCACCCTTCTCTCTCTCTCTCTCTCTCAATAGATGAGGAAGTGGAGTTTCTGCTGTGTTAAGTAACTTATCCAAGGTAATTTAACAAGTAAGCATCAGAGCCAGGAATGTTGAAGAGTTTAGATTCTAGGTCACAAAAGACTTTTTGGAGCCACTGGTTCTCTGTTACTTTCTAGCTGTGTGAATTTGGGCATGTTTAAACTCTTGCAGTCCCAGTTAATTTCTTCACTTGGAAAGCAGAGTTAAGGGGTGCCTCGGTGGCTCAGATGGTTAAGCGTCTGCCTTCGGCTCAGGTCATGATCCCAGGGTCCTGGGATCTAGCCCCGCATCGGGCTCCCTGCTCAGTGGGAAGCGTGCTTCGCTTCTCCCTCTCCCACTCTCCCTGCTTGTGTTCCCTCTCTCGCTGTCTCTCTCTGTCAAACAAATAAATAAAATCTTTAAAAAAAAAAAGGAAAGCAGAGTTAATAAATGGCTCCTTCTCAGGACTTAAACCGGTAAATACCGGTAAGATACTTGCATGTGCCTGGCACAGAGCCGTTGTCAATAAACGTGAGCTCCTCCTTTCTCTTTGCCCGTCACTCTCTAAAGTCTGATTTTAAAATGATTGGCTCTATTACATTTTTGATCCTGCCATTCTATAATCAGAGCACTTTCCTGGTGCTGAATCCACACCCAAGAAGCCTCATTTTCCCCAAGCCTCTACAGACACTAAACTCAGACAATACACACTCTTTCCAGTCGTTGAAAGGGATATGGCTTTGGAGTAATAGGGGGAAAATATATCATGAGTAATATTAACAAGAAACCTCCATAAAAGTTGGCCCATAGCTTCTAAAATTCTTGTGGTTTATCATTGAAATGGAAACTTGGTCTCCCAATGGTAGATGGCAGCGTTTTAGGGGCCATCTTCTTACAAGTCACTAAGGATTATTGATGGAAAAAATTATAAGATATCATTTCAGCCGAGGATAGAGACACTTAAAGAAATTTACCCAAGGAACATCAAGAAACAATATAATATCAGCAGGACGTCAAAGACCTCATAATTCCTGTTTGTGAGTCGGGACTATGGAACTGAGAAAGGTTTCCAAGTATCTATTAATTCAGTACGTTCTGAACTGAGTGGCAGGGCGGCATGAATTGCCACCATCCGTCTGTGAATCTTTTACCTCGGCTGGTTTTTGAGAGAAATACTTCCTGTCCTGAAAAAGTGAGTAACAGATTAGAACCCTCTGTAGACATCACTGTTTCATTTTCTAACAACCCTGATTTTTTTTTTTTTTTAATTTTCCTGCTGCCATTAGAAAATGAAGAAAGGTAATTGGCAGTTTGGTACTAGGTTATGAGATGATTGATGCCTGTCAGCTTTGGAACCCAAGGCTTTGCTTGCACTCTGTGAAACTAACACCTAGAATTTCTTTTTTTTTTTTTTAAGATTTTATTTATTTATATGACACAGAGAGAGAGATAGCGAGAGCAGGAACACAAGCAGGGGGAGTGGGAAAGGGAGAAGCAGGCTTCCCCCCGAGCAGGGAGCCTGATGTGGCTCGATCCCAGGACCCTGGGATCATGACCTGAGCTGAAGGCAGACGCTTAACAACTGAGCCACCCAGGTGCCCCAACACCTAGAATTTCTGACCTGGAAGAGAAATGGGTGACCATTTGGTCTGATTCCAGCTAACCACTCTTTTTATAGATGGTTAGGTGAAAACACAAAGAAATTAGCTATAGAGGTGGTGTTAGAACTCAGGTTTTCTGACTCCTAACTCAATGACTTTTATATATACTATTGTGCTCTCCTTGAGACTAAATAATTTAGCTTAGTAAATGAGAGCATACAGTTTATAGGAAAATTACTCTCACCATTCATAGCTTATAGATTCAATCCACAGAGGCATAACACATTTTCTGTGGGCAACTTGTTATGCCTTATTCTATACAAATGGAAGAAAGAGTAGATTCAATTGACCAATACAGGCAATGGGAGGGATCTAATTAATATGACTCATGATATATTTTATTTATCAGTATGTTCAAGGCCACATCCACACTGGTGACTGGAAATCATAGGAAAAAGGAAAATCGGTTCTGGTTACAGTTGGCTCTGTTTTCTACATTACTATTATTTTAGATCTGACTCAGGTTAGTAAGTTTGGACTTGTTCTACAATAGTATGCCTCTGGTCCTATTTTTTTTTTTTTTTTGAGAAAGAGTGTGAGTGTGGGGGGGATGGGCAGTGGGAGAGTGGGAGAGAGAGAGTCTCAAGCAGACTCCACACTGAACTCAGAGCCCACCCCCAGGGGGGGTGGGGCTCAATCTCACAACCCTGAGATCATGACCTGAGTTGAAATCAAGAGTCTTAACTGACTGAGCCACCCAGGCACCTCTGGCCCCATCATTTATCCAGTTATTCATTAATGAATGTTATAGGTTCAAGAGGTATGTTGGTATCCAAATTCTCACCTCCTTCTCTCTATGGCTCCCTGATTAATGGAGAACTCAGAAAAAACAATAATCCAATCATAAAGTAATTGCTTCTTTGGTAATGGCTCAACAAGTTGTCCACTGAAGTTCCGTGGGTATAGAATTTGATTCAGCACAAGAAATAACCTTAACTTTATAGCTATTCAGAATTGGAAAGGGAAGCTACCTTGTGAAGTAGAGGACTCCAAGCAAATGGAAGCACTTGAGTAGGAACTGGATAACCACCATTCCAGTGGGATGGAGATGCAGTTGTTAGTGTTAAGAACTTACTCTTTGAAGTTAGGCAGAAGAAGCTTTAAATCTACCACATTCTTCCCTTGAAACTTTGTAGTATTTACCTGGCTGTGCTACCATCACTGGGGTGCCTGTTAGAAATGCAGAAACTTGGGTTTCACCCCATATCTACTGAGTCAGGATCTAGATTTTAACAAGGTCCCCAGGCCATTCATATGCACATTGGAGTTTGAGAAGAACTGACCTAGGCCTTCTAAACCGTGGCTTGGTTATTTATTTAAAAAATTGGTAATAGGGGTACCTGGGTGGCTCAGTCATTAAGCATCTGCCTTCGCTCAGGTCATGATCCCAGGGTCCTGGGATCGAGCCCCGCATCGGGCTCCCTGCTCAGCGGGGAGCCTGCTTCTCCCTCTCCCACTCCCCTGCTTGTGTTCCCTCTCTAGCTGTCTCTCTCTCTGTCAAATAAATAAATAAAATCTTAAAAAAATAAATAATTGGTAATAATAGCTACCTCTTAGCATGCTTCAGTGATCAATCAGATGATGTTAGTAAAGGTTTTAGCAGAATGCCTAACAGTTAATACTCAATAAATTATAGGTGCTATGATTAGTCTCTCTATAGATGAATCCAGCATTGGGTTGAAAGTTGGACTAAATTAATTCTACAGTCTTTTTATGACTCTAAGACTATATGATTCTATAGTTTTATTTCAGGTATTTTGACATTTTGGGGTCAGATCATTACTCTAACTCCCACACCAAGAATATAAATATATTTAGAAAAATCATGTTATATTATGATTATGGTATGTCTGTTAGGTAGATGTTCTTCCTGTCCCCCCCACACACCTATATTATAAAGAGACTGCATTGAACATGCTTGACAGCAGGTATTTCACTTCACCCATCCGTAAATATGGGCTTGGTGGGGAGTGGGGCATGTTGGAGCTGTATTCCATCAATTTTACTTAGTCTGGGAACCAGAGATCCTCCTTTCTTGCTGCTACTGAGAGATCTTACATGTCTACAATCTATCGTTCTTCAGTTGAAATTTACATTTGTCACATTTAATGCAAAGTACTGTGTTCAGCACCATGTAAGAAAGAGAAGTTTAAGAACACAGTTGATCTCAAAGAGTCTATAGTAATATAAACCTGATGACATCATTCCGCTGCTTAAAGCCCATTAATGATTCACTATTTTTCTAAAGGTCCTAACATCTGAACAGGCCCTATAAATCCCTATATGATTTGACCCATGTCTATTTCTGCAGTCCTAGTGTGTAATCACTTTTTCTCTTGTATCAGTTGTCTATTGCTGTGTAACAAATTGTCCCAAAATTGCATGTCTTAAAGCAACAAATATTTATTGTCTCACACACTTTCCATTGGTCAGGAGAAGCTTTGCTGGGGAATTCTGGTTCAGGATTCTCATGAGGTCACAGACAAGATGCCATATGAGGTTGCAGTTGTCTAAAAGCTTAACTGGGAGTAGAGGATCTATTTCCAAAGGAACTGACTCATATGCCTGGCAAGTGAATTCTCATTGTTGGCAGGAGACCTCAGTTCTTCTCTGGTTTTCTCCATAGGACTACTTGAGTGTCCCTATGACATGGCAGCTGGCATGCCCTCAGACTGAGCGATCCAAGAAGGGGCAAGATATAAGCTCTAAGGTCTTTTTGCCCTGGCCTTGCAAGTCACACATTATCATTTCCAAAATATTTTAGTGATTACACAGATTCACTGTATTTAATGCAGGAGGAAACTACACAAGAGTGTAAATAAATACCAGGAGACTAAAATCATCGGGGATCGTCTTGGGACACTGATTATTACCACACCTCTCATGCTCTAAGCATTTCACTTGGTCAGTTCACATTGAGGTCTCAGAAACAGAGCTCTCTCTCACCTCCCAGACACTATACATAGTTTCCTCTGCAGGGATCTAGATTTAACCCCTTCTCATCCTTCATTTCATACATTGGATGCCATTTTCCTGAGGAGTGTTTCTAAATCTTTTCCCATACAATGCAGGGGCCCCTTCTGTAGGCACCTGGTATTCCGTACATCCTAGCACTTTTCACAGGAGATTGTAATTTTCTGGTCTTGACAGTTTTCCCTGCTAGACTTAACTAGCATCAGGATGCCCTTCTATTCCCAGGAACTCACCCTGTACCTAGAACTTAGCAGAAGTTCAGTAACTACTGAGCGTCTCATAAATGGAAGCATGGATGAAAAACAGAAGTGGTAAAATTAGGTTTATCTTGAACAATAGGTAGGACTTAGATTAGAGGGGAGAATAGAAAGGATACACAGTATGGGCAGTGGGGTGAGAATTGCTTTGAACAGAAGTACGGCACCCTCTTCACTAGAGACTGACCTTGTCCAAGCTCCTAAACTTAGCTTTCAAGACCCTCTAAAAGGGAAAAAGAGAGAGAGAGGCAAACCAAGAAACAGACTCTTAACTATAGAGAACAAACTGATGGTTACCAGAGGGGAGGTGGGTTGGAGGGGAAGGAGAGCACTTGTCATGATGAGCACCAGGTGATATATGGAAGTGCTGAATCTCTACATTGTACACATGAAACTAATATTACACTATATGTTAACTAATTGGAATTTAAATAAAAACTTTAAAAAAAGAGAGACCCTCTAAAACCTACCCCCAGTCTAGCCCTTCAGTTTTTCTTAGTTTTGACGGTGGTGGTGAGGGATGGATCCATGCATCTTTAATCACCGAGATTAAGAGTTTTTATCTATGGAAATAAGAATAGAGAGGAGAGAGAAGCGAGAGGTGGAGAATGAGAGAAGAACAGAGGGATAGCTGAACTGAAGGGCAGAAAGGCCAATGCACAGTTGATATATTTTGGAAAAGCATAGGATTCAAATAGAAAATTGATTTCTCAAGGCCTCTCTTTAAGTTATGGGCTCCGGCGTTCTCCGTTTGGGATACACAGAAGCTTCTAATTTTAGTTGGCATTGGCACATGCATCTGCTTGTGACTGTGATCTGAGCTAGCCTTTCCGGGATCCTTCTGTCACTTCCTCTCCTGGCACCTGACTTCCTGGGCCTTCCCCACGGGCGAGGACCAGGATGCTGCATGGCTTCTTCTTTTTTTTTTTTAGTAGTATTGTACTACATTTATTGAAAAAAAAAAAAAAGGTCCACATGTACGTGGACCAGTGCAGTTCAAACCCATGGCTTCTGAGACCACAGATCTGTAGATGCTCAGATTGCTGCAGTGACTCTACAGGGTTACAAATGCTAACTGGAAATGTTGGAGAATTCACTTCTTTGGAGAATATTATGACCAATGAGATATAGCAGAAGGTAAAAACTAAACAGATAAATTGCTTTCCCTTCCTCTGCGCTCAACCCTGGGTAACTGTTACAATACATAATCATTCTCTACTGCCTCTCCCGAGACATCCTCCATGAGCTAGCCATCAGCTGGATGTTCTTATGAAGTAGATAGCTCAGTAATTTGTCATCTTGTATTTGTTTTTCCTTTATACCCACCTCACTTCCCTTCCTCTCACCCCTTCTTTGGGGTAGAAGTTCCAAAAAAGTATTAAAATATAAGCACTGCCTCAGTCTCTTGTTTGAAGGAAAGAAGCTTTCAGTGACCCCACTAAAGGCATCTCTGTGGAAAAAAGTCCAAGGAAAATGGTGGAGGTTGCCCTCATTGTGAGGAGAGAGCGAAGAGGCAGACCCTTGAAGAGTGGCAGAGTGGGCCCTGTGAGATCTACCACAGAAGGCCTTATAGATTATACCTTGGCATGGAAAACAATGACAGAGAAGGGACCAAGCCCTGTTCTGTCCGCACACCCTCTGCAACCAGCCACAGTAGCATTCAGTGTCATTAGTAAAACTTAGCTAGGAAACAGGTATATCCATCCTTGATTTGTTGGTCACTCACTGTATGACCTTGGGTCATGTTACCTCCCTACTCTGCCTTTTAATTTTCTCCCCACCCCCCTTAAAAAAATAAAATAAAATAAAATAAAAAGATTGGTCTAAATCAGTGGTAAGACTCCTTATAGCCTAAGTTTTCTTTCCTGATATATTTCAAAGCCTCCAAATGCCCAGGATTGCCATCTGCATGGCCAGACTTTAGGTGTGTTTCAACTAATAACACAGAGGCAGTGAGTAATTTCTTCTTCAGAGCATAATGGGCTCTCAGTAGGGTCAAATGCACAGTACTGCTTTCCATCCTCATGTGCCATGCAGGAACACCCAAGGAAATAAAAGTATGAGAGGTCCTATGTGGAGACCTAATTTTACTCCCATTTAAAATGCAACAGGAACACTCTTCAGAGGCAGGGCACAGGGAACCTGAGCCAGCAACTGACAAATTTAAACCAGCCCATCCACTCCACCACAGTGAAACGCACACATGGAGTCACCCTGCTGCTTTTTCTCCCCCTTGCTTGCTTTATTTTTCTCTTCCCTGAGAGGGAGAGATTATGAATGTAATGGAAAATAGTGGACATTCAGGGTTGGCTCTGAAAAAATTGGTCAAATGAAACCATATTATTGGTTTCCATGATTAATGGAACATCCCATCCCTCAAAACGCAGTCAAATTTCCAAACCCCTCAAAAGCATACTGGGATGCTAACTAACTCTGGATCCAGAGTAAATGGAATTCATTTTTCTGGCTTTTCAGCCTGGGGTATCCTAAGAGTTGTTAGAAAAGCTGAAAAGAGCATGAATAAGGAACTCACAGACCTGCATTCCAGTTCTGTGGCTCTCTTACTGAGTGGCCTTAGGCACATTCTTTCTCCCCCTGGCCTTGTTTTCTTCTTAAGGAAATGGGCAACCTCTTCACAACAGTCTTCAAATTTAATACCAGGTTTGTTGGCAGTGATGTTCCTTTTGGGACTCTCTAGTCCTCCCTGGGGTGATGAAAGCTGTTTTAGTTACATTACAATTTCTAGCTGAGTAAACACTGGTGGAAGCGTTTGATGAAGGAGAACAGTACTGCTCCAGGTCTTTGGTTTTACAGACACCAAACCCCTAATTTACTTGCATTTCCCTTTGTGAGGTAGGGGGTTTGATGAGGGTTAGGTGAGAGTGAGCCTGGTTAGTGGGACCCGTACTTCCTTTACCTCTCAAGGGAAAACAAAAAGCAGGAACCACAGCACTTCTTGAGAACTTCTTTCTCTTCTCCCAAGAGAGTCAAAGACAACTGTCCAGAGGAGACAGTTGCAAATGTAAATTGTCTTTTTGCAGACAGAATGGGTCCTTAAGAGAACAGTGAGAGAAGACAGTGGGGAGGTAGTGGAGACAAGATGAGAGCCAGGAAAGCTTTCTTCATAGAAGAAATGTCACTATATTACAAATTAAGTGCTATATCCTATCCGTCAACTTCTCAACAGAGAAGAACGAATTCTCATCATTCCTACAATGTGGCCGCTCAGGGCTTTTTTTGTTTGTTTTGTTTGTTTTTTCCTCTGTGCAGTACTTGATTTGGAGAAACAAGATTTGGGTTTGAGTAGCAGTTCCTTGACTCTGAGTGGAGGATCTCAGACAGGTTACTGCACCTCTCAAGTATTCATCAGAGATCTGCAGTGTGCAAGACTGTCGCTAGAGCCTTTGGAGCTAAAGTTGAATAAGGCACAGACTCTGCATTCAAAGGATACAGAGAAAATAAAAAGTAAAACAAACACCAAAAACGCTGTAATGGAATGAGTGCCATAGTATAGGGAAGTACAAAATAGTATGAAAACCTAGAGGAGACAACTTGGAAGGTACTCAAGGAAGACTTTTTGGAAGAGGCAGTGTGAAACCTGAAAGCACACAGGTGATCAGCCCGATGAGAAGTGGGGAACACAGATGAGTGAGGCATGGGTTCAAGTAGGAGAAATTTCAATCTGGTTAAAACACAAGAGTCTCATGGTGTGGGTTGGAGTGTAAAATGGGATAACCTGGAAATCCAATAACAATGAGACTAGAATAGAATAACTACTACCAATATTCAAATCACAAATAATCAATAGTAGTCAGATCACAAATAATCAAATATATGGATTTACCCCTATAGACCCATGAAACCACTGAAAGTTTTAACTTATAGGATGAGGAAAGTGATATGATCAGACTTTCATGTTACAACGAACACTCAGTCTGTTATATAAAGAATGGACTGGGCAGGACCAAACTTAATCTACAGAGGTTGGTCAGGAGGCTGGTGGTGATGACGGCTTGGACTGGGATGGAAGCAATGGAGGTAGGTTTACAAGATTATAAAAAAGGGAGAGAATCTATAAGAGATGGTAACTGATTGTGGGTCTGCAAAGGGAAGAAAAGATCTCTCTTTTGGATGATTGGATGAATAGCGGAGGCTTTCTGTTGAACCAGAAGACCCAGGAAAAACTAGAGGGGGAGAGAAGGAGGTATGAGATGTGATGAGGCCAGTTACACATATGCTGAGTTTGAAGGCTCTGTGGGCTATCAGATATATCATATAGATATATCTCAAACTAAAATTCAGAGCAGCACAAAATAAGAAACAAGACTTATAGCTGTGCTTGGATCTCAGCTTTAGTAAAATGGGGGAAAATACCATTTATCTATTTACTTCACAAAATTGAATTGCAGAGTGAATGAGATAGGGAACCTGAGGATACTTGGTAAAGTGTATGGTGCTATACAGCTGCAAGGGGTTTCTTTTTAACTGGAGAGCCCAGGGGCATATGTAATTTGATTAGATTCATTGTATTGTCGTACCAACAGTACTATTCTCATAGAACTTAGTCTGGACTTGCAAATAGAATCAGAGGAGAGGAGCTGGGTAAGAAAGAAAGGAGGGAATACAAAGGAAGGCAAGAGGTGTCTGGGTGGCTCAGTTGGTTGAGCGTCGGACTCTTGGTTTTGGCTCAGGGTCCTGAGATTGAGCCTTGCATCAGCACCATGCTCAGCAGGGAGTCTGTTTGAGATTCTCTCTCCCTCTCCCTCTGCCCCTCTTGCTTACCCTCACTGTACCTGTGTGCTCTCTCTCTAAAAAAATAAATCTTTAGAAAAAAAGGAAGGCAAAACCAGAAGGCACTTACATGAAGATATGGAGTACTTGGTACCCCAAGTATTTGCTGGGTACCTTTATAGGTATTTGCTTAACCTTCACAGAGATCCTGACCAATGGAAGGGACATTGTTGTCTTATTTGCTGCCCAAATAGATTTCACCCTCCCCCCCCCACCACCAAAAGAAAGCCTAAGTCATCTACATCTGTTACATACAGACTGATGTTTTTCTTACTCAGTTACTAGGTATAGGACTCTTCTGGAATTCCCTTGGGGAGAACAACCATAACCCCCTACATCACTGCCACCCTAAAATGGACTCAGACTGTTCAATAAACACCTTTCCTCTGCATACTCATAACATTTTGATGAGAAGGAGGGGGTGACTCAGCCATAGACTAAGAGATGAATAAGTATCGCCAGCCCCAGTCAATTATGGGGCCAGAGGGAAAGGCAGTGTCTGCAAAAGTCAAAACAGATTTTCGAAACAGTTTCTCTTCCAGCCTCTGAAAAACCTGCTCGTTCAATTCCCTTTCTGTTGATGACTTTGGCTTCTGAGATAGGGCCTTTCTCTGGCAGCCCAAAGCTCTGACAATCCCCCAAATGTCAGGGGCTTGGAGAGCTCCTTGGGGTAAGGTGTCCAAAAGGACAAGGCTCCCAAGCCTCAGAATCTTTGCTGAGTTCTGGAGTTTCCAAAGCTCCAGGCTCCTGTGGAGATAGTTGCAAATGTCAATTGTTGGAACCCTGCAACCGCAGCCTCCTGGGTGTTCTAACAGCTTGGGCTCCTTCTCTGCTGCCTTGCAGTGATTAATTACAACCAGCCAGCCAGGTTTCATGGGTCTCTACTTCCATAGCAGCCATGATTGACTTATCTTGGCTGTTCAAAACAAAAGACCCAACTCAGACCCTGAACATCCTTCACTAGCCCCCCACAAAAGAGGGGTTTATTATAGTAAAGGTATCCCCATCCCTTCTTCTCTTCAATCCAAGGTAGATGAGGACAGATGCATTAGGCAGGAACTGTAATGGATGGGGCCATTTGGTCTAGGCCAGAGTTGTAATCCTGGCTCGGACCCCTATTGCCTGTGTGATTCTGGTCAGGTAACTTCTGTTTTCTGAACTCTAGCAATCCTCAAGACATTATGGGGAGGGATCCGTGACCTAGCACATGCTAAACAGTAGGCAACGTGCTTGACAAAGTATCCTGACTTCTTCCCCTTTTCCAAAGCTGGAAGCCGGCAATAGTTAATCACAGGACCTTTTGTCTGGCATACCTGTTAGTGGTAGTTTCCTACACATGTATGTATTACCCAATGTGTGTTTTTTGCACAAGCTCTTCCCCTTGCCTGGAGTGGTCCTCCCTCCAAATACAGCTGCAGCCTCACCTCTTTCACCTGCAGCCTTATGTCCTCAGGAAGCATCCTTTCTCTGTGCCCCAAAAGCATCCTCTGCTCACCCCAGTTGTGACCCTCACCACTTACCACACCAGTTTACCATGATCTCTTTATCTGTTTCTCTCTTTGGCACAGAAGAAACACTCAGTTAATACTTGTTTATTTGAATAAACTTGGCTCATTTCAAGAACAACCCACTTTCTTTATAATCATAAAATAACTTGAACAAACCCTCCAGCATTTACAAAGCACATTTACATACCTCTCCTCATGTGAGCCTAACAGCCCCTCTACAGAGCAGGTAGTATTGGCCCCATTTAATAGACACAGATACCAACCTTCTTAATAAACTCAATAGCAAGTACGTGACAGAATGGGAATACAAACACAAGCGTGCCTGGCTTTAGCTGCAGAGACCTTCCTTCAAGGTCTGCTCAGGACACACTCCCAGAGGGCAAGTGATTGCAGCAAGCAGAGGTTTACCGAGTATCTGCTATACGTAGGTACCCTGTTAGGTGTGGAGGAGCACAGGTGAGTAAGACTGGGCTCTCTGTCCAAAAGGAGTTCCCAGCAGAGTGAATAAAATCAATAAAAACAGGACTCATTCACCTGTTCAACTCACATTTCCTGAGCACCTACAGTGTTCCAGTTGTCAGGCTGTGTGCCCATTATAAGAGAGTTTACACTGTTGTGAGGGAATGAGGATTAGATACTAATGCAACCCAAGGTAGAGCATATGGATTCTGCATTGGTTGAAGTTTGAATTTTATATAATGAACACCTATTCATTTGTAATCAGGGAAAACAAGTTATAGGAGAAAAAAGAACAAGGTAGGACACATTGCTCACCTCCATCTCATCTTTACACATCTGTCTCTTGCCATTAGTTTATTGTCTTTAAGCTATAAGCCATAAGATCAATAAAGGTAAAGTGATGTAGGATTTCAGAAGAGAGTGTACATTCATTTGGACAATCCGTGAAATCCTCATTTTATTTGGGATTTATGATGATAACTCTTTGGATAGTTCTTGGCATAGAGATTCCTAAGGTATTCTCTAGAAAACCATTGTTCCAAAGGATGAGAACAGATGTTTCCAGGGTTGGGGGCGGGGAACACTTAAAAATTTAAATAGGAGAAAAGACATGCTGGTAAAACAAAAGTGAATGTTTCTTTGTGTTTTGTTTTCTTTCTGCTATATTTGCTTTTTTTCTATAGGACATCTCAGAATTTTTAACAAGTACATGTTTCTTGAAATAATGAGTGGAGATAGGGAGGGGGAGAATATTTAGGATTTTTCAGAAAGTATTATTCTGAAAGCAAACATTGAGACTAGCGTTCCCAAGAAAACATATTTATAAGTGTTGCCCTTCTGGGGACACCTGGGTGGCTCAGTTCGTTGAGCGTCTGGCTCTTAATTTCAGCTCAGGTCATGATCTCAGGGTCCTGGGATTGAGCCCCAGGTCAGGCACCATGTTCAGTGGGGAGTCTACTTGAGGATTTCTCTCCCTCTCCCTCTGCCCCTACCCCTGCTTGCGTGTATGCTTGCTCTCTCTCAAATAAATAAGTAAATCTTAAAAAAATAAGTGTTGCCCTTCTGGACTCAGTATCTCTTTAGTCTCAGCTATGGAATGTTGATGATTGCTCAGGTAAGGTGAGACATGGAAAAGAAAAGGAGTATCCAGAAGGTACTTTAGCAACACAACAGTTAAGGAAAGGCAGATCAACTCCATCTGAACTTTGCCTCCTTAGTGGACAGCCATAACAGCCCTGCTTGATAAAAACAAAACAAAACAAAACAAAACAAAACAAAAAATAGTTCCATCTTGTCTAGAACCAGGAAACCTTCCTTGGAAGGTTGATGTATGAGCTAGCATTTGAGAACCTATCAGGTTTCAACAATGGAGATACAGTGATAGTGTCTTCCTAGACACAGATCACTTTGAAGAACTACAGACCTCCCTTCATTTTGAACCATGGGGAGCCACCTATTATATTGGAAATAGCATGGTGTTTGGAATCAGTTTCCCCATCCAGCAGTTGGGGATTATAATGTGTCTTGCAGATGTGAGGGTTATGTGGGCTAATTCATGAAAAGACTTTAATAATACTAGGCACCTTGTAGATACTCAGTAATGGAAGCCAATATTAGCTGCTACTTCCACAAGAAGTTGAGACTCCTTTACCATTTTGCAAGATGAAGCACCATCTTCTAACCTGACAGAGCAATACGATTTAAAAGCCCCTGCTGAGAATGAAGGTCCAGCATTCATCTTCAGTAATTAATACACGCCCTGGGGGATACTTGGGATTGGAGATGGGAGGGTGGGGGACTGTTTTTCCTTTTTGATTGAGTGTCTTTTTTATCCCAAGCTATTCTGAATGTCATGGAGAGTTAATGAAGACATGTTGTAAACCCACTGCAAGTGCAATAAAATAGAAAGTGCAACCAATTCTACCACTGTCTGAGGAGATTAAATCCTCAGCTACACGGGAAGTGCAGGGGAAGAAATGAAAGCTGTGCTAGGAGATAGATGGGGATGGTGCTGGTTACAAAGGCAGAAAGGACAGAGGGGGACACTCTTCCATCTTTCCACATTTCTCCTGCTACTTTTTCTTTCTTCTTCAACTCCCCTCTCCCCGACTGGCTAGGACCAGAGAGTGAGCACAGGATGTCGGCACCCACTCAAGCACCAGATCATAAAGTCAGCATAATTCAGTCTAAATAGTGTGTACAGAGCGATAATTGCTGTGCCTTTCTTATCCCTACCTAGAAGGCTTGCCTGAATAATCTAAAAAACAAAAAACAAAAACAAAACCCCAAAACACAAAACACAAAGCAATACCTGTTCCATCAGTGGGTCTTGCTGCTCAAGGGCTGGCCTCAACTAACAGATGTGAAGTTCTTCAGGTTAGCAGCCATTCACAACACTTGAGATATCCAACTGGGAACAACCTCCCAGTGTTGGAATAAACTAGATGATCTAATGCCTGAAGATCCCCCATTCCCACCCATCTCTATGTATATGATACATCTGAGAAATGGTTGAATGTGTTCTCTCCAAAAGCCTGGGTAGGGCACTCCTTCTTTAATGAGACAGCAATTTGGAGAGACCCCAAGGGGGTGGCTAAGGAGGTTAAGAAACACTGCAAAATTGTTTAGAATCCTCTAGAGAAGTTTCCTGAATAAATCTTAGCAATTATGACTTTTTCTCTTAAAGAAAGAAACAAAGAAGAAGAAGAAAAAAAGTTAAACAAACCCTAAAGTGATTTCTAAAGTGTGGCTATAAAATAAGCTTTTCTTCAGAGGAACAAAGTGATCTCCATTTTAAGGGAATTTTTAGTTCCTCTCTTCCCTTTCTAGAAAGGAACTCATGTATTTTAGACCGCAGTAGATTCAGTTGCTAAAAATGATGGCTCTGCTTCATACCCAGAGCAGTCCTCAAATAGAGCACTACAGTTTCTTCAGCAAGGAAATTCCCTCCAAAAGAAGAAAGGGTACCTAATTATAATCTAGTGCTTTCTGCAGAGGTTCAGAAGTCAGAGAGAACTGAGTTCAAATCCCGCCTCCTCCCTCGAGCAACTTACTTAACCTCTCTGAGCCTCAGTTCCCTCCTTTGTCAAGTGGTGATGATAATAATAATAGCCCCTCCCTTTGAGATTTATTTGTGTGATATTATTTTAAAGGGCACTGTAATCATTATTTGCCATCTCCTTCAAACATTGTGGATCAATGTTCCAGTCCTACATGGTAACAGAAGTATTGGGTATCATCTCAGTGTCATTTACTCTGCATGAATTGTTGCATTGAAATCTCTCCCTCATTTTGAGATGCATTTGACCATCCTATAAATATGAGAGCCTGTGAAAATCTTCTCTCATACTTAAGATCCCAGAGTCTGTAAACTCTGTAAGCTCAGTAAGAGTCAACCCCAGTTCTATGTAAATCTAAACTCTACCATTTCCACTTGCAGTGCTACATTGAGCTGGGAATGTACACATCCATTCATTCATTTATTCAGTCACTCAAAAAGTATTTATTGAAAAAATTCAGGGGTGCAGATAAATATGTAAAAGCTCTTTAAAAGATAAAATCCTGTGTGAATATAAGGTATTATAATGAGGGGCAAAATCCTATCTGCTCTCCCTGGTAGTGTGAGTGGGAAACACAAACAGCACCCACAGTCCCTGATTCCTTATTCTGTGGCAAAAAAATAAAAATAAAAAAAAATTGCATTACAACTTATTACTGATTTAACAGATTCAAAGTGTAGCCTCTTGGGTTAGTTTTATTACAACAAAGGAGACAATGGAGAAAACCATCAGGAAAGTCAAACATCCTCCTCTTCACATGCCCCAGAAATTTCCCCTAGTCACCAGAGTGCCATAGAATCCTGTTGCCTAAGATCATATCTCCCAGCCATGTAGGATAGTTTGATAGGGAAGCAGTGTACAAATAGAGTCCAGTTAGAGAAGAGAAGAACTCAGAGAAGGTAGAAACTATAGGCTTTAAAAGATATAGTTGTAGATGAGCCAGGTAGTCAAGGTCAACACCAACAGCAATAAAGAATGTTGATCATATTTACCCTTAATGTGATGTGACAAGAATGGCACTTTACCTCCTCGAAACCCATAACTCCAGTCTAGTCATGAGAAAAACATCAGACAAATCCTAATTTAAGGACATTCTACAAAATACTTGACCAGTACTCATCAAAATTGTCAAGGTTATCAAAACCTAGGAAAGTCTGAGAAATGATCACAGACAAGAAGAACTTAAGGAGACATGATGATTAAATATATGTAGTATCCTGGATGAGAGCCTATAATAGAAGAAAGACATTAGGTAAAAACTAAGGCAATGTGAATAAAGGGTGGACTTTATTTATAATAATGTATCAATATAGGTTCATTATTTGCAGCAAAATACCACACTAAGTGTAAGTAGTTAATAAAAGGGAAACTGGTTATGAGTATATAGGAACTCTTTGTACTATCATTGTATCTTTTTGTAAATCTGAAATTGTTTTTGAAAATAAAGTTTATTTTTTTTAAATGTGTCTTTATCATGCACAGGAAAAATGGAAGCCAAGAAAGATTGTTTTAAGGATAACCAACTCTTCCATTATGCCATTGTGCCTTGTTGTCTCAGGAAACAAAAATAATTCACTTCATTTTGACTTGTGCCATGTCTTGATCCATAACATGCTTCAGATGACTTACAAGAAGGTATAAAAATTAAAATTGAAGAAGCTGGTATGGAGCGGGAGTCAGGTGGGGAGCAATTTGGCTTGGAGTGGATAGATGAGCTTTGGTGTCAGGTGGACCTGCGTTTATGCCCTGCTCCTTAGCGAAATTAATTACTTTTTTGTAGCTCTATTTCCTCACTGATGAAGCGTATTTAATAAACAGTCAACATGCCATATTTAATGTTGTAAGCATCTTAACAGATAAGTACTTAAGTATTTTATCATTTGGGTGCAGTGACTTTTCAGTGCCTGAACTCTCAGAGATATTCCAGGACCCCACCAAGGGATCCAAACTGAAGTAAATGTTGTTTTAGCCAAAGAAGTTTCTGGAATACTTGGAGTCCCACCAAAATATCTTAATAGTGGAAGACATTTTCTACACACAAAAGCTTTTTCATCCATTTTAATGTAAGTTTCTTGATTTTATAGATTAGAAAACAGGTCAAGGGAGAGAGGTGATTTGCCCAAGAACACACAGGGAATTCTGGGCAGAATAGAGATTTGAATACAAGTGTCCCACTGCTAGTTTGACGTTTTCTCCTACATAGCAAGTTGCATTTTTCTCCTTCCAAAAATACTTTCTGTATAATCTTTAAAATAAAGAAAAGATAAGAGATGTGCAACTTAATATTGTCCAGTGTTAGGGATTAAAGATTTCTTCAAGCATGGAAGTGCTGATTGGCTGAGGAATACAAAACCAGTCTTTGTAGATCTGCATTAATAAAAAAGACTCCTTTATGACGTATTCTTACAATAAATTTGAAGTAATAAAGAAACATCCCCTAGGTTTGTTTTGTTTCTCTTTAATCCTAGCAACAATGAACACAATAGTTAAGAGAATAGACTTTGGAGCCAGACAGATAAGGATTAAATTCCACTCTTCCACTTATTAGCTATGTGACCTTCTTTGCTCACGTTGGTAAACATTTCTGAGCTTCACTTTTGTCGTCTTTAAAATAGAGATAATTAAGATACAAAATTCATAAAGTTTATGGGAATGTAAAATTAAATACCATATATACTCCATAACAAATAGCTTGGCCCATAATAAATACCTACTGAACTATAGTTGTTTTGCCATTTTGTTGTATTTGTTTCCCGGGAAATCAATAATTTGTGGTTCCCAGGGAGGTACTCAGCATAGCAGTAAGGCAATGGTGAGTCCTTTTGACTGGGCACCAGGAGATCTGGTTCCTTTTATGTCATATTTGTAACTTGTTAACTGTGTGATTGAGTCAATATATTCCTTCTCTGGCTCCAAGTTGTCCCACATTTCAGATAGAGCATTTTGTATTGCATGGGATGAAAACCTGGTCTCAAATTCTCTTAGGCTAAATGTGGAAGTTGCAGGTTCAGGTCATTGAAACTTCCACACGTAATCTCTCCTTTAGGCTCTGCTTGATCCAGGACTCAAAATACATTAAAAAATCTGTTTTTCTCCATTGCTGAAATCTGTTCTTCTCAATGTTGGCTTCATTCCCAAACTCCACATGGTGGCAATATGGTTGACATCAGCTCCAGAGCTAAGTGCCCTCAGCTTCAATTTCAGTGAAAAGAGAGCACTTTTGTTTCCTAAACAAATCCAGCAAAAGCCCTAGGCCTGATTCTCATAGGCACAATTGGGCTCACATGCCTATCTTGAACCAATCACTGTGGATAGGAGGATGGAACACAGTACTTAGCTTAAACCTGGAACACATGCCATTCCTGAAGATGCAGGTGAGATAGTCCTGTTCATATAACCAGTAAAGAAATGGACCCTGTATTAGTGTCTATTGCTATATAACCAATCACCACAAATCTAACAGCTAAAACAACACAATTTTATTATCTCATAGTTTGTGTATGTCTGAAATCTAGGCATGGCATAACTACATTCTCTGTTCAGGGCCTCACCAGGCTGAAATCAAAGTGTCAGCCAGGGCTGTGGTCTCACCTGAGGCCCAGAGTCCTCTTCCAAGCTCATGTGGTTGTTGGCAGAACTCAGTTCCCTCTGGTTGTGTGACCAAAGTCCCTATTGTCTTGCTGGATATTGGCCAGGGATCTCTCTCAGCTCTTAGAGGCCATTTTCAGGCCCTTGCCACATGGTCCTATTCTCTCACATTATGGCAGTTGTCTTTATCCTTAAGGTCAGCAGGAGTGTCTCTGACACTTTACCTTCTCTTAAATGGCTCATCTGATTAGATCAGGCATACCCAGGATAATCTCCCTTTTGATTAACTCAAAGTTGACTGATGCTAATCTAATTATGAGAGTTATTCATCATTATATTCCACTGGTTCTTTACACAGGGAATGTATGCAGGAGCTGGAATCTTAGGGGTCATCTTCAAATTCTCTCTACCACAGAACCACCAAAGGAAAATGGGAGTCTGGTTAACAAGAGGACATTAAATTTTGGGCAGCCAGGAAAACAAAATCCCCCACTTTCCTTTGGAAAAACAAAAGTTTTGGGATTGGCCCAGATTATCTCTAATATCCCTTCCAATTCAAATCATGCTTAATTTTTTGAAATCAAATATAGAATTTAAGTATTTCCAATGCAATTGGGGGCATCAGCAGTAACTTTGTATGAAAGTCACTAGAAGTAGAGGGCAAAATCTTTGGAAATATCATCCTCCTGAGTGTTTTCTCAGCAATTTCTGCAATCCTCCCCCTTCAGGGGGCATCTCTTGCCCACCTCATTAATATTTTCTGACTTGCTGTTGACAGCCCATTTTTTATAAGACTGGAAGGACACGGTCTAATCTAAGTAAGACCCAAGGGAGTTGAAGGAGCCTTCCTAAAATGTGGCCCTGACCCAGCAAGCGAGTCACCATCCCTGAAGTCTTGGAGCTTGAGCTATGGTTTATCTCTAGCCCCTTTTTTTGGCAGTGGAAGAAGAGGATGTGGTCAGGATCGCAAAGGCATTACTCAGAGCCAGTTTGGTTCAGAGGAAAGAAATAAGGCTGAGATCTATTCCTGCATGGCTCCATTCCTGTCTGCAAAAGATTCTCAGAGGACCGCCTTCAGGACATTGGCCTTAGTTAGGAACTGACTGACCAGCAGAATTTGAACACAGATCTCCCAGTTATGGCCTTTCCCCATGGGTAAGCATGAGAGGAGCCATGAAAGAGCACAGAACCTCTTCCTTGGGGACAAAACTCGCTACAGTGTCTCAGGTTCACTGGGCTGAAATTGTATAAATGACTGTGCATCTACTATGGGTCAAAGTAGCATCTGTATCTTTCTATATTCTGACTATATAGAGTAGAGGACCAGAGAAGGCCTTTGTCATAGAAGAACTAACAGTCTATTGGCTGAGATACAGAAATGTGTTGGAAAATTCCAGCAAAATGTGAAGTATTATGATAGAGGAAAATGCAAGGTACAGCACTTAATGTAAACCAAGGCAAGGGGATTCAGGGAAGGCTTCTTGAAGAAGGTAGTGCCTGAATTGAGCTTAGGAAATAGATGGATGTTAGCTAGGTGAAGGATGAAAGTCAAAAAGGTATTCTGAGATGAGCAGGCAGCATTAGAAAAGGGTCTGATGTATAAAACATCTAAGTGCATGCAGAGGAAAATAGAAGTAGATTGATAGCATTGGGATATGAACTTGGTTATGGTGGGAGAGAGGAGGAGAGGTGGAGAGGAGGGCTCTATAAACATGTGAGTATGGGACGATCGACAGGAATAGATCATGGAGAGTCTTACATGCTACATTGAAGAGCTTGGCGTTTGTCCTGTGCCCAATAGGGAATCTCTGAAAGGTTTTGAGCAGGAGTGATATTTGTTGTGAATTTCTCTATCTGTGGTGTAAAGAACACATCCAACTCTACAAGGTTGGGGATATAGAGCTTTTAGATCTCATCTGTTGCAGCAGTTCAGGTGAGAGATGATGAGAGTATGAACTCTAGCAGTAAGACTGGAGAGAAAGAAACAGCCTTAAAAATTGGGGTGGGGCATTATATCTGCAAGATTGGTGATTAATTGGCTCTGATTTCTGATGGAAAGAATAAATAGCATCAAGAATAATGCCCAAACTGACTTGCACAAATTTTTCCGCACGCGTGTGTGTGTGTGTGCGCGTGCACACACCTTATGTTGTAGTTCAACCAACATTTATTGAGTACCTGTTATGTTCCAGGCTTGTTTAAAACACTTGAGTATACATAATCACATTTAACTTCCCAACTCCAAAACAGATAAGGTAATAGAATCTTGGAGAGCGAACCAACTTATTTAAGACCATCTAGTAGCAGAGGTAAAAGTAGTTTGTATTTGTTTCACAGAGTAGATGAATTTTGCTTGAGTCCTAGACCACTGAAATTTTATAAACTCAAAACACATATTCCAAAGAGAAGCATAGTGGAATGAAGCTGATCATTTTACATAGACCATTGTCTTTGTGTCACCAACCTTAGTGGTTAGGCTTGGAGACTACCAGACCATTGTTTTTTCAGTTTTTGCTGCACATTGGGATAACCTTAGGAAACACTGTTGCTTATGCCTCCTTGCAAGAGAATCTGATGGAATTGCTCTGGGGCACAGCCTGGGCATCAGGTATTTAAAAATCTGCAGGTGATTATAATGTAGTTCCAGGACTGAGAAACATGAAGCCATGCTGCAAAACAAGAAGCAAATGATCTTCTCTGTTGAATTCTAACCCTGATCCTATCTTTCTTCTTCTGCCTCCAGTAGTCTGACTCTCTTATGAACAGAAGAGCATCTTTCCCAGCCTGGCCCTCTCCCCCTGCTGTAGCCTCCCGCTGCTGGTGGTCCCATGTTCTTGGCACAGATGGATCTGCTACCTAATTGCCTGCTTATTTGTCAAGTGGTTGTCCCCAGCAGATGTTCCCATGTGGGAATTTGGAGGCCAGCATCTGTACACAAACAGCTGATTGCAACACTGTTCTGCTTTTGATCTAGTCCTGATGGGTCACCACCCAGGCCATGGATGACCTTCCAAAACTGACCTGAGGATAAATTTTCTGATCCCCCCTTTTCACCCCCAAATCCTTTCTTTCAGTCATCTTTTGTAGTCTTAGAAGATCTGCATGTGTATTCTTGGATTTCTTTCTCCCTCTGCTTTCTTGTTGTTGCTCTTGCTATTGATCTTAGAATAGCAGAGCATGCTAGGAGCCTTGGTATCTTCATGGTACCAATGTCCTAACTGGGACCCAGACAGGGAAAGGAACTTGGTTGAGATCAGGGTACAGGATTCAAGGACCTGGCAGAGTTTTGGATCTTCTGTCTCTTATCTCCATTCTCAAACTCCCAGAAATATCCATGGGGTCTGTGGCTGGTTCTGAAACCTCCTAGCTGTGTGGCTTTCAACAAATTACTTCACCTCATCTTGCAGGACAATGATCATCTCTGCCTCTTAGCATCATTGTGAAGTTTTGAAATGTTGTGTATGAAGCAAATAGCACATATTAAAAGACTATGTTGGGAAAGGTATACGAACATGATGGAAACTTGATGATGTTTAGCATGATGATTAAGTGCAGAAGCATGTGAGTTAGATATTTTCAAATGTGAATCCCTGTTATGGCTACTCATTAGCAGGGTTTCCTTGATTAAGTTTCTCACTTCTTTTAATCCCCATTCCTTCATTTTTAAAATGAGAATAAAAGTAATATTAACCTCATATGGTTGTAATAATATTGAGAGCTTATGACACAGCCTGGCACACAGTGAGCATCAGGGCTAATGAATATTAGGGAAGATGATGAGAAAGAAGGAAAAAAGAAAAGAAAAAAGAACACGGTAATGTTTTCTTTCATTTAGAAAGAGCACTGTATGAGGAGTCAGAGCATTGAATGTTTAATCTTTGCTCTGAAACTAACTTGCTGTGTGATCTCTGATTAACTCGTTTTTTTGTCAGGAGGACCAGATGGTCTGTAAGCATTTTTCCATACTATGATCTTCTGTATCTCAGCAAAGTTCTCTGCTACCCCTCATTTCCCTCATCAGTCAAGGGATGTGGCATGCCAGGGTCCTTCTGGCTTCATGAAATCATCTGCCTTTTATATCTCCTTCCCTGTCGTCCTGGCCTTTGTGGTGTGGCCTCCTTCCCACTGTCTCTGAGTCTGTACGTAAGAAGGCAGTCTCACCCTTTCCTAAGACCCCTTCCTTAGATGTGGAAAGAAGGACCAGGGAACCCAGCCTCGGAAATGGACCACTGAGTGCTTTCAGAGATAAGCCATGAGCTCCCTCTGGGAAGGCAGGGGCTGTCAAGTGGAAATCCTGACAGCAGCCTTAGTTCCAGCCGTGTAAATAGTATTACTGCAAAGACATATATTTAGCATCTATGACATCAGCTTGATTTACCTTGATTAATGGAGCAATTTGCTGTACATTTTTCCAAATGCTGTAATCAATTAGAACTCAAAATAGATTAGAAAGCCCTCTATGGTGTGGCCACAGTCCAAAAAGGCTAATCTATCATAAAAATACATATATATGCATAAACATATTCTTTTCCAACCATGCAGTGGATAAAGATTTGTGTCTTGGAGAAAGTCAGAATGGTTCAGGTTTGTTCATTTGGGCACCAGACACTTTTGCCATCAGCCATTACTAAAGGTGAATCGGGGGAAAGTATCTTTGTAAATGCTATTCCAGTTTTGTGTAGCTTTCCAACATCTTTCTACTTATAGGCTCTTCTCTACCTATCCCACAGTATGTTTATAAAAGATCCAACTGGTTATAAACCCCTTGGAGCAAGAGGATAGATCCTAAACCCTTAGAATGGCTTTAACAGCTCTTTAAGATCTGGTCCCATAGTACTCTTTCAACTTCATCACTTCCTATGTTACTTCATCCTCCTCAGAGTTCTCCCCAAATATACACTACACTTTGAATTTTATCCTACAGTTTTCTCATTAGAATGATGAACTAGCATTTATTGAGTATTAATTGTAGACAAGGCACTGTGCTAAATGCTCACTGTATATTATTGCCCTTAATCCTCTTAACCACCCATAAGACCTGAGAGTTAAAATACTTGTCTGAAGTAAATGGCAATACTAAGATTACACCCAGGTCGATCTGACCCCAACCTTTGGTCTTTCTGTAACATTCCTTCATCTTTCTCTCTGTTTCCTCTCTTCTCACTCTTTCCCATATCTCAACCTCTCATGGAACTCTTCTGACTACAAGGAAAACTTAGTGACAGTTAGATGTTAAGGGGTGAATGTGTTGCCCATTCATAGATGAAATTAATCCATGTCTAATCTATTTATCCTACAATGAATGATTGAGTTGCTACTGTAGGTAAAGCACTTTCCTACCCCCTATATGTGGCACAGTGGGATGGAGTATTGTTTAAGGAATGGACATAACAAAGTCCTGGTTGACAAATGATTTAGGATTAAATTCTAGATCTTCCACTAACCATGTGTATAACTTTGGGTCTCTCAGAATCCACACTTCATTGCCAATGAGTAGGAATAATGTTATATACATCGCTGTGAATATCAATTGAATTAATGTGAAGATATGAAAATCCTTTATCAGGTGTTATTTATCCTACCTGGCACTTGACCAAAAGGAGCTTATGTTTTAGTAGCCCGTACTTTTTTTTTTTTTAACTCTTTATTTAAATTCGATTTAGTTAACATATGTTGTATTATTAGTTTCAGGGGTAGAATTTAGTAATTCATCAGTTGCATATAACACCCTGTGCTCATCACATCACGTGCCCTCCTTAATGCCCATCACCCAGTTTCCCCATCCTCCCAGCCCCCCTCCCCTCCAGCAACCCTCTGTTTTTTTCCTAGAGTTCAGCATCTCTTATGGCTTGCCTCCTTCTCTGTTTTCATCTTAGTAGCCCATACTTTAAATGGCACGTAAAACTACACTATAAGCTACAAAGCAGTATGGGTTCCTGTTAATTGCGAGCATGAATTAGAGGAAAACCGATTGTAAAATTGTTGAGATTACTGGCTGGTTCTTCATGACTTCCCCAGGCTTTGCCAAATGCCTGGGCCATAACTGGCCTTTGAAACACACATACCAAATGAATAAATACTGTTGTTATTTGAGAAGCACCAGAATAGGAGGTCAGAGACCTAGGCTCTGGCCCCTGCTCTACTCACAGACCTTAGTAAGTAAATCCAACCACTTGTGGCCTCAGTTTCTTTATCTTTAAAAAAGGATGTTAAACCCCTGACTTCATAAGATTGTTATGTGGAGCAAATAAAACTGTCCACATGGAAGTGCCTTGTAAAATATAAAGAAATGTATATGTACAAGGGGATGAACAGGATTGACTTGCATTCTTAAAGGAACACATAGGCATGTTAGCGCTGTGCTTTGAGGCTCTCAGGGGATTCCCATCCAAAAGTCTGCAATTCAAAGTCCAGTGGTTTATTCCATTTTTTACAAGTGACCATTCATCTTCTTGACTTGACTCTTAGCAAATGAACCACAAAATCTTCCAATCCACTGCTTAGCATATTCTTGGCAGAAAGGACATTAGAGACCAAAGAATCTACCACCCTTCCTCACCCAAACACACAGCACTGTACGGATGAGGAGCCTGACTCCAGAGGATAGGGACTATATCTTTCCCCCTTCCCTGGCACTGAGCACAATGCCTCATCTATTATATAATCATTAACTGTTTGTTGAATAAGTAAATGAATAAATGAATTAAATGTTTTGTTCAAGTTATCCTCAGTACCTGATCCATAGTAAGTGCTTGTTTGTTTGTTCATCAAATGAATGAATGATAAACAGTCATCCAGCATGTTGGTAGCAGCTCTAGAACTCAGACCTCTTACCTTGGAAAATCTGTTTCCCAGTGTATTACAAGGTAGTATTCATCCTGGCTTGCATTTGTTTCTAATTGATTTAAGTTTGTACATTTTGCCTCTATACCTACAATTCCAAATTAGTAGAAGAAGCAAGGGACCATGTCTTCTGCCACTGTGTTTCTTGAAACATGTGGCTTGGGATTGGTCACCCCGTAGGTGATTAATAAATACCTTGTTTGAACCTGGATGAATTAAAGAGGCTATTTGGAGTGTGACTTCTAAGGAAGAGACTGGGTAGGAAGTGCTTTGTGTGGTCTGATAATGTATTTATTTATGAGACTAAATGTTTATCTAAGCCTCCAGAAGATCTCTGGCTTCATTTTGGTGTCTGTGCATTTGTGTTATTTTCCATGGTCACAACAGCCCCATCCTTCTGGGGTCCAGCTGGGCTACAGAGTAATAAACAGACATAAAAATTGGCTCACTCCATGACAAGAAGTGGGAGCAACCCAAAGCCTTTAAGAAATTCTCTGAGCAGTGAATGCACCAGCATCCAGCTAGTTCAAGTAGGGTTCAAGTAAGCACTCTGACTTTGTGAAAGCTATTTATGACCAACACAGTGAAACCTCTCTACCCATTCAGTCACCGGGCATTTGAGATAGAGCTGTTTTTCTTTCAGTCTGTTCTTTGACAGCATTCAACATATTGGGTTACTTTGACAACTTCAATAACTAATTCAGGATATGAGCAGGCCTCTCCTTTTGTTTCCTTAGTATATCCCTTTGCCATTTAAGTATCAACAGGAGCTAATACAAATCAGTGATCATACTTCACTCTGAGTGACTGAACTGAGTAAGTTCAAAACCACTGTCTAAAATATCTTAGTGGATGTTTCAAAGAGGCCAAATCACTTTTCCATGGTTCATGACATCTCATTGCCCATGACACTTCATTTGCAAGGAATCCCACATAGTCTCAAAAATCACTACTGAGACATTTGAGTTGCAACTGATAACCATTCATTCACCAGTCTTTCATGAGCACTGAATAAATCAACCTGGGCCAAGAGATAAGGTGAGAGATCATAGCTATGGCCTGTGCCTTCTAGAAGCTGATATCCTGGCATGAAAAATGAACCCTGAGTATACATTTTTATGGCACCAGTTAGATAGTGCTCACTGACACAGAAAAGGACACAGTGCTCTGGCAGCTCAGAGAAAAGGGTGGCCACTTCTAGAGGCAGACAGGAAGAAGAAGATGGAATTGGAAGGCCTCATAGAGGAGGCAACACTTGAGCTGGGCCAAAGTGCATATGCAATACTGATTAGTTGTAAGTGAGGGAGGGAGGTGGTGCACAGTCCAGTCAGGAAGAAAGTATGGCCTCCACCAGGCCAGTGTTCCTGCTTCTTCCACTGAAGTCCCGTGGCACTTTTACGCACTCAGGGCCAGTCTTGGAAAAATGGTAGGAACCAAGGTTACTGTGTGCCACATACCATTTGAAATGCTTCATAAAGATATATGAAGTAGGTATTATCCCCATTTTTGTGGTTGTGGAAACCGGAGATCAGCTAATATTTGCCCAACATCACAGAAAGGAGGTAAAAAGGGAATGGGGTTTGTAGAAGCACCTACGGGATGTCCCCTTGGAACTCCCCTAGGCCATGCATATCCTCCATAAATAGGCTTGTGTGGGATAGAACTGCCGGTCCTCACCCTCTGAGCCCAAGGTCAAAGGAGATTGTGGAAACTCATATTTGTCAAGTGCTCATTCCAACCCAGGTTGCAGTGTGGTGTTTTAATTCACCGTCTCGAGTTATTCTTACAAGAAGCCTTTGGACAACTGGTCATTTCCTCCAATTTGTAGATGAGTATCTATGTCTTGTGCAGTTTCAGGATTTGCTCACTTTGCCACAGCTAGCCCCTACCAAGGCCAGGGTTCAAAGTAAGATATTTCCCTCCAAAGTCCATTTTCCTTTTACCCCCTTCCTCTGTAGACTATAAAGTGTCCTAGAGCATATGGCATAATGATCATGATGGAAAAGGAAAATAAATAGGGGCAGGGAGGAAGAAGAAGACACAGAAGGAGGAGGAAGAGGAGGAGGAGGAAGCAGAGGAGAAAGAGAAAATGTGCCTACACAGAAGTTACTTATATACTTTAAAGGAGCTCTGGGTATTGAGGGATACTCTCTGAGATAGGACATAGATCTAAGCATTCAGTGGACATGTTCTGACCTGGATTTTGAACAAGAGAAAGCGTAGCATGAGAGTGAGTGGGATTTTTATTGTTTTGAGGATGCCACATTGGACACAGGAGAGAAGACTGCATGACTCACCTGGAGTAGCAATGGAGTTGGTTATAACATAGCAATTTGCTGAGATAGCCTCAGCATGACTACACAGTCCTCTTACCCTGAATGTCCATCCCCTTCCTTTATTGAATGATAAATACATAAAAGTTTCCGTCCTTTTTTTTTTTCCTATTAGCCCAGGGGACTTAATAGCCAAATAATGATTGTCCTTATATCAAAGTATGTTTTCACTGTATTTGTTACCTGTCTTCTGGGCTCTGACTTTGTTGGAATGAAGTTTGCATCTCTGCGAGCTCTGTTAAATCCCTCTACTTTTCTGACTGGCCAGCAGCTCAGACACAAAGGACAACAACAAAAACCCCCTTGAATCTATAACACATTTTTCTGCCTCTTTCCTGCCTTTTCCTCTTCTCTCTAACCCCTCCCCTCGAGAACGCAAGAGAAATAAAAATAAAGTCGTAATTAAGAAAAGGACTAAGAATAAATTCCATGCATTTAACCAAAGTTCCATCTCTGAGCCCAGGAGGATTGGCGCATAGCTGTGGTTGTGTGAGAGGAAGCGCTCAGGGGACTCATGCTGTGCTTTCAACACAAATACAACTCATAAGGAATAGTTTATCACTTAAACCATCGCTTTAATTCTGCAGAGCAAAGGCAAGACCTCAAAAAGGGCTCAGATACCACCACCACCACCACTGGGGTCTCCCGTTTCTGGAGTCCCTCTGGCCCAAATAGCTCAGAGCAATTCACAAACATTTATTGACGGAACCCCATGACCCGTCCCCCAAGTGAATACTTTAATATCCCATTCTGCAGAGGGCAAAATGGCAACATGGAGAAGTTCAAGGCTCTTGGCTGCCTGCCATGCAGAGAAATCAAAATAGTGGCTGGATTCTGAAAGAAAAGCATCGCCAGGTGCACAGTGGATTTTTCAAGAAACATGGTGAAAAGAGCACTAGGCTGAAAGTCAGGAGATTGGGCTCTGATTCTGACTCTGTCACTCTTTCACTGGGGGACTGTGGCCAAGTCACCTCCCCTCTCTGAGCCTTAGTGTCTGTACCCGTAACATGGAAGATAGAAACAGAAGACCTTAAAGCCCTTTCTCCCTTTCTCTCCTCAGAAAATGGTGGAGCTCTACGTTCACTGAGTACTAGGCTAGCTTTCTTATCGGGTGGCTCCTGCAGCACACATCTGCTCCTGCAGGAAGGATTACTCCATGCCTCTCCAAATCCAGCCCTCCATTCAAAGCCTGGCTCTACCCATCCTCTTACAGGTGGTGGTCCCTGATCCGTTGCTGCCCATAGGAATTTTACACTCTTTAGAACTCTTGGTTACTTACTTTTCCACATGGAAGGAGCTCAGTAAATATGTACTAAATTACCAGATTCTGTGTAGCTTAATCTTCAGTATATCTGTCTTCATCTGACCAGTGAGACAGTAAGGGTTTGGGGGACAAAATAAGGAGAGTGCTTGCTAAACTTTCAATGCCCCAATGAATCTTAAACATTAAATATCTATTAATAGATGTCTTTTCTATGTCCCTCTGGACTTTAAAATCCTGATGGTATATGTCCAGGGAGGTGGTTTGTAATGTGTAGGTCCAGTTTAATGCAATGTAATTCAATTCCTCAATTAATTATTGATCATCTGTTCTTCACCAAAAACTATACGAGCATCTGGAGTTACAAAGATTTCTAAGATGTAATTCTTGTCCTCGAGAATATTCTCCTCCAAGGAAGAATCTGGCAAGGCGAAAGGCAACTGTGATACATTGAAATTCATTCAATAACAGAACTGTGTGCAAGACAAAGGGTATGAGACAAATAAGAAATAAAAAGGCCAATTACAGCTCAGATTTCTGGTGAACTTGCTTTAATTTAGACCCTAAAGTAAGAAAGTGATGACATAAAGATTTCAACTCTGGTGAGATTTCACAGTACAAAGTTTATTTGGTTATTGTTCATATGTGTGTGGGGAGGCAGCTGCATTAGTGGAAATTTAAAATTAGACACTATTTTAAAGGATAATGCAGTTGGCATGAACACAGTTTCCAAGCTAATGGATACCAAGGTGTAGACCAGCTTTCATGAAAAGTAGGTCATTTGGGATAATCCCATGGCATCACATATAGGAATATTTCTTCTCCTCCCTGGCTTAGTTTCCTTACATCTGAAGGGGGTGGTTAGATGAGATAATCCCAATGATCCCTTCCAGCTCTGGTGTTCTGTACATGGGACAGAGACAGTGCCTTCTCTGTTGCCTACCTCAACATTTACTGTTGGTCTGGGCACTAGAATGGAAGACGGGAGGGGAGCTGGGAGGGAGGGAGCAAAGGAGAAAGAGAGAGAGAGAGGGTTGTTTTCTCCCTCCAGGGACACTGGATTTGGGGGAGAGGTGAAATTCAGAGAGAATCAGAAAAGAAAGAGAAGAGCAGTGGAGGAACTCTCATAAATTTGTTGTTTAGAACGCACTACAGGTTTTTATCTCATGTAGTGACATGAGTATGACACTCATGATCAGAAATCTTGGGTTCAAGTTCTAGCATTTTAGTGAAATAGCTTGTAGGTTCTTAGGAACTCACTCACAAGCTCAACTTCTCCTCTGTAAAATGGAGTAAATAACCCCGAGCCTGTTAATTCAGGTGTGATAAATAAAATAATTGAGAGAGGCATACTTTGTAAACGCTGTGACTACACAGAGGTTGTTTATCATTGCTATTGTTGTTAAAATAATAAAGGGGTGCTTAATGAAATGATGGCATTATAGACATTTGTGGCAGGCTGTAATGGGAAGAAATTGGGATAAGAAAGTCATCAAATCTTCTAGGATATCCTGTTCTATACTTTTATCAGCTGTGAGCTAAGCCTGTATTCTGTCTCCTTTCACAGAGTAGTAAGCAGAAGCCATGGAGTACTGGTGGGCTCCCACGGGCGCATCAATCTATACACGCAGAGAAAAAGCTGCTAATAATTTTCAAGTCACCCTGGAGCAGAGACACACGTAGCGCTGCGATTGCTCATGACCATAGCGGGGCCTCAGCTTGTGAATTTATAGAGGGCTGGTCTGCATTTTTAAGCAAGATAACCAAGCCTCCAGAGTTTACCCTGAATATATTTTAGAAAAATCTTTACAACTATATGCATCTCACAAGCTGGGATTTATGTAGAGATTTAGGTCTGATGATGTTGAAAGTAAATTTTTAATTCTCACAGATGATGGAAACCAAAGTAAAGCAAAGCTAGGGTATTGGCACCATCTAGTGGGTGTATGTAGCCAGTGCACACACTGGAGAGGAAAGAGATGGGCAAAGGAAATGAAATATATACTCTCTAAGCTTTGGTTTCTGTCTCCTTTCAAGCTCTGTGCCCCTAAACAAGTCCCTTGAACCCACAGTTTCTTGGCCTATAAAATCGGAAAAATAATGCCTACTTTAGAAGGCTGATGATGAGCTGGTGTTACAGTATTAATCTGTGGGCATTTGGAAAAATAGTCTGATATGGAAAGTAATAATCAATTCAGTATCTACCGATTGGATGCCAACTTCTTCACCTCCCTTGTCATCTCCTTTAGATCTCAAAGAAAGCAGCCATCAGTACCTTCGGTTTCCAAATAAGAAACTGAGGTTCCATATGGCTTAGTGACCCAAGGTCACACAGTCAGTAGGTGGCAGAACTGGGGTTTGAACAAGTTTGATATGTTCCAAAGCTCTTGTTTACTCCACTCTGCCAGAGAGCAAACAAACAAAGTTTGCTTTTTCTTCCTCCTTTTTCTTAAGATGAACCTTTAGGTATTCTATAAGGTAACTGGCTCGATACATACCTCATTTTATTCAACTTTGAAATTTAGATATCGTCACTTTCTTTGTACAGACGAAGAAGATGTAGCTCATAGAGACTAATCTATGAAACATTAACAACTGGTGAGAGAGCTGGGATTCGGACTTCCTGATTGCAGACCTACTGCTTTAATCCACCCTCTACTGACTCATTCACTCATCACTCATCTCTAATTGTGAAGTATGCTTCTGTTTATATTTACATCCCAAGAATTACTTGTTTATTTAAATAAAGACATCTGCATTTATTAAGGTCCTTGGCTCATCTAATTGTGATGTTTGTCTGCACATACTGGGAGGTGGGGTGGGGGTTGACAGTTAGCTTTAGTGTGTGTAAAATTGTCTCTAAGGTCCCCTACAGCATCTATCTCACGAGGACTAGAAGATGAGCTGGCTGGATGGAAAGGTCACCTCTGAGCCCATGAAGGAGCTGTTGCTCCACAGTTGGGTTTAAAAATGGAGACTAAAGGACTTTACAAAGACAGCTACTGGCAAGGTTAGGAAAAGAAACACAAAGATCACTCCTGTTATCTTTAGGCACCGTATTGTGTGCCTAGGGGGACCCAGAGACACAGAGAGCCCCAAAGCAGCTTGCTCAAAGTTGATGAAAAAAGCTTGAAAAAATCAACTTCCTTGACTCCAAAATCCCTGCTAGAACTAGATATTTTGCTCAAACCTTTAGAATCTGACCCACAGAGATGAACTCCCTCATGTTGTAAAGAAACTGCTGTATCTGGCAGCTGCTTCCCCCTAGTGGTCATACTGCCTTCAAGCAAGAAGATGCTTATGATCGCATCACAGAATTGAAAATCCAAACATAAAAATAGGATGCTGTTTGACCAGGGTATGTCTGGTGGTCACTCAGACAATCTCAGAAGAGTACAGTGACAACAGCAAAAACAGTGCAAAATGCTGGGAGTTGTATGCTGGTCTTTGCAAAAGTGCATTGTCTGAAATCTATGTTAGAGGAAAAACGTTTTTTTTTTTAAGAGACAGAGAGTGCTAGCGTGTAAGGGAGGCAAAGGGGCAGAGAGGGAGAGAGAGAGAGAATCTTAAGCAGGCTCTACAATCACAACCTGAGATCATGAGCTGAGCCAAAATCAAGAGTCAAATGCTTAACTGACTGAGCCAACCAGGTGCATCTGGGGGAAAACATTATTTATTTATTTATTTGAGAAAGAGTGAGTGCAAGAGAAAGCACAAGCCGGGGTCGGGGAGAGGCAAAGGGAGAAGCAGGCTCCCCACTGAGCAGGGAGCCAATGCGGGACTCGATCCCAGAACCCTGAGATCATGACCTGAGCTGAAGGCAGACGCTTAACCGCCTGAGCCACCAGGAACCCCAATTTTTTAATTAAAATTTCTAATTCGAGTAACACCCAGTGCTCCACACAGTACGTGCCCTCCTTAATACCCATCACCGGGCTATATACAAAAACAATGGAACATGGATCACCACATCAAAAACTAATGATCTATTGTATGGTGACTAACATAACATAATAAAATAAAAATAAAATAAAATAAAATAAAAACAAAAAATTAAAAATTAAATAAAAATAAATAAAATTTCTAATTCGATATATGAACACACACGCATGCATGCACATGCACGCACACACACACACACACACAAACTCCTTGGAAAATAACTTGAGAAATGCTGAATAATATTAATTCCCTGCATGACATTAATTCCCAGTTTAATGATGGGACACTTGTGGCTCATAGAAGGATGCTAATCCATCATACAGTGGTCCGCTGTAGTGCTTATATCATGACAATGTCTTCTGAAAGTGTTTATCAAGACAGAGTCTCCATAAGCCTGTGTGCCAACATCACTGATGAGCAGAGACACATGGCAACCCATAATTAACTGTCGTGAGAATAAGAAACTCCAAGTCATTGGGATCTTTTGGTTGTTCATTACTGCAGCATAACTTTACCCCCACTGAATGCCCCACATCTTTTATTAGCTAGCTTCTGTTTTGCTCCCCACTGGGTTAAACGGTGGTGGGGATAAGGAGATTGGCCATTTCTCATTATCTGTTTTTTCATTATCTTATTGGTGACCATAGATGGTTTCCAGTTTGGTGCTATTAGGAGCAGTGCTTCTGTGGACATTCTTGTACGTGTCTTTGAGTTGAAATACCTACCCAGGTCTGGGTCATAGACAATGCATATGTTCAGGTTTGTTAGATAATACTGAAGTGGATGTACCAATTTACATTTCTACCAACGGTGCATGTGGTTCCCCGGGGATGGGGGGTGATCTTGTTCTCCTCCCAAAGGAATTTGGCAATATCTGGAAGCTTTTTTGGATGTCATAAATGGGAGTGTGGGGAGGGAGGGCTGAGTGCTACCGCATCTTATGGGTAGAGATCAGGATGCTGCTAAACATCTTACAGGACAGCCCCCTACAATAAATAACTATATGACCCAAAGTTTCAAGAGTGCTGAGGTTGAGAAACCCTATTTCATGCCAACTTTGTTAGTGTGTCTTCTTTTATTTTGACAACATGGGATAACTTTCATACCCTTCTGCTGAGAATGTAAAATGGTACACACACTTTGGGAAACAGTTTGGCAATTTCTTAAAGATTTACACATACACCACCTGTCATAAGACCTACCCATTTCACTCCTAGGTATTATCCAAGAGAAATGAAAGCATATGCACATACACAGTTTTGCACATGATTTTCTTCATCACTGTGTTTGTAATAGTCTAAAAATAGAAATAAGCCAAATATTAATCAAAGGGTGAGTGAATAAATTGTAGTGTATCTATGTGATAGGATATTACTTAAACTCTTGGCATACACTGAAACATGGATAAATCTTAAAATAATTATGCCGAATGAAGTAAGCATGACAAAAAGTCCTAATATATTGATTATGTAGAGCTATTTCATGGTTTTGATTTGCATTTCTCTAAGGATTAGTGAAATTATGCCCTTTTTCACATGTACGTTTTGTTCTTTTGTGAATTGTCTGTTCAAATCTTTTGCCTATTGCTCTATTGCTTTATCTACCTTTTCCTTATTGATTTTTAGAAGTCCCTTATAAAGTCTACTCATAAGTCTATACATCTATAAGACTGTTCAATGAATCTGTAGATGAACTTGGGGGAAAATTTGCATCTGAACACTATTAAGCCTTCCAATTCATGAATATAGTGTGCTTTCCATTTATTTAGATTCAATTCACTGTCTCTCAGATGTGTTTTATTTACATTTTGATGTACTGGACATCTGTTATATTTATTTCTTGTTTTTATTTAAGCAAGTTTATTGATATATATTTTAATAACTTTGTTGAGTTAGAATTGAACTGTAATAAATTGCATATGTTTAAGGTTTATTATTTCACAAGTTACGACATATGTATCCAACTGTAAAACCATCACCACAGTCAAGATAATGAATATATATGTCATCTCCTCAAAGTTTTCTAGTGTCCTGTTGTCAACCCTCCCTCTTGCCCATTCCCTTCCTATTCCTGCCCCCCATACCACCGATCTGTTTTCTACCACTATACATTAGCTTGTGTTGTCTTTCTACCACTATACATTACATACATTAGCTTGTGTTGTCTTCAGAATTATATAAATGGACTCCTATAGTATGTGATATTTTTTGTCATACATATTTCACTCAGCATAATTATTTTAAGATTTATCCATGATTGAGCGTATGCCAAGAGTTATTCCTTTATATTGCTGAGTAATATTCTGTTATACAGATACACTACAGTTTCTTTATCCATTCACCATTTAATGACTATTTGGGTTGTTTCTTTTTTTTTTTTTTTTTGACTATTACAGATAGTTAGAAGAGAATTGTATATAAGCCTTTGTATATGCATACGCTTTCATTTCTCTTGGATGATGCCTAGAAGTGAAATGGGTAGGCCGTATGATAGGTGTGTAGGTGTAAACCTTTAAGAGATTGCCAGACTTTTCCCAAGGGTGTGTACCATTTTATATTCTCACCAGAAGGGTATGAAAATTATTCTGTGTCACTGTCAACACTTGATATGGTCATTTGTTTTCATCTTAGCCGTTGTAATAGATATAGTGATATCTCAATGTGGTTTTTATTTTTCATTTCTTTAGGACTAATGCATCTTTTTCTGTACTTATTTACCAGATATATACATTCTTTGATGAATTATTTTCAAAACTGTTATATTTTTTAATTGGGTAGTTTGTTTTCTTACTGAGTTTTAAAAGGTTGTTATACATTATGGATAAGATCCTTTATCATATACATGATTTGAAATTATTTTCTGGAAGCCAACATCTTTTCATTCTCTTGACAATACTTTTTAAAGAGCAGAACTTAGTAACTTTGATGAAATCCAGTTCATTTTTTTATTCTGTTGTATCTAAGAAATACTTGCATAACACAAGACCACAAATATTTCCTTCCATATTTTCTCCTAGAAGTGTTATACTTTCACATTTTACATATAGGTCTGTGATGTATTTTAAGTTAATTTTGGTATATGGTGTGAGGTGTGGATGAAAGTTAATTTTTTTGCATGTGCTCGTCTAGTTTTTCTATACCTTTGTTGAAAAAATTAGCCTTCCTCCATTCAGTTACTTTTGCAACTTTGTTGAAAATATATTCACCATATGTGTGGGTCTATTTCTGGTCTCTCTGTTCATTTATCTATTTGTTTATCTTGATGGCCATATGACATTGTCTTGATTAATGTAGCTTTATAATAAATCATGAGGTCAGATGGCCTAAGTCATCCAAATGTGTTCTCTTTCAATGTTGTTTTGGCTAGTCTAGGTCCTCTGCATTTTGTTGTAAATTTCAGAATTAGCTTGTTAATTTCAGTAAGGAAAACACATGTTGAGATTTTGACTGGTATTGCTTTGAATCTGTAGATCAATTTGAGGATCATTGATATTTTAACCCTTGGATAGCATTCAATCAATAAACATGGAATATATCTACATTTATTTAGATCTTCTTTAATTTCTCTCAACAATGCTTTGTAGTTTTCAGTGTACTTTGTCTTGCACATCTTTTGTCAGATTTATCCCGAAGTGTCTATTTTTGATGCTATTGTAAATGGTAATTTTAATTTCAGTTTCTAATTGTTTGTTGCTAGTATATAGAAATACAGTTAATTTTTGCACATTGATTTTGTATGCTTCAATCTTGCTAAGCTCAATTATTATTCATAATAGATTTTTTGTAAATTATATTTCATTTTCCAAAGATGATTAGTTGTTTATGACTAAAGAAAATTTTAGGTCTTCCTTTCAAATCTGGGTGTCTTTTATTTATTTCTTTTTCTTTGCTCATTACACTGGCTGCAGCCACCACCAGTACAATGTTGAAAAGAAGAGCTGAGAGCAGACAGCCTTTTCTTGCTCTTGGTCTTAGTAGGGAAGCATTCAGTCTTCTGTGACTAAGTATGATGTTAACTGTAGAGTTTTGGAAGATATACTTTATTAGGTTGAGAAAATTCTCCTCTATTTTTAGTTTGTTAAGAGATATTTATCAGGCTGAACATTGGAGTTTGTGAAGTGCTTGTTCTCCATTTATAGAGATACCAACTTTTTTTCTTTTGTAATCTATTGATATAGTGACTTCTTTGAATGATTTTTTGAATGCAGAACTGGCCTTGAATTCCTGGTAAACCACAATGGATCATGATGTATTGTCATTTTCATTTTTCATGGATTTGATTAGCTACAGTCTTGTTAAGAATTTTGCATCTATTGGGCGCCTGGGTGGCTCAGTCGTTAAGTGTCTGCCTTCGGCTCAGGTCATGATCCCAGGGTCCTGGGATCGAGTCCTGCATCGGGCTCCCTGCTCGGCAAGAAGCCTGCTTCTCCCTCTCCCATTCCCCCTGCTTGTGTTCCTGCTCTCACTATCTCTCTCTCTGTCAAATAAATAAATAAAATCTTTAAAAAAAAAAAAAAGAATTTTGCATCTATTTAATGAGAGATATTTTTCTGTAGTTTTCCTTCATTGTAATGTCTTTATCTGATTTTGGAATCTGTGTAATTCTGGCTTCATAGAATGAATTGGGAAGTAAGTGCTCCTTTTCAATTTTCTGGAATATTATGATAAGATTTCCCCATTAAAACAATCTAGGCCTAGAATTTTCTTTGTGGAAAGGTTTTTAAGTACCTGTTCAATCACTTTAATCTATATAGGACTATCAGATAATCTATTTCTTATTGAGGAAGTTTGACATTTTCTGTCTTGTAAGAAATGGTCTAATTCGTCCAAGTTGTTAAATTTATTGACATAAAATTATTCATAATTTATCTTACTAAGCCTTTAATATTTATAAACTCTGTAAAGATAATCACCTCTCTCATTTCTGATACTGGTAATGTGTCTTTACTTCTTCCATATCATTCTGACTACAGATTTACATATTTCATTATCTCAGTAAACAGCTTTTGGTTTTATTGGGGTTTTTTTTTTCTGTTAGTTTTTTTTTTTTAATTTCATTATGTTTCCCTAAGATAATTATTATTTTCAAGAGGTGTTTATTGCCACAGAATTTTCCCTAAGTACTGTTTTAGCCGCATCCCACAAATTTTGATGTTATATTTTTACTAATCCCAAAATAATTTCTAACCACCCTTTTGATTTATTTTTTGATCTATTTGTTATCTATAATGAATGTTATTTAGTTTCCTAATATTTGGGGATTTTTCAGATATTTTCCTGTTAATGAAAGCAAATATAATTCCACTGTGGTCAGAGAAGATACCTGGTTTAACTTGAATCCATTTAAATTTAACTTAAATATTTAACTTAAATTGAATTTGATTTACAGTCCAGAATATAGTCTGACTTTGTGACAGTTCTTTGTGCATTTGGAATGAAAATGTATTTGGAAAGAGGATGCTGGGTGGAATGCTTTATGATTATCAGTTAGTTCAAATTGGGTGATAGAGTTGTTCAAGTTTTCTCTCTCATTTATTTATCTTAAAGTATTTATTCTGACTGATTTTATGTCTGCTTCTTCTATCAATTACTAAGGGAGGAGTAGTAAAATTTACAATTACAATTGTGTATCAAGTTTTGCATTCTGTATGTTATTTGGTGCTAACTTTTTAGAATTTTATGTCTTCTTGATTACTTCATATTTTTATTATTATGACGTGAGCTTCTTTACCTCTGGAAATGTTCCTTGCTCTGGAATATGTCTAGGTTAGCATTAATTTTAGCACTCCATATATATTTTAATTAGTTTTAGCATGGTATATAAATTTTTATGTTCTGAACTTTAACCCATTTGTCTCTTTGTATTTGAAGCAGTTTTCTTGTAAGTAACATATAGCTGGGTCCTATTTTTTTAACCAGTCTCATCATCCCTGACTTTTAATCAGGGGATTTAGACCACTTATATTTCACATGGTTATTTACATTATTGGGTTTAAATCTACCTGTTTTTGACATTTGTGTGTATATATATATATATATATAAATCTAATATTTTGTTTGTTTCCTTGTCCTCCAGATTAGCTCTCTTTTGGATATGATTCCATTTTTGACTCCTTTCTTCTTACTGGTTATAACTCTGTTCTATCATTGTAGTGGTTACTTTAGGGTTTAAAGTATACAACTTTAATTTATCACACTCTGCCTTTAACTGTTACTATAGTACCTCATGTGGAGCATAAGAATCCTAAAACAGCATACTTCAGCTTCTCCCTGCTTCCCTTTGTGCTAATGTTGTCATACATTTTTAATATTCATATGTTATATATATTAAATTGTCATATTCTCTTTGCTTTACAGAGTTGAATATCTTATAAAATAATTTAAATCATAATGAAAATTCTTTATGTTTACCCATGAATTACTATTTCCAGGGATCACTGCCATTCCTTTGCACAGATTCAGTTTTAACTTAGTATCATTTTCCTTTGGCCTGAAGGACTTTCTGTAACATTTGTAGCGTGGATCTGATGGTGACACAGTATGTCAGCTATTTTTTTTTTTAATGTCTGAAAAATATTTTATCTTCAAATTTGAAAGATTTTCCTTGGGTAAAGAAATCTAGATTGAAAGGTTTCTCTTCAGTACTTTCATTATTGATTGACTGTTTTCTGTCTTACATTATTTCCAGTGAGAAATCAGTAGACATCCTTATCATTGTTTCTTTCTATGTATTGCATTTTTTTTTTTTAACCTCCTGGCTTTTTAAGATTTTCTCCATATCACATGTCTTAAGCAATTTGATTAGAATGTGCTCTATCTACTTCATGTTTTTTTTGTACTTTGAGGTTATGAGACTTTTGAATCTCTTCACTGGTAACTTTTATTACATTTAGAAAACTTTTGGCCTTTGTCTTTTTCAAATATTTCTTCCCCATTCTCCCACCTTCAGAAACTCTAATTACATGCACATTAATCCACTCGAAGACTTCCTAAAGCTTACTGATGCTCTGCTTATCTTTTTATTTTTTTTTACTGTGTTTTATTTTGAATATTTTCCATTTCTTTATCTTCAAATTTACTTACTTCTGTATTGTTTAATTTGCTGTTAATTCCATTCAGTGTGTTTTTCAATCTCAGACATTATAGTTTTCATCTCTAGATATTGATATGGAGTCTTTTAAAAAAAACATCTTCCAAGTGTGAAAACAATGAGCCACAGACTAGGAGAAAATATTTGCAAAACACATATCTGATAAAGTATTGGTATCCAAAATATGCAAAGAGCTATTAAGATTCAACAATGAGGAAAGAAACAACCCAGTTAAAAAATAGGCAAACCTGAAAATTCCTCAAACTTGACAGTAGACATAAACATAGGATTCAAGAGGCTGAATAAACCACAAATAGAAAAAATTCAAAGAAATCCACACCAAGACGGATCATGAATAAACTTCTGAGAACTAACAACAACGAAAAAAGGTCCTCAAAGCAGCCAAAGAATACTGACATACTCCTATAGAGGAACACTAATTCTAATGACATTGGATTTCTCATCTGAAACTGTGAAGGGCAAAAGGAAGTAGCACATTTTTCAAGGACTAAAAACACAAACAAAAAAAGCCCCTGCCAATCATTAGTTCTATATCTGTCACAAAGGAAATGATAAAAGAAGGAATCTTGAAGCATCAGTCAGGAAGAAAGAACAATGGAAAGAGCAGAAATATGGGTGGACACCATAGAAATTCTTTCTCCTCATAAGTTATTTCAGGGCATGGTGTGGTGTGCCCTGCTTCAAGAATCTGGTTCCCTTAACACTAATTGAGCCGTGCTGGAAGAGTAAGACATACGATTGTCCCCATAAAGATCACTGGGAGACAAGCCATAAGAGACTCTTAATCTCAGGGAACAAACTGAGGGTTGCTGGAGTGGAGGGGGGCGGGAGGGTTGGGGTGGCTGGGTGATGGACATGGTGAGCACTGTGAATTGTGTAAGACTGATGAATCACAGACCTGTACCCCAAAACAAATAATACATTATATGTTAATAAAAATAAATAAATTAATTAATTAAATATATGTTAAAAAAAAAGGTCACTGAGGTCAAAATAAGAAACTTCACATTCTGTACTCTCAGAATGTCTTGCAGAGAGCTCTCTCAATTTTTATTGTTCAGAAAACTTGTCGGTAAAGTATCATTCAGATCCCAATGTTCATTTTCCATTTTCAGTTATGAATCAACAGGAGGTAGATGCATATCCCATAATGTGAAAGTAGGAAGTATCACAAGATTAAGTATACACATAGGAAGACCGCCAGTCTCAGTTTGCCTGAGATTGTACCACTTTGCCCTCTAAGGTAATTACTAATTGTACTCCTTTTTACTGTCAAAAGCATCCCATCATTAACATCCAGTTTGGACATTAAACCTATGTTACTGTGCTCTACAGACTTCGTGAAAATCAAACATCAGACAGAAGGCTAGGCAGGTAATGAGTGGTATGAATCTGTGAATAATGGTAACTGGAAATGAGAAGGCCCTATTATCAGCAAGCCAATTGCCTCCAGCAGATGGTCATGGAAGTCCAGACCCAGTAATATGTTACGATTTTTTAAAAGAAATGAGTCACCTGCCCTAGAAATACACGAAAAATGTATTTTTTTTTTAAAGATTTTATTTAGGGGCACCTGGGTGGCTCAGTTGTTAAGCGTCTGCCTTCGGCTCAGGTCATGATCCCAGGGTCCTGGGATCGAGCCCCGCATCGGGCTCCCTGCTCGGCCAGGAGCCTGCTTCTCCCTCTCCCACTCCCCCTGCTTGTGTTCCCTCTCTAGCTGTGTCTCTCTCTCTCTCTCTCTGTCAAATAAATAAAATAAAATTTAAAAAAAAATAAAAAATAAAAAATAAAGATTTTATTTATTTGACAGAGAGAGACCTAGCAAGAGCAGGAACACAAGCAAGGGGAGTGGGAGAGGGAGAAGCAGGCTTCCCACGGAGCAGGGAGCCCGATGCAGGGCTTGATCCCAGGACCCTGGGATCATGACCTGAGCCGAAGGCAGACGCTTAATGACTGAGCCACCCAGGCGCCCTGAGAAATGTATTTTTAAAAAGACAAACAAGTCTAAACAAAACTCATATCCGTGGTAAAATGGAAGTCTGGAACCTTATAATGTGCTAAAAAATTGAGCAATGCTCATAAAATGATGGGATTCTATCAAAAGGAGAAGAAGCCAAGTTGAAGGTATAATTTGCATAATAATAGTGCAAAATATTTTGATAAGTGTACTGTGGTTATATGCATGGCCTTCCTTGTTCTGAGGGAATACACTGAAATAATTATAGTAAAGGAGTGTGATCTCTTCAACTTAAATGGTTCAGAGATAACATAACCATTGGTGAGTCTCACATTTAGGAGCCCCTTGTAGTAGCCTTGCAACTTTTCTATAAGATTGAGATTTTGTTAAAAAAAAAAAAAAAGGTATCAAAAAACTCAAAAGAAAAAGAAAGAGCAATCAAAACCAACCAAAAATCCTAAGTCACTACAAAAGTTTGTAGGCCACATCTTTTCTATGTAACCAGAATGCAGCCTCTTATGTAGTTCCATATTCTTACTTCTCAAAGAGAAACCTTGAGACCTCAAGTATGTAGAGGGCCAGAATGTGTAAAGGACTCGTCCGAGATGGCACAGCCCATCAGCGGCGGAGCCAGCTCTCACAAATAGGCCTCCTCACGCACTTCTCTCCCCACCCAGTTGTTTTCCATCCCCATATGCTGTTGTTACAGAGCCAACCCCCTTTTTATTCTCTTTTGGTATTCTCCATTCTGCCTCATTTCAAGTGTTCAACTCTGGAACAAAAACTGGCATTTTAAAAAATACGTGAAGAATTTATCTGCCAATAAAAATTAACTTTCTAGGGGCACCTGGGTGGCTCAGTTGGTTAAGTGTCCTACTCGGTTTTGCCTCAGATCGTGATGTCATGGTTATAGGATTGAGCCCTGGGTCCAGGTCTATGCTGAGCATGGAGTCTGCTTCAGATTCTGTCTCCCTCTGCCCCTCCTCCACTTGTGTTCTCTCCTTCTCTCTCTCTCTCTAAAATAAATCGTTAAAAATTTTCTAAATGTATTTATTGTATTTTCTAAATGTATTCATCCTGGTGCACATTTAGAACCCAGCAAGACCTACTAACTTTAGCTAGAATCAGTATTTGACACCTGCATAAGATATTAGCTGGTGCCCATTTCTGATGAAAATAACATCCTTTCCCAGAGATTCAGAGCCTGAGGAAATAAGTGTTAAGGAGCTGTGAAAGTTAAGGACGGGGACACCAAAAGCTGTCAGTAATGCCCACTGCAGTTGGAAAGAACATGTTTAAGATGACTGTTGTATGACATAGCATGTTATGTCCTTTCTTCATAAATTACTTGGTATATGGGTAAGAAATCATTTGCTGCAAGCACTTGGAACATTTTACATACATTGGAACCAATGTAGAGGCTCAAGAAGGGAGACCTGGCCAGTCAGGATGGTTTTGTTTGTTTTTAGCTAATTGTTGAAATATGAAGAAGCAAAACAGAAGGTAAGGTTTGGAAATATTGGGCTTCTCAATTTGAAACCCAGTGTTCATGGGTGGCTAAAATGCATGACTTCCATAATATTTTGCAAAAGAAAGCAGGCATTTCTCTGCAATTTCCACTCTCACCAAAACTTTCCGTATCTCAGAATCCAATCTCATAATTTCTATTAGGTATTAATCCAGAAAACATTTTTTAAAATGATTCAGGACCTGGACAGAGTAAGCACTCACCCCAAACTGACAGCAGTGCACTGATTAGCATTTTTTTGGACCAGCTATAAAACTACAGAGCATTTAGCTGCTGCCTCACATTGTTCCTTTCCATGCCTATTTAAAATTAATAAATGTTTTGAGTCTTTACTAGGTCAAGGTATTGTACTAGGTCTTCTCCACTATCCCAGTCTTCTTTATTTTGTCACCCTGTTCATTTCCTTCAGAGCACTAATTACAAGGTGTGGTGACTTATTTTTTATTGGATTATTGTATTATTCTACAGTAGAGGGTGTATCTATGAGATCAAGCCCCCATTGTATAATTGCTGCTCTATGCCCTACATCTAGTACCAGGTATATCGTAGGGGTGTGGTGAGCCTTTGTTCTACCAACAACTGCATCAGCATCTAGGGCACTGCCTGTCTGTGAAGCTGTTTGATCCAATGGTTAGAAATACTGTGTGCAGCTTCATCTGCCTGGGGCCAGATTCTGGCTGCACCACTTACTAGCTTTGTAAACTTGGGTGGGATTTTTTTGAGCACTTTTCTGTGCCCGACTTTATTCATCTCTGTACATTAGTAATAATGATAGTACCTTTTTTTCCCCAGAATTTTGAGATATAACTGACATATAACATTATGTAAGTTTAAGGTGTGCAGTGTGTTGATTTGATATGCTTCCATATTGCAAAATAATTACCACCATAGATTTAGCTAATGCCCACATCATATCACAACATTACCATTTCTTTTTTTGTGGTGAGCACATTTAAAATCTACTCACCTAGCAACTTCCAAGTGTATAATATATATATGGAGAAAAGGGAACCCTTGTGCACTGTTGGTGGGAATGTAAACTGGTTCACCCACTGTGGAAAACAGTCTGGAAGTTCCTCAAAAAATTAAAGACAGAACCTCCATATGATCCAGAAATTCTCCGTCTGGATATTTATCCAAAGGAAATGAAAATAGGATCTCAAAGAGCTACTTGTTCTCCCGTGTTCATTGCAGCATTATTCACAACAGCCAAGATATGGAAACAACTTAAGTGTCCATCAACAGATGAATGGATAAAGATGTGGTATGTAAATGCAATGGAGTATTATTGAGCCATAAGAAAGAAGCAGTTCTTGCCATTTGCAACAACCTAAATGAAATGTGAGGGTATTATGCTAAGTGAAAGAAGCTAGACAGAGAAGGACAAATAGTGAATGATATCACTTGTATGTAGAATCCAAAAAAGCCAAACTCATGAAAACATAGAGTGGTGATTACTAGGGCCAGGGGGATGAAGGAAATGTGAAGATGTCGGCAAAAGAATATAGATTTCCGGTTATAATATTGTATTATGTACTTGATAGCATCTTTCTCACGGAGAGCCATAATATTGACTTCCAGCAGTTCACAGTCTAGGGGGATGTCATACACACACATAAAGGACCCTGTCAGAGGGCAAAGTGACCTCCTGCTGCAAAGAAGCAATTCACAGGGCTCCTGGTGTGTAAGCTAGTGCGAAAATAACCCCATTGCAGGTGTTCTGGGAGCTTCCTGGGAAGGGAAGAGATTTGAACTGGGCCAGGGGAGAACCCTGTCAGATGCCTTTCTAAAATCAAGACTCTCTGCTTCCAAAGCCATCACCAATCCATCAACTCAGTAGCTCTATCAAAAAAGGAAATAAGACTGGATAACAATTTCCACATGTTCTCTTTTTTGTGGTTGTGGGTTTCGAACCACATGCATAGGTAAAGAAAGAATGAGGTCATTACCATTTTTGTCCGCTCCTTTTTGTCTTTGCAGCTGGGCTCTGTGTCCATTCTGTCTACAGTGGCCCAGGATGAGTAGATAATAATGACTACCAGTATTTATTAAGCCCCTACTATGTGCCAAGCATGGTTATAAGACCTTTATATTAGTAACTCATTTAATCCTCATAACTACTAAATCAGAGAGGTGCTTATAGTATCCCCATTTCAAAAATGAAGAAACTGAGGCATAAAGATTAAATAGCTTGCTAGGATCATACAGCTGTACAGAGAGGAATCAGGACATGAACTCAGGTAGCTGGATGTCAGAGCCTGAATGCTAAATCCCCAAGCTCTCTCTACTGCCTCTCTGAACTCCAGAATCTTTAGGAGACTGACAGATATTCCTGGGGCTAGAGATGGGGCAAATTTAAGGAAAGTTAAGTTCCCTTGATAGCTTTTCATGGGCAACACAACACCTCTCCTTCCTTTGGGCTTTCCTTCCCTGACCCAAGTGTCCTAAGCGATAGCAAGTTGGTAATTGGGAGTGTCTGTGAAAGAGATTGCCTTTGTGTATTACACAAACTATTGTGTCTTGTATGTCACTAGAACTTGCCTTAAATATCACTAGAATCTGTCCCTGTTCTCTCCTGTGTGTCACAAAGGAATCCTCTGAAGACCAACCCACCTGTCTTATCCAATTTTACCCAGTCTAATCCATCTACTCCTCTTCAGTTGGGTTCCAGCAGGGAACAGTTGGGACACTCAAAAAGTGAGTTAAAGAGAGAATTCAGTGAAACCAGTATTTAGGGAGAGAAGCGATTACACCCCAAAGCCTGGAGAGAAAGGGGAACAGAGCATAGTTATCAGAACCTGGCAAGACATGGTTGTGGGAGAGAGATGGCTGAGATGTGGTCATAGCAGGGGAACAACCTTTATCAAGACCAGCATCTGCAGGAAGCTGGGGCAAGGTCTCCCTTGCTGATCCTCTCTCTTCTCATCTTCTGATGCCTATCAGAAACCAGAGGGCCAGGAGCCCCTGTGGTGTAGTTAGTAGGGGCTGAGAACAGATCTGGAAAGGTGAAAGGAGACTAATCAACACAAGTTATTCCTCTCTAAGTTTCTGTTCTGTTTGGCTTTTTATAAGCAATGCTATAATGAACAGCATATGTACATCTTTTCATGCTGGGCTTTTAATTCTGTTGAATAGATGGCCAGTTGTGGGACTGCCAACTCGAAGCATTTGGGAAGTTTTAAATGTTTACAGATGCTACCAAATAACTTGCCTAAAAAATTGTAGCAATTTCACCAACACTATATATACACCTTCATTAGGAGTAGATGTTATTAATGCCTTAAAATGTGTTGGTCAGATTAGCAGAAATTATTATGTGCTGTTTTATTTTGCATTTCCTCGGTGATGAGTGAGATTGAGGATGATTCCTAAGTATATGAGATCACTTCTGTGAATTTCCTGTTCCCATTAGGAGTGTTTAGTACCTTTCTTGCCAATCTTTATTTCACTCCATTCTTCTTTGTTCACGTAGTCTTTGCTGTATACAAGTTTTAGATATTTTTTGTCTTGTTTAGAGTCAGATTTCCAAAACACAAATCTGACTTTCATCTTAAAACCCTTCAGTGACTGCCCTTTGCCTTCAGGATAAAGTCTAAATTCCCTTGATGACTTAAATGGCTCTTTCATGAGACAGTTCTGGAGAGCTCCTCAGCACTGTCTCCTGGTCCTCCCCACCTGTTCCCTCCCAATCTCAGGTACAGGTACAAACTGCCATGCTCTTGCTGCCATCCTTCATGCGTTTTCAGGCACTGTTTTCTCTTCCTGAGATGACTGTCTTCACTTCCTTTTTTGCCCCCTTAACTCCTGTCCTCTCTCAAAGATTAATTTTGACGTTGTCTTCTCTGCAAGGCCATAAGTGTTGCTGTCTCCCTTGTCTGAGACTGAGTCTCAGATGACTGCCAGGCATGGTGATCTGGATTAAAGGCAAATGGCGTACAGTATGTGGGGAGTGGGACATATCAAGATGAATAAGCTCCAGTATGTGTCCCAAGGGCACACAGCATAGTGGTTCAGTTGCATTGTCCATATTGAACAGAACAAGCATCAGCAAAATATTAACAATCCTCATTTTGATTTTTCCTACTAGCAGTTTTCCCAGAAAAGAATCAAAGAGGTGATTGTTCCTAGAAAAGCCACATCCCATTTGTCAAAGTCCCTTCACTGTGACCTCAGTAGGCCAGCTGTAACATTCTAAGGTTACTCCAGAAAATCATACAACTGCAGTGAAAGGTCCTCCAACCACCATTACCAAATATTGAGTTTTGATGTCTTGTGGCCCTGAGGATCCCCCATGACAAACAAATGAGGCTTCACTCCATAAAAAAGTACTGTTCTAATGTATCACTTTCTCAGTGGGTCTGTTTGTCATAGTGTGATATGTAAATATCCACCAGATATTTAGCCTGTTTTTTCATCCCTATTGAAACAACCTCCACTACTCCAACCCAAGCACTTCTTTCCACCTCCACTTTAAACAACCCTAAGCATGAATGTTCAGACTTACAGAGCAGTGTGATATTCTTTCCAAACTAATTCAAATAAAAGTTAATTTGCAAAAAATTCCTCCACATAGTGAGTTTTTTATTGCATTTAAACAAGGATTGGAGAGGTATTGTGTCAGAGCACACAGTGGGAAGGATTCCTGTTCTTAGGAAGACATAGATAGGCAAGGGACTCCACCACCCTGAGCGTCAGTTTCCTCATCCATAAAACGGGATAATGTCTATATTGCAGGACAATGGTGATCAGTGGAAAAGTACATGCTTTTGAGATAGCTAGCATATCTAGAAAATATGAATAAATGGTAGATAATACTTCCTTTCATTGTTTATCTAGGCTCCATTCCCTCCATTATTCTAGATATGGAAGAAGATACAAGAGCAACAGGCTGACTGGTTTCTAATCCCACTTCTGGTGCTAACTCATTTTATTATTTATCTAAACTCTATCTCCAAGAATTTGAGATGATTCAATAACCAGCGAGTAAGACAGCCCAATAATTAAAGACTTATATAATCAAATGTGGACAATCCCATCACCAAACTCTTTCTTGTAGAGAGTATTATATTTCTTTGGGGAAAAAAAATGATAAAGTACCATGGGTAAGGTGAAGTCAATGTGCTATTTAATATGGGGACAACCACCACTTTTTGGGTGAGCACGCTGATAAGTTTAAGCCTACAATTTGAGAGAGTGATCAAAAGAAGAGGATTATATGAATTTATTTTAAGTACTACAAAGGTAAGAAAATTAAAGTTCAATTGGTGACTATCTTTGGGGGAGAATCATATGAGGAGAGAGTCTGGAAAGGTTATCTGCTGCTTGGAATAAATAGGACAAAAAGAAAAAATATCCTAGTATTGGCCTGAAGGAAACAGGACTTTGGAGAGAAGAGAACTATCTAATAAGGATTTTTAGTTGTTTGTGATATTTGTATCCAAGTCTCTGCAATAAGATCTTCAGCAAAGTCCACATTGTTCACTAAAGCTTTGCAGCCAGAGAAATCTTTGGGAACTCTCATCTACTCATATCTGGCTTGGTATGGGGCTAAAATAGACATTGCTTGTATAGATGCAGAGTAGTGGACAGCTGATATATAAGTTGTGTACATTCAGTAAAACTTTAGTGAATACAAACTGGGTCTCTGGTACTGTAATTGGGGATTCAGTAGGGAAGAAAACAATAGTGTACGCAATGATAAATCATGTAAGGTGCTATAAGACAGGAAGGACATGCATCCCAAGGATATACAGATGAATGAGTAGTTTAATGTATGTGATGATGGCATAGGGAAAGCTACAGAGAGTAGGGGCATTTTAGTAAGACCTTAAGAAATGAGTAAGAACTTGCTTCAGCTAGTAAGGTGGAAGAAGACAAGCCCGGCAGAGGTAACAGCTAGAGCAAAAGCAGAGAGGCTCACTAGTGGGGACAGAAATTCTCTGATGTGTCTAAAGACATGAGAAAGGAGGGAAGCTGGAGGACAAGTCCAGGACTGGATTTTAAAGGGTTATTCTCTGTTTCTTATTCTGGGTCAGTAGGTCTTGAAACACCAACATTCTTTTGAAGTTTGTTCCTTATTCTCTTTCGACAAATAGAGCCGCCTTCTTCTGATAAATAACACTTGCAAAATGTCCCATGAGATTGAGTCAAACAAAGCCTGCTGAGCTCAAGAATCAATTTCTATGTTCCCTTCAGGCATTTAAGATAGATTCGGTTGCCCATGGTCTTGGTTTTTATGCTGAGGTATTCTGTACACTGAGCCTTTTTACACTATCCATCATTAATCTCATGAGTGGCTTAATTCCTACCATCTTCAAGACACCAATCCTTCCTGTGAAGAAGAAGGATGAGGGATGAAGAGAGGAGGGACTTCCTCAGGTCTTATTGGACTGACCATTTGTCTAATAGAGCTCCATGTCAGCAGTTGTTCATCAAGAATGGAATGGAATGAGTGTCCATAAACCATAGAGCAAAAGGGATTATAGATGTGTCACAGTGCTTGGGAAGCAAAGAGCAAGATGATAATGTGCATTGGGTTCATTCTTGGCTAGAACAAGCTAACTGACCAATACTCAACTGCAATCACCCCCTCTTTCCATGTTAAAAGAAAGAACTGGAGGTGATGGGTGAAGGGGACTTGGGCAAGGTGGTTGAATAGAAAGCATGTAGGATTATGACTCCAAAAGTGTATGTTAAAAATCTCCACTTAGGCACATACTGGCTGGAAGGGTTTGGACAACTTTTTAAAGTATTCTGATCCTCATTTCTTTTTATCTACAACATGAGGATAGTAGTATATGCCCTGAAAAGATGTGAAGATTAAAAAATAACATAAATCATCTAATCCATGGTGGACATTTAATAAAAGACAATTGCTATTATATGGCATCCTCTCTTTACCCTGTCCTAAGACTCATCTTCTGAATGTAAATGTTGAATCACTAAGAATATGTGCTCAGAACACAGGGGTCCTTTTAATTTTGTTTGAACCATCTGAAGCCCCTGCACAAGTCCTGTATCACTTGGACTAAAATGGTCCTATCCGCCACCACTGACGTGTTCCTCAGTTTTGGTATCCATTATGGGACAAGCACTTGGACTTTTTCATCTTTTATAGCCTAGACATCTTTTTAACCTTCTATAAAACCTAAAATCAAAGATAGGCACTGGGATGGATTTCTGTGATGCCAATGTTCTTCTTGATTTGTAAATATTGCACTTAGGGAAATTCGATTAAAAATAAAATAATTAAGTCAATAATCTCCTTTTTGTGTGCTTCAGTGATAAGAGAACTAGAAGATCTAAACAACACTGTTCTAAGTAAAGTTTGTCTAATTAGCACTATTATTAGCTTGTATTCTTCTAAAACTTTACATTTCACAAATCATCTTCATAATACGTCTTAAGAAAAATAGATTAAGGAAATTCATTTGGACTTGCTCAAAAACCATAGAGCTGCATTGTTTTTCCTGTACATTTGAAAAATCTTGGAGTGAAATTTGTTGTTTGGGTCTTAATTGGAAAAACTACAGATTGACATCAAACAAAATGTTGGATTTAAATGGTGTCTTTCCCATTTATGGGTGCTTGTAACTTGGGCAAGTTATTTAACTTCTGAGTCTCAGTTTTCTCATATAAAATGAAAATAATGTTCTCTATCTCTTAGGATAATTGTAATTATAAAGCACTTCACATAGCACTGTATTCTTAGACAGCTTCCCAAAGCATTGTTCTTTCCACCCCTCATTCTTCTTTTGCTGCTTTCAGTAGCTCTTTTTTGTTGTAAATTAAGTCTCAACTCCTCACATGGGCTTTGAGATGCTTTCTGTATTCTGATGTTGGCCTGCCTTTTCGCAAAGTTCTTATTTTATGTGCCCTACATACACCCAGACTGAACTCACTATTTGTTTCACAGATTCCAGAAAGTTCTAACACATGTTTTCCTTTCCTATTTTCTCTGACAATCGTGCTCTGTCTTCAGCATATCAAAATTTTCCCAAGGCTTCAAGATTTAAGTATATACAAAGATACCTCATAGTCTGAGAGTTTAGAAAAGATGTCTCCAAAAACATGATATTTGACCTGAAACTTGAAAGAGATGGAAATAAGCCAGGTGACGATGAAGGGGATGGGAGGGAAAGGTAAAGAGAATGGAGAAGAATTCTGGATTTTTGCGGAATATACTTCCCCAGAACTGGGTTAGCTTCCACTTTCCCAAAGCCTATGTTTCAGTGTTCAAGCTTTTGTGTATTAGGATTTGTCACATCCTATTAAGATTGCTATTATTAGTATAGATGTCTGTCTCCCTACTCTACACTGCATTCCTTGAGTAGAATTTTGTTTTCATCTCTGTATTTTCAAGGATTTGGACTCAATACATTTTCAGAATTCCTTGTTGAAATAATAGAACATTATAGCTTGCTAGGCCTGTAGAGTTAGCAGGTGTTGAATGAAATTTCAGTTTTTGGAATATTATTATATAATATTATGTAAAATACATAAAATTCTATGATATTTAATATAAATCAACACTAGACATTCCACCAGAATTTTATTTACCTCTCCTCATCTTGTCCTATTTTCCAGTATTTTCAGTATTTCATAAAAGCAAGATAATACCGTTCCCATTTGTATATCTATCCACTAATGTGCACCAACAGATGATTCCAGGTGCATTTTCCTGTTAAGCAATGTTAAGGTAAAAAGAAGGTTATCAAGTTTGAAAACTGATTAGAGGGAAAATATAAACTAAACCAAATACCTCTTTAATGTCCACCAAAAGGGAGATTTAATTCAGAAATGCATAGCTCCACCAATGAAAGACTAAATAAATGAAAACAGTTAACACTGTTGAAAAGCTGGGGTGTTGAGCTATCGGGAAATTAATGTTACACTCATTCATTTCCAAAAAATGGTAGGGCTTATCCCATTTATAACAAGAAGAGAGAACTTACACATTTCTGGCAAAGAAAGGGCTTCCCAAGTTGCAGATAAATATTGATACTGGCTTTAAGACAGCAAAAATCACATACAAAATCAAACACAATAGACATATGGAAGACTTTGGGGGAACTTTACAACATTGCATTTAGTATCTTTCCATTTAGGACAGACTTTAATCAACATTTTTGCTGTTGAAGGTCAGCCAAGCTAGCAATTTGGCTGTTGGTTCAAAAAAACATATAGATTTTTTAAAGATAAAATTTAATTCTAGAAGATGCACAGTTTTAAGTTACAATTCCATTAGGTTTGACAAATGCATCCACCCATATAACCCACATACCTATCTATAGAATAAAACTGTCAACCTAGAATTTTCCCTCCCTTCTCAGTTAAAGTATTCCCCAGAGGCATGATGGCTCTGGAATCATATAGTTTATTTTCTTGTGTCTGTCTTCTTGGGCTCAGCGTGTCTACTCAATCTGACCATGTTGCTGAGTGTATAAGAAATTTGTTATTTTTATTACTTAATATTATTCCATGATGTGAATATATCACAATTTGCTTATCCATTCTGTTTTAGGCTATTATAAGTAAGGTTTCTGTGAACATTTTTTTTCCCAGTCATTTTGTAAGCATAGATTTCATTTCCTTTGGCTAAACACCTAGAATTGCAAGGTCACACAGCAAAGGTATGTTTAAATTTTATGAGAAAATACCAAAACTTTATCCCAAAGTAGTTGTGCCATTTTATACTTCCACCAGAAATGCATTAGAGTCTGGTTACTCCCTAACTTCATCAATATTTGGTGTTACCATTCTTTTAGTAGCACCTTGTCATGGTTCATCCATTGTTAGTATTGCTATAGTAGATGCTTTTATCATATTGATAAAAGTTTCTTTTTCTATTTTTAGTTTGTTAAAAGTTTAAATCATAGATATTGAACTTTTTCAAATGATTTTTTTGGAATTTATTAAGATATAATTATGTTTTTTCTCTTTTATTCCATTAGTATAATTAATTTCATTGCTTGACTTTTTTAAAAAATGAAAATAATCTTTTTCTTACTGGGTCAGAAGTCACTTAATCCATTTTATGTATTGTTAGATTGGTATTGATTGAGCGATTGAGAGAGAGCGTGCATGGGGCAGGGAATGGCAGAGGGAGAGAGAGAATCTTAAGCAGCCTCCACAGCCAGCACAGAGCCAACATGGGGCTCAGTCTCATGACCCTGAGATCATGACCTGAGTCGAAATCAAGAGTCAGACATTTATAGCCTGGTGATGGGTATTAAAGAGGGCACGTATTGCATGGAGCACTGGGTGTTATACACAAACAATGAATCATGGAACACTACATCAAAAACTAATGATGTAATGTATGGTGATTAACATAACAATAAAAAATTTTTAAAAAAAGAGTCAGACATTTAACCAGCTGAGCCACCCAGGAGCCCTTGTATTGTTAGATTTGTTAATATTTTGTTCAGGATTTTTATGAGAGATATCGATCTGTCATTTCATTTACTTAGGATGTCTTTTTTCAGGTTTTTCCCTTAGGACACTGGCCTCATAAAAGCAGTGGTGAAGTGTTCTATGGTCTCCTATTTTCTGAAAGTTTGTGATTACTATTACTGATTTCTTAACTATTTGATAGCATTTACCAGTAATAACAGCTGGGTCTTGAGATTTGTTTGTGTGAATACTTTTGACAGTAAATTCAATTTCTTTAAAAGAGTAGCTGTCAAAGATGGGTGTACATCAGAATTGCCTAGTGGGCTTTCAAACACAAATAGTCGAACATCACTTTCAGAATTTCTGGCTCAGCAGTTTTGAAGTGAGCCTTAAAATTTTCATTTTAGTAACGTATTGCATGATGTTGATAGTCCTGGTTTGAGGACCAGACTTTGAAAATCATAGATTTAAAAGATACAGAGCTATTTACATTTTATATTACTTCTTGTATCGGTTTTTAAGTTGTGTATTTTTCAAGGATTCTTTTTTGCATTTCACCTAAGTAGTAGAGTTTACTGGTATGAAGTTGTTAACAATATTACCTTACCTCGTTTGTAATATGTGTAGGAAATTTGGTGATGTCTTCTCTGCTGTGATAAAGAGAATTTGTTTTAATTAGACTGTTTTTTTTCTCTAAGCACTGCTTTAGGTGCATTCCAACAATTTTGACATGTGTGTTCTTTCAATATCATTCAGCTGATAATAGTTTCTAGTTATCCTCATTTCTTTTCTATTGACATGGAAGTGTGCTGTTTAATTTCCATACATCAGATACATTGCTAGATACCTTACTTTTATGATACTCAAATTTGATTTGGTTGCAATCAATGAATAAAGTCTGTAAGGAAGAAATTTTTCTAGGTCATTGAGGCTTTCCATGACCTGACATGTGGGCTATCTTGGTGAACATTACAAATGAAGTTGAAGAGAATGTGTATTATGCAGTTGTTGATGTGGTTTTCTGTAAATGTAATCTAGACCGGTGGTGATTGACAACATTTACATTTTTTATAGCTTTACTGATTTTTTTTGGTCTAGTTTTTGTTTGTTTTTTGTTGTTGTTACTGTTGTTGTTGTTGTTGTTGTTGTTTTAATGCTGTGAGAAGAGAGTTAAAATTTCCAAATCTGGTCGTGGATTTATTTATTACTTCCTTTAATTTGGTGCATACATGTATATGAGTTCATATTTTTCTAACGAATTGACCCTTAGATCATTATAAAATGTCTCTATATTCCTGTGGCCGTACTCTTTGTGTTGAATGTTATTTTAACTAATATTTATATGACCACTCCAGCCTTCTTGTAATTAGTGTAGTAAGTTGTATATTTTTCCATTGCTTTTCTTTTATTATATTATTAGGCAGTAGTTTAACCTTAGTTTCTATCGTTAGGTGCATGTATGTTAGTAAAACCATATGCACTTTTTTACATCTGTAGGCTTGGACAGTATCTCCTATAGGAGCAGAATATGCATCCAACTTAATTTTAAAAGAATCACAATGGTTTCATTAGAATATATTACCATCTGTCATAAGTCCTACTATAAAAGCATTTACAGATCATTAGGGTGTGCTTAGTACTGGTCCTATAAATTAAAATCTATTGAGTATTGCCTATGATATTAGGTGCTATTTGAAGAATTTTATGGATAGTAAATTAATTTAATCTCTACATGAACCCTATGAAGTGTAAGAAGTATAATTTTCCCTAATTTTCATTTAAGGAAGCTGAGGCACAGAGATGCTTAAGAAACTTGACCAAGGTCACACAGTAGCATGGCAGGCTTTGAACCCAGACATTCTGGTCCCCAAAACTTCAGTCTGCGTAATTTTTTTTTTTTTTAATGATTAAGGATGGATAGAGATGTATGGGTCCAAAAAAGAAGGGAAGAAGGAGAAGGGGAAGGAAGGAGGAAACCAATACAGCAGAGTGTGAGGAAGGAGGAAACTGTCTACAGCAGCAAATGCAACAGAGAAACTAATCAAACAGTAACGGAACGTCATCACTGAGTTTGGCAATGAAAAGGTGACTCTCATTAGAAAGTCTCAGCCAAGTGCCAGAGGCAGATGTATGGAACAGAAGAATGAGAAATACTGGATGGGGGCTGGCACGCGGAGTGCACACTTTTGATGAGTCGGTATGGAAGTATTGGAGGGTGAATGGAGGTGGGAAAGGGCATTGTCGTTTGTCATCTTTCTGTTTGGGGGCAACGTGTCTGTTTTGTGTTTTAGAATGAGAGAAACGCAAGTATGTTTATGGAGAGACAAAAAGCAGAGAGGGAGATTTGGGTATAAGCCTGGTTACAAAATAATTGTGAAGACCATCAGAGTTACCTGAAACAGAGGGGAGACAGAACAGAGAGGTGTGTGTATTGGGGTGGGAGGAGCGAAAGCACTTCACCTGCTTTTCCACATGCTTCTCACAAGCCACCTAGCCTTGGCATTCCTGACAGACCCCAAGTCCATGGCAAATCGCTACAGGCACGTCAGAATCTGTTTCTGTGACAGAGCCGTCTGCTGATGAATTAAGTGTGAATGAATCAGATACAGATGGACTGAATTTCACTGAAAATAAACATGAATTACAAAACTGGAAGAGGAAAAATGCCCAAGGAAAAATCACTTTGTGCCAACTGAAAATTATTTGGAATGTTAATTTTCCAGCATGGCTCCATATTCTCATCCATCCCTTTGCCCTCCTTTAACCCACCCCCAATTTGTCTGCGTAGATGACATTCGTCAGTCCTTCGGGACCTTTGGAACAGGTCTGGGGAAACCACGGAGGCAGGGACTGCTGGGAAGCAGTGATACAAGATTCGTGTAGGCATTTATTAGTCAGCACAGGGTCCGTGGAGATGCTGGTGGGAAATGATTCTGGCATGCCTCAAGGATGTTCTTCCTCCTTGGCTAGGCAGACTCAGACATGGCAGCGTATCAGAATGGAAAAATCCATGGGCTTCAGAGTCAGACTGACCTGGTTGGGAACCCTGAAAACACCGTCCATTGGCCATGGGCCCTTAATCAAGTGGTTTTACCTGATAGGCCTCAGTTGCATTATCTGAAAAATGGGAATAACAAGTGCTGTCACATAGATATTAGGCTTCAGTGTGGCTGTGCATTCACAAAGCAGATAGAGTTCCTGACAGAGGCTATGTATCCAGAAAATATAAGCCAGTTTCCATGAAGAGGGGATCACAGAGATCTCCAAAGTCATATAAAAAGCAGAACAGACTCTAGCTTGAGACTCCTGAAGTAGAGACTCTGGATGGAGTTCAGAAATAGTTTTGCAAAAGCTTCTTACTGATTTCTGATGGTTGGGTACATTTAAGAACTACTGGAATAGAGGCTAAGGTAGGGGAAAAGAACATCCTCATCCCCAGTGTGAGATTAGCTTCCTGAATCCTGCTCATGTACTCCAGGTATTTACTGCTTCTCTTTGTTCTCAGCTTTGTGGGACCATGTGATTCCACGTTAAAAAGAAGTGAATTATAGTGTAATTAAAATGTTGATCCCAAATGCAGATGCAGTCTTTTGTTAAAGGCCTACCCAGAGGGAGGAAGCAGAACTTAGTTGAAGGAGCACTGGGATAGGCAACAGTTTATATCTGTTCAAGACCCAATTCATCATCCATATCTCTAGAAGGCAGAAGAAAACTTACTTTATAGCCACAATTCATCATGTGTTCTTAAAAGGCCTGTTCTGAGGAGTAAGTGAAATAATATAGAAGAAGCACAACTGCATCCATGTGACAATAAGAGCCCAATTTAAAACATGAACTGGGAAAACAAACAAATAAATAAGACATGAAGTGGCTAGATTTTAGCCAATCAGACACAAGCAGAGCTATTGGTAGGGTTCGGAAAGTGGTCCTTAAAAGGAGTCCATTCAGCCAGTATATTCTTTCTATTTTATGCCCTTCCCCTTCCTCTTGCCTAGGCCATGACTGTGATAGTGGAAGTAGCTCAGCCATTTTGGTGGCCAACACATGCTAAAGAAGGACTGAACAAAAAGACAGGAAAAGCCTGGGTTCCTGTTGGCATCTTGAAATAGCTTTAGAAGCCCTGGATTGCTTACCTCCAGATTTCTTGTTATATAGGAATAACAAAAGTCCTGATTTATTTGTGACATTTGTTTTGGGGCTTCTCCTACTAAGAGCCAAAGCAATTCTTGATAGGAGCTGTAAAACGTAGAACACTTTGAATTCAAAACACTATAGGATAAATACTGTGTGATCTCACTTGTATGTGGAATCTAAAAAAGTCAAACCCCTAGACACAGAGAGTAGAATGGTGCTTTCCAGAGTCTGGGAGGTGTAGCTGCTGGCTATAGCAATACTGAATGCAGCCTTTGCCTTCAACTAGTGTTGAAAATAGTCACATTCTCTGTTTGACCCACGCTGGCTTATAAGTGAGATGCCTAGGAGCCAGGGACCGAGTAATGGTCAGGTACCAGGGGCTGGTGTTGGAATTGATGATGAGAAGGCTTTCCACTGGGACTTGATGGAGTTCCCACAGTAAGATGAATAGACGCCTGAGCAGATAGAATGGTTATGGCATCAGAAGAGGTATCAGATGAGAGGCACTAGGGTGGCACCGTTGGTTAAGCGTCCAACTCTTGGTTTAGGTTCAGGTTATGATCTCAGGTTATCATCTCAGGGTCGTGATCTCAGAGTCATGAGATCGAGCCCCACATCTCCACACTCGGCACGGAGTCTGCTTGAGATTCTCTCTCCCTCTGCCCCTCCTGCTTGTGCTCTCTCTGTCTCTCTCTCTCTCAAATAAGTAAATTTTTTTTTAAAAAGAAGAGGTATCAGATGAGGATTACCTCCAGTGCTTGGAGAATTGAGAACGACAGGAGACTAAGCAAAAGCTTTCATTTACTTGAGTCTACACTGTTGAGTGACTTTTGTGAGAGGCCACAGGGGATAGCATGAGTCAGGGCACATTGCTGTAGGAAGAATGCAGAACCAGAAGAAAGAATATTTCAGGCCAGGTTTGAATCTTGGCTTTACCACCTACCAGGTGGTACCGTTCATCTCTCTGTATGCTGGTCTTCTAAGCCCTCAATTGACCCAAGAGTGGCTACTTTGGTGGATCACTGTAGGATTATAGAATATGTACAGATGTGCCCACTGTAATGCCCAGTAAATCTTAGTTGGTTACTGTTTCTCAGTGGTTATTTCAGCAAACAACCCTAAGTGCCTGATGTAGGCCAGCTACCTTGCTAGATGCCGTAGGAATACTGAATGCGGCCTTTGCCTTCAACTAGTGTTGAAAATAGTCACATTCTCTAAACAAAACAAAACAAAAAACAACCAACCAACCAACAAAAACATGAAAAACCAGAAAACCAGAGACCCTGCTCTTTTAAAATTAAATTCTGATCAAGTCACTATTCTTCTTAAATCCCTTTAGGGATTCCTATTGTTACTAGACAATGTATGGTGTTGCCTCTGCTTAAAAAAAGAAAAAAATGTCCATCTAATCCCAAACTACTGTTTACTATCTCAATTCCAGCCACTTAGATTTTTATATACACTATGTTTATGATTATTTGGTTAATATCTGTCTCTTTCACTAGATCTGAGCTCTGTTTGGGCAGAAAGTCTTATCCGCATTACCTGCCACTATGCACCTAAAGCTGAGCAGAATTCCCTACAGTTAGAAGGCAGTCACTAAATAGGTTTTAAACAAGTGGAAGAATGAATGACAACTATGACTGCCATGGTAGGTATAGTTGTCCCATGCAGTGGGAGCACAGAGAGGGAAATGACAAAGCCCGTTTGGGGAGGAAGAGGCAAGGAAGCCTTCACAAATAATAGGACAAACAAACTTAGCTGTAAAGCACACCACAGAAAAGTTATCCAAGCAGAGAAGCTTTGGTGGGGAAAAAAATCCCAGGAGTTACTAATCAGTCAGGCCTCCTTTCTTTCATCTGTAAAATAGAATTTTTGATACTTATCTTAATAGAGCGAAGTTATGAGTATCAATTGAGATACATGATATAACATTCTCTACCAAATGGGTATAAGGTACTGTGATCAGTACCTTCCTCTCTCAGGGATCCTGCTTTATGTTATGGGGATCTTGAAAATGGAAAGGCTAAATAATAATAATAATAATAGCGAAAACAATAATTGTTTTTTGTTATTGTATACCTAGCACTTGATGTACATTATTTTAATTCTACCACAGACCCACAACTAACCTTTTCTTTCATTTTGAAGATGGAAAGACATAGCTCCAGAGAGTTTAAGTATCAAGTATCAGAGAGTAGTAAGGAATTCACGTTATGGTGAAATTTTAATACAATGGCCAGAGATAGTTACTCATCAAGTATTTATTGAGTATCCACAGTGGATCAGTCCATTGTTCTATGTGCTGGGGATGCAATGTGTATAAAAAAGACAAAACATTCTGCTTCCATGGGGCACACAGTCCATTGGGATAAGACATATTGCAGAGGTTGGGCTGGTGGTAACTGGAACCACACCGGGAGGAAGGGCGCCTCTTCTCTGGACTTAGGGGTATTACTCTAGATGGATGGCCACTCATTTTGAACTCCGTGAATGTCTTGCCACTTCACTTTGGGATTTAATCTCCTCATGTCATGAAGCCAGAGTCAGTAGGAAAAGGGAGGAATCTGAAACTAACACGGTCAGGTGGTGAGACGATTAGCAGGGCGACATTAGCCATTCTCAGGTTGTACCGACCAGGTGAGAAAGCAGAAGAGAGCTGGAGTCGGACTCAGGCATTTCAGCTCTTGTTCACAGCAGTCCAGGACACGATGGTACTCAGTGCATACCTGTGAGATGTTGCTGTAAGGCTTGAGACCTGTGATGTGCCCAATTGTGCACATTGCTTCCCAACTCCACTTTCAATAAAATAGACATAGAAATTAGCAAGTACTCTAAGTCTGCCTGCGCCATCATCACTCTGAGCTGCTTATAAACACTTACCAGTGCACCACTGGACACATAGCATCTCTCTGAGTCACAGTTTCTCCATCTGTAAAATGGGTAGAAGGAGGAGATGATTTTGAAACACCTAGAAGCCTAGGTGATGCATTAGGAGAAGACATGATTTGGAGTGGCACAGACTTGGATTAAATTCTAGAGGCTGGCCATGTGTTAACCATGGGACATTCAGCTAATTATGTACCTCTCTGAGCCTCGCTTTCCTCCTGTGTAGAATGAGGCTAGTAACTCCTACATCGTTAGATTTTTCTGTGCATTAAATGTAATAAAACATAAAATGTTGGACATATCAAAGCTGATAAGTGATAAACTTGCTCATTTTTTTTCACCTCCATGAACCATGAATAAAAGAAGGAATGAATGTATACGAACATTCTTTTTTCAGAGTTGCTTTTCCCCTTTTCTGCTTGGATCACTTCTAATTTCTTCTAATTTCTCTAATTTCTTCTTAATAAATACTGTTATTTACTGTTGATTTTGTTATTATCAAATGCTCTAAATTCTTACTCTACAAACATACTACGTTTAAAGGCTCTTCTAAACCCACAAACTGAGGCCAGTTTCCTTTGGAAGAGATAGGTGCACATGCATTTATTCAATAGCTCTTTGGTAGCTGGCACCTTACATATTTTGCTCATTAATCCTTCCAGTAAAGATAGGAGTGGGGTCCACGTCTGAGACATTTTCTTTGGACATCTGCAGAAGCCTCTTTGTACCACTAGGGAGCAGTAAATAGCTGTTATTCAAGATTTTGAAAACCAAGTATCCGCTATCAGATAAATACATGATACAACATGTTGGCAAATACTGAGTAAGTGTCCCCTGGCCAAGTCGCCACCTGAGGGTAAATGGTAAAGGGAAGGACCTGTGAGTCAGAACAGCATGTCACCTTTAATTATAGGTATGCAGCCTATACGAGCTTCAAGGAACTGAGTGAACAGGGATATAATTTTCCAAATGAACATGGAGATAATCTATTCATGCCACTGCCTTTTAGGAAAGGGGAGACTGAGGCCGAGAGAGAGACAGAGACCCTTCCAGGGTCACCCAGTGAGTTGGCAGCAGAGCTAGAGCTAGAACCTTGTGGACACCATGTGCACACGACCTCACTTGTCGACAAGTAGGTACATGTGTTAAAGATTTTGATATCCCTCTTATCCCGTATTTCAAAGAGGAGACTACAACTTTTCTCCATGGTGGGTCTTTCCACCCTGGGATGCTATAGAGGGCTTTGCTCATAGTACTTCCATTTGTATTGTTATTAGACTATCCTAGGTTTATTGCTCCTTAATAAAAGATAACCAGAAAGCCAGATAACATATAAGTGGATTTATCAAAGGAAAAGTCAGATGTGTTTTTTCAGGGATATAATTCTGGTGGTCACAGATAAAGGCCTTTTTCATTTTGAACACAGTATCCAGAGAAGACTCTAGCAGGGAGTCATTACATTCATTCATCTTTCTTTCATTAAATAAGAAGTAAATCATTAGATTCCAGCTCTGCAGCAGCTTCTAAGAAATGGTGGACATAGATAGAAATAAGATGTACATAAATGAGACATATGGACATAAATGAGATACAAATCCTGCTCTGAACAAATCCACAGGCTAATTGCATGTCCTGACATAGAGCTAGATGATTACAATACAGAATCGTACATTTTATTGTGGTGGTACACATGCCAGAGATTAAATTTTCTTTCTCTCTTCTTCTTCAGCAAGGTACATGCCAGAAATTCACTTTCAACTCACCAAGAGCAGTCTTTTTAACAAGGAGGCAGGGGCAGAGTAGGGTACCTTGAGAATATGGATGCACACATAGATATATTGGATTCACTTGATCGGTGGAAAGGTAGATCACTCTGGAGTCACTGAGGTTGAAGTGAGTTGTGGGAGCTGGGAAACTAAGAGCATGTCTCTTGAGAGGATGAGCACATATCCTCATCAGACAGGGGAAGGACCACCTGACCCAATGTGCATGAAAAACCCGTCTTTTCTCTTAAGTCGTTTCCGAGGAGGAGAAGGGCAGAGGGATTCTAAGTTGGTGATATATCAGATTTCATGATAATTTCACCACAGTTCTCAGATCTGGTTGATAACCTGCCTAAAGAGCTGGGTACGTACTTGAAAGAACCAAGCATGAAGACTTTCAAACGGAAAGCCCAGTAGTGGGAGCCTCTTGGCCTAGCTTGTTTCAGAGGATGTGAACATGCTCTCCCTTGAAGAACCATAGCAAGTGGCACAGCAGTCAGAGAAGTGAGACTTGGGGGAAAGTTGAGCCATCATGGCCCATCAGAGTGGTGGTTCAGGATTTCCATGGTAATAGACCTGGCAGTTAAAAGCAATGGCAGACAGGGGGAATGGGTGAAATAGGTGGTGGGGATTAAGGAGAGGACTTGTGATGAGTACCGGGTGATGTATGGAAGTATTGAATCGCTCTGTTGTACACCTGAAACTAATATTACACTATTACACTAATTTGATGTTAGCTAACTGGAATTAAAATAGAAACTTAAAAAAAAAAGCTATGGCAGATATTTTTGTGTCTGATGCCATTCCTCTTTATTTTAGAGGTTGGACTGACTTTGGCAAAGTCCAACCTTATGGATTTCCTAAGCGCATGTTTTGTTGTTGTTGTTGTCATTGTTCTGCTTATTTATTTTTAACAGTTTTTAGGGGAAAGGGTACTCTAAAAAATTGGTACTGTGCAGTAATGAAGTAATATAATGGAATAATACACAGTAAGGAAGCAAATGGGGATCTGAGAGATTAAGAAAATAAAACATGTGACCATTTTTACTGCAAGTTCAAGAAGAGATTCATAGAGATTAAAGTGATGTTGGAGATACAGTTTGCTGTAGACATTTAAAGGAGGAATCCCAACTATGGCTGCCCCAGGTGTCAGGAAAGGCATCCCAGGGAAGGAAGGCCTGCAAATGACTGCAGGTGAAGTGAGGAAAAATGCTTGGAAAGGTGAAGTGTGGGCAGTGGGAACAGCAAGAGCGAAGGCGCAGATGCCTGAAATCATATACAGGTCTCAGGCCTTTTTCATTAGCCTTGTGTTGGTGGTGGTGCTGGGGTGTGACCAAACTTACAGACAAGCTGAGAGAATCGTGTTGTTTTGTTTGTTTGGTCTTTGGGCTTCATTTTGGTTTTCGCACACCAGATTTGGAATTCCATGTGGCCCGAGTATCTGGTTCATGAACAGAATGAATAGAAGAGGCCGGTGGCCTTGCCCAATGGGTTAAAGAGTTGGAATATTCCATGGGAAACACTGTCAGGAAAAGGATCTCTTGACTTCTGAAGAGTAAAGCCTCCAGTACTTGGGGCACTGAGGGCTCTCTCTATCCTAAACCGGAGACCTCCAAGGAGACAGAGGAGCAGGAAGGGCATAGCCATTTCCCAGTCACTGTTGATTTGATCTTCATAATTGTCTCTGAGGTACACAGGCAGGGCTCTTCAACATTGACAGCTGAGGAATGTGAGCTCTCAAACAGGTGATGCCTGTCAGTGAGGAATGGAAGCAAAGGCACACCAGCACCCACAGGTGAGAAGAGCAAATTGTGTCTCCACCAATTCCCCTCTTTTCTCCTAATTGCTTCTTGAGCCCAACTCTGTTACAGAATCTGGCTTTAAGCAATTGCTGAATTGGCTTCAAGCAGTTTCCCCCATGCTTCACCTCCTAATATTCGTCCTGTGCCGCCCCACCCTGGTATCTCACCTAAGTCACATTTGAATTCTTTGCAACCATCCTGAGCACTCTGAGACCCGGCCCTCCGACCTCAGCACATTTTCTATTCATCCAGAAAACCATTCTTTCCATCCTCATCCCAGTTCCTATAGAATTCATTTCCTCAGGTCTTAGCTTAGATGTCACCTCCTCCAGAAAACCTTCCCAGACTCACATGGAATGGCATTTGTTTCTGTGTCCTCCCTGTGCCCCCATAGCACATTTCCTTCTTCCAAAGCACCTATCACAATGTGTTGGCATTGCCTGGTTATTTACCTGTGTTCCTCACCAGTGACTAGTTAGCAGGGTTTTCTTATTCTCCATCATCTCTCCTAGCACCACGCATGGCATCCGACAATGATGCAGGCTCAGAAAATACACTGATTGGATGAGTAAATGAACGAGTCATTAAACAGACTAGTGCAGGTGTTTTGCAAAAATGTAAAGGGAGAGGCCAGGAAAGATCTATCAGTTCACCAGTGGAACACCTGCCCGTGTTTCCATGGCAACTTGGGGCCCCTCAGCTCTGTCTCTCTCAGCCATATTCCCACATTCTGCCCTTGCTCAAGAGGTCAAGCAAGGTCTGCTAAGCAGGAAGCCCGTTTTCCTCTGGAAAATACCCACTGCTTCTCTTTTGCATTCTTTTGACTCTGATGTCAGTGAAGCCAGGAGCTTCTGGAATCTCTATTAGCACCAGGCTGTGTGAAAAGACTCCAGGCCAGAGTTGCAGCTGGAGTGAATGGCCCTGGTGCTAACAGAGTCATTCTGGTGCATGTGGAGAGAGCAGGCAGCATTGGTTCTTGCTGTGAGTGGTCCGGACGGTTAGGTGTGAAGCAGAATGAAGAAGAGTCAAATATGTATGGAGTCTTCCTCAAAGGCATTGGGGCACTATAGAAAAAGAACTTGAACTTTGGGAGCACACATCCCATAATTAGAATGTAGATCTGCCCCTAACTATATATAAGACTTTGGACAAGGAATTTAATTTTTCTCATCAAGCTTCTTATTGTTGAATTACACAGATATCAGTACCTAAGTCAGGCCTGTTCTAAGGATGAGATGAAGTGATCCTCATGGGCTTCTTAGATGAGTTCTGAGTATTTAGTAGGCCAGCTTACTCGCTCTCTCTCTCCCTCTCACCCCCCTCTCTGAGTCAGGGTTCTCTAGAAAACTGAACAAATAGGAAGGAGAGAGAGAGGTTAAGGAATTGGCTCATGTGATTATAGAGGCTGGCAAGACCAAAATCTGAGGAGTGGACTGGCAGGCTGGAGACCCAGAGAAGAGTTGATGTTGCAGCTTGAGTCCAAATACAGTCTGCTGACAGAATTCCCTCTTCCTCAGGAAAGGTTAGTCTTTTTCTTAAGGCCTTCAACTGATTGGATGAGGCCCACCCACATTATGGACAGTACTCTGCTTTACTCAAATTCTATTGATTTTAATGTTAATCTCATCTAAAAAAATACTTTAACAGAAACATCTAGAATAATGATATTTGAGCCAATGTCTGGGTACTGTGACCCAGCCAAGTTGATACATAAAATTAAGTGTCACCCAATCTATCAGATATGTGAATGAATGGGGATTCCTCATCCTTTAAATATAGTATGATCCCACAATTCTTTCTTTTGAAGATTTTATTTATTTATTTATTTATTTAGAGCGAGTGGGGGAAGGGGCTGAGGGAGAGAGAATCTCAAGGAGACTCTGAGCTGAGTGCAGAGCCCAACACGGTGCTCGATCCCATGACCCTGCGATCATGACCTGAGCTGAAATCACGAGTTGGATGCTTAAATGACTGAGCCGCCCAGGCACCCCTGATCCCACAGTTCTTAAAATTAGCACAGTGGCAGGGGCTTTCATTCCATTTTAATCTTCCACTCTAAATGCCCAGGAATTAAGTGATTTAAATCTCCAAGCCAGTACCAAAAGCTCTCTGTATTGAAGGGGTCTACATATTACCAGTTCTCTGCATCCAGAAGATACACAACATCCATTAAAAGAAAAGCCTAAACTGGTTATCTGAAAATGTGGGCAAATAGTAGCTTGAGCAATAATTGCACCAATGAAGGACTGTCTGCTACCAGAAATGGTAATACCAGGGAAACACTGATTATTCTTCCTTCTCTCGCCACCTTCATTTATCTAATCAAGGCTGTCATCTCTCAGAGATAGAGCTCTATTGAGATAGGGTAGCCAGACGTGTGTACAGTTAGCAGCACTGCCCGCTAGAAAGCCTGGATGCATGTCTCCAGTAGACAAGCCCAGGCTCCCACTCTTATTGGCACATAGGTATCCAGGGAAGCTGTCCATGCACTGAGCTTCCTCCAAGGCCAATGCTGAGGGTGCTGCCCTGGGTTGGCTAATCTATTTGGGCTTCAGTCCTATAATACACAGCTCATCCCCCTCCTTTCTGTGGATATAATGCTGCCATGCTTGACTTCCTAGCCAACTGAATTGGAGTCATGTCAAGCTTTCCATAAATCCTGATAAAATGTATTTATATTAAACAAGAGACATCCCTCAGATCTAGACATCAGGTGTGGAACTGACTAAAAGCTTCTGTCTCTAACTCATTGGGTTATTGTAGGGACACAAGCTAAGACATCATCTCTAGACTAGCCATAAAGTGCCGTGGGCATGGTGTACCGTGGTGACCATATTTCTCTCCTATCCATTCTGATTGTACAACCCCCTTTGTCTGATAACAGCACCCCCTTTCCTATGGTAAAATTGTCCCTCAGTCTATATGGTCCTGGTGGAAGAAGGAAGATTTTTCTTTTAGCTTCCAATTACCCAACTATAGGGAGATCTAGGTTGAACCATTCATAATCCTGGATCTCACTGAACAGAGAATAGCCCAAGGAGTATGGTGAGGAGAGAGAGAGAAGAAGGAGGAGGAGGAGGAGGTCATTTAGGACTTAGAACCTGTAGAACAGAACACAACTGAAGTCAGTTCTACTCCCAGGACAGGAGGGTGTGTGTGTGTGTGCGTGTGTGTGTGTGTGTGTGTGTGTGTGTGTGTGTTGGGATTACAGATGATTTATGTCTTCTGTGGCTTTGAATTTTTTTAAATAAAAAGAAAAATGCAAACAGAAAAAATATAAATATATTCCAACAGAAGGAATTCAATGTTGCGATTCAATACATGCTATTTATACTATGAAGCCAATAATATTAATAATAATGATGATAATAGTAAACAAAAATAGGAGGGAAGAATCTCACAAACGTAATGTTGAGCTAAGGAAGTCAGACCCCAAAGAGGGCATGCTTCATGATTCCATCAATATAAAGGTCAACAACAGGCAAAATCAATTTATCAGAAGCTGTGTATCAGAAGTCAGGAGAGTGATTACCCTTGGTGGAGCATACTAGGAGGGCATAAAACATAGACTACTAGGTGGATGGCAAAGTTCTGTCTCTCATCTGGCTGCTGGTAACAGGCGTGCATGCAGTTTGTGAAAATGGATTTAGCTGGGCACTGGTGATTTGTGCACTTTCTTGTTTGTATGTTATACTTCAATGAAATACTAACTTTTTTTTTTTTTTAGACAAACCTTGTCCTGAATCGCCTACATCAATTGTTCAGGAAATATGGCAAAGTTGTTCTGGTGTGCTTAGAGGAAGTATCCCATACATTTGTTGTATTTCACATCTTCTTTTTTAAATTCCAAACTAGTCCTTATTGGTTTGAAAATTAATGACTTTTACACTTGCATTCTTCAGTGCTTCTTTGTTTTTGCAATTCTCAGCACAATGCTTCTGCATCCACCCTTCTTACAAGTTGCTGTGGCATTCAGGGCATGGTTTTCTGGACCTTGCCCGTGATTCACATTCTGAAAGGGTAAAGAGAAGCCAGCCAGCTCTGCTTTCTCCAAATGATAACATAGGCATCCTCAGTGGTTTATGGAAGGAGAGAGCAGTAATTACTGAGCTGCACATATGTAAACGTTCCCAGATTTTAGATGTAATATATGTAAATGTAACTAGTCCAACAAAATGTTATTGTTTTAATAACTTGCACCAGTTTCCTCTTTGGGAGTAAGTTATCTTTTATTGGGCAGAAGTTCCCTAATACATCTCTGTGATGGAAATCAAGATCCCAAGGGTCTGGATGTTTGCTGATTTCAGGATTTTGGAGGGAAAAAAAAAAAGGCAAAATGGCTCCTCATAAAAATGGGGGAGGAATGGATTGTGGTTCTTTGGAGTAAAAGAAGCTAAGAGAGTAAAGATAATTCAGAAAAGATGAGTGGATGTCCTTGGTAGTGTGGAAGGATATTTTAAAAATGGAGATACTAGCGTATTTTATTTCATTTCTTGAATTAATCTGATATGAATCCTAACTCTTAACTCCACTGATCAATGGTTGCCCTGTGTGAAAGAGATTTTGTGGCTCCTGAAAACAGGGTTGAGTTTCTCATGACGATTGACATCACCCATATTATCAGAGAACAGAGACCAGAGAAAGAAGGAGCTCAGGAGGCAGATGAGGCCCCAAGGAATGAGTCACTGGGTGTCTGTTGAGTAGTGGGATAGGCCTTTAACTTCCACAGCCATGGAAATGCACAGGTCATGGAACTGGCGGGGAAGGAGGAGGAGGTTCAGGCAGGAAATCCAAATGACAACTGAGTTACATAAATGTAAAAGTGAGTTATCTTGAAATCATGCTTCTTACCACATTGTAAGTGGAATTTTGCAGTACTTTTTTTTTTTTTTTAAACTCATCACAGATTTGAGAGTTTATGACTTGTACCACTCCTTGTGCTAGGTGCTAGGGATACAGTGTTCAACAAATCAGACATGGTTATGGCTTTTGTTTAGACTTATGGTCTAGCACAGGCAGCAGAAATAAATAAATTATTATACAAGTGTTGTGTACAATACAGGAAGTCAGGATTCTAGGGGAGTCTGTAATAGGAAGTGCAGACTTCATCTGGGGAAAAAAAATAACAGTATCTCAGGGAAGAGGATTAAGAAGGCAGGCTATGTCAAGTTGCCTTAAAGATCAATAAAAAAAGAGGCATCGGGGTGGCTCAGTTGGTTGAGTGTCTGCCTTCAGCTCAGGTTGTGATCTTAGGGTCCTGGGGTCGAGTCCTGTGTGGAACCCAGGGTCGGGCTCCAATAAAGAAAGGCATAAAAAGATAGAGGCACTCAGGTGATATACAAACCCAACCTGGCTCATCTCAGTCCATTTTAGCTAGTTATTTAATAACCCATCAGATTCCTGGTAGACCTGTCTTTATGTAAAATATAAAGGCGAGTGTAGTGAATTCAGGTGTTACATTTAATTAGTTAAGAAGTGCTCTCAAGGGGTGCCTGGGTGGCTCAGTTGGTTAAGCGACTGCCTTCGGCTCAGGTCATGATCCTGGAGTCCTGGGACTGAGCGCCCCCCTACGTCGGGCTCCCTGCTCAGCGGTGAGCCTGCTTCTCCCTCTCCTTCTGCCTGCTACTCTGCCTGCTTGTGTTTTCTCTCTCTCTCTCTGTCAAATGAATAAATTAAAAAAATTTTTTTTTTAAAGAAGTGCTCTCAAGTTTTGTAAGTAATCCCTCTGAAAAGTTATTCAAACTATTAGCTTTTTCTTTCTGGAAACAAAAATGTCATTTAAAAAGTGGTTAGAGAGCCTCTGCTTGATCTAACATAAAGGCCAAAGAAATAAAATTCTGTTGTTCTACACCTTAAACATCAAATCTTCTTATCAACAGATAACATAAATGGGATCTTTAACATTAGGAAGTCTATGTGTTTAAAGAACTAAAAATAAAACGGTACAATGAAAGCTTTTCCCCTTTAGAATGGGGATATTTAAAAATATAAAAAATAACCAATCATGGCAAGATAATTTCAAAAGAGGAACACTTTTTGAGAATTTAAATCAGTATTCTTTTGGGGGGAGGGAATTTATAACAAAGTTAAAATTGTTGAAGAAAAAGAAAGATGCAATTTATTTTTAGGAGAATGCTCAGATTTATTTTAAAGTTCTTAGAGTGTAGCAGTTTTAGTAGTTACTAAAAATGGGAAAGCGGAATGTCTAATAGTGGTGAAAAGGTTATATTAATCTGCAAGGATTCTTCCTTTGAGAACAGTGCAGCCTTTACAAAAAACAGAACATTCCTCAGATACAATCACCTGAAATTTTTAAAGTGTTGAAACTATTTGTAATCTATTCCTCTATCTTTTTATCTATTTTCTGGTCCCACTCATGTCTGAAGAATCTCCGAATTATATGAATATGTATTTACATTCTACGTATTGTATGAGTGTGTGTATGTGTGTGTTTGTGTGCACTTTTTACACGCACATGCGCACACACACACACAGCCTAGAAGGATGGGAATTCAGGACAGTAAGCATGACATGATATTTATACTTTTCACCTGTGTATTCTGATGGAGCTTAAACCTCTTGAATGAACATGTATTTATAATTTATCATTTAATTATGCCTCCTGAGGTTGTCTGCCTCTGGCTGCAACAGCACAGCCCTGTTTGTGTGGGGCCATCTCTGTATGGAGGGCAGAGGATGCTTATTTTTTTTAATCCTGTGCCTGGCAACTAATAAGTGCTCAGTAAATACTTGTGCTGGATCAGTGCCTTCTCAGCATAGACCAGATTTCAAAAATATAAAGAAACCCAGAGAAACCCATTTAGATTGACAATCTAAATGCCTGTCAATTGGGAACTAGTATAATATAAAGCATAGTTTATCCAAATACCCAAAGATGGAACAGCATGCAGCTCTCAGAAACTACTGTGTTATAAGAAGAGTGAATAACCTGATAGATGTTCAGAATATATGACGTAAGGAGTGTATGTTCCCAGATGCGACATACAGCAGCCACTCGAGTTGGGTACTAGAAGAGAGAATCGTCCCCTTCTCCCATTCCATCATGTACCCATAAATGTTCTCAATGTGGATAATGCACTTTCAGCCTTTTCAGGAGGAAAAGTGGCTGTTTTGTTTCCTGAGTGTAATAAAGCATCTGACTTCATTTTTTGATGTTTGCCAAGGGCTCTTAAGTCTCAGCCTTCCCTCGTTCCTGTCTGCTCCACATCTGAGCAAGTTGGTAATAAAGCCAGTGCCCCCTCCTGTGGGTATACTGGCAGATTCAAACCAATCAAAGCCTTGTTCACACAGCAGGGGGCCTTACCCCAGCCCACTCCTGGGTCACAATAACAAACCCATGCCAGTCACCTTTTCCTGTACTCTGGAGCTCATTTTCAGACCAGCTGGGAAGCCTGCCCTGCTCCCTCCAGAAAGTTGATTACATGAATAAGAAACCTTTTCAAAATCCTTGGTGTGCGTGTGTAATGTCCTCAGTCTCTACATCTCAGCCACATGTTGGGTGGGGGTCCATCCTGTTTCTGCAGAGTGGCTGCAACGCTGACCTTCATGCCCATTGGCGTGTCCCAATCTCTTAAGTGAGTCTTTGCTCCAAAACCATGCTCTGTGCTCCACACTGTGATTCTGGGGTCTAGGCTTTGCAAACCACATCCCTCCTTTGCCACTTCTCCTCCCATTAGGCTCTAGAAACAGCCATCGTCTGGAGGAGAGTGAAGGGGCTTGTTCCTTCTGGACCGCTAACTTTTCTCACCAGCCTAGCTTTAGCGGTGACTCCTCCCCATGTAGCAGCAGTTAGCTCTAAGCTTCCAGACTTTCCCCCACACCAAGAACCAGTTCTGTCAGGTACCCTTAGAAAGACCAGTTCCAGCCAGGCTGTTCTTCTTGGAGATCAAAGTCATAGCTCCATGAAGCTCCCTCTCCAGCCTCCTGATATCCCAATACCAGCTGGCCAGCACCCTCAAGGCCACTTCTCTATGCTTCAAGGTATGAATAATCCCAACCTCCTCTTTGTTCCTCAAACCTTGGCACCTACTTCCTTCAGTTACTCCTTTATCATCTCATTTATTTTTTTTCCCTTTTCCTTCTTAATTCCCTCTATTAGATTGTCTCTGTTCAAATGATTGGTATGGTTTCTGTTTTAATTTGATCCTTCCTACTACAAACTGAAACTTGTTCTAATGGACGAGGCTACTTTGTTCCAAACTTTGGAAATAGTCACCTATCTCTGCCTCATAGATTTGAAAGAAGAGCTTGGATTCCTTTGGATTTCCTGCTTCCAACTGCCAAGAACACCTGCCAGTGTGCTTCGGGTCAGCCTCCTAGAGATGAGCCCAAGGTTCCACTCTTGACCCTTTTTCCTCTGCTTTCCATTCTTTGTTTGTGAGGCAGGCATATTTTCCATACAGCTGACTAGGTGAGTACAGTCAGATGTAATTCTCCCCACATTGGATCTGAAGTCATAGGCGTGGTGAGCAGGTTATTAGGAGGATCTCTCTTTAACATCAGATGTCAGCCACATTCTCTAATCTTGCCTTAGAAAGGACACCCACGAGTTAGAAATTGTTAATCCTCTGTTATTATTGGCTCCACATTTGACTCCTTGTTTTTCTTTCCAATGCTTGTTATAACCTAGAAAAGGAGAATATTAAATGAGTGGTACCCTTAATTTCCAATAGGCAAAATAATAGTAAAAATCAAACAGAGTGAAACTAGAATAGTACCCCCCAAATACATGCAACAACTATTATCTCTGGATGATTTTACTTTTTAAAAAAACATTTATTTATTTATTTTAGAGACGGAGAGAGAGAGAACACGAGTGGGGAGAAGGTTAGAGAGAGAGAGAGATAGGGAGAGAATCCTCAAGCAGACTCCCCACTGAGCTCAGAGCCTGACTCGGGGCTCTGTCTGACAACCCCGAGACCATGACCTGAGCTAAAATCAAGAGTCAGCCGCTTAACCGACTGAGCCACCCAGGCGCCCCTTTCTGGATGATTTTAATACTTTTATCTTTTATATCTCTCTTAATTTCCACTCTATGGAACTTGCATTATATATTTGTTTATAATTTTTTTTTTAAAAAAAAGAAACTAAATTGAGAGAGAAATTACACTATGGGAGGAAAAATTAAACTCTCGAAAGCATGAGGTTTATATCAAGTCATGTTGCCTCAGCCATGCCCTCAGTTTCTTGTGTATCCTCCTGGCCAAGAGGAGAAATAATGGTCCAAAGAGTACAAGAGGAAATTAACCCAAGCAAAGGCACATAAAGGGCTCATTTAAGAAGCATAAGCAAAAGAGAATGATCAGGTAGGAGATGGAAGGAGATGTGAGCCGGACAAATAAGGGTAAAGCGGAGGGAAGAAAGAGCCCAGGGTTTCCATGCAGTAGCATCTGATCCACCACCATCTATGGAGATTTCCTCAGAAAAGGAGGTTGGCTCCTGGCCCCAGCTGGCAGCTTCTCCAATCTCGCTCTCCTGTCAGACATCTGTCAGCACTCTGTGAGGACCATTGGAAATCAAGGCCATTCACAGTTTGTCTTGGACCTCTTCAAGTCTTCCCACCCCTACTGGCTACTGAAAAGGAAAGGGGAAAAAAGTTATAAGTTTCTCTAGCCACAGTGAGAATGGCCAAAAAAAGAAAAGAGAACAAGACGGCCTTAACAAAGGAGACGTGTTCCCAGGACGCCTCATTGTCAAAGGCTCCATTCATTCATTCATTCCCCCAAATATTTATTGAGCATAGCTGTGTGCCAAGCATGGCAGTCAGTACTGGTGACACATTATTTAATGTCGACCCGAGCAAGCTGTTCTTTATCTTGCTTCACGTTCTGCCCTCAAAGGAAGTACAGCTCCTTGGGCCTCAACCACTTCCACCCCTCTGAAGGTGTTCTCTTTCCCCTGAGAGCAGAGTATATGGATTATACCTAATACATGCCTAGATATCTGGGGAAGGTGAAACAAGACAAGAGGACTTACCTTCAGCTGACTATCCCAAAGGGGCACATATCTAATGAGCGATGTCTTCACCTGCTTTCAGCTGACTCGGAAACTTTAAGCTCAAGAACATATACTTGAACTAGGTGTCATTCTTCAAAAGTACATACGTGCATAAATGCTTTTTACATGTTGGTGTTTTTGTTCATGCTACTTTTTTCTGTATTTTCCTTTATCATTTTTCTATTTGCTGGCAAGCTCCTACTCAATTTTTTCTTTTCCTATGAAATGTTCTATATCCTATATACAAGAATACATCTAGGGGTACCTGGGTGGCTTCTTGATTTCACCTCGGGTCGTGATCTCAGGGTTGTGAGATCAAACCCCATATCGGGCTCCACACTAGGCTTGGAGTCTGCTTGGGATTCTCTCTCCCTCTCCCTGCCCCACCTCTCTCTCTCTCTCAAAATATATATATATCTCTAATGTGTGTAGATAGATGATGATGATAGATAGATAGATGATAGATAGATAGATAGATAGATAGATAGATAGATAGATAGATAGAAAGAATAAAGGAGTACTAAGGAAACAACCATGTTTACTCCACTCAGCTTCAAAAAGAGAACATTACAGAACCTTTCAAGCTGTGTGCCATTCCCTATATGCATTCCATTATCCCTCTCCCAACCTCCAGAGTTAACCACTATTCTGAATTTTGTTTTTATCAACTATCCCTTGTTTTTCTATACTCGATTTTCTACAAATGTATGCCTCGGTTTACTGAACCTGTTTTATACATAAATGGAATCTAAATTAATCTATGTTGAATTTTGCACTGTTTACTTTTTTTGTTTCTGCCATATAATATTCCAGTGTAATAATTATACTAAAATGTATCCCTTCTACTGACTATGTGAATTTGAAATTTTCATGGTTTATTACTAGTAAAATCAATGTTGCTGGAAACATTCTTATAGAATGTCTCGTACTATACACGTGCAAGTTTCTCCTAGGCTATATTCCTAGAAATATAATTGCTGAATTTAGGGTTTTTAAAATTTGGTGGCTGACACCAATTTATTTTCAATGTGTTTGGTTCAATTTAAATTCCATTAGCATGATATGAGAGTTTCTGTCGCTCCATGCCCTTTACAACAATCAATATTGTTAGGCTTTTATTTTTCACCAATCTCAAGGGAATGAAATTGTTTTATTTTATTTGGCATCTCCTTTATAAATGATGAGAATAGGCATTTTTGAAAATGTTTATTGTTCGTTGTGTTTCTGCTTTCATGAAATACCTGTCCACATCTTTGTTCATTGTTATATGTGGCTACGTGCTCTATAATCTTTATATTTTAGATACTAACACTTTTTATTGCTGTGAAATGTCACAGATACCTTTTCCAAGCATGTGGCTTGTATTTTCACTCTCTTTGTGATGACTGTTGATGAACAGAAATTTTTTTTTTTTAAGATTTTATTTATTTGCCAGAGAGAGAGAGAGAGGGAGAGTACAAGCAGAGGGAGTGGCAGGCAGAGGGAGCGGGACTCAATCCCAGGACCCTGAGATCATGACCTGAGCCGAAGGCAGACAGACGCTTAACGACTGAGCCACCCAGACACCCCGATGAACAGAAATTCTTAATTTAAGAAATGTAGTTAGCTTTATCAATCTTTCCCTTTTTGATTTGTACTTATGTATCTTTTTTCATATTTTTATACTTCAAAGTCACATATATATTCCCCTTTTCTAAGATTTTAAATTTTTTTTTTTTTTTTTTTTAAAGATTATTTATTTATTTGACAGAGAGAGACACAGCGAGAGCAGGAACACAAGCAGGGGGAGTGGGAGAGGGAGAAGCAGGCTTCCCGTGGAGCAGGGAGCCCGATGCGGGGCTTGATCCCAGGACCCTGGGATCATGACCTGAGCCGAAGGCAGACGCTTAACGACTGAGCCACCCAGGCGCCCCTAAGATTTTAAATTTTTAATTGATTTTTACATATAGTATAAGGAAATGTGTCCTTTTGTTTTTCCAGTAGCCAGTCCCATTTACTAACTATCCATCCTTTCCTCCATTGTTCTGCAATGTCATTTTTGTCATATACTTTTTTTTAATGAGAAAAACTAGAGAAATTTTTTTTTCAGTACGTACCCTCTTTAATACCCATCACCAGGCTAACCCATCCCCCCACCCCTCTCCCTTCTAGAACCCTCAGTTTGTTTCTCAGAGTCCATAGTCTCTCATGGTTCATCTCCCCCTCCAATTTCCCCCCCTTCATTTTTCCCTTCCTGCTATCTTCTTTTTTTTTTTTTAACATATAATGTATTATTTGTTTCAGAGGTACAGGCCTGTGATTCAACAGTCTTACACAATTCACAGCGCTCACCATAGCACATACCCTCCCCAGTGTCTATCACCCAGCCACCCCGTCCCTCCCACCCCCCAGCACTCCAGCAACCCTCAGTTTGTTTCCTGAGATTAAGAATTCCTCGTATCAGTGAGATCATATGATACATGTCTTTCTCTGATTGACTTATTTCGCTCAGCATAATACCCTCCAGTTCCATCCACGTCGTTGCAAATGGCAAGATTTCATTCCTTTTGATGGCTGCATGATATTCCATTGTATATGCACACCACATCTTCTTTATCCATTCATCTGTCGATGGACATCTTGGCTCTTTCCATAGTTTGGCTATTGTGGACACTGCTGCTATAAACATCGGAGTGTACGTACCCCTTCAGATCCCTGCATTTGTATCTTTGGGGTAAATACCCAGTAGTGCAATTGCTGGGTCCTAGGGTAGCTCTATTTATATAAATGCCTGTCCCATCACTCAGCTTTCTATTTGATTCCATTGGTTTGTCTATGCCTGCAGCAATCTGAAGTGCCTTAATTCCTGTAACTTCAAACAAATCATACTCTATGCCTAGGTAAGTTCCCTTGTCTTGTTTGTCTTTTTCGGAAATTTCTTAGTTTCTCCTTGTCTTTTAATATAAATTGCAGTATTACCTTGTCAGTTACACACACACACACACACACACACACACACACAAAAGAAAATCCTACAGAGATGTTGATTGGTATTGCATTAAATCTATCAATTTGGAGAGAATCAGTATCTTTAATAGATTGAATATTTCTATCTATGTATATTTCATGTTTCTTCACTTATGTAATATGTAAATTGATACAGTCATTATGGAAAAGAGTATGGACATTCCTCAAAAAATTAATCATAGAACTACATGATCCAGCAATCTCACTTCTTGATATATATCTGAAGGAAACAAAATCAGTATCCCAAAGAGAAATCTGCACTCAGATTGGGTTTATTGGGTTTATTGCAGCATTATTTATAATAGCCAAGATATAAAAACAATCTAAGTGTCCATGAATGGATGAGGAAACTGTGATACATTATATAAATAATATTATAGATATATATAAAATTATTTATTTATATAACATATTAATATGGTATCACAAAATATGTCATATATATTATATATAATGGAATATTATTCAGCCATGAGAAAGGAAATCCTGCATTTGCAATCACATGGATGAAACTGGAAGACATTATGCTAAGTGAAATAAACCAGAGGAAGACAAATACTATATAATATACTTATATTTAGAATCTAAAAGACAAAATCCAAAAAAATGTTGAATTCAAAGAAATAGAGTAGATTGGTGGTTGCTAGGAGTATGGGGTAGTGAAATGGGGAGAAGTTGGTTACAGGGTACACGCTTCCAGTTATAAGATGATTCAATTCTGGGGACTTAATTTACAGCATGGTGACTATAGTTAATAATAATATACTGTATCCTTGAAATTGGTTAAGTGTTCTCTCTAAGTGTCCTCACCACACACATACACACACACACACACACACACACACACACACACACAAGGGTAACTATACAAAGTGATATGTGTGTTAGTTAACTTGATTGTTGTAATCATTTAACAATGTATATGTATATCAAATAATCACACTTTATAGTTTAGATATACACAATTTTATTTGTCAGTTATACCTCAATAAAGCTGAAGTGGGCATCAGAAGAAAAAAAAGTTACTGTCCTCCTAAGAGTTGACATTGTTGTTTTATTTACAAATAGAGGTTAACCTGTATTGAATATTTTTTCCTGCATCTACTGAGATTTACTTTCATCCTTAAGTATGCCAATATGATAAATATCTTAATAGATTTTACAGTGTTAAATCAATTTTGCCATCTAGATTATAGGAATGTTGGATTAGTGCTGAGTTTAGATTATGACTTCATTATACTGCATTGTTGGATATTTACTTACTAATTTTTTTAAGTTGATTGTTTTACTCCCCCTTGTACACCACTTTATGAAGTATTGGGCTAGATGATCTTCCAGACCAATCTAGAATTCAGGGATCCAGTCAGTGGTACAGTTGAATGCTGAGTTCAAAAAACAGAAGGCTTCCTGGAAGCACTGGGAACTCTTAGGGAAGTCATGTGCTGGGAGTAGTAAAGAGGTGAGCTCTAGATTCTCTGTGACTGTCTAGCTGAATTCTAACACATGGGCTGGCATAGTATGAACTCAGTAACTGTTTATGAAGATAGTTAAGTTTGCCAGGAGGCTTGACCTGAGTTAGTTAGACCTGAGGTTCACTTTATAAATTGTAGACCACTAGATACAACCAACTCATCAGTTCCTACATTGATAGCATTGGTATCTGACAAGAAACTCAACATGAACTTACTGTGTGTCTGCAATTACTGTCTCGCTAGTATCAACGTTGCTTATGAGAATGTGTCTAGATTTTATGGTAGAGTCATTAGGGATATTTGCATTTCTCCAAATAGCAGAGTACCTAAAAAGGACACTAAAATATATCTTAAACATCCCCAGTGCTTGCTCTCCTGATAGACAAAATATTCAGAAATCCAGTGGGCCATTCTTTACCTGGATCTATACAGTCTCTTGTGGGTGGGGAGCTCTTTGTATGGCTAGCTTTGCTCAAGAACAGGAGATAGCTTGCTTTTTTTCAGTTCCTGTTTATTTTACAGCAATTGAAATCTTTCCAAACAGCATTTAATGAGAATTTCAGAGACATTGGGCTGTCTTGAAAAAGTTGTACAGTTCCAAGGCTACCTGAGTCAAGATTACAAGCTTGCAGGTGCATATTATAGTTTTTGAAGGCTGCCACCCCACACAAGCTGGCCCAGCCAGCATCTTTCCACACTGCAGAGTAAGAGACATACAGTGGGAGGCCTGGTCTTCTTACAGTCTTGGCTAATAGGTGCAGTGGAATTTTTTTTTTTAAGTGGTTATCTGTTAATCCAAAAACATCTGATTCTTGAAAAATCTGTTTTATTAATCGAGGGAGAGTTGATCTCGATATTGACTGTTCACTTTTTACAAATAATCTCATGTTTCTAGTTTAAGATATTTGAATTCTACTCCTAGATTTGCCATTAATTTACTGTATGCCTTTGGGCTATTTCTTGATTCACCTGGGTCTCAGCATACCTATGATGAAACATAATTAAAATGATGCAAAACAAAAACTACAAAACAAAATTTGGATTGAGTGGTCACTAGAATCACTTCTATTTTAAAGATGTATGGCTCTAGAGGGTGACTGACATCCAACAAGGATTTTATCAGCTGTAACTATCTGAGAGACTACTTTCAGGAGCAAGTCTTTTGTGGGTTTTGATTCTCAGAGACAATCTGATTCATGCCCAAGACACAAGAGGGGCTGGCTGACACGAATACATACCTTGGGAAATCAGTGAGCAGGGTGAAAATGAGATATTGGGATATTACCCAACTCAGCCATCAATGCACCTCCAAAGCCTTTACATTAAAAAAAAAAAAAGATCAAATTTTGAAAATTCAAAAGGCGTTTTGTCAACTAGAACAAGGGCAATCTAAACAGCTAAACAGAATAAATGGGGTGATGGGTGCCATTTCAGAATTGGGAGTTTTCGAGGAGCAGAAACAGCTTTTATTTTAGATGGCTGAATACTAACATTGGATTCTCCCATTTATGAGGCTTGTGACACTGGGTGCATTGCTTAACCAGAGCCAGTTTCTTGGGCATGTGACCTGTACAGTCACATAAGACCCTGCACTTAGAAGGTCCCCACACTTGCTTTAATATTCCGCTGTGCACCTGGGTGGCTCAGTCGGTTAAGCGTCTGCCTTCTGCTCAGGTCATGGTCCCAGGGTCCTGGGAGTGAGCCCCATATCAGGCTCCCTGCTAAGTGGGGAAGTCTGCTTCTCCCTCTCCCTCTGCTGCTCCCCTGCACTTATACATGCACACACTCTCTCTCTGAAATAAATAAAAATCTTTAAAAAAAAAAAATTCCGCTGTTGCCATCTTGAAATTCCCAGTAGTTTTTAACAAGGAGCCATGCATTTTTAATTTTCACTGGGTCCTGCAATTGTTTAGCTAGTCTTGAGCTTAACCTTTCTGAAACTTGGCTTTTCTGTTGCAATACTTGTAGTTCAGAATCACAATGAGGATTAAGTGAGATACTTATGAAAGTTCCCAATGAACTCAGGGTATGATGTGTTTGCTAAGTAAATAAGTCTTATTCCCTACTTTGATCCATTTCTAGACCCACATCTAACTGTTCTTCTTTAAAAGGAGACACAAGACTCGGGTTTTTTTCTGTGTGTGTGTTTTTCGTTTTTTTTTTTTTTTAATTTTTTCCTCACTTTATGTTCACAGACTGGTGCAGTCCAAAAGTGGAAGCATAAAACCATCTTGAATAAAAGCTATTTTGGGCCAGCTTAGAAATATTAAATATAATAAAATTTCTCCTGTGTTTATAGTTGGTTCTGGGGCTTCCCATGGATTGATAGTTCTGGTAAGGCTTTTGAGAATGTCAGCAGTATACTGCATTTCAAACAGTACAGTGTGTCCCCATCAACAATTAACATGGAGTTTGACCCCTTACACGTCTTCTCTGGACAAATAAGCCCTTAAATGGCCAGTATCTCACTTCAGTAGATCTTAAGTTATGAGGACACTGTGAGTAGTTACTATGGAGAAGTACACCATTTATCTCCCTTGAACTCCCCATTCTCAACACATTATCAGTTTTTGAAGAATATGGGTTCTTCAATTTCAAAAGAAGTCTTGTCCTTTCACCTCTTGCTGAAGAGATTTTGATGAATACCTTTTGTTGTTTGACTTTGTTTCCACTTACACATTTTTCTTTATTTTAAAATAATTTGACATTATGGTTATATAATTGCATTTTACCTAGAATGTAATGGAATGGAGAGTCAAGGGATTTCTAACAAAATAAATAATAAAATTGTAATGATAGCTCACATTTAATGAACTATGTACCAATATTCTCAAGAATCTAACATGTCTGTTATTTTATCTTCATAACAATCTTATGAGATATGTGATATCTCCCATATATAAATGCAGAAAGTGAGGTTTAACACAATGAAGTAATCTGATCACAGTCAGGTTAGTTGCAGCACAAGACTCGAATCCATGTCTGCTGAATTCCAAAACCTGCATTTTTAACATTTATGATATCCAAAGCAGAAGTATCAGATAAGTGAAGGACTTACCATGAAGGAAGGAGAAAGACAGTTGTTATTCATTCATTCATTCATTCATTCAGAAATCCAACATATATTCATTGAGCATATGATGAGTCAAACACTATCCTAGGCAAGGTGCCTACAGTAGATATAATCCTTACTTCAGGGGGCTTAAAAAATAAAAGGCAGAGCCATGCATGTAAATGAATTATTTGAATTGTGCTAAATGGTATGAAGAAGTGTAGGATATTTGGTGAGTGTGTAACAAGAGAATGGGTCCCAGTCTGGTATGAAAAGAGAAAAAGTCTCCTTGAGGAAGTGATAGTATGATAGTATATTTTATCATTGAATTATAGAATTATAGATAAGGAAACAGTCCAGAGGAGAAAAACAACCTGCTCAAGATCACACGGAGAGACAATGGAACATTTGGTAATCCAAGTTTGTATTCCAGGGTTCTTTCCTCTGTAGGGGACTTTACACAATGATAATGGACTCCCATTTTCTCTCAGTAGGATCATGGGACTATATGCAGATGCAAAATATCCTTTTTCACTGATGAGAACTCATGCCTAGAGACGCAGTCTTGTGAATGTCTGAGTCTTGTTTCATAGCTCCCTGGATATTTCAAAGAATGCCACTACCTTGACCGAAGCACGTACATGCACATCTCCTTCTCTAAATGTTCACATATCTCTGGACAGTCCTATCCTGTTTACCATAAAACCAAACAACTTTGAAGATAGAAATACGTCTAAGTTCTTTAAAGGTTAAACATGTTTCTTCGCCTTGAGATTTATGTGTGTGTACACTCAGGGTTTCCAAGCCTTGGCCATTGCCTCAGGGAATAAGACAGCTTGTTTTGGCTACAGTTTGGGAAGAGCTCAATTGAAACATTGCTTAGATAAATGCCACAAACCCTACATGGTGATGTCATGGCTTTGCCATGGAGCTGTTGCAAAGAAGTCCATTGAAGTTATTGAGAAGGGATACTTGAAGGGTTGCTCTTTATCTTGGGTTTTTGGGAACTGAACCTTTCTTATAATCTCATTATTTTAGATAACCTGTGACTATAGTTTAAATCACTTTTAGAAATGGTCATCATCATTAGCCATCAGGGAAATTCAAATCAAAACCACATTGCGATACCACCTTACACCAATTAGAATGGCAAAAATGGACAGGGAAAGAAACAACAAATGTTGGAGAGGTTGTGGAGAAAGGGGAACCCTCTTACACTGTTGGTGGGAATGCAAGTTGGTATAGTCACTTTGGAAAACAGTGTGGAGGTGCCTCAAAAAATTAAAACTAGAGCTACTCTATGACCCAGCAATTGCACTACTGGGTATTTACCCCAAAGACACAGATGTAGTGAAAAGAAGGGCCATATGCACCCCAATGTTCATAGCAGCAATGTCCTCAATAGCCAAACTGTGGAAAGAGCCAAGATGCCCTTCAACAGATGAATGGATAAAGAAGATGTGGCCCATATATACAATGGAATATTACTCAGCCATCAGAAAGGATGAATACCCAACTTTTACATCAACATGGATGGGACTGGAGGAGATTATGCTAAGTGAAATAAGTCAAGCAGAGAAAGTCCATTATCATATGGTTTCACTTATTTGTGGAACATAAGGAATAGCATGGAGGACATTAGGAGAAGGAAGGGAAAAACGAAGCGGGGGGAAATTGGAGGGAGAGACGAACCGTGAGAGACTATGGACTCTGAGAAACAAACAGGGTTTTAGAGGGGAGGGGGGGGATTGGTTAGCCCGGTGATGGGTATTAAGGAGGGCACGTACTGCATGGAGCACTGGGTGTTATACGAAAACAATGGATTGTGGATCACTACATCAAAAACTAATGATGTATTGTATGGTGACTAACATAACATAATAAAATTTAAAAAAAAAGAAATATATATTTAGCATCTACCAGGAATGGTGTTTGATGCTAATAATTTCAGAGAATGAATTAAACATTATTCCTGATATGTTTCCTTTCTCTCCTGCTCTGTTTTTTTGCTTCACTACTTCATCCTTAAATTTCTGTTGCATTTTGTCACTGAAAGACAATTTATAGTTTGGAGGAAATACCCTTTAATTACCCATACTGCATGAACTCCAAGAAAGCTCCATTTCAGTTCTAAACTTTTTTGAAGATAGTAAGTAGAGAGCTGGGTGCAGAGGTGATTTCAAGATAATATTTTTTAAATCCTGTGACAGAAATAGATTTAAAGTATTATTTTAATTGGGTGGTAGTTAATTGGATGACTATTGTCTCGATGGCTTTTCAATGTCCAGAATAATTTATAAAGTGTTGTAATAAAGGTAATAATAAGCACAGAGTGGTATGGAGGCCTAAAGAGGAGTTCTTGATTCAGGGTAGAGCAGGGAGTGGGTGTGAGGATGTCTGAAAGGGAAGTCTTCCTGGTGAAGGCAATGCCTGAAGAATCAGAAAGACGACTTTAAAGAGGAGTAAAGAAGAGTGATATTCCAGGCACAAATGCATGATGGTATAAAACAACAGAGTGTTTTTAAGGTTCTTGCTACCAAGGTCAATGCTACCATTTTATAGATAGAATTCCTGGCCTCCGGAAAGAGACGGTTGGTGTGGGGCACTTGTCTAATGTGTTAGTGTCAGAGCAGGGACCAGAACACTAGCTTCCCAGCTCCAAATCACTGGTTTTCCATGCCAGTGTGAGATCTTTGTTCTGTATGTTTAGACTACATTCCAAGACCTCACTGTTGGTCAAAGTTCCTGTAAACATTCCAGTTATCCCAAGCAGAATTCCTCAGCACAGGTTGCATGAGAGTAAGTCCAAGACCACCCTCTTTGCTAGATGAAGTATTATTAGAGTTTGTTATGTGATGAACAAATTGTGGAGTGTCTCTAACTTTCTAACAGGGATGGGTCTTAGTTACTGTTATTTTGAAAAAATTCTCTCAAGCAACTTTATTTTGACCCAAGTGGGAATTTGAATGTACCTACTCTCCTCCTCCTCCTCCTCTTCTCTTTCCTTCTCTTCTTTTCTCCCCTGCTATTTCATTCTCAAAATTTTGTTCTAGTCACTAAAAGACAACTTATGTTTTGAGGGAAAATATAATTTAATTAGCATATTGCAAGAAGCTCAGGAGAGAGTTCCATTTGAGTTCTAACCTTCTTCGGGCCCAGGTTACGAATGGAGAAGATAGGATGTTTGACCTTGAGCAAACCACTTCTTTTGTTTCATTCTTCTTATCTGTCTGTTGAGAGAGATTGGACCAGCTGGCTTTTCACATTCCTCTCAGCCCTAAAGTTTAATATTTTGTTTTTCTAAGTTACTGGCAGAAATACTGAGTTTCTTGCAACTTGTTTTCAAAAATTAAATATTTTCCAGGAGTCTGATGAAAGGAAGCGCTAATTTCCCAAGCATGAGCCTGCTGACGGCTTGCACAATCTTCCTCTCTGGTTCTTTTAGCCAAAGATCATCACTGACTTTTCCTACCTCTTGAAGCTCTCTTTATTCTTCTAGCATGGCTTCCCATTATGTTCCTTGGATGATTTTCTATGTTTCTCCTGCGGCCAAACAAAAACAAAAATAAAACAAAACCAAAAACAGCATCTCTACAAATTTGTGGAGGGAAGCCATTTGAAACACAACTATCAATATTTTAGTATTCTAAAACAGTTCAATTCCCCAAGAACAGTTTGCAATGTGCCCCCACCCCACCCCAGCATATGAGGAAAAGTATCCCAAGTAAATGCAAGGCTAAGATACAGGGTGGAACTAATTTCCTCTTCCAGGATTGCTATAAAATGGGATTTTTTTTCTTCTCTCATCTCTTAAGTGTGGAAATAATGTTCCAACAAAGCTAGGTGGAAAGAACGTTGACATCTCTTCATTCCTCAGCTATAAGATCACCAACACCCTTTGGAGAACTGATAACCCACGTAAATTAGTAGAAAGCCTGGTTTCCCAATGGAACAGTGGAAAGATTCTGGGAAAATGCTTACAGAAATCTGTTATACATGCATGCTATGGTATAGTTGTGACTGGTTTCCTCATCTCATTGCCTCTGAGTTTTTACCTTTTCCTTATGTTTCTATAATAACGTTCTGCTTGGAGTTTCCCAGAGACCCACAGTGTGCCATGTCTTTGTCCAAATTGTTCCATCTGTGAGGGATGCCCCTTTAACTACCTATTCTTCCTGTCATTTCCTGGGAGAGCCCCTTAGATTACTCTTCCTGAGAATCCTGTTCTAACATCCATGAGTCAAGTTCTCATCCTAACTCCAATTCCTCCTCCATCATGACAGTTCTTACATTGCACTCCAATTACTTAAGCATCTACTATGCCTGGAGGACAGGGTCTCCATTTGGCTCATCTCAAAACACTCAGCACAGAGACAGCTAGTCTCTGAAGAGCACTGGTTAGCACTGAAATAAGAGCTAGTGAAGTAAACTCTGATAAATATATCTTCCAAACACGTAGATGAGCACACAGTGGACTTCAAACACATGTGTCGAAATGATTAATAAATTAGGGGCACCTGGGTGGCTCATTTGGTTAAGTGTCTGACTCTTGATTTCAGCTCAGGTCATGATCTCAGGGTTGTGAGATTGAGCCCCACGTCAGGCTCCATGCTCAGCACAGAGTCTGCTTGTGACTCTCTCTCTCTCTCATGCCCTCTGCCCCTCCCCCTCTCTCAAAAATAAATAAATCTTAAAAAAAAAAAAGATTCTTTCTCTCCCTCTCCCTCTGCCCCTCTCCGTGCCCCCACCTCTAAAAGTAAAGGAAAAAAAAAGATTAATAAATCAATTTTAATTAGAAGAAGATAAAATCCATTGTTTTGTAAGGGTGTGACATTTTCACTGGGTAATTTAAGAAACATAGATTTACCTCCATTCAAGAGTGTCAGGGTTTATTTCAGAGACAGCTGGGCTCTCTCTAATTAAAGATGGGTTTTCTCAATGGGTATAAAGTTTCTGTTATGCATGATGATTAAGTTCTAAAGATCTACTGTTCAACAGCAGTGTGTGTTCTTACCAAGAAACACATACATACACACAGGCACAAGAAAACAAGAAAAGTTTTGGAAGTGATGGATATGTTTAGTATCTTGGTTGTGGTGACGGTATCATAGGTATGTGCATATGTCCAAACCCACAGATGTATACATTAAATGTGTGCTTTTGGGGGTATCAGTTTGACCTCAATAAAGCTAATTTAAAAATAGGTTTTAGAGTAAAGAAAGCAGCATAATTTCGTCTTGCTTCTTCCGAGATGGTGTATACTGAATGGGAGAAAGAACTCTGGAGCAAGGGTCAGCTGACTGAATCCAAATCCTAGCTCTACCACTTAATACTGTATAGACTCAGCTTCCCTACCAGTAGAAAGGAGATTAGTCACCTGAGAGGGTTGTGACAACTAAGCAAGGTAACACTTTTGTTAAACATTAAAGCAGTTTGCAAATATTAAGTCAAAGTGGCACTTCCCTTTTCCTACTGAGTTACCCAATCTATTGGTATTTTTCTTAACCAGAGGAAAATTGAAGGATGTGACTAGCAGAAAAAGTCGCACTTTCTTCTGTCCCTTTTGTTCCAGAGCTCTGCCTATGGCTAACTATTTTTTAGCTTTATTGTGGTATAATTGGCAAATAAAACTGTGTATATTTAAAGTGTACAATGTGATGATTTGACATACATATATTTTGTGAAACAATTACCTCTCTCAGGTTAATTGACACATCCATCATTGCACAAAGGTAACTTTTGTTTTTTTTAAATGTGATGAGAACACTTAAGGTCTACACTCTTTAAAAAAAAAAAAAAGATTTATTTATTTGAGAGAGAGAGAAAGTGTGTGCAAGTGTGGGGAGGGGCAGAGGGAGAGAATCCTTCATGCAGACTCCCTGCTGAGCTTGGAGCCTGAGCTGGGCTTAATCCCATGACCCATAAGATCATGACCTGAGCCAAAACCAAGAGTAGGATGCTCAACTGACTGAGCCACCCAGGCACCCCAAGGTCTACACTCTTAATAAGTTTTTCTATGGCTAACTTTTTAGATGCAAGAAATGGTTATAATGAGCAGTTGACTCACTATTACATTGCAAGGCTTTGGCGTATTTTTTGGTGTTTTGGAAATTAGTAATTGGAATTTGACTTAAACCAACTATTAATTGGGATTCCAAGTATTAATTGGAATTGACAGATTTGCTTTCTAATTACACATGAGAATTTGATCTTGTTTCTTTCTTTGTAGCATGGATAAAATCCCATCTTCCACATCCCTCCCCATGTGTTTTCTCGTGATTCACAGCTCCCAATACCCTGTATATAGAAAATGGATTGTTAAATTGCAGATATTTCCCAAATTGTTTATAGGCCAGCATGAATGTTAGCAGTGAGTAGTGGAAGGCAGAGAATCTAAGTATGAGTCCTGGCTTCCCTACTTTCTGGCTGTGTGAGACTAGTGAAGTAGTATCAATCCCTTAGGTAAATATAATACTTGTATTGATCCAAATATTGAGGGAAAGGAGAAAAATAATACCCTACAATATCTTCGAGTCAGCTCATTAATCATTTATTGACACTTCCTTTCATTAAGCAAATATTTATTAAGGTGTCAAGCCCTATACTAAGTATACTGTCATGCCCTGGAATATACTGAAGGACCACCTTCTATCTTGATCACTGGACAGGGTCCTGGGTTAAAAGAAGTGTGTGACTAAGAGTCACTCTAAAGTAGCCCTTCCAGTGGTGGAACAAGAGCTGCTTACATTCTTTCAGTAATGAGTAACCCCGTCCCTCACGTTTCCTGAGGAACCAGTGTGTTTCAGAGAGCCCTTTCATTTTGTGACATCAGTCTCCCAGGTACTATCTTCGTTTTATGAAAATGTTAACTCCTGGTGTCCTACAGAACAGCTTCCACTTGGCTACATACCAGGTATCTTTTAATTTTTAGGAAAATTTGAGACAAAGGAAACAAGAAGATCCTGGACATAGTGAAAATTCTAACACAAAACAAGTTTGTTTTCAAAAATATCCTGTGATGGTTAATTTTAAGTGCAACCTGACTGTACCACAGGAAGCCCAGAAATTTGGTCAAACATTATTCTGGGTATGTTTGTGAATGTATGTCTGGATGAGATTAAGATGTGAGTTGGCAGAGTAAAGCACATTGCCCTCTGTAATGTGGATGAGCCTCATCCAATTAGTTGAAGGCCTGAATGGGACCAAAAGCCTGAGTGAGAAGGAACTCCTTGTGCCTGACTGCACTGAGCTGGGACATCATTCTTTCTTGACTGAGCATCAGCTCTTCTTGGGTCTCAAGCCTGCTGGCTTCTGGACTGGAGCTTACAAGATCTGCTCTCCTGGTTCTCAGACCTTCAGACTCAGATTGGAACTATACCATTTGTTTCCCTGGGTCTCCAGCTTGCCAACTGCAGATCTTGAGTCTTCTTAGCCTCCATAATTGTGTGACTCAATTCCTTATGATACATCTCTTTGTGCATATAAGTATTTTCATATATACCATATATATATGATTGGGAGTGAGCCAGTGCCCTGTTATTTATGAGCAGTGTGACAATGCTGCAGTGTCCACACTGGACAGGAGAAGGTCTGTTTGGATAGGAAAGTTATAGGCTTGGCACTAGGCTAAGACATCTGGACTATCTCCTTAGGAGCATGGAAAGTCTTGGAAGGCTTTAATCAAGGAATAGGTGTGTCTGATTTGCATTTAGAGAAATCATTCTGGCAATTATGTGGGTTATGGATTGGAGGGGACCAGACTAGAGGTATTTGATGTTCTGCCTTTAATACATTGATTGATTGGCTATATCCTGAACACCAGTTACATGACTGGCATGTTGCTGTGTGCTAATGTTGGGCCACAGACAGAGTGGGGACACAAGAATAAATCGAATTTCCTATCCCCCATGGATCTCACAGTCCATGGTGGTATCATAATTGTGATGTTTCCAGGAAAGATTTTGATGTTCTTTCGAGGCTTAATCCCAGACTCTGTAGCAGTTTCTCAATAGCATGTGTGAACTAAGTGATCAAGTCAGTAACTAAATAAATTGAGGTATAGCTGTCAGTCACAGCCCAAAGTGTTAAGTGAATCGGGAGTTTAACTGGCAGCCTTAAAACCTGCTTCCATTTACAAAGAATTTTCTCATCCTCTGCCTTATATAATTCTCACAAAGCACTGCAAAATAAGGAATCTTTTTGATCATACCCATTTATTACATGAGGTAATTAAGGCTTTAAAGAACTTATATTATTTATTCATTACACAGCCAAGAAGTATAGACTTGAAACCACATCCTCTAATTTCTAATCCATTTTTATTTTCATTAGTCTCTCTCTAGCCGTTAATAACACACATCCCCAGAAGGTAGTTTATAGAGAGATCTGAGCTCTGTGCTAGTCTCCCAAGGAGGCACAAGGCAGAAACAAGGAGAACTTACTAGTCAGTGAGGTAATCCATGTACAGGTTGCTGAATCACCCTGGCACCGAGGAGGTAGGTAAGTGATTTTGCTCTTCTGTGGAGTCTAATGCATCTCACATTTTTGACATAGGCTCTGCTCATAGATTCCCATGGAGTCATTCACTTGTTCATTTATGTACTCATTCATTCAGGATGTCTTCCAGCATATTAAAGCAGGCCAGGTCTGAAAGGATGATCTCACCCTCTCTGGGGAGCTCAGACCCTGGAATGGGATCTGGCAGGGATTTTCTCTCCTGTAAATGTGGGTCAGGAGGCCTGAGAGGCAGCAAATCAGAGGGCTACAGGCCAGATAGCCCCTCCTGGTGGGGAGGATGGCTCTTTCTGAGGCAAACATGTGTCTGTCTATCCCAAGTCTCCTCTGGCTCAAGGAACTGTGCCTGTTTTAAATTCTAGAAATAGGAAAATCGACTCAGATTCCACCTTCCTTGCACTGAGCAGAGTCATTTCACATAAAATATAAATTCAATCCAATCTCCAAAAAGATCCACAGCTTTCCAATTCAGTTATGTGAGCCCAAAAGTGACATGTTAATAATGAAGGACATTGGGCTTTCAAGTAAGAGAAAACAGGATTTAGATCCCACACTGAACTTGTGTGAACTTTACCAAATGCCTTAGCTTCTCCAAACTTCAGTTTTCCCATCTGAAAGATGGAGAAAATATTAACCTCCCAGGGCAGTGGGGAATATTAAGTGGAAAAAATTAAAAGGATATTAAGAACAGAGTAATTTATTGTGTGGTAGGCCTTGTCCTACTTAGAATTTCTAATTGAATCATCACAGAAATCATTTGACCGATGAACCCTGAGACTGGAGCCTGATATGACTTTCCTGAAGGTGGAAACCATGTAAGTGGTAGAATCCAGAGTTCAGAGTCAAGCCCAGTGTGTCTTACCCTGCATTCCTGCCTGTCGATCTGATGATATATAATGTCTATGCTCTTCTCTTTTGATCTTTGGCTATTCTCCTCCCAGATCCCTTTCTCTACCTTTGCTTTCTTCATCAGTGAAAATAATCATTTGGCTCATTTACAGATAAAGACACCTTATCAGGCTTATCATCTGAACCCAGCGCTGTCCGATGGCGGTGTTCTCTGGTCCTTCCACTAATGAGCCACCTAATTCAAGTCCTGTCACATATTCACTGCACAGTAAGTGTTCACTTTTATTTCTTTACAACTGGCTCCAAAGTAAAAGTGCATCTGAGACTTTCCCCTTGGATACCAGTAGCTCTGACTCGGTGTAGATGGGAAGACGTTCCCCCTATGATGGGGAGGATGAGCAGGTCCTGAAGCCTGTAGCTGCCGGAGGTTAAATGATATCTGGAAGGCACACTGCAGTTTGTATGTGGGTATCTGGTGGTGGCATTTTCCATCTGCTCTCCCTTCTCCAGGTTTGGCTCATAGCCAGCAGAGGGCAGGTACCAATACCAGTCTCTCCCTTAGTGCACTATAAGCTAAAAGGGAATGGAGACCCACTCTCTACCCCACTTGCCCTTAAGGGAGCAACTAGAGACCTGCTAGGGGGAGTTGAACTCTTTGGGTAGTTTCTTCAGCAAAGAGACTGGGATGATACCTCACATCTGTTGTAACTCTGCTGCCAGATCCTGGGAATTGTACCCTCTGATGCTTTATCAACATCCCTGACTCTCCAGCGAAGCCTCTTCCAGAGTGTGAACAACCAGCCTTTAGCACATTCAAGTCTGCCCATCTAAGAGACTGATCTTAACCCATTTTATCATTGTTCTGTGCATCTAGACTTACAATGTCACTGGAGGGTGAGACTTAAGAATGATTATGGATGCCCCAGCAATGACAGTGGCCTGACAATGACTGGGTGTGGAGTCAATCAGAATCAGGCTGCCTGGGGTTGACAGTTCCATCCTACAGGCCTTCCACAGGCTTCTTCCTCTGTCTGGAATGCCATTTATTTCTTGTTCGTTGACTAATTTTATGGATCCACCTGCCTTTTGCATTTAGAGTGTTGGATGAAATATAATTACAATTTAATGATTGCTAGGTTGGTTTCCAACATAAGCTGAAGGGCAGTCCTTTACACAATTGTGCACTGAGAATTCTGTGTCATTTTTGATGTGTCCTATCATGGTACTAACTGCCATGAGGTTAAAATGCCGAAATTCAAGATAGCAGAACCATGACTGATGCTTGAGTGGCCCACGTTCATTTAAAATGCTACTTTGAAGTGGAAAATGTGTAAAATGTGTCAAATTTTAGAGATAGAAATTTGAGCCTGGGCCAGCAATTCAGTTTTAGAATCCTCAGGAGGCACTGGGGATACCCTTCTCCCCTTTCGGGGGGCAAATACGTATCAATTTATCTACATTGGAAATATTTCATAATATCCACTATACATAAATATAGGAGTTCGTGAAAATATGTATATTATAGAAAGGATAAAAAAGCTAATTGGCTTTGTAAAGCACTGAGTCAGGTGTTTGTAAGGATGATCTAATTTAACTTTCATGGTAATGCATGAGAAAGATGTTTCCTCCATCAATGTAGAAACAGTCTCAAGGAAATTAATCCACTTGCTGGAAATAACACTCTTCTGGAATGTGTATATGTGTCAGGTCTGAAAACCTGTGCTCCTGCCATTTCATGAAATCCAATATTGATGATGGCTTTTCTCAAGGTCCTCTGCTTTTTCAAGGCCCTTGAATTTGTAGCTCCTTGTAAAGAACAGTAGGAAGGCAGAGAATTGGGCTGCTTTCCAGATGAATACTCTCAGACAAAGCAGTTGCCAGCCAGTTTGGAAATAGATATCTGCTCGTCTCAAGCAGGCCCACCTCTTGGACAAAGTCCAGAAGGCTCGTCCATTCTATTCTGTGATGGTTTCCACCCCCTTGATGACTGGGTATGTCCTACCTTGTCAAAAAGACATCTGGGCACCATGAGCACTAGCTGTGGTTGTCTCTAGGGTCTGAAATTAGTAGCCATCTGGTGAACAGCACGCCTCAGTGGCTACTCTGTAAGGAGCTCCAGAGGCAGGGAAGTGGGATGGGTGCTCCTGGACTGCAAAGAAGATGGTGTGCCTCATATTGTCTTGTCATACTGCTCCCTCCATGTCAGCCAGCATGCTCCTGTACCCAGTCCCCCTTAGCTTTAGTGGGACCCTGAATGTTGGTCTTCTGAGGTGCTTGGCAGGTCTCTCCCACCTGTGCTTGGTTGCTAGGAAATTGAATCCTGTCCTTCCACAACCATGTGGTCTCTCTCTCCCTGGATTTTGGAAACAACAGTATTAACTTTAAACTGTTTCTGTTTCTGTTTTGTTTTGTTTTGTTTTTGCCTTCCCTAAGATTCATTAGGTTGAGCAGTTTGTTGGACAATGCTTGTAGCACTATTCAGAGCCAAATGACTCCAGAGGTTCTATGTGTGGCCCAGATTTCTAATTTGGGTTTTGAAAGCTGTTATTGTCTGGACCCTGGTATGAGAGGGAAAGTGAAGAAAAATGTAAATATGGTTTTCTATTGGTAGAGACATCCTGCAGGCAGATTAGACAGGGGAGGGGCCAGGAGGCAGGACTATGTGCTGCTCTGTGGCAGAAGAACAGGGTCAGAAGAGACCCTAATTCAGGACAACTGGCGTCACGCCTGTTTCCAACTCCAGCGGCAGAGCCAGTTTTACCAGCAACGGGAGCTCAGTGTCTTACTAGGTCAAGTTCACATGTGTATTAGTTGTAGAAGCAAAGGGTCAGGAGTATTGTGAGAAGTCTCTCTGGGGACCTTGGGGACCAGCAGATTCAGTAGCCATATTTCACAGATGAAACAACTAAGGATCTTACCAGGAAACAAAGAAAATGATCTTTAAAATTATGCAGTCATATGTAAGATTGAATATGCCACCTCTTTAACCTATTCATTCACCCAGCTCATTAGGTATCAGCGCACCACACACACCAATCCAGGTACTGCTCAAGATCCAACAGTGAGCAGACAGATGCATTTCTTAGAGTTCAGTAGAGGGAACAGGGAAATATAAATGAACAAATGAATATTAGTCTATTGTAGTAATTACTATGAAGGAACAATAAAACCAGGGTTCTGAGAGAAGATATTGGGGATGAAGGAAATCTCCCAGACAGAAGTGTTAATGGAAAGTCTCTGAGAATTAACAGATGAGAAAATATGACCCATGGGAATCTCAGTGCAATAAACACGCCTAAAAGAAGAAACATTTTGTACAAAACCCCTGAGGGAGGAAAAACTAGGAAAGTTCTAGGATCTTGGCAAAAAATACCATCTGGCTGGTGTGGTTGGAGTGTGCTGCATCAGAAGGTAACGGGGGAGAAATGAGGCCAGCAGAACCAGAGGTGTGATCCAACGTGGCCTTGGAGATGATGCATGCTAGTTAGGATTTTATACTGCCAATAATAAGTCACTGGATGTTTACCTTGTCTTTTGAGTAATCAGTACATTCATGTGGTTCACACTTTAGAAATTTAGTAAAGTATACAATGTAAAGATACTCTGCCATTTCTATCCTATCTACACAGTTCCCACCCCAAAACTGCCCCTTTGTAGATAGCTGTTGTCATTAATTTTTTAGGCATCCTACACATACAGAAAGCAGGCACACACAATTTCTAGGTACACTCCTAATTTACACACAAAGTAAGCTACCATATCCACTGTCCTGCTGCTTGCTTTTATCAGTTAGCATATCTTAGAAATCTTTCTCTATAAGTGTAAAGATATCTTGATTTTTTTTTTTTATAGATACAAAGCACTTTATATCGCGGATATACCATAATTTCACCAGTGGATTTGGGGTTATTTTTAGTCACTTATTGTTGTAAACAATGCCACAGTTAATAACTGTGGAAAAACATCATTTTGCCTTGTACACCATATATCAGTGGGGTAGACTCGTAGAGGTATATGTTTTTGAAAATATCATGAGAAATAGCAGAGTAGGGAGTTCCAAGAATTGATTCTTCCACTGAGTGAACCTATAAGCTGGTGAAAACTGACAGAAGAAATGTTTTCAGGGGACACCTGGGTGGCTCAGTCGGTTAAGCATCTGCCTTCGGCTTGGGTCGTGATCCCGGGGTCCTGGGATTGAGTCCCACATAGGGCTCCTTGCTCAGCGGGGAGCCTGCTTCTCCCTTTCTCCCTCTGCTTACAGCTCCCCCTGCTTGTATGTGCTCTCTCGCTCTCTCTCTCACAAATAATTAAATAAAAAATCTTTAAAAAAATGTTTTCAGAACTCAGGAATTTACTAAAAATCGTACAGTAACCAGGGGTGTGTTTAATGAAGGAAAGACTGCTCCATTTTGGTAAGAAAGTCTTGTACTTCTGTTTACCTGTCTACCATCCCCCATTCCCCAGCTTGGTGGCAGCCTTGGGGATGGGGGCCCACATTTCTGTGCAGCTGCTAATGCTAGGACAATGTGAAACAAGCATTACAGACTTTTTTCTCCACAAATAATGGTGTATTTTGACTCATCTAGAGGTTCTCTGAGGGACCATTTTAGAAGCTTGCTCTTATTTCACCCCCTTCAGTCTTGGTGCCATCTGTTGAAAGCATTAAAGATCTATTATCCATAGCTGCCTGGGGTGAGGGATGACATGTGGGGTAAGCTGCAGACAGACCAAAAAGCCTGAGCAAGAGGAAACTGAGAAGGAAGATTCTCGTGCATATAATGTTATGAGAGTCGGTTGTGTACACCAAGGATCAAGAGTGCAATGTGCATGTCTGGGACTGGATTCATACTCTGAAAAGTCCTTTAGAGGACTGTGGGCTTGCATCTCTGGCTGCTCTTTGAACTCTACACAAGCAAAAGCTGGAGGCTGGGGCAGAGTTGTAGGCACGCACGCTAGCAAAGCTTTGAAGGAATGCTCCAGCGTAGAGCCAGTCTGCAAAGGAAGACCAAAATTGTATTTTGGCTTTTGGATTTTGGTTCCAGGCATTTTAGAAAATCTCTATCAGGTCTGACTGACTACTGAGACAATGAAACAGGGACTTTAGAGGCCACACATGACAAGGAAAATACTCTTTACAAAAATAGTTCAGCATAGTCACTAAACAAATGGGTGACTGCAGCCCTCACCAAGCAACAACAGTAAATCCTAGGGAGGGGGAGAAAATCTGATATCCAGAGTTACTGCAATATAATACTCAGAATGTTGCATTTGCAACAACAGAAACAAAAATTACAAGGTATACAAAGAAATAAGTATAGCCCCTTTTCAGGGAAAATGGGGGGCACCTGGCTGGCTCATTCCAAAGAGCATGTGATTCTTGATCTCAGATCATGAGTTTGAGCCCCACGTTTGGTGTAGAAATTACTTAAATAAGTAAACTTTAAAAAAAGAAATGAAAAGAAATTGACAAACACTGCCGAAGCCCCGGGTTTGGACTTGGCTATGCTGTGTAAATTTAGCCATGTAATTACTTTCACCAGAGTTCTTTCTTTCTCTGTTTGGGTTACTGTCCAGTGCCTTTTTATTTTCACCTGAAAAACTCCACTTAGCCATTTCTTGTAGGGGGGACCTCCTACTGACATACTCATTCAGCTTTTCTTTATCTGGAAATGTCTTTAATTTCTCCTTTCATTTTGAAGGCTAGTTTTGTCAGATATAGAATTCTTGGTTAGTAGGTTTTCTGTTTGGTCTTGTTTTGTTTGTTTGTTTTACTTTCAATGCTTTAAATATGCCTTCTGGTCTCCTGTAGCTTCTGCTGAGATATTGGCTGCTAATCCTATTGAGGATTTCTCGTACATGATGATTTACTTCTCTCCTTGCTTTCAAGATTCTCTGTCTTTTGATGGTTTTATTATAACGTGTGACTCTTTGTGTTTACCCTTCTTGGAGTTTGTTGAGCTTCTTGAGTGTGTAGATTCAAGAAGTTTTCAGCTATTGTTTCCTTAAATATTTTTCTCTTAGGACTCCCATTTTGCACTGTTGTACATTTGATGGTGTCCCACAGGTGTCTCCAAAACTTCAAACATTCTCCAGTCTTTACAAATGTATTTATATGGGGAAGAGTCTTCCCAGCAACTGACAAAATGACTCAGATCTGTACCTAGAACAAGATATGCAGCGGGACACCACACATGGGGATGCAGGAGTATGACACAGGAGACGATGGGTCCCCCAGAAATTAACCAACTGTGACAAGAGTTCTGGGCTTTCACAGGCTGTGGTACTGTTGGGGAACTCTTCTCAAACCCTCTGGTACTCTGAAGGACAGAGGGCCCTTTCTTTCTTTTTTTTTAATTTTTTTAATAAGTTCAGTTAGCCACTGTATAGTACATCATTAGTTTTTGATGTAGTGTTCAATGATTCATTAGTTACGTGCCCTCCTCAATACCCATCACTCTCTTACCCCCTCCCCCAACTCCCTCACCTCTGAAACCCTCAGTTTGTTTCCCGTGGTCCATAGTCTCTCATGGGTCATCTCCAGAGGGCCCTTTCTAATAACTGAGTGACAGCTGTGTCAAAAATGCCTGTAACTTGGTAGATGCTCAAGACAATGCTGCAGTGCATGAATGAGAACCATGTAAAAGTCTGCTCAATAAAGTGGAGAGCAGATGAGTTCAAAAAGGGGGAGTCTTCTCAGATCTGCTGAAATGTAGTACTAAAATAATTTATTGAAAATGGCTAAAGCCCAAGCATAATTTTTCCAAAGCCCTGGAGTAAGGCTGGGGAAGAGGAACTGAATTACATGAGGTGATTTCAGTCACCCCAGTGCCCTTTCATTATCTTGTCTGTTTCTGTGTGTTCTGCTCCATCTTCCTGACCACAGGACTGCCTGTGTATTCATTGACAGTCTCTTTGCCTGTATTCTCAGATGTGCCAGAAAGATGGATGCTCTCATTAGCAAACATGAGCTGACTGAAGTTACTTTAGGCTAGGCTCCATGCTGGGTACAAGATTCAGAGATGATTGGGACATAATCCTTGCCATGTTGAAACTGAATCTGTAGTGAGAAAAAAATCTCCTAAGTATACAAACAGAATGTACGCAAATTTAAGCCTTCCTTGAGGAGTTCAAGAAAGTTATTTATTCATTCTTCAAAGCTTTCTTCACCCCTAAAGGGGATCAGGCTCTGTTCTAGGACAGGAAATTCACTGCAAAACAGAAAAAATCAAAATCCTTGCACTTGGGGAGTTTTCTTGTTTTGTGTGCGTTTAGGAGGTGGAAGAACATACACAAATCAAGTAAATGGGTAAATAAACAAGGTAATTTTAGATTATGTAAGAATTATGAAGGGAATGTATTATGTGTTAATATAGCTAGAGAACAGCATTAGTCTGATAGAAAAAGAGCTACTTAATTTCGGAGGGTTAAGTCAAGTTTCAAATGAAGTCTTAGCAGGAGGTGGATATAGATAAGTCCTTATGCTTGTGTTCACAAAATACTTCAGTCCCATTATTTACTGTTTATAAAACAATATTAGTCCCTTTTACAAACAATGTTCAGCTCCATTATTTTCATTTGGTCCTCACAGCTAAACACATTATAGTAGCTCCATTATGGAACTTTGATTATTTACCTGAGTAATTTGGATTTTTTAAAAATAATCTTCATTTCCCCATCTGGAAACAAAACAAAACAAAACAAAAAGGCTGATGAATTAATTCTCACCTCACAAAATTATTTGAGGGTTCAAATTAATGGGATGCAACATAAAATGAGAGTTGAATCTTAATCAGAAGAGTGTTATTGAGGGTCAACTATGTGTTGGAAATTATGGTAAGTGTTGGACCTTTGTTTCCAGAAATATCCAAACAGATGTAGGATATTCCCATAACAGAAATACTGCAAAAGAGATTCCTGGGTTGGGCTAGGTCAGTCGATTGAAAATTCTAAGGCAGGTATCCACCTGACTTTTCTAAAATACCATTTCCAGGACCCAGTTAGGTGTCTAACTGTGGGCATCTCGAGTAGATAATCATTATGGAAAGAATGCGTGAACTTGTTCAATAACTTTGAACTTATTTGATGCCTTTGACTTCCCTACCACCTATCACTCTAAAATATGATGGCTAAATTCTTCAACATTTGTCCTCGAGCTAGCATTTGGCAAAATCAGTGATTCTCCAGCTTTGAAATCAGGCAGTACCTGTGCTAAGGTTTACTCCTAGGGAAGTGCTCCAGGACACTCTCTACCTCTCAACACACTACTCTGAAGTATAGAGAATGTATATGTACCAGTCAAGGTACTGCTAGCTTCTAAAAGCCTCTGGAAGATTAGATATTGATTAAAATGTACTCAAAGATTATTTAAGAGCTCTTGCCAAGCACGCCTAGGAGCATATGAAAACAGTTAATGGAATATATACCAAATCTGACCTACTCTAGGGATTAGGTGTTCTCCAAGAAAGAATTCCAGGATGGTTGGTTTGGGATGATTTCTGTTCCCTTTCTTTAGAGGAGCACTGTTACTCTGTAATGTTATTTGTTCCGTGAGAAGCAAGGGCTTGCCAACCAGTATTCTCAGAGAGGAGAGTTATGCACATTTAAAGCACCGAAAATGCAAAATAATCATCAGTCACCATATATTTCAGTCTCCTGATGCTCAGAGCTTTCCTGTCTGTTTTCTTAAAATAAAAAATAGTAAGGGGTGGTCTTTGAGCAAACATAAAATGATTTTCTTAGCATAAACTTCACACTGCTTTTCATAAGTGTCACATCAGAATAGCAGAGCCATTCCAGAAATTCAGGTGGCCTTTTGAAGGACTTACGGATGACTTCTGGAGGCTGTATTTATTTATTTTTTCCTACTGTTGTTATCTCACAATGTTGAGTGTATAGAGAAGCTCTGGGCACATTTTGCCAGGATCTCTCTGTGGGGTTCAATGCTGTTTTTCAAAATCTTTGTTTACGTTGAGAGTGTATTAGATGATTGAAACTAGAACTTGCAATGGCTACTTGCTGTTTGAAGAGGCCAGACACCTGGAAACTGAAGGCTTGGGCTCTTGCCTTGGCCTCACTGCTCCCAGCTTGTAGATCCTGGACACAATTCATCTCTTTTGGCTACTGTGTCTCCCTCTTTACCATGGGCAGGATACTACCCACCTCACAAAAATAGCTGATTGGTAATCATGGAGAAGCTCTAATAAAGCTGAAATAAAAATCAAAGCTACTTATTCTGTTATTTAAGAATTTTGACGGGGCTCCTGGATGGCTCAGATGGTTAAGCATCTGCCTTTGGCTCAGGTCATGTTCCTAGGGTTCTGGGATTGAGCCCCGCATCGGGCTCCCTGCTCCGTGGGGAGTCTGCTTCTCCCTCTCCTTCTCCCTCTGCCCATCCCCCCGTTCATGTGCTCGCTCTTTCTTTCTCTCTCAAATAAATAAAATCCTTAAAAAAAAGAATTTTGAATTAATGGCTTACACCTAGTTTTTGTTTTATGCTCAGGATTCACGATTTTAATCCAATCAGTCTGCACACTATTTTTCTCTCTCTTCCATACTCTGCACATAAATGAGACTCATCCTAATCTTTGAACCTGCAGTTTCTTCTATCAGGTATACTGTCCCTGAACCTGTATCTACACAAGTCCTACACATGCTTTGAATCCTAATTTAAATCCCAAATTTTCATGACAACTTGGGTTTTAAATCTAGAGCAAAGAAGGAATTTGCCCAGTCTAAATAGTGATTTGGTCACATAGGTTGTTGCATATCCTTACCATTGTCTTTGAGTTTTCTGAATGCGGTGGCTCCATATGACATTTTGGAAATTAGAACTCCAATGGCAATGAAAATCTTTGGAAGTTTATGGGAAGTTATTGCCAGTGAGCCTCTGTAAAATCATATGGTTCTTGTTCTGGGAAGAGACAGTTAAGCACTGATGTTCCTTAAAATACTAATTAATCTTTAACATGCAATGACATTTTAGGGAATTATACACAAATTCCTTTTGAAAAAGATTTTGCTATAGATACTCACCAGTGAAATTTCCAATTAATATTTAGGAAGCATTTTTAGTCCATAGCTCAAAAGTGAACATCCAGCCTTGAGATGAGAGCATGTCCCTGAAGGACAACAAAAAATGCGAATGCATTTTGCATCAGGGTCATAAAAATATGCTATCAGAGATTGTCTCTGCCTGGAACTCAACCAGGGTGGGTGTGAGGACAGTGACATCACTCTCCACAAAAGAACAGCCAGTGTAGAGCTGCCTTTCTGGGCTTGATGAATCCATATACAAGGTGACTTATAGTAGTTCAGAGGTTGCTTTTTGTCCTGATGGCTGGCATGATTCCAGGGGGAGAAGAAGGGAGTCACTCACTTCTCCATTGTCCTGACCACCACAGAGACTATGCTGTGTTGATTTTGGCCTGGAAAGAGTCAAAGTCTAAAGCTTCTCATTTCAGACGAAAGTCTGGAGAGAGGAAGTAAGGAAGTGACCTGGCTAAGGCCCCACCATTTGTTAAAGTGACAGTCAGGACTGAAGTCTGCATTTTAAAAAAAATATCCATTTCAGGGGCTGGAGATAGGAAATTTACTGCATTTTTTTTCTAAAATGTAGTATGAATTATAATTGTTCAAAATTCCCAGAGGTTCCCCTTTCCTCCTCACATTCGTGCCTCCATAGAATCCTAACTTATTAATGAGTACCATCACAACATTACATCCTACCTCCAAATCACAACTTCTCCCAAAGTTTTTAACTATATCCAAGCCTCTGTCCCTTTGATTTTGCCCTTCCCTTGGCCTGGATGACCCTACTGGACACTATCCTTTAATAATCAGCTCAGATACCATATCTAGTTTTTCATAGCTCTTTTCGTTGATTGGGTTATTGTCCTTAAAGAACGGTTTATATTTTGCTTCAGACAATAATCATACCTTTTCTTTTCCTTCCCCCTAAAATGTGATCATCCAGAATCTGAGAACTGTATCCTCTTTATCTTGAAAACTTCTGGCACCAATAAGCATCCTATAAATGTGTATTTAATTTGAATCTGCCATTGCCCAAAGTCATAGATAAAGTAGTAAAAAGAAGTAGAACCCAGATCTTCTGAGCCCCAGTTCCTGTTCTCTTTCCATTCCAGCTTGAAAGGTGACTGTGACTTCCCTTTTGACCTTGAAGGAGGATATCTCTCTTGTCCCTAGCTTCACACTGGATGCTCCAAGCCAGCAGTGCATGGCTGGATGTATAGTAAAGGATGAAATCATCCTTTGGTTGTCCTGGAATCTTGGGAGGTCTCACATCCGGCAGTCCCAACTGTGAAGTCCAAAAGCTCCATCTGCGAGTCCATCTGGCGTTTTGAAATCCATAAATGTCTTTGTTATCCCAAACTTCTGCTGGACTAAGCACAGTTTCCACACCAAGTTGCCCCTCTAATCCCACCCATCAATTTCTCAGAATAGTCGTGGAGTAATAATTGTTTCACCCATCGCTTGTCAACATCTGAGATTTAATCATGCTCAGCTGGCAGGAACACGCAGTGCCAAATGTGAGGGCAAGAAGATGCAGGGCAGAAAGACGTGAGGCCCCCGCACCAGGGTCCAGTCCCTGTGACTCAAATGCCCAAACGTCAGAAAGTCTAATCAGTTTCCACATCCCCTTTGGCGGGTCGGCGGGGCTGTGGGGCATTGACATGAATCACTTACAATTTGAAATTGAAAGTTCCGCAGTTTCCGGTGGGAACTGTTTCACTTGCCAGAGAGAAATGGGAGAGTCACCCTCCTCCTCCAGCCATAGCCCTCGTCTTTAAGCTTCCTGGGCTTTGCTGGCTGGCTAAAGACAGGTTTGGAAAGATTTATATGGGGTCCTTAGAATGTTCTACCTATACTGGAACTTCTTAGCAAACCTGGAGGAAGCTTTTCCACTCTCTAATACATGGCTCCCCAAAATGACCTCTGGAGAATACTACTCCATGGAATATTAATTGGTCTTTTGAAGAGAAAGCTAATACTGTCAAATAAATTTGGGAAATGCTAGATTAAACCAAATTGACTCTCTCTGTTGCTGCTCTTTAACCAAGGAAAGCCTTTGTTATCGTAATATACTTCGTAATTGCCCCGGAGGACAGACTGTGTGCGGCTTATTTGACCATTAAAACACTTTTCCACCAAAGTTCTGGTGGAACTAATGGTAACTGGATTTCATTTAAAAACAAACAAAACAAAGTAAGACAAACAAAAAAAAAAAAAACCAAAACAGACCAAAAAAAGTCTGATCTAGTCCTGCTATTCTTTTCTTCTTTTCATACCAAACTTGTGTAGTCACTTCTGTCTTTTACATTTTCTTCTCTTTTTTACTTCCTTTTAGTTTCCTTATTCATTTTATTAGTTTATTTATAGAAACTACCTGCCAGTTTCTTCTTTAAAAAAAAAATATATATATATATTTTTAGCATTGCTCCCATGTGTTGTTCTGAGTAGAAAGAGCAATGGCCTTGAATTCAAACAAATACGAAGTTTAAGTCTTTGCTCTGAGTCTTAACTGTGTGACCTGGAACAAATCTCAGCTTTAGGGGTGCCTGGGTGGCTCAGTTGGTTAAGCGTCTGCCTTCAGCTCAGGTCATGATCCCAGGGTCCTCAGATAGATCAAGCCCTGCATTGGGCTCCCTGTGGGGTCCCTTTGGGCTCCCTGCTCAGCGGGGAGTCTGCCTCTCCCTCTCCCTCTGTACCTCCCCCATCCCCCCTGCTTCTGTGCTCTCTCTCAAAAGTAAATAAATATAATCTTTAAAAATAAATAAATAAAATCCAAACTCTAGATCTGTCCCTGGGCCCTGGTGATCCCATTTGCTAAATTGAGATGGTGAAAGGAAGAGCCCTGATGATAAATGTGGGAAAACATTTTACAAATGGTAAAGTGTTGTGAACATGTGAATTGTTGTATTCTTCTGGTCTGGATCTGGAGAGCTGGTTTGGGCAAATGGAGACTGAGCCAAAAAGGCAGCATTTCCAGCTCAGGCCTTACTTCTGGCCCCCTGCCTTTCCCATTTTCACATTCTCACATCAGGGCTCAGACTGAGGGGAACGTGCCCTAGAGACTGGTGGTTTCCATTAGATTACAAGCTCTACGTTCCACGGCAGGATTTCCAGCCTCAGCACATGTTGGCCCAGACTCCGCAACCCTCCAGCCCCACTCCCCCACATTGCTATCAGTACCCCCGCCCCCGGGGACAGCTTCTTGCAACGTGTTGTTTTGTCTTCCCCTGTTGCTACAGCAATCCAAAAAAGAGTTGTGTTTCCAATTCTCTGAAATGGAGACATCTGCATGCAATTTTGAAAATCCTTGTCAGGGTCCTCGTTTACTGTTTTGATCAGCTCTCTGACATGTGGGCAGAGTCTCCAGGGAATTTCAAAGGCGAAAGACCCCTCTAGGCAAACAAGTGCTTCCCATAAAGGCGGCCTGTCTGTGGATTCCTGTCCTCCGTGGAATAAAAGCATGATGCAAAGCCATGAATGCTCAGAAGCTAACTCTGTCCCCCACTCTCCCTGCCCAGCCCACGAGGAAGAGTGGTCAAATTAAAAAGCTCAGTTTAGAAGCCCCTTGAAGTTCATTTCTACGAAGCAGATTATGTCCTGAATTTCCACATAAACCGACGGAGTCCTAAATTCTGCCACTTACACATGCCCCATTTGAGAGGTGGCCGAGGTGGTGGGTAGTACTGGACAGCAGGAATCCTGGGTTTTGCTCCTCATCCCAATTAACCATGTGACCTAAAGTGTCAGAATTTCATCTGGGCTTCAGTTCTCTCACGTGCACAGCAAGTTGGTTGGATGTCCACGGCCTCTTTCCAGTCTAAAATAAGTCCAGATGGGCTACAAAAGAGGCTCCCACACACCTGCTGACCCTGGGCGGAAATTCATCATTTTAATCTAGACTATTTCTGGGATAATGTTGGGAAAGGAATATTTTTCAGCTCCACAATGGAGTGGAAGATTTATCTAGATCTCAGAATCAAATAGACCTAAATTTGAGCCCTAGTATACCACTTTTTGGGAGTGTGAGCTGCGGCAATTTATGTGAGGCCTCTAGGATATTGGCAGCCACTTTAGATAATTCATGAGAAATAGGTAAAGTAATATATGCAAAATATAACACATGGTACATAGAAGAAAGCAACATTTATATAATTTCCCATTCCTCTACCTTTTGCAGTCTATCAGCTTTCTTCCCTCAAGCTATTCCAAATCCAAGCATAAAGAGACATTTAAAGCCCTTAATGCGTATCTGTATGCATTAGCTTACATTTACATTATAGCTGGAAAGTCACCCATACCATACCCATAGCATGGCTTCTTGGTTAATTAGGGTTATCGTTTTTGAGAAACAAGGTCAGTTCATTTTTAAATGCAATTTAACCTTTTGTTTGTTTGTTTGTTTCCCCCCAGGAGACCTTATAAAATATATCCAGTTCTTTCTTGAGTACCTGAGCATTCCAAAACCCTGTTTTCTTCTTGGATCTTCAGAAACGGCATTTATGTTATTTTTATTACTTTTAATATATGTAGTGTATGGATGCTCTCATCCATCAGTCCTCCATGGAATATTCCACCTGAATGAGCTCTGGGAGATGTTCTTCCGCATCCCTCCACCTTACCCACCTGAGGCTGAGGGCCGTCACGCCTTTCACTGCTGTCAAGTATTTTTCCTTGAGCAACTCTTCCCCCTATTTCTAACATGATGCCTCTCCTTTGTGGCAGGCCCAATTGGTGGAATTTTTGTTAAAATAGCAGTGCATGGACTGTGGCACCAGGAAAGTTTGAGGGCTTTCGTTTAGTTTATAAATACCATTTGTTTGAATGGCTGTGAAGCCTTTTGTTTCTTTTCTCCTTAGCTGTGTTCCAGATCTGTGAGATTATTAGAGAACTGAGTCCTGGGTGGGTTCATTTTCACCATAATTATGACTCAAAGCCCATGACTTTTAAGGGTTACTGTGTTTCCCGTTGCTGCGGTGACAAATGACCACAAACTAGGTAGCTTAAAACAACACCCCTGTATTATCCTAGAGTTCCAGAGCTCAGAAGTTTAGAATGGGTCTCAATGGGCTAAAATCAAGATGTCAGCAGGACTGGGTTCTTTTAGGAGGATCTAGAGGAGAATCTGTTCTCTTGCCTTTCCCAGCTTCTGAAGGCCACTGCACTCCTTGACTCAAGTCCTCTCCCTCTGGTTTCCCTCTCTATTCAAAGCCAGAAGCCTGCACAGTCAAACCCCTCTTACTCTCTGTTCCTCACCTCAGCTTCATCGTCACATCGGATTCTCTGACTCTACAACTCCTGCCTCCCTCTTAAAATGGCCCTTGTGATTACATCGGGCCTGCCAGCATAATCCGGAATAACCTTCCCACGTTGATCCTTAACTTAATCCCATCTGCGAAGTCCTTTTTGCCATGTCAGATACTACATTCATAGATGTCAAGGATTAGGACATGGACATCTTTAGGCAGACTTTATTCTCCCCACCACAGTTGTCAATATAGGATTGCTCCAAGTGATCTCCATTCCAGTGTGCTCCCTCTTGCCCACCCCACCAATTTAGCATCCCAGGGACGGGCCTTTGGGATACTTACCTAACTAGGCTAGTTAGTGTTTCTCCTGGGCCAACCAAGAAGACACTTCTGCTGCCTCTCCAGCCATAACAATGTGGGTACTGGACCTCCTTGGCTCAAGGTCCTAAATCTGAATCTACTCCTTCCCGTCATTGTAAGAAACCAAGCAGGGTTTTCCCATTGATATCCATTCTAGGCCTGTCTAGATAGGACATCTGCATCTGAAGATGTGCGAAATGGCAGCAGAGGCAGAGGGGTAAACATGGTACCTAGCTCTGTGCCTCCCAGAGTGGGCAGACAAAAATATTACTTTTTCCCAAACTAGAAAAAATGGACAAACACCCCAGAATTGGAGACTTCTTTGTTACTGGTGATTGATCCAGTAAGACACCTATAATAGGGAAAATAATATAATAACTAATGTTTACTAAGATCTTAGTTTTTGCCAGATACTATACTAGGTGTGGATGTATATTATCCCTTTACTTCTCTTATCCACTTTGTGAAGCTTGTACTATAATTAGGCCCCTTCTATATGTAATGAAACAAAAGGCTTAAGTAGGGAAATTGACCAAGTTCAGACAACTAGCAATATTTATTTCTAAGATCCCCACTACTTCCTAATCTTTCTGAAGATTGACTGCATAGGCTTTAGTCCACATACCTCTTCTTTATGCTCACTCCCTAAGTAATGGCACCAGGTCCCATTCCTTTAAAAACTATTTATATACTAAATATTCTCAAACTTAAGTCTCTAGCCTGCATCTCTCCAAGGAACTCCAGACTCATGTCCAACCACCCATTTATCACCTTGATTTCAAGGCCCATTAGACATCCCCAACTTAAGACCAAAACCAAATTCCATTTCCTATTATCCCCGATATGCTCCCCAGTGGTTTTCATCTTGGAAAATGTCGCCATCATCCAGTGTACCTTTTACACTCCTACATACTATCCATCAGCAAATTCTGTCCTCTCTACTTTTATAATATCTACAGAAGCTAAGCACTTTTCACCATCTGAGTCTAACCTGAGATGTCCAACAGAGATATAATGTGAGCTACACATGTGATTTAAAATTTTCCAGTAGCCACATTTAAAAAGGAAAAAGAAACAGTTAAATAACATATTTTAATAATATAATTAACACATTTACTAATATTTTGTTTGAACACTTATTTGAGCAAAATATTATTTCAACATGTGATCAATACACATTGTACAGTGTTGTACCTTGTTTATTTCCTACTAAGCCTTTGAAGTCTGATGTTTACTTTACACTTACAGTACATGTCAGTTTGAATGAGGCCTATTCCAAGTGCTCAGTAACCATATTTGGCCAGTGGCTTCTGTGCTGAACAGTGCAGATCCAAGATCATAATCCCCCTAGAATTCTACCACAGCCTCCTAACAGTCTTTGGTGCTTCTGCTCTAAGTCCCCTGAGTCTATGATTCACACAGCAGCTTAACTGATCCTTTTAAAATGTAAATCACATCATGCCACTCTTTTGCACAAAATATCTTCAAGGCTCCCCATTACCAATAAAGTAAAAATCCAAAGTCCCTCCATGATGGGTCCCTGGCCACCTCCTTAACAGCTTTCATGCCCTATTCTTTCTCACTCTGCTCTAGTATGCTGGCTTTAGGGACCACAGCTGATACTCCACCCATATCCCCTTAAGTCCCTCTGTTGGTTCTCTGTGCTCATCCTCCAGCCTCAGGAAGCCATATACCCTGGATGACCCCAGAGACCTTCTTTAAAGGACTGCCTTTGTGCACCTGGAACCAGCCCTCTTGCCTGTCCTGACAGAGGCCAGGGGAGTTTATTTCCTCCCTGGCTCCTGGGGGTGTAGTATAATCTCCAGGAAAGATCAAGCTAAGGCTGGAACTTTGCCTGAATTCTCAAACTTTCCTCCCCCACTTCCCTTACTCCCTTGTAGGTTCCCCCTGAGAAAACTTCCTTAATGAATCATTTAAAAGGGAATCTGGGCAACCCAACCTAAGCTGCTGGCTGTAGACCCTTTCCTGCACCAGGGCTGCCTTTGTACTTGCTCTTCCTCAGCCTGCAACTCTCTTCTCCCAGAGGGAAACAGGGCCTGCTGCTCTCACTTCATCCGGGTCTCTGCTCAAACGTCAGTGCCTCCAGAGAACCCTTCTCTGATGCACCTGTCTGTTTCTCCCTGTCTCCTTCCCTGCCTCACTTTCCACGTAGCATTTATCACCATCTGTCTGTATAAGTGAGTTTTATTGTTGTTGCTTTTGCCTGTTTCTTTCACCAGAATATAAACTTCACGAAAGAAACAACTTTGTTTTGTTCTCAACCAGCCCTGATCCTCAGAGGTGTGGATGCTCTCATGAATGGTGATAAATACGTGTTGAATTAATAGATGAATGCATGAGTGAATGAACTGGTGGAGACAGGACCAAACTGGACGTATAATTCCAGAGTTCGAGTGTCTCAAACTGTTGATGTGCACATATGTTCCTCAATAAACATTGAGCATCATTCATTCTATATGCAAACTGTGGCACCATCACCCACCTCCATACTAAGGAAAATGGCCCTATTTCTTAGGGCAATGAGAGCAGGAGCATATATCACTCCCCTGAAACACTATCAGCTCTTAGGAATCTTAGCTTCTCACTTTCCAAGCCCGATTTTGGCTCTAACCAGTAGTGCAAACAACATTAACTAATGTCAGACTGAATACATGAAAACTCAGGTCGAATAAATGAAATAAATGTGAAATGCCTGGCACAGTTCTGGCACATAAGATGCTCTTTATTCCCAGTAGCTATAATTATCATGGCAATTATTTGCACCCTGACATTTTACTTAAAACCCTGAGTCAGTAACTCAGTTACATCAATGTGAAAGAATGAGGTCTGGTAGGGAGCAGAACGGAGACTCAGGGTGGGGGGGAAGCTGATAAAATATGCAGTTCCACATTTCTCGGACTTTGCGTGCTAAGCATTGACCACTGGAACCTGTGCAGTAGAGGCGAGAGGTAATAATGAAGGAGAACATACGATTTCCCCGGAGGAAAAGACTTATCATCTCTGTGGCTTTAGTAACAAGGCTGCTCAGTTAACTTCGCTGGTAGTTAGCAGCCTGTCTGAGAAGACTAGCACATTCTTCCAGTGCCCCAGCCAATATTGCTTTTGGAAGAGAGATTATTGGCAGATGTGAAAAGACGACTGAAATAGCTTAGAAATGAGCTTTCTGTGCACAAACCACCCCAACCTTTTCCTGTTTCAGTACATCAACGTAGGGAGCTTGCACTCTGTCTTTAAATGTCATTGAGCTTAGGAGTCATTTGATTCACCAAGGAAATGCAATCAAATGATAAAATGATGATCACATTAAGATCATTCCTATTAATATCAAAACTGCAAGCAATACAGCAAAATGCCATGACATTCTTGGGCAGTGAATCTCAACCGTGTTCTTGCTCTACCAAGAAACTGTGCTCCTGGGAAAGAGTTCCAGTGTACACACTTTCCTTCAGTCCCCTGGATGTGACAGTTCTCAGGATGTGGTGCCAGGGCTTGGGGGGCTGGTGAAATGGGCAGCTTGAGGGTCATGTTTATTGTCTTGTGTTGTCCTGCTGCTGCTGTAACAAACAAGTTTTAGTGGCTTACAACAACAGAAATTAATTTTCTTACTCTTCTGGCTGTCAGAAGTCTGAAATGAGTCTTGCAGGGCTAAAATCTATGTATCAGCAGGGCTGTATCCCTTCCGCAGGCTGTAGGGGAGAATCCTTTCCTTGCCTAATTCATCTTCTGGAGGAATCCACTCATTCCTTTGCCCTGGCTCCTTCCCCATCACCAAGGTCAGCAACATCTTCAGATCTCTCTCTCCCTCTCTCTCTGCCTCTGTCATCACACCTCCCCTAACTCTGACACTCCCTTTTATAACATGTTCACAGGTTCCAGGAAATAAGATGTGGACATCTCTGGGGACCATTCTGTCTTCCATACTCCCCACTATAACACCTCCCTTATTTATTCTGTATTTTCTGCTCCTTCTTCTGCAAACCGTGAACTCCCATGCAGCACAAAGGAGTTGCCCAGGCACTGTGGTAAGATACTTGACTAAATTTTAACTTGGCTTCCACCGCACTAGGCTATGTCCCTAAAGGTGATCCCAGCCATCATACTGAGCCTTAGCTAGAGAAAATGCAAGGCTGCCAAACTGTTAAATGTATATTGTCCCAACCCATCGTCAGACCATTTTTAGCAATTCTATACTTACCCCACCTTTCATTTTCCAATTCCATATATGCCCCTTGTCCCTTTTTGGTTCCCTTTTTCAATTTTCCATAGTCCCTATTCCTATTTGTCCTCGTTTTTAAAAAACTTAGTTACCTTTGTCTTAGTTGAAGTTGGGCTCAGTCTACACTGGAGACTCTCTCCTCGACTACAGTAGCTTGGATAAAATCTGTCTTTCCACCTTTAACAAGTGTCCAGCTCTGTTTTTTTCCTTTTGGCACCTCTATCACAGCAAATATCAGAAAAGGATATAACATAAGCCTTTTGCACCTCTGTATGATACAGAATCTGTATTTTCTTGTGGAAACTTGGGTCAGAGTTTTTGAGCTACTGAGAAATCAAGCAAGCTTATCAGTTTCATACAATTAGGAAGGGAAAAGGTGTTTTCTGGGAGATGCTCCTAGAACCACACCACATGACCCATGTGCCAGGAAGGGGAATGATGTGGATTAGGGTCTATGGAATATTATTAGAGAAGCTCTGTGGAAGAGATGGGTTTGAGTTAACACTAGAAAAATTATCCAAATCTCCTGGTGGGGGAATGAGAACAAAGAGGGGACGGAGCAATGGAAAAGCAGGAGAGTTCTTCATAGTGCATCTGTTCTCCTCAGGTATTGAAATTCAAGAGAACCAGGAAGTGTGTGATAGTGTCCTCTATAAGGATACCTCATTTTTTTTTTTTTTCAATTGCCGTTTTCTTTGCTGGTCAGTCACTTTTAGAGTCCACCTTTCCTTATTCTCCATTGTTCTGTTGCTCATTCTCTCTTTATTAGTTCATCTTTGCAAGGCTATAACAAACAGAATTACTTATACTCTCCATCAAGATACAGTTGTCTGGTGCTGCTGTCACCATGTGGAGGGACAGTAGCCCTGCGTTCCAGTTACCTGTGCTCTCTTCCTCCCGGTGTGAGTGATCCAAGTCCCCAGATACCCATTACCTGAAGTTAAAGGCCCAATGCAGCTTTGTTTCTACTGTTAGTAGTATTTGTTACACCTGGGATTCCAGGGATAGGAGGGATGGTGGACTCTTGACTTGACTTCTTCTGGATATATATTTTTGTCAAAATATTCCTTCCATGGTCATGAACAGAATGGAATGATAAATGTTACAAATGCAGGCATGACTCCTTCATTGATGACTAATCTGCTTCAGTCAGGACTTTATATGGGAGCAAAGTTTACTAACAACCCAAGCCCACGGGTAGCATGGAATCAACCTTCAAATGAAGCCTTTACAACCTCTAGCAGTTCTATAGTCTGGCCAACAACAAAGACCCCAGTTATGCATTGTTACCTTCTTAAAAAGCCAAAGTCACTTCTCTCAAAATGCTCTCACATCTGAATAACAGATAGCTAGTTATCCACAAAGAAATATGTATTTATTAAATTTTAACACATTAATAAAGAACCAGATCTGTACATAAAAAGAGAAAAGGATAGTATTTATTTCCTTCTAGTGTCCATAGTCTATAAGGGAATAGTGATAAAATAAATAAAGTACTGTATTTTTATAAAAGCACAATGAGAAAATAGGGGGGAAAAATCACCTAGGTAATCAAGGAAGATGTAACAGAAGAAGTTAAGAGTTAAAGCAGTTCTTCATGGTGAAATGGTATGAGTTTGCTAGGTATGGGATTTTGAGGGGAAGGGCATTGTAGGCAAGGGAAATAGAATTACAAAATCCCAGAAGAATAAAAGAGTATGACATATTGATGAAATGCCAGTAGTTCAGTGCTTTGGACTTTGGGTGCAAAGAGGCTCTTGGAGAGAAATAAAATTGATAAAGGAGAATAGGGTAGATTATGAGAATCCCTGCATGCTTCATGGATGATAAGCTTCTTAGACACTCTTCACTGGGTCACTGTGCCACTTGCTCCTGCACACAAGGGATGATTGTACCTGGATTTATAACTGAAATGTTGGCCTCATCAAGTAGTGTGAAGGATGATGAAGAACACAGTGAGACTCAACAGTGAAGCCAAGGGATTGAATTCCAGGCCTGTAAAATAGCCCCAGCAATAGTCTAGCCACTGGAAGTGTTCATAGCGAAGAGGAGCTGAATATTCAAAAAAAAGAAAAACAAATTTAGAAAGTAGAATGGACTGGACATAGAGACCAATTGATGGTGAGGAATGAGAAAGTGGGGAAATCTTTCAGTTTGAGTTACCGGGAAGCATTGGTTGTTGTCCACTGGAGGAGAGGCAATGGCAGTGAAGTTTTCTCCAAAGATGTATTCCACCTGACCTACAGAGTTGGTTGGAAGTAGCTCTTACAACCAGGCATAGCCCATCGCCATTGGAAGGCTGTGACTTCTTGTAAAGCTCCTATGAAGGAAACAGGCACCTCTTTGATGCCTAAAGTGCTTAAATGGATGGAAATGCTCAAACAGATTGTCTGGAAAATATTTCATCATTAGAAGTGATCTAAGTGTGAAAGTGTCTATTGGGAACCAGCCCCAATTCCCAAACTCCCTGAAGCCTTTTCCTCTGAAGAGGAAAGTGAAATAAGTAGTACCGACATCTCCCCCACAGGGTCAGGAATTTTGCAAGAAGAAATGCTGGGGATAGCTAATTCATTTAAGAAACTGAATCCCAAAAAGGATGACCCATGAATCATTGCTTCTGAAACTGAAACAAAATTAGGATGGAATCTGGCTGGAGTGCAGGGTTCCTGATAATGTGAATTCCTCTGATTGGTGACTCTGTGACAAACAATGGGAAGGAAAGAGCTTGGCCAATTGAGTGATGCAGTTTTTCTGACCCTTATAAGGCATGTGGATTCATTTCAAAGTGAAAAATAACCAAGCCCCAGGGCAAGGTCAAAGCTTAGCAATGACCTTCTCTAAATCTTATTTTGTGAAAGAGAAAGTTGGAATTGAGGTGATATTCAGAAGCTTGCCAAAGAGCACACAGTAATGTGGAGGCAGAATCTAATTGACGCATATGATGCACAAATTTTGAAGGACTTGAATTATCATATAACTGGACACCTATAAGTAGCTGGACAGCTACTTATTTTGTACTTGCTCTGTGCAGGGGTGTATTCCAAATGCAAGACATCTCAAGTACCAATGATAAGTTCAGGTCAGTTCTAGAATACTAAAATATTCATGAACAGATAGGGTATAGTAAAACTTTCATTACTACACCTATTTTTATTATTTAAGACTCTGTTTATCAGTTCCTCAACCCTTTTATCTACAACAAAAATGTGAACCCTTAAAAGAACCTACCTAGAGTACCCTTGGAACCCACAAAATTACCACCACCACCACCATCATCATCATCATCACCATCATCAAGCTTTCTGCATGGCAGGAACAGCACTAAACATTTTACACCCACCATCTCATCCAATCCTTATAATCATCTTGTGAAGCTTGTGTGATTGCTATCCCCATTCTACAGAAGAGAAACGTTACGCTTAGAAAGAGGTAATATGTCCAATATCACATAGCTAATGCATAGCAGAGCCTGCATTAAAGGCAATAAGAGAGAGGGCTTTCAGGTCATATCTGCCAAACCTCTACATACTTTTCAGCCACAGGACATTAATCCAGTTCTTGCTTGGACTCACTTAGGGATGGGGGTTCATTGCCACCAGAGACAATCTGTCTTCATTTCAGACATCTGTAACTGTGCTTCCTATAATGAAACTGAACTCAGGATTCTTTTGCAACATTTAATCATTAGTCCTGCTCATGTTCTCTTGAGACCTGCAGAAGAGTTCAATGTGTCATCCATCTGAAAATGTTCAGATGTGTGAACACACAGTCTTTTCTCTCCAATATTTACTCTCTTTCAGTTATCTTTCATGTGTCTTGATTCCTGGATTACTTACCATTTTTATGATTCTCTTTCAGAGTTTCTCTTTCAGTCATCAAGATTCCAAAAACTCCCGAGGTAGACCAATGGTCCTATATAGAGCTGAGTTAACAGCATGACTTTGAAAGAGTCAGCTTAGAAAAGAAAAGATATTAAGGTTAAATCCTGACTTTGTTTTTTGCCTGTGTAAATTCCTTATCCTCCCTGAACCTCAGGCCTCACCCGTTAAATTGAGATAATGATATCTCACCCATTGTTTAATAGGGACAAAATAAAATAATGTATACAAAGAATATCATAGTGCCTAAAACTACTCTAGACAAGTAAAGTCTAAAAAAAAATACCATATTGTGCCTGGAGATAGGTAATAAGCATTCAAGATGACAATTAAAAAAAATTTTTTTTAATATTTTTATCTATTTCAGAGAGAGAGAGAGAGAGCACACAAGCTGGGGAGACAGGCAGAGGGAGATGGAGAAGCAGACTTCCCACTGAGCAGGGAGCCCGATGCGGGACTCGATCCCAGGACCCTGAGATCAGGGCCTGAGCTGAAGGCAGACGCTTAACCGACTGAGCCACCCAGGCACTCCGGCAGTTTAAAATTATTGATAAAGGACTTCACCTCCAGGAAGATAGACTAGACCCAATTTTCTCCTAATTAGTGCAACTAAAAACTCTAGACATTGTACATAAAAAACACACATAATACTCTGAAAGTTGAAGATAAGAAGGCAGACAGACCAGAGACCTTGGGACTCAAAGGAACAATAGGATGATGAATACCCTGGGTTTTCTTTTTGTCTCATATATATAAAACTGGAAGATGAAGAAGCCAGCAAACTGGAAATGCCAAAGGATACAGACAAAGAAAGCCCCAATAGAAGTTTCTTCTCTCAGTCAAGGGACCAGGAAAGGGACAGACAAGCAAGACATAAAGATTTTAGGCGATAACCAATCTACTACAGCCAAATACCACAGTAAAGGTGGTGTGGCAGCCCCATACCCATGCCAACAAATGCCAAACAAGGAGCAGCCTGGATTTCCGCCCTTATAGCACTGTAACAAAACACCTCAACACGCAAGACTGGGGTGATATCGGAGAAGGTCTTTCCCCCCCACCAGCCAATGAAAAGCCATCCTACTTATGTCACTTGGGACCATTTGGGAGGCCTGAATTTCTACTCCAAGCCACATTCCCCTCCCCACCATACAGCGCCAGAGCAAGCCTAGTGGGGACACAGGACTTTCATCACCCAGCATAGGGAAAGCACCCCCACTGACATTACCATGGAAATAGCATAGGGAGCCAAATTCACGCCTCCAGTAATGATGAGCCTCCAATCTTGGTTATAAACTGAGACCAAGTGGGAACCTAGATTTTCACCTCCATTTGGCAGTAACAAAATGGTGCTTTCCCTCTTTGGCCAGAACAGTATCAGAGAAGGCCAGTTCTTATTTAAATAGTAGATTTAAGGGGGCGCTTGGGTGGCTCAGTTGGTTAACCAGCTGCTTTCGGCTTGGGTCATGATCCTGGGGTTCTGCGATCGAGCCCCGCATCAGGCTCCTTGCTCAGCAGGGAGCCTGCTTCTCTCTCTGCCTGCTGCTTCCCCTGCTTGTGCTCTCTCTCTCTCTGACAAATAAATAAGTAAAATCTTTAAAAGTAAATAAATAAATAGTAGATTTAGGGGCACCTGGCTCCATCAGTTAAGTGTCCGACTCTTGATTTTGTCTCAGGTCATGATCTCAGGGTCATGAGATCGAGCCCTGCATCATCAGGCTCTGTACTCCAGAGTACAGAGTCTGCTTGAAATTGTCTTTCTTCCTCTTCCTCTGCCCCTCCTGCTTGCACATGCTCTCTCTATCTCTCTTTAAATAAATAAGATCTTAAAAAAAACTCCTTTAAAATAAATAAGTAAATAGTAGATTTAACTAAGACCCAGGGTTTTACAACATAATCTCCAGATTTCAAATGAAACTTCTTGTCATACCAAGAACCAAGATGATGTCAATTTGAATGAGAAATGACAATCAGCAGATGCCAAAATTGAGGAGACAGAGATGTTAACATTATCTGCCAACGATTTTAATGCAGCCCTAATAGAAATACTGTAATGGGAAATTACAAATAGTCTTTAAGCAAATGATAAAACAGAATTAGCAAAGGAATAGAAGAAATAAAGAAGCAAATGATAATCTTAGAACTGAAAACTATAATAGCTGAAATGGGAAACTCAGGGGTAGGCTCAAAATGGAGAATACAAAGGAAAGAATCAGTGAATGGGAGGCAGAATAGTAGAAATCTCAATCTAAACAGCAGTCGAAAGAAGGAAGGAAAGGAAGGAAGAAAGGAAGGGAAATGTGAACCAAGCCTTAGGGACTAATGGCACTGAAAAGAAAATAGACAAATCCATAACTTTAGTTGAAGACTCAACACTTCTCAACAAGTGATTGGTCAAATAGAAAATCAGGAAGCATATAGAAGAATTCACAACATCATCAAACAATAGTATCTAATCAACATTTAAAGAATACTCCAACTAACAACAGCAGAATAGACATTATTTTCAAGTGCCCAAGAAACATATACCAAGACAGACCATCTCCTGGGACAAAAGACAAATCCCAACAAATTTAAAATAATTGAAATCACTCAGTTTTTTCTTACCAGAATAGAATCAAACTAGAAGTAAAAAGCAGAAAGACAACAGGAAAATCTCTAAACTCCTAGAAAATGAAGGATACACATCTAAATATTTCATGGGTCAAGTAAGGAAGTCTCAAGAATATAAAAAATACATTGGACTGAATGAAAATGAAAAGACAGTAAGTATATCAATATCTGTGGGGCACAGCTGAAGAGGGGCTGAGAAGGAAATTTATAGCATTAAATGAATACATTAGAAAAGAGAAAAAGCCAAACTAAACCCAAAGGGAGCAGGAAGAAGGAGATAAAAAAATAATAATAAATAAGAACAAAAATCAATGAAATTGAGAATAGAAAAATAACATAGAAATTAATTAAACAAAAATGTTTTTAAAAAAAAAAGACCAATAAAATTGGCAAATCTTTAGCAAGATTGAAAAAAAGAGAGAAGACAGATTACCAGCACCAGAAATGAAATAGGGGATAACCCCACAGAACATGACAGAACAGGACAGACATCAAAAAGATAATAAAGGAAGGCTACAAACAACTCTAGACACATAAATTATTATCCACATTATTATCCAATATGAAATAGATAGTTTGTATAGCCCTATAAATATTCAAGAATTTAAATTTATGCATGAAAACAATATTATTAGCAATTAGGGAAATGCAAGCTAAAATCACAATGAGACCTCACTACACACCTATTGGAATAGCTTAAATAAAAACATTGGCAGTATCAAATGCTGGATAGAACAAAATTGCTTATGCATTGCTGTTGGAAATTTAAAATGCTATAGTCATTCTGGAAAATAGTATGGCAGTTTCCTAAAACAAACAAACAAAAAACAAGCCTAAAAAACCCTAAACATTAAACTACCATTTGGCCCAGCCATTTCACCCCTGGGCATGTAACCCAAAGAAATGAAGACTTATATTCATAAAACAAAAAAACAACTCTGTGAACTAATACTTACAGCAGCTTTATTCATAATAGCCTAAAACTGGAAACAATCTACATCAGGGGAGGGGAATGGTTAAACAAATTGTGGTACATCCACACCATAGAATACCACTCCACAATAAAAAGGAACACACTATTGATACAGCAACAATCTGAATACGGATGAATTATGCTGAGTGAAAAAAGTCAATCTCAAAAGAGCACTGTATTATTCCATTTATGTAACTTTTTCAAATGAGAAAATTATAGAAATAGAAAACAGATTAGTGGTTGCCAAGGATCAAGGAGAGAGTGGTCAGTTTGCATCTTTGCTGTATCAATGTCAGTATCTTGGTGGTGATATTGTCCTATAGTTTTGTAAGACATTATCCTTGAAAGAAAGTAGGTAAAGTATACATGGTATCTCTATTATTTCCTACAATGTCATGTTATAAATACAATTATCTCAGTATAAAATGTTTAATTAAAATTTATTGATAAGAATAAAGTATATCATAATTCCTTGAAAATTTATAATATATCTGTGACATATGTTCAATGTTAACATGAAAAGGTGTTTTCCACTGTGATCTGGAGAGTATTTGTAGCTCTTGTATAGGAGAAGGAATTTGTCATCACATGCATTTGGCTGCGATGCTGGCTTAAGGGGCACCTGGGTGGCTCAGTCAGCGAAGCATCCGACTCTTGATTTCTGCTCAGGTCATGATTTTAGGGTCCTGGGATTGAGCCCTGTGTCAGGCTCCCCATTCATCAGGGAGTCTGCTTAAGGATTCTCTCCCTCTCCCTCTGCCCCTCCCTGTACTCAAGATCTCTCTCTCTCTAAAATAAATAAATCTTCTAAAAAAAGGAAAAGTTGTCTTAAGTATATTTCTCTTTTTCAAGAATTTTGAGACCCTTTTTTATACTTTTCTGTCTTGGGGTTTTTCAAGAGATTGTGATCATTGGGACTTAGCTCCTCTTTCTCTTCTCCCAAAAACACATGCTGAACACATCAGAAGAGCATTTATGAGACTGGTGCTCCATGGAATTCACTTAAGAAAATGCCAGTGTCTACAGAATATGCTATTTGTTGCTCTGACTTAATAACAGAAGGAAATTTTAAGCAGAAGCAATAACTTATCAGAAGGTACAAAAGCATAAAATAGTATAGATTTTTGGAGTCAAGACAGGACATAGGAATGTGCAGAGAGCTTGCAAGAGGTATATCTGGAGGGGTGTCAGTTGGCTACATCATGAAGGGACTTGAGTGCCAAGCAAGGGAGTTTTTACTTTGTCCTGGAATCTGTAGAGTCTCTGCCTAGACCCCCAGGGCCATCCTTTTATTCTACAAACAAGGACACTGCAACAGAATTGCCTAGATGGTCCATTTAACTATAGCTCTCTAGATTTGACTATATGTATTCTAAAATTGTGAGTAGAATTTACAGACGATGATATTAGCCTTTGACTTCGGTGATTATGGAGTACATACAGATAAGCTTCAATTCAAAACATCTCTGCATATATTCACAATATCCTGTATAACCAGTAACTGTGAAGTCATTCTTTCTCAAATCTCCTTATTTTGCCAATGGGGCCAGAACCCCAGAATAACAGAAATGAGATAAAAATCCAGTCTTCTGTCTCCCACCACAAGCATCTGCATTCTCTCTCCTTTTTCTGAAGAGGTCTTTTAGCCTGCCCTCAAACATAACCCTGCAAGAATAGGACCTTGCACCTGAAGTTCTGGGAGAAGGAGCAACCCTGGGATTAATTAAAATCCTACACACTGATTAAAAGCATCCCTAGCACTTCAAGCTCAGTTATGAAAGCTTTTCATCTTACAAACTCAGAAAAATTCTGTAAACAGCTCCTACTTCCAACCTGTATTTTGAGAACAAAAGAGCAGATCCATCAGGAGGGAGGAAGGATGGGGGCTGGCAGCAGAGCTTGTTTTTCTGTGGCTTCAGCATTAAATAATCTGGTTCGAATTGTTATAAAGTACAAAAACAAATGGCATTCAGTCGTGGATCCTAACTCAACAATATCAGTTTGAAAAAAATGTTGTTTTCCCTTATAACTCAATGGAGCATCTTATTTGGCAGCTGGGCCCCATTACTGGGGTCCCCACAAGGGAAATGTCAGGTCAGGCGTTATTTACAAATCCCAAGTTTATTTTCTCGCCAAGGCCTCTCATGGTTCTGTCCATGTTTCAAGTGACAGGCTTTCCATCCAAAGTCACTTACACTCTGTCCTGTCATGTCATGAGCTTTCAAATCTTAACATCTTTAATACCAGAGACTACGATAAGTCTTCTCAAACAAAATTGTACTTAGAGTTCTGAAGATTTCTGTTAATGTATTTCCTGGCAAGGAACGATGTGCATGGGCTAATATTCATTTACCCAATGTTATTATAAATGTTCAAAACACAAATATGAATGATTGCAAATGGGTTCCTGCCATATGACTGGCGCCAGATGATGTCAAGCAAGCCAGAAAGGACACATAACACATCACATGCCATCGCGTTCCCATGTCTGCACACAAGAGCATCTGAACATACTAAGTCTGGAAATGTCCATTGCTCTGTTTCTATCCAAGTTTGACCTCTTCAGATAATGAGATTGATTGATCAGCTTCGACTAGAAGAACCAAGCCTCTGGGGTGCCTGGGTGGCTCAGTCGGTTAAAGGCTGTCTTCGGCCTGGGTCATGATCTCAGGGTCCTGGGATTGAGTCCCACATCGGGCTCCCTGCTCAGCGGGGAGTCTTCTTGTCCCTCTCTCTCTGCCCTTCCCCCTGCTCATATGCGTGCTTTCTCTCACTCTCAAATAAATAAAATCTTTAAAAAATAAAATAAATAAAATTTAAAAAAAGAGAGAGAAAAGCTTACCCCACACCAGAAGACATTCCCTTGAGCCAGGAAGAAGAAGAAAAACTTTGAATCCCAAGCAGTGGAGAACCAGGGCCTGCTCCATGCATATCTGTGTATTGCCCAAGAAAGCGATTCACCCATAAAATTCACAGGATGATCAAATTCCAACATGTTTGCAGCCATTAAAATATATTAAAAAAAAAAAAAAAAAAGAACCAAGCCTCTCGTACAAGGCTGTGTCTTTATGAGAATGTGAGGATCAGGGTTCCTTGAATGCCACTTCTTTCTCTGAGCTATTTTTAATTCCATATAGCCTGGATAGAGTGGAGGAAACGGGACTATGTAACCAGAAATGCCTAGTTCAAGTCTTTACCTTTAGCAATAGTTATCTTTGGGCAGGTTATTCTTTAAGTTTAACAACTTCTTTAAGTCATTTTCCTCATTTATGAAGGGAGATAAAGATGTCTATTTTAGTGGGTTGTGAAAAATGTGAGACTATATTTGGAAAACTGGCTTTATAGAGGATGCCTAGTAAATATTCAGCCTTTTCCCCCCATCCAGATTACTCTGAACGTTTTTGTCTATAATTCTGCTTATGTTTCTATTATTTACATACATTATTTAAGCAGTCCACCATGAGCTTCTTGAAGACAGGTAGTTCAATGGTAAATGATGCAGTAGATATAAAGGTGTTTTCTTCCCTACTTCAACCACAATGAGCCTCATATAGTAGAAACTCAACATATGGCATAAGTAATAGAAGGAACTGGAACATTCCATCACCTCTATTCTGTGCCTTGAGTTCTAAGATTCCTGGAGGTAGGGGCAGTATCTTACTCATCTTTGTACCCACTATGCTTTAGCATAATGGTCTGCATAGTCTTGGTGATCAATAAATATGTTGCCTTGAATAAAACTTAGTTCTCTTCCCCAACCTCTGATTCTGTGCTGGGTATATAGGAAGTACTCAATAGAGCTCAGGAAATCATTGTATTTAATACACTGAAAGAAACTCCCTGGGAAACCACAAAACTTACCATGCAAGTAGCATGCCATTTGAGTTACATGGACACATCATATTTATTTCTCCTATCTTCAAACATACCCAGTTTGTGTTGCTTTAATTTTAGATTGGAAGACAGAGAGGCCAAAAAACACACTCAGAGTCACAAGTAAAACCTTCATATGGCCGGCTGCGCTCTTCATGACGATTCTTCCTACTGCCTCCCCTCCCACCGCAGCTCGCTGCGTTCCAGCCATGCTGCTCTCTCCTGCATCTGTGAACTTGTAGAGCAGTTTCACTTGCCTGCAGTCCCTCATGCTCTGTCTGCTAGACCGCCCTATTCCACCTGCAAAACATGACATGAGTTGCACTCCTGTGACATAGTCCCCTAAATTGCTGAGTTAGACAGGCTTTCCTCTGTCCATTCATCATGCCCCTCACATCATATATGTCAGCATTTGTCCCATTGCTTCACCACCTGTTCTTCAGTACAATCGTGAGGTACTTGAGAATTTTAATTCTAGAGCACCACAGAGTTCTTTAATTCTGTGTGCGTGGCACATAAAAGATGGCTGGTAAGAATTTTCCAGATTCAGTGAGAAAGTCAAGGAGTAGCCAGGAAGAGGAGGAAAGAGAACTTGGCTTAGTAAGGAAAGGACCATGTAAATGAGGGATGTATTTTAAAACTGATTTCCCAGATGCCTCGTTTGATACATTGTTTCCTTACTGATTTGAAATAATGAAATAAATATATACCATTTACCAATAGATAAACTCTGTGATTTAGGGAGAAAAAACCTTTTTGACTTACTAACAGATTTCATATTTTGAAATTTAAACCTCATTTTCCAGAAAAGCTTTCTAGCCTGCTTGTGAATAGTTTAATCATGGCAAGGTGGAAATCAGAAAACTAAAAAAAAAAAAAAGAAAGAAGAAGAAGAAGAAAGAAAAAGAACCCTTATGTCTGCAGTTTACTTTTACTTCTGTACATGTTTCAAGAAAATTTCAAAAACCACCCAAAGAGAACTCAAGTCTAGGATTAGTCCACATTTTCTGGTTGTAATTTCCAAGTTTCTAGTTCTAGTAATTTGTCAGTGATCTGGAGATAATGCACACACACACACAAAATCTCTCATGAGTCATCCCTAGCTCAGAGCACAGTAGCCATGGGGATAACACTTTCTTCCTGTCTGACATTTCAGTTCTTGACTTTAGAAATCTGACTGCAATTGGATTAACTTCATTTTCCACTACTTCATGAGAAAAACATGTCTCTCCTGAGTTTAAATAAGTCTAATTGCACTGACTACGGTGTTAATTTGGGGAATTCTCAGATTGTTGGCGGCGGGGGCAGGGGAGAACAGCAGTGTCCCACCTTAGATGATGAGAGGAGGGAGCGCTGCGGGAGACGCGTTGGCCAGCAGCATTACTTATTCACAAGTGAATTCAGATACATTAGGGAGTGTCTGGGTGGCTCAGTCAGTTAAGCGTCCTACTTTTGATTTCTGCTCAGGTCAAGATCCCAGGGTTGTGAGATTGAGCCCCATGTTAGGCTTCATGCTGAGCATGGAACCTACTTGAGATTCTCTCTCTCCCTCTCCCTCCTCCTGCTCACAGGCATGTGCTCTCTCTCTCTCTCTCTCTGTCTCAAATAAGTAAATAAATCTTTAAAAAAAAAGATACATTAGGATATGAAAGAGCTGAATGGGAGATTTTAGAGATGGTGCAGACAGGATTTTTGGTGGAAAAATGAAAGGGTGGTGATTTCGGTGGGCACTGTATTCTCTGCACCTAAAATCCTGCATACAGTAATTGCTCAAAAAACATTTGTTGGAAAAAATAAGTGGATGTGCGATACTGCCTCACCAGGTAGAGGTTAATATATGTGAATTGCAGAAACTTCAAGAAAAAGAAATCTCTGCACAGAGATGGAAGCCATCCTTTTATCTTTCCACCAAAAGTGCTTTTGAAGAGTACAAAAGATGAACTGTATCTTTTCTTCCATAACGTGAAACAAGCCTATAATCTCTGAGGAGGACTTATTCCAAAGGTCATTGCCCTTCTTGCCCTCCCCTCCTCTGCTTATAAACATCACCGTCCCTGCACCAGCCACACTAAATAACTCCGTGACCTTAGGCAAATGCCTTAAAACCACTGAATCTTAGTGCTCAGTCTATAGGTGGGAACATAGGGCTCTTTCTTGTCTTTTTACTATTTCTTTCTCCCCATCCTTTCTCTGATTGTGAGACTTTCTTTTTTTAAGGTAATGACACATGAGTGTTATACTATGAGAGGTTATGAATATAGCACCAGAGAGTTTCATTTATATTGTCGATGAGCCAGTCTAAAGAAGTGAGGATCTAGGCTAAAGCTCAATGTGCAGCCTGAAAACAGATGGTGTTGATAAGATGTTTGGGAACGCTGAGGGAAAGAGAAAGGGGAAGAAGAAGAAAGAGGGAAGACAAGGGAGGTGAGACTTATGAATGCCCAGCTCGGGATGATCTATGGAGAAGAATAAATAACTATGGTGCCTGCACTTGCTTGTGAAGGACCATAAATAGGACTGGACTCTTTCTGGCACTGAGCAATGCAGACATTTCAGGGAGGCATCAAGTTATGCAAAATGGAAAAAAGAGTACAAGCTTGCTGTAATTGAAATTACTAATGCTTACCATATCTGATTTTCCTCTCCTTCCTGGGAATATGGGAAGACTTTTCAGATTCCCTTGGTTAGGCTGTCATGTGACTAATATCGGCCAGTGCGCTGTAACACTTACTCTGTCATTCACTGACTTGGGATTCGGGGTAAATTAATTGAATTTCCTAAGTTTCACATTTTTCATCTGTAAAATGTGGTAACAGGAGATGGGGGGGGAGTCAAAAAATTCCCTTGATTGGATCAGTATAAGAATAAAAATGAAATTGTATGTGCCCAACAAATTCCAGGCCCTATATATAGATCAAAGTGCTAACAGTGGGCAATATCCAATAATTAAATTTTTTCTGATTATTACAAATCAGAGTGAAGGATGAAAATAAGTAGCTGATAAGTATATTTTGTATAATCTTTTGTATAATCTTATCCTATGGAAAACAAAGAGGAGAAAAAAGTGAGAACCAGTCAGTAGAAGGTTCTGATTATGATCCACATTATGAGAAAGTTTGAAAGGAGGGTAGCTGTCTTTCCCTTGATGTTTCATTGGCCAGGTCCAATGTTGACATTTCCTAGTTAAGAATATGAACTCTGAAGATTGAATTATATTTAGGCAATTAAAACCAGCCTAGCTGAATAATGTGGATAAAGATTGTCCTTTAGGGCCAAGATGTAGCCGTCATCAATCATAAAAAGACATGAACCCAGGATGGAGTGGATCTTTGCAGAAAATGTTTACGTCGGTTACTATGCACTTGGGTTTTGTGGGATATGTCTATTTTTCCAATAGTTAATGACATGTGGCATTTAATGTGCTCAGGTTAACTCCTGAATGTTTTTGCTCTCCCCTTTTTTTCTTTTTCATATTCTCTCTCTCTCTCTCTCTTTCTTCCTTCTATATAATGACCTGCTCCCATATATTTTGCCTATGTATCCCCAGTTTTGGATATATGAAATGGCTTATACTCTTAGATTCCCTCCTTATCCTCATCTCAATCCTGGCTTTGGATTTAAAAAAAAAAAAAGAGAGAGAGAGAGAGGAAGGAAGGAAGGAAGGAAGGAAGGGAGGAAGGGAGGAAGGGAGGGAGGGAGGGAAGAAGGGAGGAAGGAGAAGAAACTTTTTAAGTGTCAGGGTGATCCCTAACACCAACCACTTAGTTGTTTGTTCTCAGTGTTCCTTGTTGGTATTCAATTCTAGCTCTGGAGTCTGAAGTAACTTTTTAAATTTTGTCTTCAACTGATATCTTAGAAACAGTGACTAAAAATCCTTAGGAAGACTTCAGACTTATTTTTATAGATGTGGAATTTAAAACTCATTTTATGTGAACCAGGGCTACTGCATTGACAGAGCCAAGACTCATCCAAATCCCAGGATTCCAGTGACTCCATCCTAATCATAATTAGCCATACCTACATCTTTTACAGGGTAAAACATGTTTTAAAATGCAGGCATAGAGGAATTTAAGAAGCACTGCTTTCTTGGGCCCCTGGGTGGCTCAGCTGGTTAAGTGTTTGCCTTCCGCTCAGGTCACGATCCTGGAGTTCCAGAGTCCCAGAGTCCTGAGATTGAGCCCTGCATAGAGTCCTGCACAGAGCCCCAGATTGGGCTCCCTGCTCAGCAGGGAGTCTGCTTCTCCCTCTGCCCCTCACCCGCTCATGCTCTCTCTCTCTCTCTCTCAAATAAATAAAATCTTACAAAAAAAAAGAAGAAGAAGCACTGCTTTCTTGATCCACTTCTCCAAGTGAGATCATCTTGGTTAGCTCAATGACATCATCATTCTTCAACTTAATACCTTTTCCAGGTGTAAATGAAACTCCTTTGGGATTTTTCAGTCCTTTATATGTTGGCATAATTTAATTTGTAATAGTCTCAGGAGAATATCCTTGATGGGGAAAAAGCAGAAGAGCACTCATCAGGGAGACAAGAGAAAGTAATAAATACCAAGTCTTTGAGAAGAAATACCAAGAGCAAATGTTATCAGCTTTAGCCTAGAGCCAACCAAACACATTTATAGTGACATTCATATTTGCTTTTATTTATTTATCAATTTTTTTTCTACTGAGTGAAAATCAGTATCCTAGGTACTGAGATAAAACATAGTAGGGGTGCCTGACTGGCTGAGTCAGCAGAGCATGAAGCTCTTGATTTCGGTGTTGTAAGTTCAAGAGATTGCTTAAAAATAACATCTTAAATAAAAAACAAAAAAACGAAAAACAAAAAAACAAAACCCAGACTTCAGTAGGGAATGGTTCCAAACTTTTAGGACCTTATAGCTAAAAAGGCAGTCTTCCTCATGTCATTTAACTAACACAGTGATTAAACAGAACAAAATGCTTACAATAAGGGACATTCATTCAACACTCTGAGGGAGGAGAGAAATTGATTTTTATGGGGAAATTATGAAAATAGGAAAGGATTCCTTGAAGACATGAACTTACACTGGACCTTTGAGAGTTAGCTGCAAGGAAAGAATTTTACATCTCAGGGAATTTCATACCTAAATACCCACTCAGCATCTTACAAATATTTCTTGTGCTCTTTGTTGAGCCCCAAGGATACAGTCTCTGCCTCAAGGAGTTTTTTGACTCATATAAGCCACTGGAGAAAACATTAATTTAATACAAAGTAGCTGAAAGTGAACAAAAACTATGGTTTGGCTTATTAAGCTCTAGGCAAATGGCCCATTCATTCTTGGATTTTGTTTTTATTTTTTTTCAATAAAGTTAAAGGAGGCAGCCTGAAGATAACAGTCTTTCTCCTTCAGTATCTGTTTTTCCTTCCTCTACTCTTTCTACTTTATGCTTGGGCCACAGAGTTGACCCCACCTTTCTAACATGAATTTCCTAGTCCTTCTTTTGTGGGAAGCTATCCACCATAGTTTCAATGGTTTAATATTATTGGAAAAATCTATTTCCTGGAGCCCCGCACCAGGTACTATCAGTGAGGTATTATTTAGGTACTATTCCTGAGTAGCAGATCTAGGTTACGTGGGTTCCGGCTTGGTCCCTTGGGATACCCTGTGTCTTAATGCCCTATGGCACCAGAGAAGTTACCATACCTCTCTTTGAACTTTAGTTTTCCCACCTGTAAATTGAAGATAACTTGATGTACCTCAAGGCAAAGGTAGTTGCTTCTTTCTCTTGTGTGTGTTTGTGCGGTGGTTGTGAAGGAAAGGTAGCTGCTCTGAAAATGGGAAAATCTCAAATTTACCCCTGTCTGCACTCCTATTTTTGTGTTGGGGAAATTATGTTATGCCTTGTAATGTCCCAGTCTATTTTAGGGGAAATTCATGAAGATTAAATGTAAAACTGATTAACAATATAATCAAATAATTCAATTTGGTGAGAGAGGGAGAGTAGAAATAGGTCAATTGATTGCTTGACTGCATGACTGATTATGTGACTCAGTTGATCAGACTAATCAGAACTATCCATCTAGTAGCTGAGGATGTGTACACATGTCAAAACAATCTCAGGGATCAATGGAACAGAATAGAGAGCCCAGAAATGGACCCTCAACTCTATGGTCAGCTAATCTTCGACAAAGCAGGAAAGAATGTCCAATGGAAAAAAGACAGTCTCTTCAACAAATGGTGTTGGGAAAATTGGACAGCCACATGCATTTCCTTACACCACACACAAAAATAGACTTAAAATGGATGAAAGACCTAAATGTGAGACAGGAGTCCATCAAAATCCTAGAGGAGAACACAGGCAGCAACCTCTTCAACCTCAGCCGCAGCAACTTCTTCCTAGAAACATCACCAAAGGCAAGGAAAGCAAGGGCAAAAATGAACTATTGGGACTTCATCAAGATAAAAAGCTTTTGCACAGCAAAGGAAACAGTCAACAAAACCAAAGACAACCGACAGAATGGGAGAAGATATTTGCAAATGACATATCAGATAAAGGGCTAGTATCCAAAATCTATAAAGAACTTATCAAACTCAACACCCAAAGAACAAATAATCCAATCAAGAAATAGGCAGAAGACATGAACAGACATTTTTCCAAAGAAGACATCCAAACGGCCAACAGACACATGAAAAAGTGCTCAGCATCGCTCAGCATCAGGGAAATCCAAATTAAAACCTCAATGAGATACCACCTCACACCAGTCAGAATGGCTAAAATTAACAAGTCAGGAAACGACAGATGTTGGCGAGGATGCAGAGAAAGGGGAACCCTCCTACACTGTTGGTGGGAATGCAAGCTGATGCAGCCACTCAGGGAAACAGTATGGAGGTTCCTCAAAAAGTTGCAAATAGAGCTACCATACAACCCAGCAATTGCACTACTGGGAATTTACCCCAAAGATACAAATGTAGGGATCCGAAGGGGTACGTGCACCCTGATGTTTATAGCAGCAGTGTCCACAATAGCCAAACTATGGAAAGAGCCAAGATGTCCATCAACAGATGAATGGATAAAGAAGATGTGGTATATATATACAATGGATTATGCAGCCATCAAAAAAACCGAAATCTTGCCATTTGCAATGACGTGGGTGGAACTAGAGGGTATTATGCTAAGCGAAATAAGTCAATCAGAGAAAGACATGTATCATATGACCTCACTGATATGAGGAATTCTTAATCTCAGGAAACAAACTGAGGGTTGTTGGAGTGGTGGGGTTGGGAGGGATGGGGTGGCTGGGTGATAGACATTGGGGAGGGTATGTGCTATGGTGAGCACTGTGAATTGTGTAAGACTGTTGAATCACAGACCTGTACCTCTGAAACAAATAATACGTTATCTGTTAAAAAAAAAAAAAGAAGAAGAAGAAGATAGTAGGAAGGGAAAAATGAAGGGGGGGAAATCGGTGGGGGAGATGAACCATGAGAGACTACGGACTCTGAGAAACAAACTGAGGGTTCTAGAGGGGAGGGAGGTGGGAGGATGGGTTATCCTGGTGATGGGTGTTAAAGAGGGCACATATTGAATGGAGCACTGGGTGTTATACGCAAACAATGAATCATGGAACACTACATCAGAAACTAATGATGTAATGTATGGTGATTAACATAATAAAATAAAATTAAAAAAAAACAATCTCAGGGAAGGACTTGGGAATATCTGTTCATTTGGACTAATGTAGACAAAATATAGTTTACTAACTTCTCTGATAAATTCTAATCCTAGTTGAAACTCTTGGGGAAAAAACAATATAATGAAATCATTGGCTTTATTAAGTCTTGGGAATTGACAAAATTGTGGCTTTACATATTTATTTAAAATGATGATGTCCCTTCCATGATCCAGATACAAACCCAGTCATTTGTGTTATTTTCTTTTCTCTAAATGAGAGCCAAAGGACCACGACAATAATAAAAATAATAAAGAAGAAGCAAAATGAGAAGCAGGAGGAAGATAACCAGTAACAAGACATTTTATTGTTTCAGACTTGGAATTGCACATTTTATGGGCACAATCTCTAATGCTCAACACCAAGATCTGAGATATTCATTTACTCATTTTTAAAAGAAAAAAACAAAACTCAAGTAAAATACATGTTATATTATTTAGGACTCCTTTACCTATAAGTAACAAAATTGTAAAAACAACAGCAGCAAAACCCAACAAGTTAAAACAAACAAACAAAAGGTGAACTTTGGTAGAAGCACAGAAATAAATGTGTCTCATGGAACCTAAGAACAGAGAGCATGCCCAGCCTCATGGATGTCCAAGAAGCTTTCTCTTTCCTTTCTCCTCCACTTAGTGTGTCTTATCTCATTCTCACTACTTTGTTTCCTCTCTCCCCACTTCCTACTTCTGACAAATTTTTGGGTGTTCATTTCCTAGAAATGAATTCATCTCTCTTTTTCTTTGGTCACTTTCTAAATCCCCACAAATATATTCTGATGGCTTGCATTACATCCTCAACTTTCATTCTATCATCAGTGACCTCTGACTAGTTCACAGCTGCTGGGACCCTTAATGTGTAGGTGAAGACAAGCAGGGTTGAACCAACAGCCTAAGATGTACCTACTACAAGTATTTGATTCTGGTTACAAAGCAAATTCACTGTTGAACAAGGAGTTGAGCTCAGAAGTCCAAGACATCTTTACCACACAATGATGCCATCATGTTTTGTAGTTTGAAGAAAGACCATAAAAGTTTGTCCATACATAATAGATATTTAGACTTTTTCAATTTAGGGAGACTCAAGCTAAACCAAACTTAGACTAGGTATTTACTAAGATCAGAGTTGTTGGGTTTCTGGTTCATTAATAATAATGATGATAATAATAAAAATGATAATATTCATAATGATAACAATCCATGTATACAACCCTTACTATGTATCCTAAATTCTTGATGTGCATTAACTCAATCAAACCTCTCAAAAAAACCTGTAAGGTCAGTATTATCATATGATCTCCATTTTACAGATGAGAAACCTGAGACACAGTGAGGAGAGTAGAAGCTATCAGGCATTTTCATCTCAGTCTTTTATTGGAAGTTCTAAAACAAACACTTGATAGATTAATTGTAAACAAGAGAAAATAAAATACGGTGTACTAAGTTTTATAGCACAGAGAAAGGCTTTAACAGTTGCCTTGTATATAGTGTTTAAGGTTCACTATGTGATTTATTAAAAGAAAAAAAGAAGTCCTCAGGAAGAACAGAAAGAATACCCTACTCCCATTCTTTGACAAAATCACTGAAAACTGAAGTCATTGTTCCCACATTTGTGGAATCTTAAGCCTGTAGTATTGGTCTCTGATGACTTCAGGAAAGGGAAGACATTGAGTGAGCATTTGGGTAGCATACTAGTTTACTGTGGCTGCCTAATAAATTACCAAAAATTTGGTGGTTTAAAACAGTCAAATCTATTCCTTCACACCTTGGAGGCTTGAGATCAGGGTGTCAACTGGTTTCCTTGAAGGCTCCTTCAAGGAGGATCCTTCATTGCCTCTTCCAGCTTCCAGTGGTTCCGGGCATTCCTCTGCTTGTGGCCACATGTTTTCCCCTCTATCAACGGAGGTAGGATCCATTCTCATAATTCAGGATAATCTAGTCTCACAATCTTTTAACTTAATTACATCTACAAGACCTTTTTTTTCAGACAAGGTCACATTTACAGGCTTTGAGACATGGATATATGTTTTGGGGGGCCACCATTCAACTCACTGCAAGTAATTAGAGAAGTTCTTTCAGGTTTTTATAAGAAATTTAGTAGTATTTAAGATACAATTCGAAATAGTTTGACTTATAATGGAGATAATTGCCCGTGCTTCACAATGAATGTTCTGGGGCCATTATCAAATAAAGGACTCTGACTTAAAGAGAGAAATGATTTTGAACTCTGGAGAGACTTGTTTTGACTTAATAGAGCAAGAATAGAATTGAATCGTAAACTTCCACTTTCCCTCTCTAAAATAAAATGCTAACTCTCTTAACTACAATTTTGAATTGGCAAAACACTCACTTAAACTTAATTAAGATCATATGTTTTAGTTTTCCCTCCTTTGACCGGCTTTAAAATGTCGTTCAGATATAACTTGGCAAAAAGAAGAAAATAAGACTGTGGAGAAAATAAGTAAAAAGATTTTTAAAAAGAAAAGTGAAATAAATTTTAAGGATAAAGATAGATTTGTATATTACTTTTAATATTGAAATGTACATTCTCACTTACCTTTTTATATTTTTTAGCTCATACACTATTGAGTATCAGAAATCTTAAAATCTCACAACAGGTTCATCCATTTAAAACTTGAAATAGCTTGAGTCCTTAGATGAAAGATAGGATTATGGTTGGAGGAATGTAATAATGCCTTTGATAAATGACCTGAAGATTTATCTAAATATCTGTTGCTATAGACTGAAGATTTGCTTCCCCTAATTCATATTTTTAAATTCTAACTCCCAGTGTGGTGGTATTAGGAGATGGGGCACTGGGGAGCTAATTATATCATGAAGCAACTCTCATGAATGGGATTAGTGCCCTTATAAAAGACACCCAGAGAGATCCTTCCCCTCCTCTACCATGTGAGGACATAGGAAGAGGAGGTGATATACGAATCAGGAAGTGGGTCCTCACTATATATGGAATCTGCCAGCACCTTGATCTTGGACTTCTCAGGCTCCAGAAATGTGAGAAATAAACAGAAATAAATTTCTGTTGTTTATAAGTCACCCAGTCTGTGATAATTTGTCATGCAGCCTGAACAGACTAAGACATTTATGAATATCAATTTGGAAAGGTTGGTTACACAGTGATGAGAGCTTGGCAAGATTCTAGGGCATTGTTTCTTGTCCTTCCTAGGGAAACAGCATTTCCTGGAGTGTGGCCTATAAAATGTAAAAATCTGTTCATTAATTTTTCATTCAGTGCACACATACGCATCCCAGATTTTAATGTCTCTGAAATTAGGCTACCTGTTACACAATGTGAGATGATTTTGTTAGCCATGAGGCCTTGCTTGAGCAAACTTACCTGTGAATAAATAAGACCCATTCATCTGACCATCACTCCGGTCAAGTCTTTTGCATTCCTGTACCTTGTGTGGCTAAATTTAACTCAGGTCCTCAATTTTTGCTTATAAGAGATTATACTTCAATGTTGCATTGAAATGAAACATTTTTATGAAGGCAGAAGATTGACAGTCGCAAGACAACTAATCCAATTTAAGGTAGTAGACACTGCCAAATCTCTTGAAGTAGATCATAAAATGTTGAAAGCTAGAAGTTGATGTGATTTATTTAGGCATTGAACTATTTTATCTGTCAAAAGCTTCCAGCTGAATTTCAAGAGAAACAGATTAACTTCTAGAGACACATACTTAAAATAAGTGTGTAATAGGAAATGCAGATAAAACTCTGAGAGCCTTTTATATAATATAGAATTATAATGTCAATCCTGAGGACCCTAAAGAAATAATATGAGGAGTGTAATTTATGAAAAACATGTCAATCTGTTGTTATCCTGAGTACCTTAGGATGATGGAAATCTTCCATTTAGGATTTCCAAAGGTGTATTAAAAGCTCTTAAACATACTATAATAATCTGCTTAGCTTTGTTTTTACCATTATTGTCAAACATACAAAGAAACTAGAACTCCCCTACCCACACCCTCCACTGCCACCACACACACACACACACACACACACACACACACCAGCTACTACCATTTACCAGTCCTGCATCCTCGTGAACATACCTTGAGGCATGTTACCCTAGGGAATAGATTATCAGGATAAATTACCTGTTCCTCACTTTTGTAAATGATAAAGTCACAGATACAATCCAAAGGGCTGAACACTGCAATTCAGAAAACCTACTGTTATTTTTTCATTAACTTGCTTTATGACCATCAACGTGTCCCTTCCCCATCTTTAAACTGATTTCCCCATCTCTTCAATAAATACATGGTACAAAATAATCCACAATTCCTCTTCCTGCCCTACCTTTCAATGCCTGCAATGAGGTCTGTTCGATGGGGGGAGAGAAGATCAACTTTGGCTAAACAGACTCTTCTCTCATTTGTAAATATTTTTGCAAAACATAAAACCACAACTTATTTTGTGGTTTTCAAGAATAATACATGAATTTATTTGATACTTAACTCTTTGAGATCAGTCACCCTTCCAGTGCCACATTCTGAGAGTGCTATGCCAGCCATCACAAGGAGAACTGTGAAATCAAATGAACCACCAAGGCATTCATTTATCAAGTTCCTTTCATGTGCTGACCCTATTGTTTGCATGGAGTAAAGTCATCTGAGGCCACAAGAGGGGCTCTTGAACTCTTGGTTGGCCATATATTCTACTTTGGTGGTGGTGGTGTTGATGATGGTGGTTCTTCTTCTTCTTTGTTGTCATCCTCATCACCATCATATCTCATTTCCAATTTACCTTGTATATGACTTCCTGGAAGATTAGATTCTGCATGCTCCTGTTTAACACTTCAGACACTTCTCATCCACTCAGAAATGAAGTCTAATCTTCTTGTATGATTTAACAGACCTCTTACAGTTTATCAGACCATTTATATGTTGGGCATGGAGCCTACACACACACACACACAAAATTTAAATAAAAAATGTATCAGACCATTTGTACATTTATAGTTTATCAGAATTTTTTTCCTCTCTATCCCCATCTCTTACCATTTTCCTACCAACCACTATACATTCCAATACTGCCTGATCTTTGTTTAGTTCTTTGAATGTGCCATGCTCTTTTTCATCTCTGTGTCTGCACATTCTTTTCCTTTATCTGAGGATGTTGTCTCCATCCTCCTACCTCCCTCCTTCCACTTGCCTTCACTTGGTTACTGTTTTAGTATGGGTAATGCCTTGATCACCAATACTGAATTAGATGGTCCTCCTATCAGCCCCCGCAGCACCTCCTACTTCCCCTGGTACAGCACTGTCAGGACTATTGTAATTGCCTTCTTCCTTGTGTATCTTCCCCTAAATTTCAAACTCAGCAGCAGCTTATCTATTGGATGATTTCAGATGGTGTAAGGATCCTGTTGAGCTCCACAGCTCTGTTCAGCAGTGTCTGAAGTCTACTGTCCAAAGCAGAGATATGAAAATATTAAGGATATGGTCTGTTTGAAGTCATGGTAGCTAACATGACCTTTTCAACACCACCAGTTTAAAGTGATAACAAAACAAATGTCCAACAATGCACTGGATGCACAAAGCCCAAACAGCTGTGACAAATGTCATGTTTTGGAATGATCCCCAGTTGCCTAAGGAATGGCTTACACTCTGGAGTACTCTTACCTAGTCTGGAGATCTGAAATTTTCTCTTCATTGTTCTAGCTTTCCTCTTACTCACATGTTGACTGACTACATGTTTGCCTGGCCTGGGGAGTGAGTTTCTCTCTCTTCCTACCACAAAACACAGCTTTTCTTTTGAAGGTATGAATCAAGCTAACTGCCTGGCAATCTGATATTATAACCATTAGTAACTATGTGTGAAGTCCACTGGATCTAGAAAGCAAGTCTTTTTTTAACTGCAGTTTATTAATTAGCTGATATAAAAGTGATGAAAAAAATCAAGACTTTTTAAAGGGTCCAATGTGATCTTAACACCTTGAATACATTATATAAGTTAATCCTCTCGATAAGCCTACAAGTAGGTCTTATTGGGCCCCATTTCAAAGATGAAGAGACAGAGGTGCCCAATGGCTTTAATGGTTTGTCCAAAGTCATGGGGCTGGTAAGAGTCAGAGTTCATGTTAGAAGTCACATCTGTCTAATTCCAAAGCCTGTGTTCTTTCCACTCCATGAAGATGCTTCTCAGTGTTACAGAATGGGATAGCCAGTACTTGCAGAATCAATAAAGAAAAATGATTTATTTGGAAACACTTGCTTTTCATCTGCATTAGAATGGAGTAAAAGAGATTCTCTCTCTGGGTTGACCATGCTCACTGCTCCCTGAAGTGGGGGACTGCCCAGCGATATCACTATGCTGGATACATCTGTGACAGGTGGGGTCACTGGGACTCAACCACTCTCTCTTCTGAGGATCATTCCTTGAATAACCTTCCTATGTCCACCCAGACAACTCTTTCACTTTCATATTCTAGGAGCTGAGAGAGCACTGAACCTGGTGTTGGGCAGACGAGAGTTTGAGTCCTGACTTGGCCATTTACCACACATGTGAATTGGATGACCACCTAAATTATTGCATCTCACAAGGAGGAGATGGGGCTCTCACGAGGTCAGAGAGAGAACCACGGGAATGACATCATGCATGTGAGAGAACCCTGGGTGCTATAAAAGTGCTGAACACATATAAGGCAGTATTCTTATACCCTCAAACCAGTAGTCAATAAAAACTTTAGATACCAGGACTTCCTATAGACATATCGTCATCGAAACTGAGCACATCAGGAAGGCAGACATGGTCCCATTGTTTCTCTGCTCCTCCTTGGCCTCAGGGCCTTGAACTCCACAAGGGCTGATCCTTGAGACCTTCATGGTGATGATCACAGCCCCCCACCCACATCCACCCCCAAGCTGGAAGGAAGTGGTTTCTGCTGCTCCAAAAACATTCACTGTCTGAAATCCTCATCTGTACGTCAAATCTGCTGGCTTACAGTTTTTGTTTTTTTTTTTACTATATGTGCATAATAATGTTAACAGTGAACATTTACTAAGTGTTTAGTTTGTGCCATGCAAATTGTACTTTCCATACATTATCCAATGTAATTTTTACAGCTGTCTCACATCTTATTGTATAAGTATCACCATTTTTGCATGTGAGAAAACTCAGAGAAGGCAACCCCCTTTTGTCTGGCTCATCAGGACTCCCCAGGAGAGAGGGATCTGAATGCAGGGCTTCCAGGGTCCAGAGCCCTTACACGGCTTCTAAATCATGCCAGTGACTTTGCTAAATTTTGGCTGTCAAGTCAGAGAACGTGGCTTAACCATGATTGTTTTCTCCTAGGAACCAGAAACTTGCATGGAGCAGTTGTTAAATTGATATTCTCAAATTCCTCATCTGAAAAAGGGTCCCTGCTTTTTGAGGTTGTATAAGGATAAAATGATACTATATATAAAACACATAACGAAGTGCCTCCCACAGATAAACATTCAATAAGGGAGTAGCTACTATTATGTATGGTCCTTGCAAGGCCTTTTCCTAATCCCCTCCCTCCTCTGCAGCATAATGTCATCAAGCTCAGTGTCAGTACTAACATGTCCTTTATTTTTGGCCCACATAGAAACCTATACAAAATCTGTCACCCACGAAAGGTGTAAATGGTCAGGATGTAAGATCCAGGAGGTCTGCTGGGATCTGACTTACAGGGTAATCAGTTTGGGGATCAAAACTGATGACCAGGGCACCTGGGTGGCTCAGTCGATTAAGTGTCTGCCTTTGGCTCAAGTCATGATCTCAGGGTCCTGGCACTGAGTCCTGCATCGGGCTCCCTGCTCAGTGAGGAGTCTGCTTCTCCCCTGCTCATGCTTTCTCTCTCTCTCTCTCACTCATGCTCTGTCTCTCAAATAAATAAATAAAATTTAAAAAAAAACAAACAAAAAAATCAATGGCCAAATGGGAAGGAACTGTGTCTCACAGGTGGACAGCACTCTACAGTTAGAGTTTAGCAGTACAGCACAATACTGGTGACATGGACTATGGAGTCAACCTGAATTAAAGAAACAGAAGCTGCTATTCTTATTGATTCAATAAGTACAAATTAAGTGCTCCCTATGTGCCAAGCACTGGGAAACACATTTCACACTCACTAGCTTTGTGAGCTCATGCAGGTTCAGTAAATTCCCCAAGCCTCGATTTACTCACCTGTAAAATGTGCATAACACAGCCTGTGTCAAGGTGTTGTTAGCTCTGTAGGAAACAGTGTATGACCGTTGGGAGAACAGTGTCTGGTGATAGCAGCTCTAACAGTTCAGCCTCTGTACGTGACCTCTCCACCTCATTTGATTCTCAAAACTGTCTTGAGCATTATTTGTTATTACCATGATCCCCATTCAGGAGGTGAGGGAATCGAAGAGATGCACTCATACTTGCCGCTTGTTCTTGTGCATGGCATGAGGCAGCTGAATGGCAAGCGTGGGAGACAGCAGGCATTCATCAGTCCTTCTGGAGGGAGACCTAAGGACATCTGAACTGTGTAGGTTGCCCAGTGGCTGCAGAGGAGAATATTATCCCAGCTGTGTCCAAATCTTCCCACCAGTGAGTCCTAGAGCCCCAGACGTGGCCACGTGAATTTGCTGGGCCTCCAAGAACTGAATGGAGGCAGGAAATCTGCCAGCCTTGGCCTTATCCCTAGGAAAGTTCTGCCACCCCTTGCTGCCAACTCAGATGGTTGTCATATTATTCATGCATGTGGTATCTTACCCAAGAAGTCATTGGCTCCCCAATGGCTGGCATGGATAAGCAAGCACTGGAAGTCCAGAAATCCAGACCAACAGTGGAAAGGTCTGGCGTGAGTTCGGGGGCCTGCTGGGCTCATCAGTGTGTCAATTCTGGGCAAACCAAGAATGGTCTCCTAAGGCTGGCATCCTAGGGGCCAGTCTGTCACCCAGACCATGGGAGCCAAGTGCCATGTTAGACACTGTGTGGGGAGCAGGAAGGGAGGTGTCCTGGTCAGCTCAGGCTGCCATGACAAAATACTGGCTGGCTTACACAACAGAAATTTATGGATGCTGGAAGCCTGACATTAAGGTGCCAGCATGGTCTGTTTCTGCTGAGACATCTCTTCCTAACTTGCAGATGGCTGCCTTCTTGCCATCCTAACACATGGCAGAGAGAGAGAGTAGCAAGCTCTCTGGCATATCTTGTTAGAAGGGCACTAATCCCATCATCGGGGCCCTGCCTTTACAACCTTATCTAAACCTAATTAACTCCCAAAGGTCCTATCTCCAAATATCATCATATTGAAGGTTAGGGCTTCAACATACGAATTTGGGGGAGGACATAATTCAGTCCATAGCAGAAGGTAAGCATTTGATTGCATTTGGAGTCTGGTCACTTTTAGCTGATATATTTAAGAGGATCAATGCCAAACTAGGAAATGCAGAGCAGATAAACCATAATAGTAAAGGATCTTAAAATTAAATTATACAAGAAAAAAAAAGAAAGAAGGAAGAAAAGGAAGGAAGGAAGGAAAGCAGGAAGTAAGGAGGGAAGGAAGGAAGGAAAGAAGGAAGGAAAGAGATAAAGAAAGAATGCCATCAAGAAACTGCTAGGGGCCTATACTAGTGTAACAGGAGAAAACACTTAGAAAAGCACACATTGCTAGGGTGCTAATAGAAAGATACCAGAGCCCTAATTACAAAATTATTAAGGTGATGATTAAAATTCAAGATGGTATTTATAAACATTTAGTATTTTCATTTTAATTTTAGGATACAAGTTACATAGTTGGAATGTCAATTGCAAGTGATATGGATGATCATTGCAAAGGACTAATGCACTGATTCATTAATTACACACATCACAATCCAATTCTCTGGTCAGTCCTTCCAGTAATATTCAAATGACTTGAGCAGAACTTTTATTCAGTCTGCACTCATAGGTGAACAGCCTACTATTCAATATTGACCTTTTGTGGAAAATAAGTCAAACGCCAAACCCTTATATCAAGGGACTTTACTCATTTGGTTGGGGTTAAGAACCCATTTGAGTAGCTGTGGAAAGCCATAAACCCTTTCCTCAGAAAAATGCATTAATGGACAAATCTTGACACATAGTTTCATAGAGTTAAGAATCCCAGGCCTAGGGGCACCTAGGTCAGTTGGTTCAACGTCTGCCTTTTGCTTGGGTCCTGGGATGCAGCCCTGAGTTGGGCTCCCTGCCCTCTGCCACTCCCCCTGCTTGTGCTCTCTCTCTCTCTTTCTAATAAATAAATAAAATCTTAAAAAAAAAAAAAAGAATCTCAGGCCTAGACAGTATCATAGTTGGTGCTATTTGGTGAATGACTTAATGAGTGACAGAATGAATAAATATTGAAAACTGTTTTATCAACCTTTATGTATAGTTGGATACTTTTTCCTTCTGAAGAGAGGCTTTCTCCAGACATTTCTAGGCACACATTGTGACATCAGCTGGGCTCTGTTGGGTTCTGCTGGATTTAGCTTCCAGCTGTAGATCTGGGTCAGGTCTGCTCTCCCTGTCTCATTCTGAGTCCAGGCTAAAGGGGCAGTGGACACCCAGTCATGTGCTCGCAATGACAACTAGTCTGGGAAATCCACACTGGAATGTTCCCTCCAGGTTGGCCTTGGAAATGCCTGAGGGTAAAGCATTCTTACCTCCAGTATTTTGAAGGCACAGGGGGAGGGCAATCCTGTATCTGATGCCAAATACATGAAGGCCATTCCAGTTAGTTGATGGAATCCACAGCTTGAAAAGAAAGCAACGTGTTTTTGCAAGCATTTCTAGGGAGCCAGCTCCTCTGTTTCCATTCACACCAAATAACCTCAGGTCAGCAAATGTGGAAAGGATGACCTTGGCCAAGGCTTCCAGTAGCCAAGCCTAACGAGGCTCTAGGGAAAAGGTCTTCAAAGAGTCCACAGATATTACTTACTGGGTCTGCCAGAGAGACTTTTGACCAGAACAAAGCAGGACTGCTAAGGTGGGCCAGGCAGTAGGAAGTGCAAAAGTTCTGTGCTAATGGCTACGGACTATGGACATTTCTACAAGCTGCTCTTTGGTGGTCTGACCTGGTTTAGCCAAGGGGCTGTGCCAGGGAGAGCCACTTCACATAACTTCTCTGAAGAATCAGAGAAACCAGGAAGTGACAACCTGCTTAGCATCACTTAGCAACAGGTGTGACTGGGAGAGACCTGAGTTCTGGCTCTGAGTCACCTCCCCCCACACGCACTCCTGAATGATCTTGTACAGGTTACTCTCCCCCCTCTGGGTCTTAGTTTTCTCACTGTTAAAAGTAGGAACTTGGTTTTACCCTGCAGCTTTGGAAATACAGAAAAGCGAGCTTTGCTTTAAGCAACTGATTAGGCAGAAATTTTTACTCTAGACTGCTGTGTGTGTGTGTGTGTGTGTGTGTGTGTGTGTGCGCGCGCGCGCACGCGCGCGCACAGCAATTTTATAGTGGAGTTTATAAACCAAGGCTAAGAGACAGGATTTCCTAGGGTCGGTCCAGTTGGGTAAACATGGTTTAGGCATATTGCTAAATTCAGGAGGTAGAGGAGTGAATAAGGCTCATGTCCTTCTCTCAAGGAGTTTACAATTGGTGGCAAGACAGACCTGTAAAAAGATAATCACAGAATAGTGTGGTGGGAGCAACAAAGGACCTCATACAGCCTACTGAGAGAGATAGAAATAAGGCAGGGGCAGAAGTAGACTCTTCTCCAATGAGTGGTAGGAGGGAAGATTGAAAGAAGGCTTGCCAGCAGGAAAAAAAAGAAAAAAAAACCTGCATTGTCTTCTTTGATGATTGTGGGTTATCTTAAAAAGAAAGTAAGGAGTGACTGGAAAAAAGATAAAGGAAGGCTTTCCAAGACAAAAGGCAAAGCATAAGGCATGGAAATGTAAAGGAGGTAGCATAATATGCGATATAACTGGAAACCATCTGCTTAACTCAATGTTGCGGGATAAAGCAGAAGAAAATGGCACAGTAGGGTAATCTGGGCTCAAGCAAATATGTTCTAAAAGCAAATCCATCCTTTTTTTGTTTGAAAATACCTTATACAATATTTTGATATATAAAATGTTACAAAGAATAAAATAATTAACACCCATATACCTGTCATTCCATTTTGAGAAATAAAACATGGCCAATATAATTACAGAACCTTGCGTTCCCCACCCTGAGCATACCCATGGAGACTGAATTCATCTCTCAAGGTTGGCATCACAGTAATTGAACTCTCAGGAATGGGGTATAAAGTTGGAATTGTAATTGATTAATTTATATTGTGTAATCTAACTGTCACATGGACTGGAATATGACTATCCCTGAAGTCAGTACATTCCTTCCCAGTACCAGGCTAACGGGTACACCACATCTTAGTCAAAAGCCAGTTTGACAGTTAACAGTAAGAAATTCCAGGCAGTCTGACCAGCTTATTCTTTCCCAGTGACTAATTCCTCATGAAATGTCAAATTATAGACGTATGTTCTCTTGGTAAAACTGGAGTCAGATGAATCAAAAGTCAAGTGGTGCAAACTTAAGGTAGCCTCATTCATATCTTCTTCCCTTCCTCCCTCTCTCCCTTCCTTCTTTCCTTCCTTCTTTCTTTCCTTCCTTCCTTTTTCCTTCCTTCCTGTGGTTGCAAGATCAAATACAGAATACCTAGTTAAATCTGAATTTCAGGTAAACAACAAATTTTGAGTATAAGTATTGCCAAATATTGCATGAGATGTATGAAAAAAAAATTACTCATTGTTCAATCTGAGATTCAAATCAGACTGGGCATTCTATATTTATATTTGCTAAGTCTGACAGTCCTATAATCCTTCCTTCCTTCCTTTGACAGATATTGAGAATCAATGACATGTTAGTGAATGGGACATTTTTTATACATTCTTGCTACCAGTCACTGTTAAACTCCCACCTTACATTTTTAGGAATTTCTAACTTTCTGAATCCTATCTCACAAAGGTGGAATGAAATGAGTTCAGTCCCTCACGTCATCTGGCTCTACCAATGAGATTCACCCTTATTAAACTTTGATTGGCAATTCAGCAACTATGGAAGGAAGCACCACTCAGAATCCTTTTTATCTGCAGGGTGGTCTCAGAGGCACCCAGCTTTTGGTAGTGGGATTTTTTTTCAAGATCAAGTCTGGTGGTTTTCTTTACAGAGTACTCACTAGGACAGTAGCAGGACAGAGGTATGCTTATCATCCCAGTTCTGCAACATGGTTTGGAACATTTTTTTCTGAAAGTTCAGCATGATTTTCTAGCACCGTTCTTGTTCCTGCTTAATCACCAGACTTGGTTTCTGTTGCCTATGTATAAGAAACCTGTTTATACTAAGAGCTTTATAACTAATGAGGATACATTGGCCCTGACTACATGATTCTTATAGATGTGTGGAGGAGGCAGACTAAATAAATAAATACAGAATGACAAATTATGGGGCGCCTGGGGGCTCATTCGGTTAAGTATCTGCCTTCGGCTCAGATCGTGATCTCAGAGTCCTGGGATCAAGTCCCCCGTCAGGCGCTCTGCTCAGCAGCAAGTCTGCTTCTCCCTCTGCCTCTCCCTCTCACTCTCACTCTCTCTCAAATAAATAGATAAAAATCTTTAAAAAAAAAAAGCAGAACAAAAATATTTATAAAAAATGAAAGAATGACAAGCTATGATAATTTGTAATTATCTTTATGATCTCTATGAAGAAGAACTCCATCTATAGGAAGTGTTAATAGAGGGAACTAACTTCATTATCAAGTAATTCTACAGCAGCCCCCAGGTAAATGATGGCAGAATGAGTAAGATAATTCTCCTGAGAACAGTAAGAAGCCATTGAAAAGTGTCAGGTAAGAGAGTTGGCTGGTCTCATTTTTTTTTTTTTTTTATTCACTTGGTGTATATAATGGATTTGCATTGGGTCAAAAGTAGAAGTAGTCAGTTCCAACCCCGACTTCCACGCCTCCAGCACCACCTTGAATGTGGTCTGTCCTTAGTGATCCAATCACATACAGAGTGTATGGAGAAGGGGAAAAATAGTAACTTTACCAGGGAGAAACCTGGAAAATACTTCCTTAACCAAATGATCAAGGTTAATGTTACCAGCTGCTATAGATTAAATGTTTTTATCACCTCAACCTTCATATGTTGAAACCTAGTCCTCAGTGTGGTGGTGTTTGGAGGTAGGGCCTTTGAGAGATGATTAGGTCATGAGGGCGGAGCCCACATGAATGGCATTAGTGCCCTTATAAAAGAGACCCCAGGGAGTTCCCTTCCATGGGAGGAGACAGCTGTCTGTGAACCAGAAAGTGGGGCCAAATCCTGTAGAATTTAGTAGCACCTTGATCTTGGGCTTTCAGCCTCCAGAACTGTGAAAAATAAATTTCTGTTGTTTATCAGCTACCCGCTCTAGGATGTTCTGTTATGGGAGCCCAAATGTTGCAGGATTTCTTTTCCTTCGGTGCCCGTGGTTCTTGGTCACACCACTTGGAAGAATGACGAGGTAGACCAGACAAAGAGTTGTGGGCAGCAAAGCAAAGTTTATTGAGCAATAGTAAAAGTTTATTAAGCGATAGTACAAAGCTCCCAAGAGGGAGGGGACCCAAGAGGGCTGCCACCAGAGTTTCTAAGTCTAGGGGGTTTTATGGGTTTGTTGGCAGGCGGGCTGTTTTAATCTGATTAACCCTCCTTGAGCCTGTCACCCAAGGAGGTTTTTGTCCACGTGCTCATCTACCTATCAGATAGTTGTTCACATGGGAAAGAGTGGAGTGCTCCTTTCTGGGCCTTTTAAAGTTCTTTTAAGGGTGATTTCCTCTTAGGGCTGGGCCCCTTGTCCCTGCCTGGCTTTCTTCCGACTATCCTTCATTACAAACAGACTAAGACAAGGGCAATAGGCCATGCTTGTAGTAAATACCTCCTGATATGGTGTGATAAAAAGGGAACTTCATTTCTGTGGAATTTTTACCCCAAATCCATAACCTTAGTTGAATCAGGAGGCTACACATCAGACAAACACAAAATGAGGGACATTCTACAAAATACCTGACCTCAGGTACTCCTCAAAACTGTCAAGACGTGAAAAATAAGGAAAGACTTAGACACTTAGTTCCATGCGGAGACTAAGGAGACAGGACAGTGTAATGTGTTATCCTGAACTGGATTCTGGAACAGAAGAAAGACTTCAGTGTAAAAATTGGTCAAATCTGAACCAAGTCAGGTAATAGTAATGTACCAATATCAGTTCAGTTAATAGTAATGCACCAATATCAGTTTCTTAGTTTTGGCAAATGCACCCTTAGGGGATGCTTGGTAAGGAATCTACAGGAACTCTCTGTATTAATTTTGCAACTGTTCCGTAAATTTAACACTGTTCTAAAATAAAATGTTCATTTTTACAAAGAAGCAGGAAAATTCGTTCAGTGACTATTGCACATAGTTGTCCAAGCAACGGGATGGACTTTGGAGAGGGCATGAAGAGGTAGAATTGACAGTTTCAATGTGCCCTTCTGACATCAGAAGAAAAGCACTGGATGGGGGAGCAAGGCCTGGAAACAAAAGCCTCACACTGGTCAAGGCTTTTTTAAGCAACTAACTGCCCCAGCAACATACACCAGATGTGTGCATGTCCCAAATCCTGACAGATTTCCAATCCTCTAATTCCCATGGAGAATAAAATCTTTTTTTTTCCCCCAAATCCCAGAAGCCCTCTCCCTAAGCTTCTTGTTTAACTGATTTATAAATGTTTGGTTTTTCATTTGCATCAAATAAATTGTTCCCAACAGTGAGCTGGTGATTCAGCCTGGGTGGGAAGCTAGCTCCCTGCTGTCCTAGGGCCATGTGCTTGCTAATTTGTCATGCTGCATTTATGGCCTTAGGAATCCCTTTATTTATCCTATAGTTGACTACAGTCGTTCCTCTTTGATTGTTAAAAGGCTGGGTGGAACTGAAGAGCTTGTCTTGTTTCTCAGCACAATGTGGTCAACTGTGGAAGGAGAGTGGGGGCAGGGAGAGGTGTGGATGGGCAGGGGTGGGGAGTGCTGGGAGGGGCTAGGGATATTGATTTGGCAAGATTTCCTCAAGTCCAAGGCCACTGCTTTCAAGGAGTTTGCAGGTTATTATAGTGTTTGAACCATGGAATCCTACATGGTTACTGGATAGGAAAAGTATAGGGCCTGATGGCCAGGAACAGAGACATATTTGTGAGTACAATCCAAGAACAAAAGATGGAGTGGTGGACCTAGAATTTTGCTGCTTCATTCTTCCCTTATCGATATTCTGTGAGGTTTGGGTGCCGCCGACCCCAGCCCTGCAGACTCTACCTCTGGAAGTCCCGTGGCATCTTGGATACTAATAATTCCTGTGAAACGATCTTTCTCAGGAGTTGAGGAAACATTAGACAGTATTTATTTTAACCATCTATTGGAAGGCATGTTATTAGAAATAAAGGAAAAGAAACCAGAGAGGGAGACAAAACATGAGTCTCTTTATCATAGGAAACAAACTGAGGGTTGCTGGAGGCGAGGAAGGTGGGGGGAATGGGTAACTGGGTGATGGGCATTAAGGAGGGCATGTGATGTAATGAGCACTGGGTATTATATAAGACTGATGAATCACAGACCTGTACCTCTGAAACCAATAATACATTATATGTTAATTTTTTAAAAAATAAAGGAAAAGGAAGCACCTGAAAATAAAGAATGGCTGAGCCCTAAAATAATGAGAGTTGGAACGCAGTTTAATAGGTTGTGCAGAATGCAGATAATTGTGCATTTTCTAGAAAGCAAAAATTCTAAATTATTATTATAGTTACAAGTATTGTTTTATAATAACAAAATTGTTACATATGTATTGTGGTACAGAATTATAGCTAGGAGAATATGTTGGTAGAAGCAGAAAATCTACTTCAATCTCAGCTCTGCCACTCCCTTAGGCAAATGATGCGCCTCTCTGAGCTTCAAACTGTGTATCTGAAAAGTGGGATTATTGTGTTAGTGTCATTGCGATGAGGAAAGTAATGTAGATAAGTTATTTTTCACATCATAAGCACTCAACCAAGGTGAGTTGTTATTATTGCAAAGTGGACTTCAGAAAATTCAGGAAAATTTGAAGAAGGAAATAAAATTATCCTTTTTTCTACTATCTACAGCAAACTAGAATTAAAGTTGTTTTTTCTAGGACTGTATGTATTTCAGGAAGGGGGAGTTCCATTTCAGAGATAGGGGTTTATTTAGCATCTCATACATAATTTTTGAAGTGCTTTTTGACTGGACTGCATATTAGACAGCTTTTTATGTCAATAAATTCAAATGCAATTCATCATTTTAATAGCTGCATTTTATTCTATTGTATGGCCACAACAATGTTTTACTAATGATATTACTTACGATACTTACCTTTTCACTTTTATTACTCTTTTTTATTATGAGTTTTGAAAGCATATACAATGAGGATCACTGCATATGTGCATTTTAGCATCTGTCCTATCACTGATAAAAATATAATTGTTTCGTCAACGTCTACACTCCTGTACATATTTGATGACTATCATCAAAGTGCCCAAAATGTATACTTTCCACATGCTGTACAAGAATGTCTGGAAAATGCTCCATTTCAGGCTGGGCATGCGCCTGAGCACAGGGGCTCTCCAAGCCCTGATGTCTTGGAGGTTCAGGTTGTATATGGCTTGGTCCAACTACCTTGCCTGGATTGGTGAATATTCAGCCAAGTCATAGTTTCCACTGGATGTGTGATTATAGATAAGCTTCTTCCTTAAACTTGCTTGGGTGTTAGTCCCTTCATTTGTAAAATGAGAGTGAAACGCGTCCTGTGGTTGAGAAAATTAAGAGGAATATAATAAAATATTATTATATAGTGCCTGATTCATCATAGGCACTTAGTAAATACATGCCTGTTTCCTCCATTCTTTTGTAAACTGTGAGTTTTTATGCCATGGTGCCTTGTAAAAGTGGATGCTCATAAACTTATGTTGCTATTTTGAATCTTTTTATTCCTGAAAAAATGTATTAGGATGCAATGGATCAAAGAGGGTATCTATGGAGTTAGCTAGCCTTAAAGAGTAGAAGAAGATGAAGAAGGTGGAGAAGATGGAGGTGGAGGAGGGGAAGGACGAGGCAAAGAGGGGGACTAGAGTTTGAAGACAGATACATCTAGAGTTGAATTTTCTAGCCCCGTCACTCGCTTCCTGTGTGAGTTGGGGTTTTGAGTTAATCTCCTTGAACCTCAGTGTCCAGATCAATGATGTGCAGTTCATGGCTTCTTTCTCAATGTGTTCTTGGGAGGATTAATTGCAAGAATGCAGGTAAAGTGATCAGGGTACTTTCAGACAAACCTCAGAGGTCTCATAGAAGGTAATTCTCATTTATTATTGTCATCATTATTTTCACTGTTGACATTATTATTCCATCATTATGTCCATTATTGACAATATTAAACATTGCTTCTTGTGATTAACTCTCAAGAAACCCTTGTGGCTTAGCACAGTAAATCTATTATGGCCCCCACTGGTCCACTAGAGTGTCATTGGTCCACTTATTCATGAGAAAGATTAGAACCACACATTGATTTTCTGTCTCAGCTGATCTCAAGGCTTTGCAGGTGGACAGAAACTGACCAATTAATACATGTGATGGACTTAGGAATCAGGAAGAGCCCAGCATGGAAACAGGGCTTCTTTCTATCTTTTGTGTTCTTCAGACAATTTGCTCGTCATTCATTGCCAACAGCCATTATTCTATATCCATATCTGTATCTATATCTGTATCTATCTATCTATCTATTTATCTACATATAATCTTTATGTATAAGTCATGTCTGTTCCTTTATTTGTGTTTTTGGTTTGCTGGTTTGTTTTTTTTTGCTTTTGTATTTTGTTTATCACAAAAGGAATAAAGGATGTAAAACCAGATCCTGAAGCCAGGATAGACAATGGTAAACCCAACTTCATTTGCTATGAAAGCTGGTAATAAAGGAAATCTTTGGGGTAAGTGCTTTCTGACAGTTGCACCATGATGGACTTAAAGGGATGAGATGAAAAAGAGGGTTTTGATTGTTGTTGTGTTTTGGGGTTTGGAGGGTTTTTTTGTTTTGTTTTGTTTTGTTTTTTGCATTGCCTCTGCCTGCAAATTCACCATACTAGCTACAATAGAAAACAATGTCAGGGTGTAAAGCATGCCAGAGAGATGATAAATATGGGTCTTCCATGGTTCCAAATTGTACATGTAGAGGGAAGCCCAGTAAAATGCACAGAGGAAGCTCAAGCATCCCTTCTCATAGAAAGAGGCCTTTCTATTAAGTGATAACTGAGGCTTAACACCCTCTTTAAAGTGTCAAACATTTTTAAGTAAACTATTGTAGGCAAACATCAGTCTAGAATAGTCTGTGCACGGCTCTGATGATCCTAAACTTGTTTAATTTTTCGTCAGTTCAGCAACCCAATGTTATATTGTGGGGGAGGTGAGCTTCTTTGTCTGCTTTGCTTTTATTTTTTCCTCCCCTATTCTCAAGCTGTCAAGTCTTCTATTGACATTTCACTGTTTCTGCCAACTCCTCTTCCTTTTCTAAATCACTATATTTAATCTGCTGGGGGGATAAAAAAAGAGAGAGAAGGGGGCACGGAGAGAAGCAAATAATGAAGCTTGCTACATAAAGTGTATTTAATAAGCTTTCATGAGACCTGGCAGAAGAGCCAGAGGTTTTGTGCCTTCATTCATTAAATTCCATCTACAAATATTCATCAGGCTTCTTTGTGTAAAACCTTGTGATAATCCACAGGCTACAGCTTGCCCTGGGCAGCAAAGCACATTGTTTGGGAGCTATAACTTTTTGACAAGTGTATTTCCATTTTCAGGAGCCTTTTCAAATGTCTGAGTTTATGGTTAAACTGTGGATGGCCAATACTGTGAGCTTCTGACCTCTGAAGATTTGATTAATTACTGAACTACCCTACCTATATATGTGTGGTTCTCATGTCTCCTCCCAAAGCATAATCAGGCATAGTTTTTTTGTTTTGATCCTGCATTTGAAGTAAGGTTTTGATCCTGCATTTGAGTTAAGCAAGGTCAGAATGTTTATCCACTTCTTAGAATACAAGGAAGAGAAACTCATAAATTGTGAACCATTTGCAACCCTTTAAAATATCAGACTAGAATTAACTGCCCACTAGCTGAAAGCTCGTTCCCTGAGCCTTTGTTCAAGTCTCGAACAAGGAGAGCCTTTTGATCTCTTATTGCCTCTGACTGCAGAGATCCCATGTTGGAAAGGCACTGGCCCATGAATCAGGAGACTTGGATTCTAGTCTGATATTTATAGGAGACTCACAAGCAAACATCTCTGGGCCCTAAGTTTGTCTCTTTTCCTCTGTAAAATGAGGATGATCCTATCTGCCTCACAGGTTGAAATGATGACAATTTTAAAACACTGTTATTAAGCCGGGTATACCATCAAGCCCCTCTGCAGCCTGGGAATTAACCAGAGAATAAAAATCCTCTCCTCCATTGTATAGCAGGGTCCTGCCTGATAATTTACAGATCTTCCTCCCTGTAGGAGGTGTCAGCAAGAAACTGTCTAGACCGTCCCTCTGCCCTCACTTTACCCCATTCCTTCCACAGGAGGCTGGGCAGGAGGACCAATTCTGGGAAAGACTAGTCTTTCATCAGTGGCTTCCCTGGGAACCTCGGTGTGTTTCTCTCTTGCTGGCCGCTGGCTGGCCTGAGGTCACACACGGGGAAGAACACCAGCTCCAACCAGACTCCTTACAAGAATTTCAGCATTGTGTGCTGAAGACTAACAGATGTGCGCTTTCTCCTCCCACACAGCCTAAGGCCAGACACCGGCTCTCTGGAGGTGGGGCCTCTCTCCTGGGTCCTAACAGCAAGCACCCAACAGCCTCACATGCCACAGCCTTTATCTTAGATCTGGAGATGCAATGGAGAGATGAGGGCGGTTAAGAGACTGGAGTGGACAATCCTGGGTAGATTCTGGGCTCTAACACTTTCTAGCTATGCAATTTTTCTAAAAGCACTTCCCTTATCCCTAAAAAGGGGGTAGCCACCTTTTGTAAAGATTTAATGAAATAATGTAAGATGCCCATGAGTGTGCAGCACAGAGCACAAGCTTATAATTAATTCCCCTTCTTCTTCCACCAACCTACCCGGCAGATCCAATGGAAACCCCTCTATTCCCTATAAGAGGTAACAATACACGAAATCTTCTTTGAGGCAAGTCATTTCTGACACCATAAAGAGCTTACCGAGATGAAGATGAAAAACAGTGGGGTTTTTGTTTTTGTTGTTGTTGTTGTTGTAGGTTTTGTTTTCTGTTTTTTTGCATAGCCTCTGATAGCAAACTCATCGGACTACCTGTAATAGATAAGTGAGCAGTGTCCATCATATTCCGTGCTGCTCTGGCTCTCACATGTCTGTCTTGCCATCTCTCTGTCCCTGGCCATGGTAGGGGGTGGGGAGATGTGGGGAGAGGACCAGGCTGCTGCTCTCTCTCCCACACAGGCACCCACTTACATGAAAGGAGACTAGCAGAGTTAGGAGGTGGCCAGGGGTGGTCCCCTCTCTGCCTTCAGGAACCAGCACACCCTTCTTATCTGAACCGCTGAAGAACCTCCCTTGCCTAGCTCTGTTCTGACCTTCAGCAAGGAGGACCCACAATCACTGCCTGTTGAGAGCATTTAGCAGATGCTGGGCTTGTAAATGTGATGTTTTACAGATCTATAAATGGACCAACAATGCCCTTGGGATGCTCCTTTCTGAATCAGGAAACCTTTTAGTGGCACTGGAATAACCACTGTGGTTACAGCTTGAGTACTCACTATCAGCCAAAGAGTATTGTGCTAAATGTCTTATAGCCAGTTCTGGTATTTAAGGACACAGAGTAAGCAGCATTGTCAAGGGCTACATCTAGAAAGTGACAAGAGTAGGCTCCACACCCAGTTCTGGCTGAATCCAGGGTGGTTTTCCTAAACATCCAGGCCCTTGTACTTCTCTCAGTTGCTCTGGGTTGGTTTTGTAGTGTCAGCCTCTGTCCTCACCAGCTTCAAAAGTGGCAGCATCTGCAGTGATGTGGAAGGTCTTGGTGAGGCCCTCTGTCCCTCACACCTAGAGAGGCTCTGCCTGGTAGTATGGGATGGTGATGCTCAAGTTACTTCTCTGAGTTTATTCACCCATTAGTCAGAGGAGATGATGCTACAGTTCCCTCCTCCTTAATCTTTAGCCTTCTGGAGAAACTAAAGAGACTGATGAGGCATTTTATTTATTTATTTATTTATTTATTTATTTATTTATTTATATAAATATATATATATTTATATTTATAGAGAGAGAGGGGGGGGGGGGGGGGGGGGGAGGGGCAGAGGAAGAGGGAGAGAGAGAATCTTAAGCAGGCTCTACACCCAGCCTGGAGCCCGATGTAGGGCTTGACCCCACAATCCCCAAGATCATAACCTGAGCCAAAATAAAGAGTTGGACACCCAACCAACTGAGCCACCCAGGCCTCCCCTTTCTTTTTTTAGAGAGGGAGGGACCATACCTTTCCTATGTCCAAAGAGAGACTATGCTAGTATCTTTGGGCAAAGTTCACTCTTTGCCTAATAAGGACAGTTAGATTTCTGACTGTAAGAATCTTCTAATAAATGGGGCACCTGGGTGGCTCAGTTGGTTAAACATCTGCCTTTGGCTCAGGTCATGATCCCAGGGTCGGGCTCCCTGCTCAGTGGAGAGTCTGCTTCTCCCTCTGCCCCTTCCCCTGCTCATGCTCTCTCTCTCTCTAAAATAAATAAATGAAATCTTAAAACGAATCTTCTAATAAATGATATTTTATAAAACATCACAAAATTGATGGAAGATAAAAGGAGATAAATAGGTAGGTGGATGGATGGATGGAGAGCTAGAGAGAAGAGAGATAGGCAGACAGTGTAGTGGTGGGGAGTTTAAATATTTTTCAGGGTTTGGTATAGTAAATCATACTCTATTTAAAAAATTCTAACAAATAGTAAAAATATTAAAATGTTCAAGAAAACCCTGCCACAAATTTAATATCTTTTTAAGAAAAAAAGAAAAGGGAAATTTGTTTTAATTTTAATTATTTTTGTTGTGGTCTTCTTGTCTTATTTTCCACATCCCACACTGCAGTGATTTAGAGTCTGCCCTAAGTGTGTCAGGTCAGTGGTGCATGCTGTGATGTTAGAAGAATGATAGCACCTAGGTGTGATTTTGAGCAGCTGTTATTGAGACGAGGAGGAAAGGTACTACTAATCAGTACAGTACACTCTTGTTTTAGAAAATCAAAACAGGAAGTGAGTCGAAACCATCACTAGTAGCAAGGCTGAAAGAAATAGAGTGGGACTGGGAATTTAAGAAAAAAAAATGTTCTTTGTTCTTTTTCATAGTTTCCAAACATAATCAAGTCACACAGTGCAGTGTGATTGTTGTGGGAGGAAGCAGCCCTTCTCCACACTGTCATTGAGAACCCAGGCCCCTTCCATCTTACAATTCTTCTCTTCTCAACGTGGGGTCTTCATGAGGGCTACAGAAGCGGCAAAGTTTAGAGTATCATATGTCAGATTTTAGGGCAGGTGCGGAAATGGTGCCATCACATCTGAATAAAACCCGGTCACGTCATGCTAACCTCACTGCAAAAGAGAATGGGAATGTCTTCTTGTGTGTCTAGGACAGCTTGAAAGGTTGCATGACCATATTTCATTGTCCTTGTCACTTAGCTTCTTTGGATTTCTTACTGTACTCTTGCCCCCTTCAACCTAATCTCAACCCAGAAGCCAACGGAATTATTTAAAAACAAAATCAGGGGGCGCCTGGGTGGCTCAGTCGTTAAGCGTCTACCTTCGGCTCAGGTCATGATCCCGGGGTCCTGGGATCGAGCCCCGCATCGGGCTCCCTGCTCAGCGGGGAGCCTGCTTCTCCCTCTCGCACTCCCCCTGCTTGTGTTCCCTCTCTCACTGTCTCTCTCTCTGTCAAATAAATAAATAAAAATCTTTAACAAAATAAAAAAAATAAAATAAAATAAAAACAAAATCAGATTATGCCATTTCTGTGCTCAAAACTCTGCAAAACTCTTAAGATTGTTGCAGAGTAAAAGCCAAGTCATCACAATGACCTGCATGGCCTGCCATGAAATGGCCCCCCTTATCTTACTAACCTCAACTTCTGCTACTCTCCCCTCACTCCCATGCTCCAGCCATGCCAGGCTCCTCAGAGTCTCCTCCTTTGCTTTGTGCATACTCTGCCCGGAAAACTTCTCACCCAGATGACTCTATCCCTTACCTCCTTCAAACTCAAATTCACCTTTTCAATGAGGTCCACCATGATCATCCTATTTAAATTTTAATTTCCCTTCCACCTGATACTTCTAATCCCCTTTACCCTGATTCCTTTTTTTTCCAGATCACTTACCACCTTTTATCTAGTTTTTAAACTCATCTTATTATTGTCCATTCTCTATTTCCCTCTCCGCCCAGAGAATAAGCACCCTGATTTGGAAGTCACGTGGCATGAGAGGTGCGTGGTGGTAGGGGAGACATTACACATATTACACTCTGTATCTGGCTGCAGAGACAGAAATTTCAGTCCATCTTCCTCTGTGACATCACCCAAGTGCTGAAAATAGTGCTTGCAATGAGGTAGGCACTCAAATCATAGTTGCTGAAGGAACGAATGAGTGAGTTAGAGAATTATGTGACTGAATGGAATCCACCCAGTAAAAAGGCCCTGATACCTTGTTCATTTTTCAACACTGGGTCCAAGTCCTGGACTTTGCACTTTACAGCTCTAGACCTTGATATATTCATTTTCCCCTCAGCAGTGCCCAGTTTTCATTCCCGCAAAATGAGGATTTTCACCATATCTATTACATCTACCTTTCAGGGTTGCTATAAACATCGCAACATGGTATGAGATATGATATGAAGGGAAATAATTTTAACAACAGAATCACTAATTAACATTATTTATCTAGGGATTCGGTTTGGTTACTCTGCTTCTTGCACAGAAAATCCATGTTGCTGTGATCTGATTTCTGATTAAATATTGGTTCGTATCCCTGGGACAGTTCTCTGGGGGCCTGCTGTCTGTCCACTGCTTGCCCACCTACTCCTGGTAAAGAGCCAGACTGCACTTTGTTGGTGGATTGAGGGTTGTCTCTTGAGACAGCCGAGGCCACCAGAGACACACCAGGCTGGTGCTACACTTCTTGTACCTGCTGGGACCTTCTGCTGAAAGAGCTGTCTCCTCTCTGATCAGGAAACAAAGAAGCCTTAGCCTGTCTGTCATCTCCACCTACACTGCCCACAGCTTCAACTGTAGAATCTTGTCTGGACTGATAAGAAATAAGACATGGTAATCCTTAAGGCATCATTTTGGCTAAGAATCCTCCCCTTTTCTCCCCATTGTGTCTCAAGTGAGCTCCAGGAGGTAGCAGTGGAGACTGAAGCTTTCTTGTACTTTATCCATCCTCTGTGAGTCTGTGTCCTCATGTAAATTCTGCTCTCCTAAAGCAGAACAAATCTACTTCAACTCTATCCTAGAACTTGAAGGCTAACCCTTACCTGGAGGACACCCATGTCAAGGATACCGGTGGGAAGTATATGGCTACTTGCTGTGAATGATCAGGATTGCTTGTAAATGGATAGATAAGGATTGTTTGTCGCTGCTTTAACTGAGTGCCTAAACATGCTTGAAAAAAATGTGTTCTTTCAAACAAGTTTATTTTTTCCATATGGCTCTAGTAATACTACTTATTGTTTGATGTGGGAAAATTATCATTATCATGATGGAGCCAATCTAAACCACATCCTATCTGAGTGATCATTTATGAACTTGAAAATAGAAAATTTTCCTAAGCAGACGGGCATCCCCAAATCCCCACTTTTACTATGATCGTTATGTATGGTCTGTTCCCTTTGCCTGTAGCAAATTGTTACCCTTTACTCTTGCAATCTGTCCTTATTAAGGAGAGTTTAGAAGTCCTAAGGGGAGTTTCAGAAAGGGTCTCCAGAAGCTATTTATAAACGTCACCGAGTCTAATCAGTTGATTGAATAGGAAAGTTGGCATCTTGCCCGATGATAGTCTAAGGTAAACATGGGCAAGGTGGAATGGAGACTGCCTTCCAGCACCAAATTCTAGCCTGGAGATCACTTCGGTTCATCCAGAACTCTGAGAACATCCAAAGAGCAAGACTCCCAAAGAAATAAACGTTCCCATTCCTGATGGCCTCATTCCTGGCTACTTCTTGGAACCCCTGACTTACTGCTAAAAGCCCTGGAGAGTCATATCTGGAGCTGTGGACACACAGATTTCAGGGGGTTTCCTTGTTACCAGAGTGACATCTGGGCAACAATAGACGATTTACTCAAGGACATGACCCCTTTTCCTGTTATCTTCACCCCTCTGTTTTCCCAAGTAGAACCAAGGGTGGGAACAGACACACAAAAATCACTCCCTCAGCTCCCTCCAGCCCTGTCCTAACTCACAAACCCACTCCCTTTCTCCATGCTCTGACCTGATCAGCCTTTATTAAGCCCCTGTGTATTGAGTTCCTACTGCGGACCAGGTCCTGCACTCAGAGACTTGAATCTACAAATCATTTAATCCTCATATACCCAATGGGATAGGTTCTATTATTAATACCATTTAACACAGGGGAAGCTGAGAATCAAAGAGCTTAAGAGACTTATTTGAGGCTGCACACTAGGAAGTGGCAGAGATTGCCTCATAGAAGTGCATTCTTCCTTTTTTTTTTTTTAATTATTGAAGTGTAATTAACATAGTGTCATATTAGTTCCAGATGTACAATATAAGGATTGAGTAATTCTATACATTACTCAGTGTTCATCATAAGTGTACTCTTTGTTTGTTTGTTTTTAGAAAGAGGGAGAGAGGAGGGGAAGGGATAGAGGGAGAGAGAGAATCCGAAGCAGGCTCCATGCCCAGCACCAAGCCTGACATGGGGCTCTGTCTCACGACCCTGAGGTCATGACCTGAGACAAAATCAAGAATAGAATGCTTAACCAACTGAGCCACCCAGGAGCCCCATGATAAGGGTACTCTTGATCCCCTTCACCTATTTCATCCATCCTCCTATCTACCTCCCCTCTGGTAACCAATGGTTTGTTCTCTTTATTTAAGAGATTTTGTTTGTTTGTTTGTCTCTTTTTTCTTTGTTTATTCATTTTGTTTCTTAAATTCCACATATGAGTGAAATCATATGGTATTTGTCTTTTTCTGTGTCTTATTTCACTTAGCATTATACCTTCTAGATCCATCCATGTGGTTGCAAATGTCAAGATCGCATTCTTTTTTTATGGTTGAGTAATATTCCATTATATATATATAATACATATATAATATATATACATATATGTGTGTGTGTGTGTGTGTGTATTTAGATATGTAGCGTATCTTCTTTAACTGTCCCTTTATGGATGGACACTTGGGTTGCTTCCATAATTTGGCTATTGTAAATAATGCTGCAATAAACACAGGGATGCACATATCTTTTCAAATTAATGTTTTCATTTTCTTTGGGTAGATACCCAGTATGAAATTACTGGATCATATGGTAATTCTATTTTTAATTTTTTGAGGAAACTCCATACTGTTTTCCATAGTGACTGTACCAATTTGCTTTCCCACTAATAGTGTAGAAAACATAAGCTATAGGTTCTTTGACATTGGCCATAGAAATATTTGTCTAGATAGGTCTCCTCAGGCAAGGGAAACAAAAGCAAAATTAAATTATTGGGACTACACCAAAATAAAAACCTTTCGCACAGCAAAGGAAACAATCAACAAAACAACAAGACAACCTATTGAATGGGAGAAGATATTTGCAAATAATGTATCCATTGAGGAGTTAATATTCAAAATGTGAGGGGCGCCTGGGTGGCTCAGTTGGTTAAGCGACTGCCTTCGGCTCAGGTCATGATCCTGGAGTCCCGGGATCGAGTCCCGCATCGGGCTCCCTGCTCAGCAGGGAGTCTGCTTCTCCCTCTGACCCTCCCCCCTCTCATGTGCTCTCTCTCTCTCTCTCATTCTCTCAAATAAATAAATAAAATCTTTAAAAAAAAAAAATATTCAAAATGTGTAAAGAACTTATACAACTGAACACCAAAAAAAAAAAAAAAACCCCAAATAATCCAATTAAAAATGGGCAAAGGACCTGAACAGAGCTTTTTCCAAAGAAGACATACAGATGGCCAACAGACACATGAAAAGATGCTCAACATCATTAATCATCAGGGAAATGCGAATCAAAACCACAATGAGACATGACCTTATATTTGTAAGAATGGCTAGAATCAAAAGAACAAGAAATAGTAAGTGTTGGCAGGGATATATAAAAAAAAGGAACCCTCATACTTCTTTTTTCTTATCGCTTTTCCATGAACTTCCTTTATCAGCTGCCACATCAGTTCTTGGAGGACACTGAGGGGTCTGCAGTATGTGACTTCAAGCAATTGCTTCCTCTTCTCTAAATTTCAGTTTCCCTTTCTATAAAATAAAATGATGGGGTTAAGCTCCATTCATTCTCCAACATCCTTGGACTCTAAAGATGCAATTAATGGCAGCAAATGATTTGCTGAAATATCTCAATTTGTAAACTCTCACATACCTGCTTTTATTGAGCTTACTGAGAAATCACCAGCTGGCAGTTCTATGTGCCTTAGAAAGAGGAGAGATTGTGGACATCTTAGCCAACTGGTCAAGATAAGTAAAGCCAGATGCAGAGTGTGGTCACTAAACATTTTTCTGATTTTTGAAAATGTGAAAAAGATCATTGGCTGTGCAAACAATTATGGCATAGAGTCTAGAATTTGGGGGAATCTGGTTCATATTGTGGCTCTGTCACTAACTTATTGTGTAGTCTTAGGCAAGTCCCTAACTCTACAGGAATCTATTTCTCCATCTGTAAAGTGGATAATAACCATAAATATGCTACACTTCCAAGATCATTGAGAGGAACAAACTGGCCAGGGTTAATCTCTGACTACCCCATCACAGCCTGTGCATGTCAAAGTTCAAAGCTAGATATCCAATACACTCCCTTCTTCAGCCATAGTGGGTTGACCTCTTATGGGCATAACTCTAGCAACAAAAATAGTCAGAAAAGGATGGGAGATGACTAGCTTTCTTCCCCAACAGCCTGACCATTAATGGAATTAAACAAGAACAGAACCTCTCATCCCTTGCACTTGCTCTTCTAAGCCAGTGAGACTCAAGAAGTGACGCCTATTGAAGACACTAGTTGTGTTTTTTGGCCAGTGGTTTTAAATACTTATTCGATTTTGAGCATCTTAGCTTTGGGCTGAACATTGTTTGAAAGCTCCAATTAAATTTACTACTCTCTCCTCTCTTGAAGCAGATTCCTCTTTGGATAACCTTGAATAAGAATGGCAAACAAAGACGCATTCAAAAGCCCTGTTGTACTTTCCAAAGTAATGGCCCCTGGTGGGACACTAGTCTTGATTTTTATTTGAATCCATGTCTCTAGGCACAGAGGGAACATGCACCCAGAAATGTGCTTTCCCAGCATGCTTTGCTCCAGGGTCATACCCTTTTGGGTATTAGTCATTCTTAACTCATAAGATCAAAACTAAAGCTAAATAAGAGCTAAAAATGGATGATTTGTCACCGAGCAAACACCAATAAAATGTAACCACATGGAAAGATGAGTTAAGCCAAGCTGGTCTTTCTCTTAAAGATAATTTCCTCTAATGTCTCACGAGTTACTATGTTTATTTCCCTACAAATCCTTCCTGACCCAGATAGCCAAGCCCTGCCCTTCATTCCTCCTTTATGAGCCCACTGGCTTTTTCTTCACAGGAAAATGTTTCTTTGTGAATGCTTGTGCTTTCTGATTTGGGCAGGTGCCATGATTCCGAGCAGACCAGGACTGGGCCACCCACCTGCAGCAGCCCCACACATCCAGCCAGCACATTCTCCAATCTTCTTTCTAGCCCCCAGCTCCTAACAAGACCGCCCAGTGACTTCTGATACAACAGTAAATTCATGTCTGGTTTGCTGAGGATCAACCTTGTAGAGAAGATGAAACCTAGTCCTGGTCCATCTTTTTAAAAGATGCTCTCAGCTTGTCCAGCTGTTAATCTTCACCATGGGAACATCAGCCCATGTATAGATTTTGACCATGGGTATTACTTTTATCTTCTGTATTACTTAATAATATGAATACAAATAAGAAGAACCCTGACAATACTAAAAACAGAATAATCATTAATATTAACACTAAACAATATTGTTAGTAACACTAACAATAAATTTATGTCATAATTTAATGACACTAATAATACTTTACTACTAATAACTCTGGTATACATACTACTAAAATTATAACACTGATAAGGAGAATAACATACACCATGTGTTGAAAGCTCATTCACACATTTCTCTTACACCATCTCCAGGTAACTATGAGTAGATCATATAGTCTTTATTTTATACATAAAGAAACTAAAGTTCCAAAAGGTTCAATAACTTGCCTGTATCATACAACTCATAAAGGCCAGGTTGAATACCCAGGGCTGACTGGGAAACCCATGCATTTAACCACTCTGCTCCTCTTCTCATCCATGTGGTCAAGTAAACCAACCACCAACCACATGAATGGGGGTGGGGGGTGGGAGGGTGGGTTGGTCCTCTGTTTTCACAAAAGAATCAGCATAAGGGAAGATTTGAGTTGGATCTACAGCCTCCAGTTCAGTTCTACCCTCCACTCTCACCAGTGCACACCTGAACCATCTTGTTGTGATTGGTCTTGGCTGAATGGACCAACATTTAAATACATTTGAGCCAAATAAATAAGGTGTCATTACTGTACATATTAGGAAAATGCAAGGGCTTAGGCTGCATGAGTTTTTCAGTCTCATCCTCATCTGTTAATCTGGGAATCTGTGGAAGGAAGGAAGAAAGGAAGGAAGGAAGGAAAGGAGGGAGGGAGGAAGGAAGGAAAGGAGGGAGGGAGGGAGGAAGGAAAGGAGGGAGGGAGGGAGGAAGGAAGGAAAGGAGGGAGGGAAGGGGGGAGGAAAGGAGGGTGCAAAGGAGTGAGGGAGGCAGGAGGAGAAGGAAAGAATAGCATTAATTTGCATTAGTAGTTAACATTTACTAAATCTTTTTAAAGTGCAAATATTGCCCTAAAAGCTCAACATATGTAATCTTACTTAGTCTTTACAACAACCCTAATGCATATGAGAAAGATGGCCCCTGCTGAAGTCAAGAAATATCTCCAGGTCACATGTCTGGTAAGTGGTGGAAATTTCAGACCTAGATCTGGTTGCCCAAGGAAACTGCATGTTTTATTACAAGGCTGTCATGCCTCATAGGTAACAGGCACTGTGCTAGACACTTCATATGGCACCATCGTACTTAATCCATTATGTAGTGAGGGCTCTTTTCCTCCTTTAATCCTTTGTTCATTCTGACTCTTTAGCATCATACATAAGGCCCTTCCTGATCTGTTCTTTGCCTAAATCTCCAGCCTTGGCTCTTACCACCCACCCCTCTCATTCTATCATATAGCCATGTTGGACTCCTTACATACTATCTTACCTCTGGCTCATTGTCATGTGCATTCTCTTCTTGGAGTACCTCTCCCTGTCCATTCACTTAGCTCATTCCTCCTATGCTTTCAAGATCAGGCCTGGGAGTCAACTCATCCAGGATTCTTTCCCTTGGTTGCTCTGAGCTTGGCTTTAATGCCTCTTTTGTGTACCTCCTCCATATCCTGAGCTTCTCTCCACCATAGTACTCATTGCACTACACTGTGCTTGTGTATGTGTCTGCTCCTTGTCTCCCCAAACTTTGAAGCCCTTGAGTATAGAGACTATATCCTATATTATATCGCATCCCCACCACTCAACAGTGTTTGATGATCAATAGACATTGTAAGGCTATTTCTGAAATGAACTAATGAGTGTATGGCTCACTGGCTGGATAGTTGGATGGAACAAAATTTGAGCTTTGTTTCAGTGATTTGTAGGTGCTAAAGGTAATGCAATATGCCACAACCCCTGACAGCCCTAAAGACTGCAGAGAGAAAAGCACATTAATGAACAAGACCAGTTAGGAAACAAGAGAAGCACATTCTAAAGAATAGCAAAGAAACATCTACCTCACAGCTCATCAGGTTCAATCCTCTTATTTTACAAATAGGGAAACTGGGGTTCGGAGAAGGGTGTGGTCACATAATGAGTTATAGCCAAGTGTAAAATAAAACCAGGTCTCTTGATTCCCAGCCCAATGTTCTCTTTCTTTCCCTCATCCTGGGATGCATGGAATGGGATGCTGCCCACATAAAATACTTGTTCTAATGAGGCTCCTCAAGTTTAAATGGATTCCTCTTAATGAGAGGAAATATGTGGAATGCCAAAGCCAGCAGAGTTTGACCCCCAAAAAAAGGGAGTAATGAGAGCTGCAGCTAGAGTTAGATCAGGGGGGTGGATCGGAAGTGCAACTAATTCCCTGGAAAAGGAGGAAGACACAGAAGTCCCCAAATATATGACACAACATCATGAGATGCTCAGAACTCTGGATGACCTCCCTGATGACTCTTGGTTGTGACACATGTATATAATTTCAGATGTGCATAAGGAGATGCATGAAATTAATGAGGAAGATTTGATGCCAGGAAGCCCAGTAAGTGGGGCTTGAAAACATTAGAGTAAACTCTGATGTACATGTCTAATCACACTGAGATCGCTTTATACTCTAGACACAGGTCCTCAGTCTATCACCCAAGAAACTTTACACTGCAAGTATTTATTCATGGTCTCACTGCTTGAGTGCTTGCCCCCCACATATTCTCCACAAAGAATTCAAAATTATCTCATTAAAATATAAAGCAGATCTATGTCACTTTGCTTTTTAAAATCCTTCATCTGTCACACTTAGAATGAAATTTGAACACCTCATCGTAGCCTGTAAGGCCCTTAGTGATCTGACCCTGACTTCCTCCCTATTCCTCTGATCTCCTTCCTTACTAGGCTCCAGCTACTGGCCTAGTTTCCCTTTTGTTTTGTTTTGTTTTTTCCTCCAACACACCAAATTCTTTCTTGCCTCTGGGTCTTTTAACTTGATGTTTCCTCTATCTAGAACATTTTTGTACCTACATATTCATAAGACTGGCTCTTTTCCACTTCTCATGTTTCATATCAAGTGCCAAGTCCTCAAAGAGCCCTTCTCTGACTACCTTTATGGAAGTGGCCCCCTAATGCCCATTCCAATGATTCACCCTCTGTTTATTTTCTTTGTAATATTCATTATCTGAACTCATTTTGTCTGTTCTCTTGTTCATTGATGGTCTCCTCTAAGAAAATGTAAATTCTTAAAAGGCAGGGACCTTGTCAGTCTTGTTCACTACTAAATCTCCTAATACCCAGAAGAGTACCTGTCACCTAGAGAGTTATACATTACAATCAGCTAATGAATAAATTAACAAATGCATTTAAGAGAGGTTTACTGAGTGTCTAGTGTGTGCAGGGCATTATAATGGGTTCTGTGAGGGACAGAGAGATGAATTACTCATGGTATCTACTAGTAAGAATTTTATAGACTTATAGAGAAGGTGATTCTAGTAGTTGGTAATGGACAAATATAACTAGTGCAATTTAGATATGACTGGAGTCAGAGGTAGATAAAATGGTGTGGGGAAAACTTATACAGTGTTACATGTAAAATGTATTCAATAATTTTTTTAAAAATGATGTGGGAAATTGTATGGGAGAGATTAACTCCAAATAGAGTCAGAGCCAGAGAATAGGTAGGAATTTCACAAAGATGGAAAGAGGACAGTAAAGTTGCCTGGTGGACCTGAGATCAAGGTGGACAGGGATACTGGCTATGGTATTCATTGTTTTATTCCCAGAATTAAGAAAGGTGCCTGGCACATAATAGGGATTTGATGAATATATGTTGAATGAATACTTAAATGAGCTTATTGCAATAACCATTTCTAACATCTATTAAAATATGCTTGTATCCATTTAATGGGAAAAACAATCCCCTATTCTTGTCATAGTCCATGCATAATAAAAGTCTCCTTTCATTTCTGTTAAAATAAAGAAGCACCCTCTTCCTCTACCTGCACCCACTCAAATTCCAGGATTATCATTTGGGCAATAAATTAGCATTGTAGAAGTCGGCATTCATCCCTCTATTTCCTGTCATCAAAGAAGAAATGGGAGCTAAAAATCCTGGGTGAGAAGGGACCTTCCCGTGGCTTTAAAGAGAAATGAAGAGGGGCGCCTGGGTGGCTCAGTTAGTTAAGCGTCTGCCTTCGGCTCAGGTCATTCTCCCAGGGTCCTGGGATCGAGCCCCGCATCGGGCTGCCTGCTCAGCGGGAGCCTGCTTCTCCCTCTGCCTCTCTCTCTCTCTGTCTCTCATGAATGAATAAAAAATCTTAAAAAAAAAAAAAAGAGAGAGAGAAATGAAAATACCCACATGAGAGGAGTGGCCCTGCAGGTGAAGAGAAGCCTTTTTGATTTCTGTTCTACGTGATTACCTTTTTAACAGCTTTATTGACATTCAATTTACTTACCATAAAATTCACTAATTTCAAGTGTAATGCAGTCTGTGATTACAGGTAAATTTACAAAGTTGTGCAGCCATCACACAATACAATGTTAGGACATTCCCACCAGCCCAAGAGTGACTCTCATGGCCACTTCGGTCACTCCTCGTCCCCACCCCCAGCCTCAGGCAGTCACTAATCTGCTTTCCATCCCTACAGATGGACTTTTCTGGACATTTCATATAAATGGAATCATACATGTCCACATCATTAATTTCTATGTCAGAGTTTTGTACCTGTTTGTTATCTGGAGGGAGAATCTGAGCATAATCCTCTTCCTATCTTTTTTTGGTGCCTTAGTTTCTTTATCTTTAAAATGAGATTCATAATGCTCCCACATATGATTAAGGCATTTAGTGCAATGCCCGGTAAATACTACATGCTCAATAAATCGTACTTTGTTAATATTATTTTTTTTATTTATTTTACCCCAGCACAGCTCAGCAAGGCCAGGATAAAGAAATCATAAATGGCACATTTAAAAGAGAGGAAATATTTCCATTCAGGTTCTAGCAGAGCTTTTCCAGGGCTTTCTGTTCCCATTTCTTCTTTTGGGATAGGATTTGGATGGATGTGACTAGCCATCTCATTCACTGCTGATTTACTGCCAGAGAAATGATTCTGGAATCTGAGTAGATGTAAGAGGAGGGTGTTTTTCTGTTTTGCTAGAAATGAAAGGAGACCTTTAATATGAGCTCCAAGTGACAAGGACAGGGAACTGGGATTTCCATTAGGCAGACATAGTAGTGTTTTTATGTCTGACTATGGCATATCCATTAACAGACTGAAAAAAATCCATTTCTGTATTAAAACCCCAGTGGAAATGAAGGGTTTGTTGTTGTTGTTGTTGTTGTTTCCCCTCTCTCTTAAGGAAATTATTTTTCTTTTCAGACTAAAGAGAAAAAATATATGGTACCCAATTTCAAGTCAGGAGACTAATTTTCTGGTGCTAGCTCTGTCCCTGGAGCAGTTGACTGAGTAAATCAGTTCTCCTCTTTGGACCTCAGTTTACCCTAGCTGTAAAAAGAAGAGATTTGACCTCAGAATCCCTCCTCTAAAGTAAGACTTTGTGGTTCTAAGGCTGTGGGGTTCTTAGAGTAAGGGCAAGGCTGCAGATGGATGGGGAAGAGCTCAGAGCCATGTACTTTTCCTACAATGTCATGCATTTTATGGACCAAAGGTTTGTGTTGGAAGAAACTTACTTTCTCATAAATCACAGAACATTTACAGTTTCTTTAATTTAAAGCAGGGGTGAGCAAACTGTCGCCTCTACACCAAATCCAGCCTACCTCCTTTTTTTGTAAATAATGTTTAATTGGATCACAGCCACAACCGTCTGTTTACATATTGTCTATGGCAAAGGCTAAAATATTTACTGTCTGGCCCTTTTCAGGAAAAAAAAAAAAATCTGGTGACCTCTAGTTTAAAGAATTGATTGGCTTTGTGAACCACTCTAAATAAAATTTGAAAATAAGTACCATATATAGTTAAGCAGTTTCAGAAAGCCCTGAGTAGTGGCAAATATGAATTGGCTAAGGTCACAGAGCTAGTAAGAAAGAGTAAGAAAAGAGAGCCAGTAAAGGATGATGATGAGGAGGAGGAGGAGGATGAAGAGGAGGAGTCTTACTGAGTGTTCAAAGAAGCAAGATAATGATCTAAACAATTTATACTAATATATAATCGTCTCGACTGTCATATTATTATCTTAACTTTATAAATGAGTAAAATAAGACCTGGGAGTTTAACAAATCAACCAAGATCAAAAAACTTACAAGTCATGACTTAGAATATAGGACTATATGGTCTGGTATAATTTTTCTGTTACAAATGGGAAAACAGCATTCCAGAGAAAGAAGGGGGCTTGCACAAAATCCTTTATGACAAAGGAAAAGGAGTCCCCAGGCTTCCTGACCCCATAACCAGTATTCCTGCCATCACAGCATGCACTAGCCCACCTGAGAACTTATGGAAGATTTATGTATTCATATGTCGCCTATCCATTTTACTGACCACTTCGAAGCTATTAGATGTAAGAGAATAAAAATCATATCTTCTGTTTCTTTTCCTAAAGCCCTGGCATCTGATAGGCATGCAATAAATGCCTAGTTATAATGATAACAAACATCTGTTGATATAGCATGTTGTTACAAGAAATGATTTTAGCACTTTGCACCTACCACTATTGGGTCCTTAAAACAGTCCTGTGTTAGGCACTCTCATTTTCTGTGAACATTATATACAAATGTTTAAAATGAGGAATGTTTCCATGGTCTCATAACTAGTGAGTGGTAAAGCTTGGATGTGAACTTGGGCTGTGCTCTAAGACCTGGTCACTCCGTGTGGTCCAGCAAATAGTGGGCATGATGTCATCTGGGACTGGTTAGGAATGCAGAATCTCAGGCTTGTTGGATCATGATCTGCATTTTAACAAGATCCTCAGGTGATTTGTATGCACATTAGAGTTTGAAAATCTTTGCTCTAAATCAGCAGGCAATGCTCTCTGGGGTTGAATAAGAAAGGAGTGAATGAATGATTGCTTTCTGGGCAGTGGCAAGAAACAAACTGATGAGATGAGAACGGTCCTCCAAAGCAAAGGACCCAAGGGTCCATTTCTATAAATCAAACCTACTCCAAAAATGAATGCTCTTTCTTCAGATTCTATGCTGATATGCTGCCCCTGCAGTCTCCTGAAACTGCCTGACTACAAATGTCTAAGATCTATATTTATATTCTCAGCTGCATGAAAAATACAGAAGCAAATGCTTCAGGACTGAGTAATAGAGCTATGACCAGGCTGGGCTTTGCTTGTGACGCACCCAATGTGTGTTTTTAGGCAGGAGGCAGAGGGGAAATTGCCATCTGCTCAGTAACCTGTGAGTTTCTATTTCCCGAAAATTGAAGTGTTTTCCAATTCCTTGAACATGAATTAAAACACAGACTCAAGGCAATAGTTACTTTTGCCCCTGCAAAATGCCTCTGACTTCTAGATATAATCAGAGGTGGCAGGGGCAATGGGACTTATTCAAGGTGGTAGGGATTATTTTGTGCTTGGTTATCTTTTTTTTTTTCAGATTTTTAATAGAAATTTTCTCCAAGTAATCAAAATAAGTTTTTCCATCCTAAATCATCTCTCCTCCCCAAGTCCACTGGTTCAAGAAGATGGGAATCTGGGAAAGCATCTCATTGCCACTTCACTTGAGAGTGGCAAACAATGATTTCCCTCTTTTGTAACCAAATCCTTTGGGTCTTGTGCTGACTATACTTCCTCTGACCCTCAGTTGTCTCAAGCGTCAAATGAAGATAGTGCCACCTACCATTATTGGGTCTTGATGAAGGTTATTTCCCTTCATTACACTGAATTGTTCGTAGAGCCACTAACCTAGTGGTTTCTAAACATTCGTGAGGATAGCAATACCACGTGAGTTTACAAGTCTTCAGATCCCATTCTCAAATAGTCAAATGGCGTAGGTTCCATTAGATAACGAGGAGACCCAGAAATTAGCATTCTAAAGATGATTTCCAAGTGATTTAATCCAGATGGTCTCAAAACCATAATTTGAAGTCTCTCTCCAGTGGTTCCTTGCATTTCTCTAAGACAAATTCCAACTCCCTAAACAAATATGACTCCCCAGTTGGGCGCTTGGGTGGCTCAGTTGGTTAAGCATCTGGCTCTTGATTTCAGCCCAGATCGTGATCTCCTGCGTCATGAGATTGAGCTCTCTGTCAGGCTCCACACTCAGCAGGAAGTCTGCTTGAGATTGTCTCTCTCTCTCTCTCTCTGCCCCTCCCACTCCCACTTGGGCTCTCTCACTCTCTCCCTGTCTCTCTCTCTCTCTCAAATAAATAAAATAAATATTTAAAAAAACATGACTCCCCAAAACAGGTTAAGCCCAAATTTTAGGTAATGCCTTAGCACTTAGGGGCAGACTCCATGGTGTGCTCTTACCCCAGAATATCAAGCTGGGCTGTAACTTATTGGGGGAAAAAAATCACAAAGAGACAGGACCAAGGCTTGAAACGCTGTGCTTTGGGCTGAAGTGCTCATGAGTAAAATGCATCCATTTGAGTATCAGAACCTAACCCAGCTCGTGGGCGAGGGGGCTACCGCGGTGCTTCAGCACTGTGCAGGACATGTGGAGCAGGGCCCACCGTACCTGCATCAGGCACTTAGCTCAGCGTACCCAACTAGTATGAAAATAGTGGCAGATTGCACTCAGTTTGTTTCACCTTGACTTGTTCTTGTGAGCAGTTGGATTTGGTGGAATTCCTTTTCACTTGCAGTGGCGGCTGCTGTACTTCTGCAGCTGCTCTCAGTGATCTGTTCTTACGCGCACAATAAACCCCAACTAAACACTAATAAGAATAATAACGGCTCTAACTTCTCTAAGACAACTGGCATCATTTTCGTATCTTGCCTATTTTGCAATGGGACGGTAGCACATCCATTTATTTATTATGTAAATGCAGATCTCAGGCTGAGGGAATATCTTATCACTCATTCTAATGCATGGGCTGTGTTCAGATTTCTTTTTTTTCTTTCTTTCCCATATCTAAGACCCCCTCCTGTCCCAATCAAAATAAAATATTCTGAGACCAATTTATGCTGTATATATATTTCAGACCCAAGATGAAGGGTTTGCTTATGATTGCCTCAACAGTTCAAATCCACCAGTGCACACTCTCTAGTAGACTTCAGGTGCTTGTATTTGCAGTGATTTGAAAAGTAAATTTTTATTTTATCAATAATATTAATAGATGCTCTAAATTATTATCAATAAGCTATGTTGAACAGTTTCACCCATTATGTGATTAAATTTTACAACAATCTGGCTAAGTCATATATTATTATTCCTGTTAAGAACTTGAAATTAAGAGGTAAATTGTCATAAATTAGTTGACAAAATCAAGGTTGGTACTGAGGGTCATCAGAGGCCTGAGGCTTGGTGTTTTATCCCCACTACTTTGCCTCTCCCAGAAGAGGAAGAATGTAACACCTAAACTTGATGGGGAGATCAAGCTCCAGTTGCGATTGGCAGCAGAGCAGACTGCTATCTCACTGGACATGCTGTGACAATCCCCTCCTGTCCTGGGGCCCCAGGGGCTTATTCTAGTTGACCACCAATCCCCTCACAACTCTAATATCATATGAACATTTAAGCTAACTCTAGGGTCACTCTGTTGGAAAGGCTTGATAATATTCGGTCTTTTTGTGACCCTTTAAAAAAGGATAAAATTCTGCTATAATTAATGATCCTACATATCTCCCTAACTGAGAAAAATCTGAGAACAGAGGAGAACACTGTTAATAATTATCCCTGGGCATTAGGCAAAAGCCATGACTCTCCTAAGCAAACCAAGCAGTATGATCCTCATAGCTTACCTGATGATATGCTTATGTCTCTAAATGCATAGCTACTAGCTGAATGTGTTCAATAATATGAAAGATGAGTATCTCTGGAGAAAAAACAAGGATGAGGGTAAGGAAAAGAGCCTATTGAATGGATCAAAGTTAGCATTACTGCCAGATTGAGATGGGAGGGCTGTGGAAAAGACACAGTGAGAGATGACACATATAGTGCAGTGTAAGAAAACAATTCCTGGGGCACCTGGGCAGCTCAGTCGGTTAAGTGTCAGCCTTCGGCTCAGATCATGATCCCAGGGTCCTGGGATGGAGCCCCGCATCAGGCTCCCTGCTCAGTGGGGAACCTACTTCTCCCTCTCCCTCTGCTGCTCCCCCTGCTTGTGCTTTCTCTTACACTCTCTCCTGCTCTCTGCCAAATAAATAAATAAAATCTTTAAAAAAATTATCAAAAAAAAAAAGAAAAACCATTCCTGATTTCTCCATTGTGCATTAGCTTGACCCTGGACCCTGGAGCCTCTATTCATAGTGGTGACACACACTTGGAGCAAGATTTTTCAGGTTTCTTGTAATTCTATCTCTAGGCATTGGTACTGCTGCTATCCTACCTTTCTCTTTGAATGAAGAGTCTGTGGGGCTGACAGATGTGTCAGCTCTGGGCAGGACATATCTTATTTCAGAAATAGAAGGTGACAGCTAACCCTGTTCCAAACAGTCCCCCAAGCCGCGAGGCCACAGAGAACATGCCTCTGCCAGATTCTGCCGCTGGAATGCCGCAGCTTAATCATTAACCGTGGCTTATGCATTGCTAGCCTGACCTCTCATATTCAAGGCAACAGCCCCCTTTTTTTGAGAAAATTGTGAATTATTAGGAGAAATAACATATACACAGACACCCTCTGCTTCTTACCCCTACATTCAGCCATCCTTTGAGGAATTAACTGCATATGGTAAGAGGATAAAGTGGGTCAAACCTTGTGTTGGCCTTGGGAATTCATTGATGAGTAAGACATGGTTTTTGCTTTTGAAGAAATTAATCTTTATTCAAAGAAACAAATTGATATATAGTAAATTCAACATATCACCATCTTTTTACAGAAATTTATTCTATGCCAGACATTATATATATATATATGTATATATATATATATATACATATATATATATATACCTCATTTAATCTGCATTCCAGCACAGTAAGGTAGGTTGTCTTATCCCAGTTCACAGTATCCCAAAACACACCTTGTAAGTCACAGAGTCAAGATACAAAGGCCTGTTTCATCTTACACTCATTTTTCTGTTCATGATCTCCAATGGCTTCTCATTTTATTCATGAGAAAAGCCAAAGTTTTTACTGTGACCCAGTGGCTCTTTTGTTATTTGCCAAATGTATGGATTTCCCTTTAATCAAGACACATGATAGGACTGTGCTTTCTGATTCCATATATTGGGTCAATCCAAGTAATCAGTTCAGTCCAGTGAGTTATATTGGAAGTGATGTGTGTCACTCCCAGGCTGAGTATTGCCCTGCCAATGTGAGACCCAGCAGGGATCTCTTTTTTTTTTTCCCCCTTATGCCAAGGCTACCAGCAATATTACAGATATTGGTTGCTCCATCAACCTGGGTCCTAGAGTGAGGAAGACAGTGAGGATGTGGAAGCAGAGGCCCCCCTTGACCCATGATGGATATTGGACCTGCGGAAGAAGACTTTGAGATCTCAGAGTTGTTTGTTGCTGCATCATAACCTGGCTTCTCTTGATTGACACAGCTGCTTTTTTTTTCCCCTTGACGTATCATGACTCATCTTGTCAAATAGTGTATTTATTTATCATGGCATTTCCTGTCACCCACACTAAAATGTTAGCTCCATGAGGGCAAGGAGTTTTGCTGTTTTTGTTCACTAATTTATTTCTCATGCCAAGAACAGGGCATGGCTCATTGTTGAACTCAATAAATCCTTTTTGAATGAATGTAAGAACAAAGCTACCTCATTACACCCATGAGTGGTGAAAGGTTAAGTTCAGGGTGCTGTCGGAACACTGATTCAAAACAAGGCTGGACTCCTGTCTTTCCCCTGTACAACCCTAGTGTCTAGTGAGTGCCTTCAGCCTTGTGAGAAATCAATATGCAGTTGTTGAGCTGTGACAGTGAAGAGCTTCCTGTGGTTCTCATAACCACATGAGAAGGGGTTCACCATGCACACATGCATTAATCAATCACTCATTCTCCTGGTAGTGAGACCGTCACCCATCACCCTGGAGGTCCCAGTCATGACCAGTGACTCGGCTCCATTCAGCTTTCCCCCAGTGACATTCCTCTCCTCCTTTCTCTATGTCCAGTCTCCTTCTCGCTCTTTTAACTCACACCCCACTCAGGTGTGTCTTGGACAGTCAGTGCCAGTGGTGCTGCCGCCCTTCAGAACAGAGTAGCTCTTTTTGTCCCCATGTCATAGAGGCATTTCTCCCAGATTTCAGCCTCCAGAAACTCTTATGGACATTCAGGTGCATCTGTCAGAGAGTCTACACGAGTCATGCCCTTATCACCAAAATATTTTTACGCACTGGAAATAATGCTGGCTTCTCTTTATGTGTGAACGAATGTGCTTCTAAGGGTTGGTTGCCCTGCTGACATCTAAAGCACAGAATTCCAAAGCAGAACTCATATCTTCCTCTTACTGAATTCCTTCCCTGTTTTGGTGTAGACACCCCTTACAGATACCCAAGCTCTCTTCTTACCCAACTTGTATCTTCACCTAAGGCAAGAAAAGAAGATTATGTGTGGATTATATATATATGGCATTGGCTTGCATGATTGAGGGGGCTACTGGGCCTGAAATTGGTAGGGCAGGCCAGCAGGCTGGAAACTCAGGCAGGATTTATATGTTACCTTCTTGAAGCAGAATTCCTTCTTCTCTGGGAAACCTCAAAGCCTTAAGGCCTTCAACTGATTGGGTGAGACACATTATCAAGGGTAATCTTTTTTTAAAAACACTGATTGTAAAATAAATGAATAAAGACACAGATTGTAAATGTCCATCATAAATACAAAATACCTTTGACCAACGTCTAGACTATGGTCTGACCAAGCAGCCTAGCTATGTTGATGTGTAAAATCAGCCATCACATGTTTACATTTTTAAATACACAGCATACATTACTAATCAATCACCACGCTTTCCCAGGTAGGTTGAGACAAGGCTACCTGATTCCTCTCCCAGCAACGCTGTTGCCAACCGTTACCAACAGATCAAATTGAAACGTGTCTCTGGCTTATATGTTTAAAAACAGTTCTAATCATTGTTATCTCCTGCTTAATGGTTCTTCATTGCCTAAGATTCCTTATACAAAACACATTTCACAAAACAATAATCTCATAAGATACTCTGTGAAAAAAGAGATTTTGCGATCCAAAAGGTTTACTATAATTGACATACCATACCTATCTCCAAAAATCTCAAGAACTCCTACAGGAATTAAAACAGTAACAATTTGATAAGCCAGCTTTTCCAAAATCCGTTTGCTCACTCAAACCACTCTTAACATCATACTCACTAACAGTGAGGAAGATATGTTTTGGGAAATGCTTGTCATTCAAGGCCTTTCCACATCTGGTATCAGCTATCTTTCCAAACCAAATGTTTTTTGAATCAGAGTGTTCCTTGAACACCCCCTACACTATCTACATCCTGCTTGTCCCTCAACTTGTTCAATTAACAATTCTGCAATATTTATGGCACTGTCCCTGACAGAAACAATGCTATGTGCTCAACAAACCTTCTGTCCTGAGTATACAGGAAGAACACATTCCCCATCCCTCCGGTGCACTTATTTTGGGGCCATGTTATTGAGTCTGCCCACTGGGATGTGAGTGAAATGAAGTAAGCCTCTTCCAGGCCTGGGCCCTCAACCTTCCACTCTTATCTTCCACTTGCTCTGTCTTCCCTGCTCACGTGGCTAGAAACATAGGACTCTCAAAGTGAGCCATGTGATGCAAGAAGCCTGTATCCTGAGTCACCATGTAGAAGAAAACATTACCTAATTCCAACAGAAAGTAAGGAAGACATTCTTATGATGTTAAGCTATTAATTTGGGGGGGGGCTATATGTCACAGTGGCTAGTGTAATTATCTTGACTATTACACTCATCCATAAAGCCTAATATGATGCCTTGTAATACTTTGTACTTGTAATACTTGTAATACTCATAATACCTATACTTTCTATGTCTCATCAGAATGACTTACGTTTTTATTATATATATCTATTCATAGACTTTGAGCTTCTTGAGGGCAATATTCATATCCATTTCATCTCTGTATCCCTCTACCTCACTTTGGAGAGTGAACTGTATATGGTTACCATCAAGGATTATTGAATAAAAGATGACCTAAAAGGTATTCCCATTCTAACAGAAAATTCATTGTAGTCCGACAAAGCTGTGAGCCTAAGGGAATTTAGGACCTATAGCATTGGGCAGGGACTCTCTGTTGACAAGCTTTGATAGGCTGATCACATTGGCTCACACTGTGAGCCAATTCTGTGGTACTTCCTTATGTGGAAAGCCAGACTGAAAAATCAAAAATGCTCCAATTTTGGAATTGGAGAGTACTTGGCTGAATCCCAGTTCTCTCCCTTGTTACTATGACTTTGGACAAATGACTTTACATTCTTAAGCCTCAGTTCCCTTGTCTTTAAATCTGAGAATAATTCCTACCTCATGGGAGGGCAAGGTGGATTAAATGAAATCTTAAATATGAAGTACCTGGTAGAGGGCCCAGGGCATGAGTAAGTGCTCAAATAATGGCAGCTCCTTCCCCCTGGGCTGGGCTGATGCTGCTGACATGTGAGCAGGGGCCATCCTGGCCCGGGGAAGCCCGCCAGAGCCCTAAAGGAAAGTGGATGGCTTTTAAAGCAGAGTTGATTAAATATGATTTTGCGGCTTCTGCTGAAAGACGAGTAGCAAGGGAACAGCTGTGTTGTTTTATTGGGGAATCAAGAATTGAGTGTCATATGAAGTCCTCTTAAAAAGAATCTAAAAAGTTACTGATGCCACTGAGAGGGTTGTTTAGTAAGTGAAGTCCTCTCTCAAAGAGCCATGGCTAATCCTCAGCATGTGGTTGAACCAGAGTAGTTAATAATAATAACAACAACAACAACAACAACAGTAATAGTAATAGGAAAAGTTTACTGAGTGCTTACTATGCACTAGGCAGTGTTGCCATGTATTAAATGATTTAATCCTCTCCACACCTCTATGAAACAAATACTATGATTAGTTTCATTTTATAGATGCTGAAACTAAGGCCAACTTCATGCAGACTGCAAGTAGTAGGGCCAGGCTTTGGACCCAGATGCTCTGGATCCTAAGGCCATATCCTCAGCCATCACACTTTGCTGTTTCATCTATAATAGTCTTTGACCCCAGATCTCCAAAATCCTTCCTGGTCCTACCAGGAGTGAGTAAAAATGCTTGTGAGCCCCATATTGTTCTTTCACTATTCAGTTTTGCACCAGACATGGTGACCCCACCTGGAAAGTAATATGTCTAGAGGGCAAATACAGAGCACTGCTTTTTCTCCCGATGATTTGAGAGCCTCCCAGCACTCCGTGGGCTCTAAGAATGTGCTTCATGATAAGAAACACAAGAGAGTAACAGCCAGCTTTTTAAAGTAGTAAGCGCCCTACGACCAGAGGTATTCAAATAGAGGGTTGACGCTCCTTTGTCAGGGGTGTTGCATAAAGGACACTGCACATTAACTGGAGCACTGGTCTAGGATCTCTTCAATGCTAAAATCCCACCTTCCCATAAAGATGATACAATAAGGGTCTCCTCTGCCTTTCTGTGTCTATAGATGAGGTCGGAGGCTGCCTATAAAATAAATCTGTAGTGCCACCCCTCTCCCCAAGTATCCATGGGTCTGTTTCCCTCAACCTAGAAATTGCTGCTTCTGTGATTTAAGGCACAAAAAGCTTCAGTCAGAATAGAAATTGTATCTCCAGAAGGACGCCACTTACTGATGACGAATATCAGAGCTGCCATCTCCTCCTTCAGGTGTTTCCTGACAGAATTAAACAGGGGATAAGGATGGCTTTCTGGGATAGTGAAAGGGTCAAGGTCCAGATTAGAACCTAAGGATAGAAATTGAGAAGTTGAAAGTTTCCAAAAAATTCAGAGTATTTAATATTTTGCCTGAGGCCCCCCTCATACTTCTAAAAATATCTCTAAACCATAAAAAATGTTTTCAGATATAAATTATAATCTGGAAAAAAAGTGGAGTTGGGGAAAAAAAAAACTCCTTATAGACATCCCTGCCCATTCTGAAAGAAGGACCCTTGTACTCACAGTCCAAGAGGGAAGGAAAAAATAGCAGTTATATTTTCCACACATCTAGGAAAGGGTCCCATTTATAGACTTGGACATGTGGTTCAGAACCAGATTTTCATTTTCTTTTATGTGTCAGTTCATAAATGTCAGCCTGTGCAGGGCCATCAAAATGAAAAATAAAGGTTGAGCATAAATTCTCAGAATCTAGGAAGGACAGGCCAGCTTTGCAATCTGAAGGGCTGAGCGGAGAGGCTCCTTTTCCCTGACACAAGGGTCAGACCTAAGGTGATCCTTAATGACCTGGCTTCATGAGAGGACGTGAATGACCTGGCAGTATGCAGGGTCCCAGGGGAAAAAGCAGGGACCCCGGTACTCTAAGTGCTAAATCAGCACTGAGGATGATACTCAATAGAAACTCAGGGTTCCAAGCTTCCATTTTCTTGAATGAGTTGGAGATTTTGTGTGTGTAGGTCATTTCCACCTGACGGATTGATTTATGAAATCAGCAGTAGGACAGCATGGACCAGATTTATATCTGGGACATGAAAGATAGCATCATATAGTGGCAAAAACAAGCAAAACAGATGTGGGTTCTTATTCTTCCTCTACTACTTGGCCAAGTTACTTCTGCTTTCATTGTCTATAAATGTGAAATAACAGCCCAAACTTTATTCTTGTGGAGTTTGAATGAGATAATGTAAATAACACGTGACGCCTAATACAGTGTGAAATTTCAGGAAATCCTGTTGTTATTAGCATTTTTTTTATAATACATATTATATATCTATATATCTATATTTATATTTATGTTTGGGAGAGATTTCTCTTGCAAATAACTATCATATCTTCTTTCATATCTTCAGATCCAAATCTTAGGGGTGGTCTGTCTGAATGGATTAATTAGAAAACCTCACCTTTGGGGGCTCCTGGATGGCTCAGTCAGTGAAGCATCCGACTCTTGGTTTTGGGTCAGGTCATGATCTCAGGGTCATGAGATCAAGCCCCTCATCAGGCTCCATGCTCAGCACAGAGTCTGCTTGAGACTCTCTCTCCCTCTCTTGGTTTTGGGTCAGGTCATGATCTCAGGGTCGTGAGGTCAAGTCCCTCATCAGGCTCCATGCTCAGCACAGAGTCTGCTTGAGACTCTCTCTCCCTCTCCTTCTGCCCTTCCTCACCACATGCTCTTTCACTCTCTCTCTAGAATAAGTAAATAAATCTTAAAAAAAAGAAAGAAAGAAAACATCACCTTTGGGTCATCAGCCAGTGGCTGCCATGGGTCACATGTCCACTTATAGCCCAATCAAAGACAAAAAGAACAGCCTACTGAGGCTTTCATGAATCGAGTCTGTGGGCATGATGTTTTAAGTAGAAGCAGGATTAGATTGATTTATCCAACTCATTAGCTGAATCGACACATGCATATAAAAAACTTTTTCTAGCAACTCCAGACATGCCTGGACCCTCTACACAACTTGGAAGCTCATCAGAAACGGGAAATCAAGGGTAAAATAAATATCCCAAATGGAGTGGTCACTATTAGCTGTTGGGTATCATCTTATCATAGATTCTTAATGGAGTGACATCAGAGCATTGTCATTTTGCCCTGCCCTTTTATTTTCATGTGGGAAACCTAAGTTCAGGGAGAAGAAGTACTTGGGAGAGTCACACAACAATCTCTTCTTTATTATCCAAACCCCTCCCGGCTTCAAGGCTCAAGTCTCCCCTCCTTTGCACAGACACTTTTGGCGTTGCATGAGAACAGCGTTCATTTCCTCTCCTTTGTCTTCCCATTGTTATCAGTATCTGGGCTATTCATTTAGGTCTTAATCATATTCATTCCCTCACCTTAGACAGAGAAGTAGTCTTGAGCACCTACATCGGGCCAGATTCCATATGCAGAGATGAACAAGACACTATCCCTTCCTTCAAGGGGTTCACAGTCCAGATCAGTGTTGTCCAAATGCAATAATAGGAACCACAAACCTAACTTTAAATTTTCAAGTAGACACATTAAAAAAGGTAAAGAAAAACGATAAAAATGAATTTTAATACTTTCATTTAACCCAGTGTATCCAAAATACTTTAATTTTGACATGTAATCATTTACAATTATTAATGACATTTTACATTATTCTTCATACCAAGACTCTAGTGTGGGATTTTTACACTTCCAGCACATCTCACCTTGGAGCACATATTTGAAGTGCTCAACAGCCACCTATCATTAATGGCTACCATATTAGAGAGCCCAAGTCTAGATGAAAAATGAATAAGTAAATTCAAAAACATGGAAGATAGGTCGGTATATAGAGTGCTTGATTAGGGCAAATTATGGTACCTTAACCTGGTTGTGTGTGTGTGTGTTGATATCTGCTTGCAGGTACCTGACTGTGTGTAGTAGAGCTAGGTAAGAGATGGGAGTTCATCAGAAAAGAGTTCTCAAGGTTTTATTTTTAATAATATTTTTAAGATATAATAATTCACATACCATAAAATTCACTCTTCCCAAAAGTTTTGATACTTATGCTACATCATGAAAGATGATGTCATTATTTGGAATAAGTAGGGTAGGACATTCCAGGCTGAATTATTTATTATTTATTGCAGGCTGAATTACTTATTTACACAAGCTTAGGTATGTGACTAAGGATAGCTTATAACAGAAAATTAAGTTGTTTTGTATTTGGTGGTAAAATTGGGGGTCTGAAGAATAGCAAGGTAAGGGGCTAGAGTAGGCTTTGCACACCTTCTAAGCCATTTGAACTTTATCGCTAAGGCAATGAAAATCCATTAAAATGGTTTGATTGCAAAAGTGGTAAGAACACATCACAACCATTGTACTGGGAACTGAAGTAGGCAAGCTTGGTGGCCAGAGGGCTTATCTACTGACGGTTTGATTTATTTTGAGAAAGGGATTGATATTTGGTCTGTCTTGTGTTTTAACAAATGGTTCATTTCTGTGTTGTATCAAATAGTGTGGGAGGACCCCAAAGGCCGTGAGTGTTTATTATTTTTTATTTGTTCAATGTTCTTGGTCACTTTAATTTCTTTAGATGTTTTCAGCTCTAATCTTCACTGTGACTAGAACAAGAAAGCCTTAATTCATACCATCTTCTGATGACAAAAGACAAGCAAGTTTGTAATTTAATAAATGTGGTCAAATCTGACCTTTGAGATGAACAACAAACATCTTGTAGCCTGAAATTTAGTCCTAGGGATTTGCCAGGGACATTGGATAATATGATACCTTGAGTCTTCTGCACATAAAGTCTTGGGCATGCAATTTCAAAATGCATGTCCCGAGTCTTTCCATAAAAGATAATTGTGGAGTTCTTCCTTCTAAGATCCTAAGATAGTTAGAATGATGTCTCATAAAAAGCCGTGGCTTGTCAAGCTGGGTCCAACATGTTGGGAGCTACTTTACAATGATGAATTATATGAAAAGTAACTTGGGACTGGCCAGATGGAAGCTGTCGCTTAATGCTTTTACCGTTGTGGAAGAGCTGCCTAAAGGAAGAAGTGTAGTGAACAGATCATGGAAAACTTAAACTAGAGTCAAACTCAAGCCCCAGTCTTGATAAATGACAATACAACATGTCCCTTGGATACTAAGCCCTGTAAACAAATAATAGCACAAACACACTACCACTCACATGCATGCCGAAAGTGCATGTGTGCGCCTCTGACATACTCTTGTCCCACCTCATTTGTGAGTTCATGTTTAAAATAATCAGAGGAATTAGCTAAGTTGTTTGGGTAATCTCTTGAATAGTTTGGTGCTTGTCGTGACTAATTGAAACCTCCCTTGTTTATCTCCATGTACTTCAGAGAGACAGCAAGGAATAGTGTTGTTCTCATGACTGCTGTGTGTTTACCAGCTTGAGGAACTTAGATAAGGTACTTTCTTCCCCAGAGCATCAGTCGCTCTATCTGGGTAATAAAATATTCACACTCTAATATTCCTGTAAGCTCTGAGGATGATCTCCAGATAGTGAGGGGCCAGGTGATCCCATCATGCTAAGGCAAATGTAAATGTTGCTTCAAGACAATACTTGGGACTTTTGAACTTAGACTCTGTCCTCCTAGAAAGAGATGACTGGGTACACCTTGGTTTACTATTTACCATCCATTTCCCTTTCTGAGGGTACCAGTTCCACAGATTTCCTTTGGAGAACTGACCCTCCATCATTCTTAGCTATGCATTTTAAGTAGAATTGACTTACCCCCATCTCCAGAAGTGGCCTTGACTGATGTATGTTTATCAGTGAAGTCCATCTACCTGCCCACATGGTTAGTTTAGAGACTGGCATGTGACCCAGTTTAAGCCAATGAGACGCAAGGAGACATATGCTAAGGACTTCTGGAAATGAAGCTTTCTCTCTCTTTAAAGAGAGCTAATGGGAACAAAGTTCTTTCTGTCCCTGTTTATGAATAAACATGAAGACCTAGAGCATCTGGCCAATATCTTATATCCAGCTTATATTCTAAGATGATAACAAAAAGGTAGAAAGAATGGAGAAGAAAGGATAGAAAATAGGCCTTTGGTCATAATGTTGAGCCACTGGCGTGATCTGCACAGAAAGCCTGCTCTACCTCTGAACTTTTGGATATGACCATCAATGAATTTTCTTAGTTATCTAAACAACTTTGACTTGTTTCTCTTACATACAACCAAAGAGTCCAGTGAGTCCAGTGATGAAAATTAGCTCATACCTGAATATCCTTTCCTGCTTGTCAAACTCCATGGCCCCAAATATCTTTTCTGTTAGGAAATCAGTGGTGTGGACAGATCCCAGATGCTTCAGCAAGTCTCTTCACGTTAAATAGAGCCTTGCTTTGTGTATAGAAGGTGATTCCTAGTTAGATAATAAAAAAAATGTTTATGCAATGCTACAAGTTATTCCAGCTAAATCTGGATGACTCAAAGAGAGGCTTAGGCAAAACTGCAGTTTGGTGATTGGTAATTGTCTAACAGTCAACACAAAATAGGATTATTTCTGATCTGAGTATCAGGGAGCTGAATGAGATGATTTAAGATTGTTCCAAAGACAACTTTCCTGAGACTTCAGCTTATGACCTCATGCTGCATCACATCAGGGTTGCCAGATCCAGAGACTTCACATGTGACGTTTTGCTCTTTTATTTATTCTATGGCTGATGAGTTTTGATAATATAAGAAAGCATTTCAGTCCCATGCCCTGGAGCAGACAGCCTGGGTTTGAATTCCAGTGCGGCCACTTTGGCAGTGCATCCTCATGTTAACTCAGACTTTCTCCCTCTGTGCTTCTGTTTTCTCCATTATAAAATGAGGATAATAGAATTCCCTGTCTCAAAGGGTCTTTAGACAGATTAAATCAATTATCACTTTAAATACTTAGAACAGTGCCTTGCATGATATAAGCACTCAATGAATATGGTTATTCTTGGTGGCATTTTAGAAAATATCCAAATTTTATGATGGCTTCTCATCTTAAATGATCTGTTCTGAGTACCTCAGCAGAAATGTGGGCACTGTGCTAGGAATTTATATATAAAGGCATTACAGACTCACAACAACACTGTGCCCCAGGATATTATGGCTCCCTCTTCCATATGAAGAGAAGCCCATAGATGGTACGGGACAGAGGCAGGCTTGGAACCCCATCCTCTCTGAAGGTTGGCTTAAACCACAAGAAAATCCATTCATCTGCTTATCCATCCTGGTTGACTTGCTAGTCTCTGCATTTTGTGGGGCTTGACACAGACCTGTCTTATTTATAGTCTGTTCCCAAGGATGAAACTTCTTCTATCTGGCTCCTTATCCTGATTCCCCATATTCCCAGTGGTTGCAACACGTGGAGAAAGACTGTCCTTGTTGTGTCAATCTCCACACAAGGCACTGGGTGAGTCATTTGTTTACCTCGATCATATATCACCTAACACAAATCAGAAGTTAATTTAAAAATCAATTAAGAACTCTTTGTTGCCCTCAGAATGAAGTTCATTGATCCATTTAGTCTTTCAACAAAGTTGTACCAATGGTCCAAGAACTGTGCTAGTTCAAATTCCTTAGATGACCTACAAGGCTGTCAAGATTTGCCTTTTGTTTGCTTTTCCAACCTCAGGTCTTGCTACACCCAACTTCATACACCAATCTTCATGGATTCTTTGCCATTTCTTGCTAATTCCTGGGTCTGTATAAGCTGTTACTGCTGACTGAAATGCATCCCAAAGGTCCACATCTACTTTGCTTGGGCTGGCATTTACTTGTCCTTCAGACCTCAGCTCAGGGAGCTCACTCTCCGTGCTCTGGCCCCCAGAAGGAGGTAGGAGCCTTGCTTTGTGCCCCAGCTCTGTCCCTGTGCCAGCACCCCATCTGCTACAATCTGTTGAAAAATCCTTCTTCTTATTTAACTCTTCACTGGAAGACAGCACTGATAACTGAGATGATGATTTATTCATACCTAAATCATTAGCATGTAGCATAGTGCTTCATATACAGTGTAAGCTCAATAAACATTTGATTAATGAATGAATCAGCTTTGTGATCTTTAAACCAGTGAAGGTGGGAATGAGAAGAAAGGGAGATGCTGCTGGGAGTCACCACCTACCTCTGATCACAGAGGCTGGAAGGAGTCTGAAAGATAACAAGTTTCAAGGGATCTCAGCAATCAATTCATTTCAAATGAATCCCTGATACTTGAGGACCTGACTTAAGAACACCACAATTCTCTCATTTATAACTTCCTAGGGAATCATGTGCTCAGTTGCAAACTCAAGAAAAAGGCTTGATTTAAGATGTCCATTAAGGGGGAGCCTGGGTGGCTCAGTTGGTAAGCATCTGCCTTTGGCTCAGGTCATGACCCCAGGGTCCTAAGATCGAGCCCCACATTGGGCTCCCTGGTCAGTGGGAAGCCTGCTTCTCCCTCTCATACTCCCTCTGCTTCTGTTCCCTCTCTCACTGTCTCTCTCTGTCAAATAAATAAATAAAATCTTAAAAAAAAAAGATGTCCATTAAAGGGCAAATAATCTGTCTCTCTAACCAAATTCCACACCAATGAAGAAAGTGGAAACTTTGGGGGGAAAATTTTAGTCTTTAGGGAGGTGATTTGAAAGAATGAGTAAAGCTTTCCCAAAGTCCCATGAGTTGTGTAATAACTTTTAAGGTCTTAGTTGGAAACAACACCTCCCAAACCTAATTGTTTTAGGAAAGTTATACATCCAAAAGAAAACCCAACTCCACGTCACAGAATTTCATTTTCTTCTGGCTTCAGTGAATGACATCAACCAAATTTAATTGAGCATTTACTATTCACCCAAGAAACAGCATCACTGAGTACTTTATGCCATTAAATGCTTTTCATAAGTTATCTAATTTTTTTCCTTACAGCAACTGGATAAAGTAATTATCATCACTTTCCTCATTTTACTGAGGAGAAACATGAAGCAGAAAGAGGCTTAGTAACTTAGATCTGGGTTCCAAACCTAGGCATTCTGGCTTCAGAGATTGCTGTCTTAACCATTTAGCTATGTCCCCTCACTTTCGTAGATAGCACATCACTTAATTCTCACAACTGTTTTGGCAGTTTATAGACGAAGAAATGATCATAACTTACCAGAGAAGATACACAGATGGCAAATAAGCATATGAAAAGATGCTCCACATTCTTTGTCATCGGGGAAATGCAAAGTAAAACAGTGGGATACTACTACACACTTATTAGACATGGCCCAAATCCAGAATACTGACCACAACAAATACTCGTGAGAATATGGAGCATAAGGAGCTCTCACTCATTGCTGGTGGGAATGCAAAATGGTACAGCCACTTTTGAAGACAGTTTGGTGGTTTCTTACAAAACCAAACATATTCTTACCAAACAGTCCAACAACAGTGCTCCTCGTTATTTACCCAAAGGAGTTAAAACCTTATGTCCACACAAGAACCTACATATGGATATTTATAGCAGTCTTGTTCATAATTGCCAAAACTTGGAAGCAACAAAGATATCTTTCAGTAGGTGAGTGGATAAATAAATTAGGATACATCCAGACCATAGAATATGATTTAGCACTAAAAAGAGATGAGTTTTTAAGACAAGGCAGAAGCTTAAATGCATATTGCCAAGTGAACGAAGTCACTCTGAAAGGGCTACATACTGGATGATTCCAAACATGTGACATTATGGAAAATGCAAAACTATGGAGACAGTAAAAAGATCCAGGGTTTAGGGGAGAAAAAGGGATGAATAGGTGGAGCACAGTGAATTTTTAGGACAGTGAAAATACTCTGTATGATAATATGATGATAATGGATACCTGTAGTTGTAAATTTGTCCAAATCCATAGAATGTATAAGACCAAGACTGAACCCTAATGTAAACTGTGGACTTTGGGTGGTTATGATGTGTTGATGTAGGGTCATCAGTTGTTACAAGTGTACTACACTGATAAATGATGTTTATAGTAAGAGAGGCTATGCATGTATAACATCAGGGAGCTCTCTACATTCCTTGTGCGGACCTTATACTGCTCTAAAAATTTATTTAATTTTAATTTTTTTAAATTTAATTTAATTTTATTATGTTATGTTGGTCACCATACAGTATGTCATTAGTTTTTGATGTAGTGTTCCATGATTCATTGTTTGCGTATAACACCCAGTGCTCCATGCAATACGTGCCCTCCTTAATACCCATCACCGGGCTAACCCATCTCTCCACCCCCCTCCCCTCTAAAACCCCCAGTTTGGTTCTCGGAGTCCATAGCCTCTCATGGTTCGTCTCCCCCTCCGATTTCCCCCCTTTCATTTTTCCCTTCCTTCTCCTAATGTCCTCCATGCTATTCCTTATGTTCCACAAATAAGTGAAACCATATGATAATTGACTTTCTCTGCTTGACTTATTTCACTTAGCATAATCTCCTCCAGTCCCATCCATGTTGATGTAAAAGTTGGGTATTCATCCTTTCTGATGGCTGAGTAATATTTCATTGTATATGAACCACATCTTCTTTATCCATTCATCTTTTGAAGGGCATCTTGGCTCTTTCAGTTTGGCTATTGCAGACATTGCTGCTATGAACATTGGGGTGCATATGGCCCTTCTTTTCACTACATCTGTGTCTTTGGGGTAAATACCCAGTAGTGCAATTGCTGGGTCATAGGGCAGCTCTATTTTTTAATTTAATTGATTAATATGTTTTAATTAATTAATTTTTTTAAAAAATCAAAATTTATGAATTCAGCCAAAAATTTACAGGAAAGTAGCTCTGTAAGGGCAAAGACCATGTCTTTTATTTTGCTTTGCTATAATTTCAGCTTCCAGTATCGTATTTGCCACATGGCAGGCACTCTGTCCACTTCATTACTTCATGGTCTTTGCTTTCATCCCAGTCAGTACCATCCAAGTCACTCACTGGTGTCTCACCATGGGAGTTGGGCAGGTCAAAATTTTATTAAAAAAAAAAAAAAAAAAAAACCATGCAACTCATGGCAGTACTTAAAAGTGGACCTTTAGAGAGAAGTGAAAAAAAAAAAAATAGAAGATATCACTTGTATCTATATATTGAAAACATCTGATAAAGGAGACTTCTCAAATTTTGAAACAAAATTACATAATTCTAGAAAGCTGTAGGGTTGGAAACATCTGGAGAAGTGTCTGAATCTTGTTCTCTTCCACTGGAAATATAGACTGTAGGTGCATGTCTTTGACTTTTCTTACTTTCTTATTATATAGCCATAGTTAAATTTTAAAAATAAATAAATAAGAGGGGGAAAGGAGGAGGGAGGAGGGCATGGTTCTTATTCTCAAAATGCAAAACATGTTTCGTTCTGCTCCAGAATGTCTAGTGAGGCTGAGGTTGCCATTAAAGGGATGTGTCGGTCAGAAATTCCTTTAGCCAAATCCCAAGTCTGGAATTTAGCCACCTCCATTCCCATAGGGACTTACAAAGCCCCACTAATTCAGAAAAGTGTCCTTCCATGAAAAGACACAGCCCATTCCTGCCATTTCTACGAAAAGACCCTCTCTTTGAAATGAGACTACAGAGTGGCCTCAACCCAGAGTCTTCCCTCATATAATAAAACTAACACGTCAACACTGACAATGAAGGACATAGTTTTATGGGCAGATGAATAATGGATTTGCTCTATCAACCCAGAACAGTAATCATCTGCTCAACTGGTGATTGTAAAGGCATGATGACATGGAGACTCTAGAGAGGCATTCCTTGAATCCCAGATGGTCTTTCTAATCTAAGAGTGTTTCCAACCAATTCTCCCCACCTGATGGCACAGTCACAGAGATAAGAGATAAATCCTGGTTGGGGGAGGGAGCAAATAAAGTTCACATCCTTTGAGAGTATTGTGCCCTCAAGTATCCAGGTGATACTGGCAGCTGTCTCTTCTTCCCATCTTCTGGCAAAGGAAGCTGGAGAACTAACATGTATTAAGTTATAGTATGTGTTGGACGCTATGCTCTCTGTGCTCTACATGTGCTAACTATTTATACCCATTACAACCTTCTAGAAAGATACTGTTCACCTCATTTCACAGGACACTGAAACCCAAGGAGGAAACCAATCACAGTCACCAAGTAAGTCAATGGTAGAGCTTGGATCTGGACCAAGATCCAACTGGCTTCAAAACCCACACCCTTTCCAACACACCTTTCTGTAAGGGGAAAGTGAAATGGGAAGCAAACATCTGAATTGAGCATTAGAATCTATAACTCTTAGTGTCAATATCAGGGCAACAAGAATTACAAACATGGGTCCCTATCCAGGCTTTGCTACCAACACACTATCACCTTGGGCCAGCGCTGAATTTCCCTGCGTCTCAGAAATGAGGGTTGTGTTTGCATGAAATCCACTGACTTCATGGGGAGTACTGGATACTGTGGGATAATAATTACTGGATGATTGTTTTGCTAACACTCAGTGGTGTTTTAATAATGACAATTTTGGTATGCTTAAATCCAAACTAAAACGCATGTTATGCAACATGATGTATTGGAAAGTTCTTAGATTTTGTCATAGAACATTTTTGGAAACACATTTTGTGCTGGACCACTTCCTAGCCTTTCTACAGCTTTCCCATCTGTAAAATGGTGTTTCTGGAACTGATCTCACATGTTAGTAGGTTAAATGGGATAGTATAAGTAAATGCTTATTGAAGTGCCTGGCAAAAAGTAGGTGCCCAATGAAGATTAGCTAAGGCGAGGATATGGGAAGATTATAAAATTTGGGCAGCCATCTGATGTCATAGATGGAGAATTTTAGGCCAGAGTTATAAAAAAATCGCAGCAGATATTTAAGAGCAGAAAAATATGTGCATTCTTCTCTTGGTGCTGCGGAATTGATACTATGACCCGCTTTCTCCAGGAGCTCCTCTCCTCGAGATTTACATAGCCTCTCCTTATGGCAGTCCCTCCATCCTCACTGCCTCGCACCATTGCTCAGTCTCTCACTACCAGGTTGCTCTGGGTATGCTGAGTGGGAGAGGACTTTGTGATTGCTTGCAAGTCATTTCATTTTTGCATCTGCATCTCAAAAGGCGAAGTAGAGGTCAGGGCCTGACTTCTGTTATGTATTTAATAAATTGCAGTCTTCTTGGAGGAGGAGATCTGTCTTATTAATTTCTAATTTCTACCCACATTCTTCAGTATGGTAGCACAGGGCATGGTGTGGTATAAATACCCAGTGAATGTGTATTCAAAGAACAGATGAATGATTCAGTATTCTTCCAACTGTGCTTTACCTCAACATATGTTTGCTATCACCTACAGTAAAGAGTTCAAACCCCTAAGGCAAGCATGAAAACCACTTCGTGATGTAGCCCACATCGAACCTGTGCAATCTCTTCCTGGCCAATGCTCTTAATCAACTCTGTGCTCCAGGCAAAGCAATCTGTTTACACTTGCCAAACACATATGTTCATACCTCCTTTTCTTTTTCCTCTGCTCATATTGTTCCCTCCATCTGCATTTCCTTCTCCCTAACCACATCTGACCCTTGCATACCTGACAAAAGGTTTCTCACCTTTGAGGGCTCTCATCAAGTTTCCTCTCTAGAAAACATTTCCCCAAAGCTGTTTACCTATTTCAATTCTCGCTCTCTCTCTCAATCTTTCTCTCTAGTAGCACTTTTTCCCCCAAGTGACTATGGGTTCCTTTAAAGCAGTGGCCATGTACATACTTTCTCTGTATCCAGGGAGACCAGTAAAGGGCCCAAAACACAGTAAGTGCACCATAAAAGGATCTAAGTCATTTGGTTATAACTATACTTATTGGCAACCTTTTATGTGCCAGCGACTATTTAGGGGCTGGGGAAACAAGCCCAATCCATTCCAGACGTGTGTCTTACTTCCAGATAGTTGTCAACTAATCACTCAAAAACACCCAGTTAGAATTATGAGAGGTACAAAAAAGGTGAGATGGAAGCCCACAAGAGAGGATTTGACCCAGCGAGGGAAGTAAGGAGAACCACCCCCTGAGAAAGTAACAATTGAAGTATTAGTAGAAGACCTCAGTTAGGCATGGGATCAGAGAGTGAATAAATGAATGAGGTCTCCAGGTACCCAGGGCAGTGTGCTTTCTTCTAATATACCTTGAGACTCTGAGTCTCAGTTTCCCCCATCAGCACCACGGGCAAACAATCCTTATCTCTATGTGTGGTTTCTGAGGATGAAATGAGAAAATGTATTTGATGTGCTCTGCACAATCCTTGGCATAGAGTTCCTACTTGATAAATACTAATGCCCCTAGTCATTCTCTCAATAATGGCGGGAGACAGGACATGTGGCTACTTGATAGGATATTTCAAGGCATTTGCTTACACGGAGACATAAACTCAATACTCCCTCCAAGTATGAGGATAGTTGACCTCTTTCTGAATACTCTCTCTGGATATATTGTGTTTATTTTATTGGATTGAGATTCAAGAGGTCTAGATCTTTAATCTTCTCCATTCTCCTATTTACTTATAGGTAAGTCCAGAAGTTAAACCTAACGGTTGATATTGTTTCTTTCATACGGGGTTTTTTCCTTGCTTCTTTCTTTCTTTTTCCCATCCTTTCCTTCCTTCCCCCACTCCTCCTCTGGCTCTTTCTCTCCACCCTTACCTCCAGTTTAGTATTACATTCAGTCATAGCTACTATGGGTCAGGTACTAGGCTAGGTACTGATGGTACAGGGATGACCACAGCAGATACATACTAACCCTTGTATAGCTCACAGACTAATGGAGGAAACATAGCCATGGAATTGCAATTGGGATAACCACAATGAAGATGATCAGGCTACTATGGAAACTTGTAACAGCAATTTGACCTAGTCTGGGAGGTCAGGAAGTTAAGTTTCAATTACATCCTAAAAATAAGTAGGAGTTACCCAGGAGAAGGATCAGGGGACAAACATTTTCAGGCTAAGAGAATAGCATTTGCAAAGACTTTAAGCATTGAAGGGAATAAAGATGGTGGTCAGCCTGGCTGGAGAAGATAAGAGTAGTGGAGGAGGCTAGCAAGACAGACCAGTTCATGGTCATTTTAACTTTATCTGAAGAGCAATGGGAGTGGCATGATGGTGAGATCCCTTCTTTCTCAAAACCAGGCTTTTATTTTTCTAAAATCCCTAGCAATAATTCATGGAAACCATTTCCTTCTTTTTCCTCTCCTCTCTCAATCATGCCTGGAGTGACCCACCCTAGTTTTCCCCCTTCCCTCCATCAAGAGGGCATGATTATAAAGAGTCCCAGCTTGGAGAGTAGCCCTTTGCAGCCTGGGGCTGCAACTGATGCTGCCCACCACATCATTGACCCAAATGTGAATCAACCAGGAATTATTGGATGAAGCCCATCCACTGGCAGTGCCCCCAGCTCTGTGGTCACAGTGAGAGAACTGGCCCCTTGAAAGCAATCGTGCCTGCCCATTGAGGAACAGCTAAGTCAATGGCCCCATTCATTGGCCTATGCCTCCCAGCTCTCCTGCTCTCCAGAGATATATGGCAGGATATCCATATATGCAGCTGTCAGTGGAAAACCTTGGAATGGGTGCGGTGTGTGGAAAATATCTTTTGCAAATTTATGGAAAGCAAATATTGCAGTTCTCCTCCTTCATGATGCTAAATATAGAAGGTAACAGATCCTCCTTTTAAAACTTAAAACGGACATTGATTTTTTTCATAAAGAAGGAATAGCAAAAACACAGGAGACCAGCAAATCTGCTACAATCATCGAGTATTGATACAAAGGCCAGTTCTTTCTACTTAGACCCCAAAACCACCCATGCAAAGGATGGCTGGCATGAGTCTTAACTCAGAACTTAGTATTAACAATGGCATGTTCATATTCAGCACATTCCTTCCAAGCTGTAAGTCCCACCCCAAAGTATATTCCATTTCCCCTTCTTCCTGCATGTTGAACCCATTTCTTTGTGTTCTCATGGCCCCTAAGTTCAGTCCCTCCAGACATGCTAGTGCTACATGATATTAAAGGGATAAAATACAATTTTAATAAAGATTAATAACTTTAGTCCATTACACAATTTTTCAAGCTCAGCATTCTTGACATTTAGGCCAGCAATTATTTGTTGTAGGGGCTGTCTTGTGCAATGCAGGAAGTTTAGCAGCATCCCTGGCCTCTACCCACTAGATGCCAGCAGCATCCCTTTCCTCTTACATTCAGCACCTGTACGACCACAAATGTCTCCAGACATTGCCAAATATCCCCTGAGGGACAAAATTGTCCCAGGTTGAAAACCACTGGCCTATTCTCAGGTTGAAAGAGGTGATATCGCCTTCTAGCAGTGAAGTGAAGTGAAGTGAAGACCACCATTCTGCTACACGTTGCTGAAACTTCCAACAGCTATTGCCTCCAGTTTCAACCTCCTCACTAAATCCAGTAGTTTTGTATTCTCTTCAATCTCTCTTCCACATCAGATACTTTTGGGGGTTTTGTTTATTTGTTCTTAGCATCTTCATTTAGATTCCTTCGGACTTAGGAGGCAATAAAGCACAGTGGTTAAGGGAGAATAGACTTTGAAATTTAAAAAACTCTAAGTTTGACTCTTCCCTCTGCAGTCTAATCACTATAAGACCTGTAGCAAGTGACTTACTATCTCCAAGTCTCGGTTTCCTCAGCAACATGAGGAAAAGAATATTCACCTTTCAGTGGTTTGTCTAGAATTATATGATATAATGTGGGTAAAGCAGTTTTCAGAGTCTGAAAGGTAGTCATTACTTAATAAATGATAGTTGTCATTAACTAGAATCATTATTATTCATCTCTTGTTCAGATGCCTCCTTCCCCTTTCCAAGGTTAGTCTTCCTTCTCTGCTTATCTCTCTTTCAGTATTTACACATTCTCTTAAAATCTATCCACCTCTAAGTTGAGAACAGGCAAAAAGTTACCCTGTCATTAACATTTCCCCTGAAGTCTAGCCTTCTCTTTCTAAATATCTAGAAAATGCTCTACTTGAATGTCATGGGATTATATCCAAAGTGAATGTCAAAAAGCAAACAAGCTCAAATGTATCAGGGATGAATTAAAAGGTCACTAAGGGGAAGGCAGAAGCATGAACTGTTTAAATGACTCAAATGAGGCCACAGTTCTCAGGAAAACAAATAGATCTCAAATCCCTTGAAGGGCAAAGCCAAGATTTAATTTGATTAGAGTGACTTTAGAAATACACTGACAAACTTTGGGGAATCTAGATTAAGGAATCCAGATTGAAGAAGGATCTGATGAGGAATCATCAGTTCAACCAACTGACAAACATTTACTATTAAAGCCTAATTGTGTATGGGATGTTTAAATTGCCTACTGTGCAGTGTAGTGAGCAAAGTACTATTTCTATCTCTTAGTGGAAAGAAGTGTCAGGGAAGCCATATTTAACTGGTATCATGTAAGGACAAGGTAATAGATGACACATGTTAGAAATTACAAAGATGGTTGACTTGGAAAAAAAGAGATTTAAAGGAGAGATGGTCATTGTAGCACAAAGATTCTCCTGTATTAAAGTAATTAAAGTTATTTCATGTGGTGCTATAAGGCAGAACTAATGGCAATGAGCAGAAATTTCAGGAGTGGATTTCTGCTATTTCCCTGTAGTGATGGCATAATGGCATTATTTTTTTTTATTATTATGTTATGTTAGTCACCATAAAATACATCATTAGTTTTTGATGTGGTGATCCACGATCCATTGTTTTCGTATAACACCCAGTGCTCCATGCAGTATGTGCCCTCCTTAATACCCATCACCGAGCTAACCCATCCCGCCTCCCCCCTCCCCTCTAAAACCCTGTTTGTTTATTAAGTTGGAATGAGTTGTTTACATTTAGTTCTTTCCTAGGCATCAGAGTTTAATTAGAGACTAACAAAGTCTTTATCAAAAGTGTCTTCTTGGGGCGCCTGGGTGTCTCAGTCGGTTAAGTGGCTGCCTTCGGCTCACGTCATAATCCCAGGATCCTGAGATCAAGCCCCGCGTCAGGCTCCTTCCTCAGCAGGGAGCCTGCTTCTTCCTCTCACTCTGCCTGCTGCTCTGCCTACTTGTGTTCTATATCTTTGCCAAATAAATAAATAAAATCTTTAAAAAAAAAAGGAGCGTCTTAACATCTGCTTAAGAGATGGGAAGTGGAGTCTTGGTTAGTAGATGAAGCTTTGGAGTTGGCTAGGTTTTCACTGAAATCTAGACTCTGCCACTCACCAGTCATGCGGTGTTGGTTATGAGTGCTTCCCCAATCTTAGCCCCAGTTTCTTAATCTGTAATAAGAGGCTATGATACCTGCCTCCTTGGGATGGTAAATAACAAGATAAAGTTAGTTCATTTTCATAAAGCACTTAGCATAATATATGGAATGAAGCAAACACTCTGTAATTGATACTAGTTATTTTAATTATATTAGAGGGAATCTTGCATAGGGTAGGGTTGGACTGAGAATAGATGAAATTCAAATCATAGTGAGTTTTGTATCCCCTCGTTCCCTCCTGCAGACAATAAAAGCATAAGCAAGACATTGAAAGATCAGGACTCTGAATGGCATGGCAAGGCGGGGGTTGGGGGGGGCAGCATTCTACTGTTTTTCCCCATTGCCCATTCAGACATATTCTGGATGTTAGTTCTTCTCCTGTGACTGGATATAATACTGAGTTGGCTCCATAGTTTGTCTGATTGCTCTTCGATAATAAAAAACATCCCCCAAACAATTCAGTTCAATGATTAGTTCAGTTCAATTCAGTTTAATGATGAACATGTTCAATCCTGTGGAATTATCACAATTTTAACTTCATTTTTCACTTAAGTGTCTTCCTTCCCCAGATCGGGCCTACATGAGGTTTGGTGCTCACAGTTTCCTTTTCCTTTTTCCTTCATCCCCTCATGAGGATTGAAGTGGAAGGCTGAGGAGAGACAAAGGCTAGGAATAGTCTCTCTTTATCAATGCTGCTATAATCTGACATTGGTTTCCTTTGGGCATAATGGGAAATAAAAACAGACTAGGTTCAGTGGATGTTCAAAGCTGATACTTTTTATTTTAATTAATTTTATTTTATTGTTATGTTAGTCACCATACATTACATTATTAGTTTTTGATGTAGTGTTCCATGATTCATTGTTTGCGTATAACACCCAGTGCTCCATGCAATACGTGCCCTCCTTAATACCCATCACCAGGCTAACCCATCCCCCTACCCCCCTCCCCTCTAGAACCCTCAGTTTGTTTCTCAGAGTCCATAGTCTCTCATGGTTCGTCTACCCCTCCGATTTCCCCCCCTTCATTTTTCCCTTCCTACTACCGTCTTTTTTTTTTTTTAACGTATAATGTATTATTTGTTTCAGAGGTACAGGTCTGTGATTCATCAATCTTACACAAATCACAGTGCTCACCATAGTACATACCCTCCCTAACGTCCATCACCCAGCCACCCCATCCCTCCCACCCCCCCTCCATTCCAACAACCCTCAGTTTGTTTCCTGAGATTAAGAGTCTCTTGTGGTTTGTCTCCCTCTCTGGTTTCATCTTGTTTCATTTTTCCCTCCCTTCCCCTATGATCCTCTGTCTTGTTTCTCAAAATCCTCATATCAGTGAGATCATATGATACTTGTCTTTCTCTGATTGACTTATTTTGCTTAGCATAATACCCTCTAGTTTCATCCATGTCATTGCAAATGGCAAGATTTCATTTTTTTTTTTAATTTTTTTTTTTTTAATTTATTTGCAAGAGAGAGAATGAGAGACAGAGAGCATGAGAGGGAGGAGGGTCAGAGGGAGAAGCAGACTCCCTGCTGAGCAGGGAGCCCGATGTGGGACTCGATCCCGGGACTCCAGGATCATGACCTGAGCCGAAGGCAGTCGCCTAACCAACTGAGCCACCCAGGCGCCCAAGATTTCATTTTTTTTTGATGGCTCAAAGCTGATACTTTTTTTTTTTAATATTTACTTATTTATTTGAGAGAGAGAGAGAGCTTGTGTAAGTGGGGGGAGGGGCAAAAGAAAAGGGAGAGAATCTCCAGCAGACTTCCCGCTAAGCATGGAGCCCAATGCAAGGCTCCATCCCATGACCCTGAGACTATGGATTATAATCTTTTATGTTTTTGTACCTGCAGACATAATCTCTTCTAATATTTTTCCTTTTTTTCTTCAAACTCGTAACATATCAGAAGGATAATCCATCCGTGGCAGGTCCACATCCAGTGTGGACTGTCAAAGTGTCATTTGACACTTGACAAATGTTTCATGATTAGAATTTCTACTATTCCTTTCTCCAGAACTTAGGTGTAGCAGGGAGCAGAGGGAGTTTGGTGTTAGGGCATCCAAGGATCAAGTTCCAGTTCTATAACTTTCTTGCTAGGTGACCTTGGGAATAGGGCTTAATATCCATGCATACATCATTCATTAATTTATTCTATTCACAAAGATATATTAAGTACTACTATATACCAGGTACTTTGCCAGATTCTAAAGGATGGTGAATAAACATACAAAAACACAATCCTTATCCTCATAGAGCTTATCAGAGGGACAGATATCAGAGTCCAAGAATAGAACTCTTGAAAGAGCAATATAGTTCTCTTTAGTTACAGATTGCAGAAGACAGAAGGATATTCCATCAAATGTAAGTCCTGATGACTTGTTGATGACTTGCAAAGGTAAAATATATAGGAAACTATTGTATTTTGAGTACAAAGGGCATATATAATAAGAGGCCTATAAAGAGTTGTCTAGCTCTGTAGAACTCACAGTTGTGACACGTATTTCCTACAAAATTCTCCTTTGCTATGGACATTGGTTTATTCTTGTATTGAGTAGTCCAAAGTCATGTAGTACATGTTTCCTAATTTTGATCAGCATCTCTTTCTTTGTTCTTTTTCCTTCTTCACTTTCATAGATTTTCATTTCAACCTAATTCTACTTGATTATTTTTCTGTTTCATTAGCATGTCTGCTTTGATTAAGAAAAAAGGCACAGATAAATACATTTTTGAAACCAGACAACACCCATATGTCACCTCTCCGTGAAATTATAATCATCCGGTGTAGACCATTTTAAAATATAGAGGTTTACTTTCTCTTTTTTAAAATAAAGATTTTATTTATTTATTTGAGAGAGAGAGCACTAGTAGGGGGCAGAGACAAAGGGAGAGGGAGAAGCAGGCTCCCTGCTGAGCAGGGAGCCCAATGTGGGGCTCGATCCCAGGACCCCGAGATCATGACCTGAGCTGAAGGCGGATGCTTAACCTACTGAGCCACCCAGTTGACCCTAGAGGATTATTTTCAAGTTTCTTGAATGTAGCAGAAACTAAAGGAGTTCCTGAATTTTAAATTAAAGTTTCTTTACAAAAATAGATTCCATTTATTAAAACCCCCTAAAGGAGGGGGGGTCATTATTTAAAACATTGACATTGGAGACATTTTTAAAAATTACATGCTTCCACCCTAAATAGTATCTTTGAATCCTTGCTTTCCCCCTTTCCTGACTTTAAATATTTTTTTTATATTATCAAGCTTTATAATAGTTTTATTCTTCTAGGTAAGATCAACACTCAGGGTCATTAATATTAATTATATATTTAAATAGATTAATGATCACCACCAACCCTTTTTACTATGACTTCTCTACTCCTAAGTTCTTATCTCTCTGTTGCATGCATTTCTTTGTCTAGTGTCTGTTCTTATAATTCCAAGTGAGGTTTTGCATGCTATAGATTGAATTCTGCATGTTTGAGGATGTATATTTATTAGACAAACTATTGCTGGATATAAAATTAATGAGACCAATTTCTTTTTCTCCATAAATTACAGACCCTATTTCACTGTCTTCTGCCATTACATGTGGCCCTGGAAAAGCATCAGGCAAGCCTGAACTTTTCCTTCCATATTAATTTTATCAGTAGTAGTAGTAGTAGTAGCACTAGTATTGGAATATACTAAATTTACTAGGATTTATGCTCATTATTCTATATAAAAATTTCTTACCATAGGATGCAGTGATATTTCTTCCTATTAAGTCATCTTTATTGGGGCGCCTGGGTGGTTCTCTGTCAGATAAATAAATAAAATCTTTTAAAAAAATAAATCATCTTTATTTTGTGAAACATTTTCTAACCAGCTAGAGAAAAGCCGGAATGAGCACGGGACCAGGTATGAGCTGCTCTTATGATAAGAGGATAAAGGATGAAAGCCTGAACCTGCCAACATGGTTCTTAAGAAACCAGTGCACTAGTCCACTCCTTCTCCTTGCTATGAATCTTTGTATTCACTCGCCTCCTTCAGTGAAGTAGGGCCATTTTGAAGGACACATCCCCGTGCTGTTTTTAAAATAAGATGAGGAGAACTTTGCCTAAGAGTTGGGTTGTCATGCCCTTCTCTGGGCCAGTTCTATACTGTGGACAAACTCCCCTATTATATCACTTAGAGTTGATCACTTTTCCTCCGCTGCAGGGGCCCCTGCAGAGCCTAGCACAAGGTATAGCACCTAGTGCCATTCAAACATTGGGCAATTGAGCAAAATAATTCAAGAAACTCATTGTGCAAAGCAAATCCCACCTTTTCAGAGCTGAGGCCCATCTTTCCCGAACCTGTCCCTCACCTCTTTAGCTTCCACATACAGATTCCCCTTTCCAGAGATAACCAGACCAGTAGAATCTGGCCTGCTGTCTGTGTGCAGGCCGTACCATGTGATACTGGCACAGGGAAAGGGTTTCCCTTAGACTTGCAGTTTAAAGCCTTCTCTTTTTCTTTCATTTTTGTGCAAGATCCAGCAGTACACCCTTGCCCAAGCCTGGAGCAAGAATGAAAAACTGAATAAAAACTTTAAAACCACTGTGCTCATTCTCTCCATCCCCTCTCTGGCCCCTGAAAAAAACGTGTGTCACCTTTTTGAGTAAAATCATCTCTCTTTCCTTCTTTTCCCTTCCTTTAAGGTTCTGGAGCAAGTTTTGGATGAGGCCCTTCATCCCCCAAAAGGTGAAACTTGTTATTTTTCTTGGGACTTTATGATTCAGAGGGGCTAATTCTGATTGGCCGCATGTTAATTGGAATCTTAGCCACAAGGAGTGACTCAAGACCAAGAGGGGCAGCTTGCACTTGACTAGGTCTTAGAAGGACAACTAATGCATAGGTGTTTCTATACCAAGCAGTCTGGTTCAATTCTCAAATCCTGGCTCTCCTGCTTTCCAGCCATGTGGCCTAAGACATAGCCTCTCTGAAACTTCCTTTTCTCATCTGTGAAGTGGGCTTAATAGAACCATTTCACATGATCATGTATACATAATAAGTAGTTTGGTTTCTACCATAGAGAGTAAGCACTCCATAAATGCTAACTCATATGCACAGACTCCCTCTCTCTCTCCCTCTCTCTTTCTTTCTCCCTCCCTCTCTCTCTCTCTCTCTCTCTCTCTCTCTCTCACACACACACACACACACATACACAGTAATCATTCACTGGGTACCAGCTGCTGGACTAAGTGCTGTACCTGTATCCTTGGGCCAGCTCTATGAAGGTAGTATCTAGTACAATTATTCTATAGACAATAATAATCTATAGACCCAGAGATACTAAATGCCTGGGGTGGCACAACTGGTAAGTAAAGCAATGAAGCACGTTTGGACCCAGATAGCTGACTCCAAAGCCCATGATCTTAAATGTTCTGACTGCTTCATTTCTTATCACCCAACATATCCCAAACTCTCTCCCCAACCCAAACCAAAGTCTACAAAGTACTTTCACATTGGGTTGGTAAATGGACGTTGCAAGGAAGCCCTCATATTGACCAAGTCACTGGATATCTCTGTGGCCTTATGCAGGAGGGTCCCTTTCTTGGATGTCCCTAGTAGGGGGGACAGTTGCTCCCTCTATGAAGGATTCTCTGACTCCCTCTAACCCACAGTTCAGAAATGGTTCCATTCTCTCCTGTGGTCCCAAAGTTCTTTGTCATTTTCTACCTCAATTAGTGCTTCTAACCCATTGGACACTGTTTTCATATATCTGTCTCCTCTCCTAAACTAGCTCCTGAGAGCAAGCTCAGTGTCTTATTTGTATGTTCTCTACCTGGTGTCCAATAGATCAGAGTAAATGTGTGTTGAATAAAAAATCATACAAACAGCTCTGTTTTAGCAAAAAGCAGTCATATAACAAATGCTAGGTCAACCACTTTCCACATATTCTCATACAATCATCCCATAGGGCAGGTAGTATTGTTGTCCTCACTATAATGTGGGGTGGAAGCTGAGCCTCAGGGTGATAAAGCAATTTGCCATGATTTGCCTTTAAGTGGTAGAGCACAGAAATACACCAAATTATGGCCCCCTCCAAAGACATAGCCTTTCCCCTACTCCAAAATGAATGAAGAAATTATCTTTCTCTGTGACATAGCTCATCGCTTCACCCCAAATTTCCACACATTCATAAAAACACAACCACACTGAATGGCACTCCACAAGTCGGGCTTCACCTCTCAGGGTCGGTATGACTTTTCCATGCAGCATAACCTCTTCTTAATACACACAGTTCCCTTCTCCTTTGCGAGGAACATCACTGTCAGTCCTTGCCAGTTATTTCTTTAATCAAAGCTGAGGACAAAGAATGAGGCCTGATGGGCATCCAGGAAGAGAAGAGCCTAGAAAACAGGAGAGAGGACTGCAAGGAAGGCAAAGGCCATGGAAGGATTGAGGATGGGGGGCAGCTCCGACCCTCCCCCACCGTTAGTGGGTAGCCAGGAGCCGTGACTGTCAGCAGTGAGCGAGCAAGGCCAGGGCCCTCCCTGTCTGTCTCTGAGATCATTCCCCAAGTACTCCGCCACCCCGGCGTGCCAGGGATTAGCCCTGTCTCTCAGGAAGGCACTGCCCCTGCCGGCTCCGTGTCCTGGTCCCAGACACCTAGCCAACCCCAGAGCTGACTCAGTCATCCCCTCCTTCCCACTCCTTGCACACTGGGTATGAGCCTGTCCTGTCGACTTGTCCATTTTCCTTCACTGCAAAGAGGCAGGTATATCTCTGCAGCCCAAGCACAGAGCCAGAGCCCGACACGGAGCTGGTGCTCCATAATTGTCTATGTGCTTAAGAAGCACCGAGGTGTGGAGAACAAAGCACAGGCTTCAGAGCCAAACACACCTGGATTTCAATACTAATCCTGTCCCTTCGTCTCTGTGACACCATCTCCCCAAGACTTCTTTTCTCATTTGCAATTGAGAATAGTAATTCCTCTGAGTCCGTGTCGCTGTGTGGAACATATGAGATAATCCAAGTAAAAACGGTTTATAAACTATCAACTGCTGACCAGTAACTAATTCTCATTACAGTCGGGTAGTCCAATATTCCACTGTTTGAGCTGCTATTCTTAGGTCTTTCTAACCAGAGACCCATTTTACAGGGTTTGGGTACACAACACCCCCCCAAAGATTTGCCTTGTGCCTCTGTGTGCTTGGAGGTGTCTCCTTATGCTGTCATTGTAATTGACTGCATTCTTTCATTATCTGTTCATTCATTTATAGTACTTCCTTCAGAAAATACTCATGTATCAATTATTTTCCAGGCTCTGACAAGTTCAAGAGATGCCACAGTGAGCAAAGGAGTCATGGTTCTTGTGTCTTGGTGCTTATAGATTAATGGGAGAGAAAAGCATTACACAAATAATCATTAAATATTTTATTGTAGTCATGATAGTGCTGAAAAGATGGGTAAGACAGGAATCAGTGAAGTATATAATGGAGAATGCACTGCGTGTGTCCTGGGGTTGGGAGGCAATGCTTTAAAATAGTGAAGACTTTCCTGACAAAAAACAGCCTGAAGAAGGAGGAGGACAGAAGTGGGTTAAATGTCTATGTGTGTGTGTAAAGACATGGGTGTGAGGAGGCAAGTGAGGATAGTTAGACAAAAACCTTCCAGAAGGAGGGATCGGGTTGGCAGGAAAAAGACCGCCTAGGTAGGAGAGCTTTTGGCACCTTGAAAGCTGTTTGGGGAACAGACAGGAAAAGACAAATTCTGTAAAGTCTGAAATCTGCCTCACTCTTTCCTCTTGGGTTGTAACCCATGTTCCCAGTTCCATGAATAGGAGGAAAAGGAAGGGAAGGAGGAGGGGGGGGTAGAAAGGGAAAGGACAAGGAGAAGGGAGGTGAGGGAGAGGAGGAAGAGGAGAATTTCACAATCCCTTTCAACCCTGTAGCATCATTCTTTCTAGAATTTGCCACCACTAGCTGCCTGGGTTCCCTGTCTCATCAGGGGCTTTGCTTCCCTCCATCATTTGGGATAAAAATATGGGAGTTATCCTATCTTCTCTCTCCTCTTTACATTCGCCATCCAACTACCACTGCTTCTTGCCACTAAATATATTACATCACATCTGATGTTGCCTCCTCCGTAAAACTTCTTTCGGCCGCAGGCTGGACCCTCTAACCTCAATTGTTACAACACCTTTTCTGCTGATGTCCCGTCCGCCAGTCTCCCCAGAAATAACTTGTGACTGATGCTTCTAGAACTCAAGTCTGATCATGTTCGCCTCTGCTTAAAAATCTTTAATAGGAAGCTCTTGTCCTTAAGAAAAAGCCTAAACTCAGGATTTGCAGGGCCCAGTGCAAAATGAAAATGCAGAACTCCTTGTTAAAAAAAATTATTAGGAATTTTAAGACAGCAGCAGCAAGGCGTTAAAGAAGGCACAAAGCCTTTCTGAGTGCAGTGTGTGTAACTGCACAGGCTCCATGCCCAGGAAACAGACCCTTCCTGGCACCAGCAGCCCTACACGAACGAGCCACTGGCAACTCTCAGGTGCTGCCCAGACTGCATATTACTCCTTAGTAAGCCTCGTGCTCTATCTTGCCTCTTTTTATTGTACACACGTACTCTCCCTGGACTCTTTTCCTTCGAGTTAACTACTTCTTATCCACCAAGATTCCCGGACACTATCTACTTCCTATCTTTCAGGTTGTAAGACCCAATTCTGGGTCTTTACTGACATCTGTTGAATACCTACTTAATACCCTGAACTAACTGTGCTAAATAATTTATATGAATAATCTCATGTGAAACATGTTATTATAGTAGAAGTTGCTTACCCAAGGTCATAACTAGGAAGTGGCAGAGACAGTACTCAGGAATAGGTACTTCTGACTCCAGATCCCATATTCTTAATCCATATATTTCATCAACTTTCAAAGTACCAGGTAAACACATGAATATAGGATGCGGTAATCTGAATAATGGCCCTGTTAAAGATTTCCTAATACTTGGAAACTGTAAATATTACCTAATATGGCAAAAATAAGTTATGCAGATGTGATTAAGTTAAGGACCTTGAGATGGAGAAATTATCCTGTATCATTTGGGTGGGCCCTAAATGCAATCAAAAGTGTCCTTGTAAGAGGGAGGCAGAAGGAGATTACAAACAGAAGCAATGTGACCATGGAAGCAGAGCTTGGAGTGTGATGTGGCCACAAGCCAAGGAATGCCAGTGGCTACCAGAAGCTAGAAGAGGCAAGGGACAGATTCTCCCCTAGAGCCTCCAGAGTGCTGATTTCAGCCCAGTGATACAATTTTAGACTTCTAGCCTCCAGAACTGTGAGAGAATATAATTTTCCATTAGGTCACCAAGTTTGTGGTAATTTGTTATAGCAGTCACAAAAACCCCCATAAATTATTATACGGGATAGATGAATATTTAGAAGAAGGAATGAATGAGTGTTGAATGTGTAGAAGAATGAATTGTACTGTGGATGATTCTTATTAAATACACACACACACACACACACACACACACACACACACACTTCAATTTGCAAGGTAAGCACTGTCCCCATTGTACATATAAAGAAATTATAGCTAATGGTTTAAATGATTTTTATAAAATCGCCAGTTAATGGGAAGAGGATCTAGGAGTAGACACTAGATCTCCTGACTCCTAGTTCTGAACCTTTTCTACTATAACCCATTTTTTCCTTTCTCAGTAAGGAAAAAAAAATCATCTTAAGACAGAACCCATAAATAAATTTTCTACCTCAAACTTTGAATCTCTGTTTTACTCCATACCTATATCCACCTAGTGTACAATTGGTGAGAGCACAGTCCACAGATCCTTAGCTACCACAGCTGTGAACCCTTGAGGGCAAGGATCACCTCTTCTTTATGACATTATTCCTGGTCCCTAGCACAATAGCTGGCACCTAGCAATACTTGGTGAATGAAGAAAAGAAGGGATTAATTGAAGACATACAGGACCAGACTTAGTAAAAAATTGTGATTTAGTGCCTTTGTTTCCATTTCATTGTAACTTTAGATGCTTAAGTCATTAAAATATTGGTAAAAATAATCTCCAAACAAGTGGAAAATATTAGCTTGTAGTATAGTTATAGATGTATCTGTCTTCACCACTAGCTGGGAATCCTTTGAGAGGAAACAGTGTGTTCCCATGGCCCTGTATCTCATCAGAGGTGTTTAATAAACCAGTATTTACTGTAGCTAAAGACACAATGAGACCTCTTCCTCTGCCCAGAGCAGGCAAAGCTTTCATACTTCTGGGACACAAATCCAACTGTTCTCTTCCTGTGACTTGGTGTGGCATTTCCAACTTGAATATAAGTAGCATTTATATCATTTCAGCCACAATGCATCTCCATCACAGTATGTAATTGAGAGTTAACTCTGGATTCCTCAGGGAGGAATTGCTTATGGAAGATTCATGCCTTTGTGATGTGGACTTCCCAGTTGAAAGGTCTCTGTTAATTTATAGGAAGTCATAAATCAGCAGGAAAAAAAAACATTGGTTCAAAACCCATGGAAGGAAAAGATATCCTCCAGGACCAAATGAAAACCAGGCCACAGGCCTAAGGATTATGAGGCCCAAGGACCCTGAGCTCAATTATCTGTCCCTGGCTGATTTAGATTCTTTGGAACTCTTCTGCTTAGACCAGGAGAAAAGAGAGCTTTGCACTGACCGCTGACCATGAATGAGAGGGACATAAAATGTTATTCAGCTAACTATATATCACCAACAGTGCCATTTCTGTTCAGAAGAGTAATACCATGCATTGCATCATTCACCATGATCCTGCTCCAGCCATCATGGTCCCTCAGGCCAAGGTTTGTACTTGTAGAGGACAGCTCACATTCAGATATTGATTTAAAACTGGGACTCTTAGCCTTGGCCAGGGTGTTTAGAAGACTGTTCCTGTGGGCTGGAATCAAGGAAGAAAACAGGTGGGAAATAGTCTATAATTTGTTTGAGGTGGTGGTTACTCAGGTATATACAAAAGTCGAAACTCATCTAACTCAATACTTCAGAACTGTATATTTTATTATATGTAAAATTATAAGAAAATGCCAATGAAATTATTTCTGGAAGCAAGAAAATGGTTGTTTAATTATTAAAACTAATTGCCTGGAATTGTAACTATATATAGTTTGTGATTTCTGATCAGGGTAAGAAATATTTCCTGAGTACCTGCTATGATGGGTTAAGATCTGTGTTAAATGCTGAAGATAGGAAGTCCTTACCCTCAAGGGGCTCCTGGGCCGGAGGAAGAAGCAAGGCATGTGAATAGGCATTAATAATATAATCTGGTAAATCCTGTGGTGGGGGAAACAGAGAGAGAGAGGGGATGTGGGAATGGAGATGACCCATTCATCCCACTTGGAAGTCAAGGGTACATTCCTGAGGCTTGAAGGATGTTTCCTGAAGGATGTTTCCTGTTTCCAGAAGTTTCCCTGTCAAAGGTTGGGGAGGGCAATTGGAATAGGGAAAAGAGTATGAGCAAATGAACAGATGGTAGTGTGAAATAACAAATTTGTGTTTGGTTTTTTTTTTTAATCATTTTGAGTAGTTGGGATGGGAGAGGGTTTTTGGATCAAAAACTATGAGGTTGGAGGGGGGGCAGTCAATGAGACTGGAAATGTTAAGAAACAAATTTTTTCCAGATGAGAGTTCGTCTCAGCTGAGCTAAAGGAAAGTAGACTAGAGGTTGTATCCATGTTTGTGTGGACATAGGAATAGGGAATATTATTTTGTTCTATTTTACCCATTGACATGGCAGAATAAGATGATAGTGAAGACAGCATTACATAGAGATGAGTGATCGAGGTAGAGACTAGGAGACACAGGTTCCAGATCCTTCTTTTCCATGAAACTTACCATGTGATTTTGGGTAGATCTCTCCCCTCTGAGTCTGTTTCCTCGCCAGTCAACCAGGGATAATGGTAGCTACTTCACAAAATTAGAGTGAGATGCAGAGTTATATTGGTTAAAGCACTTTGGATATTGTAAAGAGATTTTTTTTTTTAATGAAATTGATGAGGGGAGCAGGAAGGAGTTTACATATAGAAAAGAGTCCATCAATACTAAGTTCTTTCCAACTTTTAATTTCGACAACCCTGACAGATGACCCTGTGAGTGGCCTATAGGGAGACATTCATGGAGATTTGACTGCCTGAGTGGAGGCACAAATATGTCAAGCTTGACTTTCAGAGAAGAGTACTATGAACATCCAAGAGAATAAAGATGCAGCATTGGGAGATGTGGGCTGCTCCAGAGCAAGGACAGGGAATGTTTAGTGAGTTGATGAATTTTGTGAACTCTCTACAAGGTTCTCACAAATTTCCCCAGTGTGGTGGGACATTGGAATCATATCACGTTCCCTGCTCCTGGGCCTTCACACGAACTGGGAGGCAGGGCTATAATTCCCTGGGTGCAGTCCAGGAATGGGCATAACATTTGGCACTGCTGAGTCACCCACAGGATATTAAGAAACTTTGAGTGCCTCCCCTATGTCTTCACTGACCCGTCTTAATGCTCTGTTGAGACTCAAATCCTGTTTGTAAATGGAAGACCCCCAACCCTCACAGGGGTCCCCCACTGCTGTTCTGTGGGAGCCATCCAGTCCTGTCCATTTGATTGATTTCTCCGGATACGCCGAGGGTGGTCCTGGGGGGAATGGGGTCTTGGCAGGATATCTCCCCATATTCTCAGCTCATTTGCTACTGTGCCCTTGCCAAGTTTTGCTTCCCGTTGCATTTCATCAGATCATTCCTTAGTCTGTCTCCTTAAGGCACATTCAAAGAATCTGAATTAAGCTTCAATCAACCCCTGCCTTCCCCCAGAACGCGTTGTTAGGGAACTTGCCTACAAAGGCAGCCCGGGCGCTGTCCCAGACTCCAATCTCCCTTTCCTCTCCTCCTCATCCTCCTCCTCATCATTCAATTAATCCTCAGCCAGTTTTCCTCAGTGGCCCCTACTCTCCTGGTCACTGGGCAAACCCTTGTGTATCCTGAACAGCTATGCCAAGAATCTGCCCATCATAGTCCTTCTTTTCTGTTCACTGCAGCCGTGAGACTTTTGTCTAATTATCTCTGGATTGGGAAGCAGTTTCATGTTCTGGAGAAGAACATAGGAGCTCTGGTGTCTAGCTTTCCCTATACCAAAGACAGGACCCTTGGCTAAGAGGGCTGCTATAGATGCCTTCCGCCAAATGTTGCCACTACCCAAAACAAATCCTGCTCTGAGACAAAGGAGAGAATGAACTTGTAATTACATCTTACTCATAAGTCATACATCAAAGGAAGTGAGTACAACCCTTGTCAGGTTTCTCCAAGTTAAGTAATTGCTAGGAAACATTCTCCGAAACATCAACAAGAGCTTTTGTAATGTGGTTATTGGAAGCAAGGGGAACATCTCCTTATCAGAAGCAACCAAAATAAATCCCACCTCCAAATAGTTATCTCCATCCTCAGAGCTGTCACTCTGGTCTAGGCCACCGGTAGCTCTTACCTGACCATTACAGGAGCATCATACAATATCCCCGTCACCACTGTTACACCCCTAACAACCCTTTCTTTACTCAGCAGCTAGAGAGACTCTTTAACAATGTAAATCACATCTCATTTTCCCCTCTCCTACTCCAAGTCAAAACCCATTTAGGATAAAAAATTAAGCTCTTCAGTCCTGCCTACAAAGCCCAATGGTTTGGTTCCTGCCAGCTTGTCCAAATTTGACTTCTGTCCCTCTTTGTCTCATTCACTCTGCCCCAACCATGGAGAAACTCTTCCAGTTTCTCAAGTTCCCAAACTGGTTCCCTCCTAGGAGCTTTACAGTAGAAATTTCCCTTTTCATGCAATAGTCTCCCAATAGTATATACTAGGCTCCCTCTTGTCATTCAGATCAAAGATCTTCAGAGAGGCTTCCCTTGACCACCTAATTTAGATTACCTGGCATACAGTATGAGGTCAAGCCATATGAAATGGCTGTTTGGTAGGTTTAATATTAGAAGTTTCATAAGGTTCAACCTAATACAAGGTCTATACATATTTTTCTTGAATGCATAGTGAATGTTTATACATATTTGTGTTGTTGTTAAATAGGACATAGCATTATGTCTTATATATAGTAGGTATTTAATAAAAGGTAGTTGCGGGGCACCTGGGTGGCTCAGTCATTAGGCATCTGCCTTCGGCTCAGGTCATGGTCCCAGGGTCCTGGGATTGAGCCCTGCATTGGGCTCCCTGCTCAGCTCCCTGAGGGAGAAGCTCCCTGCTTCTCCCTCTCCCACTCCCGCTGCTTGTGTTTCCTCTCTCACTGTGTCTCTGTCAAATAAATAAATAAATAAAATCTTTAAAAAAATTAAAAAAAAAAAAAAAGGTAGTTGTTATTGCTATCGTTGTCTGTCTTTGTCATCATCATCATCATCATCCTAAACCACAAAAAAAGATGTAGAAGATGAGGAAAATGTAGGAACGAAGGAAACTTCAACATTAAACTGATTTGGGATATAGGAGACAGGAGATCTGAGACTGGATATTCTGTTGCCAAACCATGTGATCTTAGATAAAGCAGTATCCTCAGGAGATAACACAAGCATTAGATATTCAAATTAGACTCACAAGAATCAAGTATGGTACCAAGTATCAAGCTTTATGAGTAATTTCAAAGCTACATGTAACCTTACAGCACGGGGGAAGCAGGGAGAAGCTCAGGACTGCCCATGCTACTTCCTGGACCCTTTCTTGTCACATTAGGAGTTGCTCTGACCCAGATGTCACATATAGGTCTCTAAAAGGAGTATAAAAGCACATCGCCTACCTGAAAGCCAAATCTTTTGGTCATGAAACATCTCCATTTTATACTCCAGTAATTGCATGGATTACATGACATTTTTCAGAAAGCCATGCTCCATGAATTTGTAGATTCTGGGTTTATTGACCATAAGCAATCCTAGAGTGATAAGGTACATGCTGTTAAAGGTACTCCAAAGGTAAAGACTCTGCCACTAAGAAATACCACCTGTGGTTTTCCCTGGAATCCTCCCAGCATATTTATAAGGAGATTTGACCAGCTCACATTTCTTCCCCCAGGGCATCCCAAAGAAAAGGAAAGAATGTATTGCAGGCCCAATAATCCTTCCCATTCTCTAGACTACACTTCCCTTATGTGTAAAACGAAAGCCTTGCTCACCATACCTGAGGACCCAAAGGGTTCTAAATCTCATTGAACCCATGATAATTGAGGCTATTTCCTGTCACTACATATACCAGGCAGAATCCACATAAATAGCATGTGGTGAAAGGGATTCTCTAACAGGAGGATTGTTAAAGCCAAAAGTTCTTCCCTACTTGAACATGACTGGGCAAGCAGGGTGTAATGAAAGGATTGTGAACTCTGGAGTCAGAGAGGCCTGGGTTCAAGTCTCAGATCTAGAATTTAGTGGCTCTAGGTCTTTGGGAAAGTGGCATAATGTGTCTCAGTCTCTGTTTCCTCACCCATTAGATGGCAGATGACAATCATGAATTTAAATGAGCTGACACATATCAACACCAATCACAGGGACTGGCATAAAGTAATTGGCAGTGATGAAGTCATTCATTTGTTTATGACACTGCATGCATCTCTGTTACAAGGCCTTTCTATGTGCAATGTCCACAGTGTACAAAAACAGAATAAGATGATACAAGGTAGGTCCACTCTAGTGGGCTGCACAGATAGACCACCAGCCATGCACACCTCTTCTCATTCCTACCATCTTGCCTCTAGTCCAGCTCATTGAACATGCAATACCCAGGACAAACCTCCTAAACTACAGATCTGAGCCACTCCTTTGCTTAAAATCTTCAATAGCTCCCAACCATGTTAAAGGCAAATCCTAGACTCTTCATCCCCATGAGCAAGGCTCTCAGTGACTAGGCTGATGTTCTCCTCTGACTGACCTCCAGGATCAGTCAGGGTAGACCAAGTGCTAGGACAAACAGTCCCAGAATTTTAGCAGAATAATATAGTGAGTTTGTTTCTTATCCATGCCTCCATGTAATGTGGGTCAGCTGAGAGAAGGGTGATTGCTCTGGGCAATAATTCAGAACCCTCTTTTCCTTTGGTCTTATGGATTACCCTCTTTCTCTGGGTTCTCAGAGTGTTTTCTGACTGCCAGAATATGGGGAAAGAGAGAAAGGGTCACCCATGGAAAAGTTTATGCTCCAGACCTGGAAGACATGCGTTATCACTTCCTGTCCCATTCTGTTGGCCAGAAATGAAATCACAGTATTGCTTCACCTTAACTACAAAGGAAGCTGGAAAATTAGATGTTGGTGATCATTAGCATTCTCTGCCTTATTCCCTTCCAGCTGACCCTATAGCAACTCTAGACTCTTTGTACTTAACTGCCACACCATTCAGGTCCACACCTCTGTGCTTTTGACCCTACTTGTCTCTTCTTTTTATCCTTCAGTTCTTGTATAAGCATTACCTTCTCTTCAAATCTTCCTTTATTAGACCCCTTCTTTACCCTGAGATAAAGCTGATTTTTCATTCCTCTGTGTACTCCTAGGCTTAGCTCACATAGTCACTGTGCTTTGTTCATATGCTTGTTTTTTCTCTAGGATTTCATCTTGTTCTGAGCAAAGGCCTGTGCCAGTGCATCACTGTGTCCCCACCATCCTGCACACACCCCAGTACTGAGTGCACTGCTCAGTGGGAAATTGCAATGATACTCAGTGTTCTTATAATGAGTATTATAAGCCAAGTTCAAAGACAGACCACCTGGTTTTGAAGCTTGACACTGTGGTATAACCTTGATCAGGTTGCTTACTCTCTGAACCTCAGGCATCTCACCTGTAAAGCCAGAAGAATATTAGCTCTCCACATCCATGGTGGTGAAGAATTCATGAATTAACAGGTTTAGAGCTCTCAATATGGTGCTTGCTATATACAAAGAATACTCAATAAAATACTAGCTATTGGTATTATCCTATACTTCTGACCTACTTTGTGGCTGGAAGCAGAAATACTCTCCCCTGACTTTGAGCAGCCTTGAATTAGGACAGAGAAACTTGCACTGTGGACACGTGGCCCCCAGGGAGTGACTCAGGCAGGCCAAGGCCTTGGTGAGCTCCCATGGCCCTGGAAGCGTTCCTTGAGTGAGGTCTGGCAGGGGGAAGGAAAAGCTGACAAATTAAATGATTTAGTCTGTTCAGCAAAGTAAACGTGGCTCCAGGACATTAGAAGTAACTCAGAATGGAAGCTCCAACTGCCACTGGGTGGAGTAAATTTTTTTTCCAAATTCAATTTGTTTTCACTTGAGCTGCTTCATTTAATCAACACAGCTCTTTGGAACATTGGCTAAATTCCCTGAAAAAGTCTCCCTTTTTAAGTGTTTTTGTTTTGTTTTGTGTTTTTGTTTGTTTGTTTGTTTGTTTTACCTTCTCTCTTCTCTAGTTCCTCAAATGCAAATAAAAATGAAACACTTGGAAACCTAGAGAACGCCCCCCAGAAACATCAGGTCAGCATAGGTGTGCACCAAGTGTATGCTTACAGATTGCTTGGTGAAGGTGGGACTGTGGGTTTGGATGTAAAGTTGCTGTCAGGAGCATAGCGACTATAGTTAAATCATTCACCAAAATGGCCCTGGAGTTGATAAATGGCCTCTCTTCACAAAGACCCTTTCATCCAAATCAGTCTTCTGTGAGGCCCTCAGTTCCTCCCCATTTCAGCCTCAGCAGGAAGGAAGAGGAAGAAGTAGACCCTCATCTGCAACAACACAGAAGGTTTCTCAATCAAGAGTCCAAGTTGCAATCCATCCTTTGCGTATGCATCTGGGCAACGGACACTTAGTCCATTGCTCCACCAACATGACCGGGCCATAGGCCCCAAGCCAGAACATGTTGGGGGAGTTTCCTTCTTTATTACCTGGAAGCTTCAAAAGAAAATAATAAACCAGAGGACCCTGCTTGTACTGGCCCATACAAAATTCTGAGATGGCCTAACCCTTGCAGTTCAAAACCAGACTAGCTCTGGTTACTTCTGAGTATGAACCATTCAGTTTTAAGGTTTTAGTTCTCTCTGTTGGAGAGGAAATATATAATGTCAACAGCAAAAGACTGCATAAAGGATATTTTTCTTTCTTTCCTTTTTTTTTTCCTGCTACTTCTCCTACCTTTTTTTGTTTGTTTGTTTGTTTTTATAAGAACTTGGCAGAGCTGATAAATTAAACAGTTTTTTCCACACCGAACATAAGGATTCATTGTAAACTATATGCAAGAGTTAACATGATTATGGTGGCTTAGTTTAAGAAGATAATTTACTTAATTTTTGTCTCTAAATTATTAGGTACTTAATGTCTACAGATATGAAAAATTGTCTACAAAGGAATAACCAAAGAACAACGTACCATTTTATTGGTATTTTCCAAGAGATCAGTATTTTGTTATAATCCTTACATGATCCTGGAAAATCTCTTTGTTTAAGGCAAATTGAAGTTTCTAGAAGTTAAGAAGTTTGCTCAAGGTCCTGCAAGTAGAACGTGGCAAAGCCATCAGTCAAATTTTGACATATCAGTCTTTAAAGTCCATTCACACCTGTAACTATAAATCTTTCTTCACTATCCCTTTCTTCAAAATGGTGGTATGATCTGCCTCTTGGTGTTGTTAGAAGGACTAAATGAAATCTATTTGAAGGAATCTATCTATCTGTATCTTTTATATGGTTGTATGTGAAATGCTGCTAGCCATAGGGTCTGGAGCCTCAGCCTGTGGGAGCAGTTCAAGGCAACAAGAGTGTTGGGGGGTACGTTCAAGGAGGGGAGCAGAATCCCCCGGACTTCCTCACACACCACTCTCACCTCCTGCTGGGCTGGAAATTTAGCTCTGCTACTGCACTAACCATGTCACAGGACTAGTGATAGGGCTTCCTTCTTGGACCTCTCTCAATGGCTATCACATAACATTTCTCAGTAAGTGTTAGTTGAGAACAGGGGTCTTCCTCCCCTTTGAGAGCTCAGCAAAATTTGCTTCATACCTTCCCCCACCCTGTAGCCTGTGGACACCCAGAACCTTCTCTAATACCTCAGCAAATTCCCAGAAACCCCGAAGCCTTTTGCCTCTGAGGGTTTGTTTCTAGATGGGTGTCTCTGTCTTATTCCATAAAGACCCAGCTTGGTGGGGGGTGGGGCACAGGACAAAACTATTTCTTTGAGTATCTAAAATACCCACTTACACATGTATAAGAAAAATAGACCATACTCAATACTAGGCAGAGATTTCCGAGCAGAAATCTCTATCACCACCATGCAAACAACTATCAATAGAACAGAATATCACGTCAAGAAATGTCCTCCAGCCACCTCACTACCAAGGCATTTCGCAAACCCTTCATCACACCCAGTGTCAGCCTCTCTCCAGTTCACTGACTTCTCCCTCCCTTTCCTCCTTCCTTTTATCTCATTACTCATCTCTCATTCCATTTAAGGAGCGAAATTGATAAATCATGTTCCTATGTCACAGAAAGCTGACACTCTCATTCATGATAGTTTGGCATTTATGAACATCCACAACTTGAAGATCTCATCCATCTCAAAAAAAATTATTAAGCTCCACCTGCCCCTTTTCCCAAGAGGCATTCCAGATGCTAATATAAATAATACAAAAATGTCTGTAGTTCCGGGGGTGCCTGGGTGGCACAGTCAGTTAAGCATCCGACTCCTGGTCTCGGCTCAGGTTGTGATCTCAGGGTCGTGAGTTCAAGCCTCCCATCGGGCTCATGCTGAGCACAGTCTGTTAAAGTTTCTCTCTCCTTCTCCCGCTCTCCCCCTGCACCACATGCTTGAGCTCTCTCTCTCTCTCTAAAATAAATAAATCTTTTTTAAAAAGTCTATATTCTTATGTTCCACTAGGCACTGTTTTAAGCACATTGTATTTTTGAATTAATCTTCAAAACAACTCCATGAGATTGTTGTTATTATATTCCCATTTCACAGATGGTGACTGAGGTACAGAGAGATTAAGCAGCTTCCTCAAGGTCACATAGGTAGTAGTAGACCTATGATTCAGTCTCTGATAGGCTGGTTCCAGAGTCTGGGCTATTAACTTCTATATACTCATCAGATAGATAGAGAAGTGGAGAGCCAGATATTTCCCCCTCCCAGCTCACTACAAATTAAAGGAATGTATTTATTCACAAAATTAATGAATAAGTAGCATGTGAAGGAAAACTTTGGTGCTTTGGAAAATGTATAAAATGTAAACAACAAAAAAGTAGGCCAAAAGCTCTCAGGGTTAAAAAAAAAAAAATAGTAAGATCGAAGAGGATAGTTTCAGAAAGAACAGATTTCTGGGGCAAGCGATCATCAGGAGACTTGATCAGGCTCCAGGAAATTATGTGCAGGAATTAAGTTGGGTCAGGGAAGGGCTGTGTTTTAAATCATATAATCTAACCTCCATACTTGCAGGAAAAGCACCACAACCACTGAGCAGGCTGCTTCCTTTTGAAGGCCCTTGGGGGGTTGGGATAGAGGTTGTAAAGAGATAGGAGGAGAGAGTCCCCTCCCTTGCATAGAGACTCAGGTTGCTGCAGAGGAAGGGCCCTTCATCAGAGGAGTAAACTCAAGAAAGTTTCCACTTCCAAGTGATCTTTGTTTCCTATTTGGAAACAACTGTAGTGTGTCTACATCTGGACAATGATGTCTGTTATAAGAATACAACTCTCTCATCAGAATTCAGCAGACTGCGTAAGCAGGGCTGGGCTGTCTAAATGAGGTGTGGAAGTTACGGCTCTCTCCCCCAGCTCCTCTTTCTAAACACTTTGCTCTTGTCAACAAAGGAAAAGTTAAATCATCCTGAATCTCCAGACCCACTATTATAGGAGAATAGGAAAATCAACCTGATAATCAGATTCTTAGACACTGCACATTGTTTAATGATCTATCTTGAGAAATAAAGGTCTCATCCACTGAACAATTTAATCTTTCCATTTGGCAAACTCTCATACCCCCCACCTTTCCTTCCACCCAGATTCACTGAAAGGTTATCTCATTAAGCACAGCCCTTTCTTTTTGGGCTCCGGAATCACATATACCCAGAATTGTAATAAAAATAACAGTAGTCTTTATTAAGTACTTACTATTTGACTGCACCATGCTGTTTGACAAGCATCATGTTGTGGAAGTTTTAAGACAACTCTGATGTAAATATTATTATCCTCATTTTATACTGGAAGAAACAGATGTTCAGAGAAGCTTTCATGGTCAGTGAATGACAGACTTGGACTCAGCCCAGGTCTGGCTGATTCTGGAGCTTTAATTACTTCACTAATCATTCTAAGTTGAGACACAGCCACTACCATTGATGCAGAATGCAACAGAGGTCACTGCCTCCACCACCAAGCTGTCTGCTCATTCATCCACCCTGCAAGGCTTCCCATCACCAAAAAGCCTCTGTTTATTCATGTCAGTTGCACTGAGCCCAGAAACTTCATGGACCCTACCTATTCAAACCACACAAGACACCTCAAGTGGAGGCTGTTCTTCCTCCACCTCTCATGTCATTAAAGGTTGGGAATTGGTCCTCCTTGCTTATAACAACTGATTCTGGATTAAGTTTTCTCAGACCTATATAGTTCTCTCTCATTTAAAGTGTTTGCCTTATGGCTCTGCCTTGCTATACTCCTTCTTAGCACTCCTGCCTTCTATCCTAAACACTCCTCCTAATTCTTTGAAGTTCACCTCTGTCTTCCATCTTTCTCCCCATCCCTGTATTGCTGCCATCTTTGGTGCCTTTAGGACTAGATAATCCTTCTGACATCCTGACCTTTAAGATTCTTTGCCCTCTTTATTTTGTGGGATCTTCTCTGTCTATCCATGTTGGCCACAGTACCTCAATTCACTTATCCCCAATATACCATTTTTAGGCCTTCTAGAAACTTCCAGTTTACAGACCCACCTATTTTCTTCTCATTTCCCAGGACTCCCTTGTTTTCATGTCCTTCATCATCTAGCTGACATCGACCATCACAGCAATTACTTTTCTCAAAATCCTCAATTTCTTATTTTGTAATGATCTTATTGTGAGTCCTGTGTAGAACCCAAAACCTGAATGAATTCAACTTGCAGTCTGCTCCATGCTTGAACCTGGATTACTGGGTAATTGTGGAGAAAAAAAAAAATCACTCTGAATTGGAAACAGTAGTAATTCATGGTCCCCGATCTTAACTCAGCCCTTAATGACACTCAGGAGTCCCATTATGTGTCTATGGGCAGTTTTCATCTTCTGTGAGGCAACTGTTTTAAACTGTCTCCTCTGCTCTAAAAGGCAGGACCCCCACTTCTCCCTTCATCTCCATATGACCTTGCCCCCCCGCAGAAAAATAGAAGACATCAGTCAAAACTCCCTCAACTTCCTGCCATAAGACTTACATATTAACATCCTCACTCATCCCTTCCTCCTCCCATCTTGATGGACCAGAACAAACATTCTTTATCTTACTGAAAAATGGATCCCATTCTCTGGATCCCTTCCCTTCTTGCCTTCTCAGGAATGTTACTCCACGCATCTCTCCCTCTCCACCGACTGCACCCCATTAGCATGTGGACACGGCCCTACCTCCAATCCCCAGGTACTCCCCCAGATTCCACATGCATTCTCTCTCTTCTTGCATGGGGAAGGTCTGTATTAAATATCTCTATTTTATCACCTCCCACTCACTCTTCAGACCTCTGTATCTGGCTTCCCCACCTTCACACCACTGAGGCTACACTTGAAAAAATGTCTGGTTTTCTCCATCTTGCAACATTGCATGTGCACTTTTCACCTTTTGTCTTACTTGACTTCTCTGTTGGTCACTCAAAGCATTATCTATCCTTGACTTCTGGACCCTGGTATTCTAGTCATCCTCCCAGTTGTCTGGCTATTTAGTCCTTTCCCTCTCTTAGACTGTCTTTTTTCATGTTTCCCTTATATACCTGACTAATCTCATTCTTTCTTGTGATAACTCCAGCATGTTCATGCCTTCTAGACCTGCATATCTATTTCTAGTTCATTTTGTGTGCCACAAACTTTTATATTCAATGTTCTTCTACAGATTGCAGTGGGATCTCTCACAGGCACTTCATACACAACATTCATGAAACACCCCCCTCAACCCGTCACTAAACCCATTCTGTTTGCTCCCACATTTCAGTTTCAGTGAATAGTGCCAATTTCTCAAGCTAGAAAAATAAAAACAGCCTTGTTCTCTTGCCTTGCCTCAGGTCCCATGTGTAACAGTTATTAAATCCTATGAATTCTATTTCTCAGCTATATCCTGAATATACCTACTTACATCTAGTTTCAGTTCCACTCACAGAAAACCACCTGCTCTCTTACTCCAAGCTCCAGCTGTGTGTCCCCTTCCCTTTGGACTATTGCCCACACACTCTCATTTGCTTAGCTTGCTCATCTTCTTCCATCAGATTTGCACTCTGGTATTACCTTTAATAAAAAACCTTTCATATCCCCAGCACTGGATTGGGTATCTCTTCTCTGTGTACCTACAGCATCTTGAGATTATCTCCATCATATCAGTTACACTGTATTTTAATTGTGTTCACTCACCTGTCTTACCCACTATCTAGTTTGTAACTTTGTCTTGAACACTTAGCCCAGACTTTGGCATGTAATAAGTGATCATTCAGTATTTGTTCAACGAATGATCTATTTTTCAAACTATAACTTTGTTTTCTTTTAGTTGTGTAGTGACCTATGAGCATGTATTACTCAATGAGTGTATATGACTGTTCTTTTAAAAAGTCAGCTTTATTGAGTTATAATTTACATACAGTAAAATTCACTAATATGGAGTGCAAATTTCAATGAGTTTTGATAAATGTATACAACTGTATAACCAATACCACAGTCTAATATAGGAAATTTCTGTTGCTGCAAAGAGTACCTTTATGCCCCTCTGTAATAAATCACTTCCCCTCCCCCAAAACTCTTAGCAATGACTTCTATGTTTCCATCACTATAGTTTTGCTTTGTCTAAAATTTCATAAAATTTGAATCATATAGTGTATAGTCTTCTGACTCTGGTTTCTTTCACTTAGTATAATGTTTTCAAGATGCATATCATGATGCAGAGCATATCACTAGTTTATTCATTTTTATTGCAGAATAGTGTTCCATTATGTGCATACACCACAATTTGCTTTCCATTCACCAGATAGTGAATATTTAGATCATTCCCATTTGAGGCTGTTATGAAGGAAGCTGCTATAAACATTCAAGTACAAATCTTTGTGTAAACATATTTACATTTCTTTAGGGTAAACGCATAGGGGTGGAAGTGCTAGATCATATGGTAGATGTATGTTTAACTTACTTTATAAGAAACTACCAAACTATTTTCCAAAATATTATGCATTCCCACTAGACAGTAAAGATTCCATTTGTTGCACTTCTCACTAAAACTTGATGTCAGTCTTTTCAACTACAGCCTCTATAATGGTTGTGTAGTGATTATCTCTCTGGTGGTTTTAATTTGTCTTTGTCTGGTGACTAATGACATTGAGCATATTTCCATAAGCTTATTGGCCATTTGTGTCTTCTTCTGTAAAGTGTGTGTTAAATTTTTTTGCCTATTTTATTGAGCTGTTTATCTTCTTACTTTTCAGTTGTAAAAGTTCTTTATATATTCCAGATAAAGTCCTTTGTTGGACATATATTTTAAAAATATTTTCTCTCAGGCTATAGCTTGCCTTTCCATTTTATTCAACAATACCTTTTAAAGAGCCGAAATGTTTAAATCAGATAAAGTATGATTTATCAAATTTGTTCGTATTTGAAACTTTTTGTGCCCTTAGGTCTAAAAAAAGTGTCCTACTTCATGTAGCAGAAATTTTATTCCTGTATTTTCTTCTAAAAATTTTATACTTTGAGCTACTACATTTAGGTGTATGATCCATTTCTGGTTAGTTGTTGTATAATGTGAGAAGAGGGTTAATTCATTGTTGAATATCTTTTTGATCCTTTGTTGAAAGTCTACTCTTTCCTTCAGTAATTACCTTGGCACTTTTTTGAAAAAGCAATTAATAGGCATATTTGTTTATTTGGGGTTTATTTGGGGGCTCAGTTCTGTTCCATTGACCTCTGTGCCTCTCTTCATGCCAATAATATACTGTATTAATTAATGTTTTTGATAGTAGGTATTCAAATCAGGCAAGATAGCTCTATCACCATTGTTCTTTTTCAGAATTATTTAGGCTATTCTAGGCTTTCCATTTTTTATATAAATTTTAGAATTTTCATGTAAAATTCTACAAAAAAAACCCCTGGAATATTGGTTGAGACTGAATTGAATCTATTGATCAATTTGAGGAGAATTGGTATCTTATGAAGATGTCTGATTATTAACATAACATTCCTCTCCATTTACTAATTAGTGTCCTTTCATGTAAAATGCTCTGTAACTTTAGTATACAGGTCTTGCACATATTAGGTTACATTTATCCTTAAGTATTTTGTGGTTTTGATCCTATTATAAATGATAGTTTTTGAATTTCAAATTCTAACTATTCATTGATGTTACAAAGAAGTACAATTTATTTGTTACCATATAACATTACTAGATTTGCTTTTTAGTTTTAGTACCAATTGTTACAGATTTCTTAAAATAGTCTATGCACTCAAGTATGTTGCCTAAAAATAAATATAAATTTCTTCTTCTTTTTTTGATAAGTTCACCTTTGTGTTGTAAGGAATAATTCTGCTACTTATAATGGGGTTTTTTGATGTTCAGTCAGGTACAGACAGGGAAGAACACCACACAGAGACACATGTGAAATTAAAGGATTTGTTATACTTACAAATCCCAGAAGAGAGAGGTATGACTCATCACTCAGGAGGCCATATAGAAGGAGTTCGAAGGGAGCAGGCTCTACCAAGCAGGTGGGGATCAAGACCCATGAGCAAGTGCCTTTATTGAGGGTCAACGTGGAAGACAAAAGCAAAAGGCACAAGGAGGTTTTATTGGTGCATTTGAATGTCACTAGCTCATAGACAGGGGAGAGCAAGGTCCCTGTAACAGGGACCCACCTTATCACACCAGTGCACTGGGCACATGGGTAGGGTGCTTATAGCCTGTTTGTTGGGATGTTGAAGCATCAGGAAAATAAAGTTTTAAAATTTTACAATACAATCTTCTATATTTTTTTCTTGCCTTATTTCATTGCATGGGACTTCCAGTACAATGTTGAAGTTATAAAATAGAAGTCATCAAAGTAAACAATCTTGCCTTGTCCTTGATCTTATGAAAAAGGCATTCAGTCTTTTACCATTAAATATGAGGTTAGCTGTAGGTTTTTCTTATAAATTACCTTTATTTGGTTGAGATAGCTCTCTTATATTTCTAGTATTCTGAGGTTTTTTTTTTTAATCAAAAATACATGTTGAGTTTGTTCAAAGCCTTATCCTACATCAGTTGAGTTAATCTTTTGACTTTCTTTTTATGTTTACTCTGTAAATATGGTAAATTTTGTTGTGTTATTTTGATCAAAAATAAACATGGCATTTCTGTGGTAAATATCACTTGGTCAGGCTATCATCCTTTTTATATATTGCTCTATTAAATTTGTTAATAGTTTTCAGAGATTTCTGCATATTTGTTTATAAGGAATATTGATTTTTTTTTTTTTTATTTGACAGAGAGAGAGCGAGAGCAGGAACACCAGCAGGGGGAGAAGCAGGCTTCCTGCTGAGCAGGGAGCCCGATGTGGGACTCGATCCCAGGACCCTGGGATCATGACCTGAGCCAAAGGCAGACACTTAATGACTGAGCCACCCAGGCGCCCGATCTTTTTTTTTTTTAAATCACAGAATGCTGGTGTATTAGAATTAGTTTGGAAGTGTATTAGTTATCTATTGTGGCATAACAAATTGCTCCAAAACTTAGCAACGTAAAGCAACAAATATTTACTATCTCACAGTTCCTGTCAGTTAGGAATCTAGGAGTAATTTACGTGGCTCTGCCAGGATCTCTCAAGAAGTTGTATTCAAACTGTCTTCCAGGAATGAAGTCACCTGGGGCTAAAGAATTCACTTCCAGGCTCATTCATATTCTCAGCTTATTCACAACAGACTGGCTGAAATCTCAGCTCTCCCCATGTGGGTCTTTTCATAAGCTACCTGAGTATTCTCAGAACATGGAATTTGGCTTTCTACAGAGTGATTGTTGGGGTTTGGCGTTGGAGAGAGAGAAATTTGTCTTTTATAACCTAATCTCCAAAGGGACATAAAAACACAATCACATCTACCATACTTTATTAGTTATACAGATCAAACTTGATGCAATGTGGGAGGAAATTATGCAAAGTGTGACTACTAAGAGATGGGGCTCATTTTCCTTCTGTCTGAAGAACTTCCTATAACATTTATTATAGTACAGGTTTGCCAGTAACAAATATTCTTGACTTTGTTTTTTTTTCCTCTACAGATGTTTTATTTCACCATCATTTTTGAAGCATAGTCTATCTGGGTATAAAATAATATACTGTTACTGTCTTTTCTTTCAGCCTTCTAAAGATGGCACTCCACTAGTTTTTATTGCTTGTCTAATTTCTCATTGGATGTTTGTAGTTAGTTCTATCTTTATGCTGTCCACACTATACATTTTTTTCCTGCTTCATACTTTATGTTCATAAATTTGATTATGATGTCCCTTTATGTGACTGTTTTCTGTTTATCTTGTTTGGTGCTCACTGAATTTCTTAGATCAATAGGTTGGTAGTTTTTGTCAAACTTGGAAATTTTTCAGACCTTGCTACCTCAAAACCCTTTGTTAGATTCCAGTCACATGTATCCAGCAGGTCACTTGAGTTCTGTTCATTTTTTTTCACTTTTTTTTCTTTTTGTACTTCATTTTCAATAGTTTCTGTTGTTATATCTTCATGCTAACTAAAATTTTTTTAGCAGTTTTTAATCTTCAGCTTATCCCCTTCTGTGAAACTTTAATTTTAGATATGCGTGTTTTACTACTAGAAATTCCATTTGGTTTTCTTTTATGCCTTATATTTCTCTCCTCATTATATTTATGCTTTTCTTTCATACTTGAGCATATGATGCATATTTATGAAAATGTGTTTAATGTGCTTATCTGCTAATTTCATCATCTTTGTCATCTCTGAATCTGTTTCCATAAATTGATTTTTCACTGGATTATGGGCCCCAGTTAGCCTTTTCTCTGTTAGTATAGTATATCAAAACTCTTACATTTTTGAGTACTGTATTTTTTATGTTCCTTTCAAGAGTGCTAGATATTCTTATGGCAGGTAGTTAAGCTACTTGCAGATTGATTTGATTCTCTTGAGGTTTGTTTTATACTCTTTTAGGGTGTAGAAAACAACTTTTAGACATTCAATGCAGAACTGCGGTTCCTGCAAGAAGGGAACCAGATGAGGTAAGCCCTGAAATCATCTAGGCTTTCTGCCTGGAGGAAATTTCCAGAATGTCTCATAGGGAGGGGCAACCCAGAGAGCAAGAGTGGTCTTGCTGAGTAGATAAGACAGAGAGTGGAGTTTGGGGAGGCCAAAGTGGTTAAATTTTATAGGAAAGTGTTCCAGAGAGGAGGTAGCTTAGCTAAGAAAAAAGTATGAGAAAGCTGCAAAGGGGTCTCATGGAATCCTGGCCTGAATACCAACCTGTCTAGGCTTAGAGTAAAAGCTTCAAGTTTAGACAAAGAACAACTTCTGGGCAAAGAACTTACTTTTTGAGGTTTGTTTTATACTCTTTTAGGGTGACTCTAGACTAGTCTTTACTTTAGAGTTAATTTAACTTAACTTCTATGATGTGACAATTCTGGGATCTCTAATGAATGCCTCATGCACCCAACAAGGCCCCTCCTCTATGGCTTGTGGGAACTCGAATGATGTATTCAGGAATCATTTGGCTTGAAATTCCACAGTAAGTTCTTTGCCCAGAAGTTGTTCTTTGTCTAAACTTGTAGCTTTTACTCTAAGCCTAGACAGGTTGGTATTCAGGCCAGGATTCCATGAGACCCCTTTGCAGCTTTCTCATACTTTTTTCTTAGCTAAGCTACCTCCTCTCTGGAACACTTTCCTATAAAATTTAACCACTTTGGCCTCCCCAAACTCCACTCTCTGTCTTATCTACTCAGCAAGACCACTCTTGCTCTCTGGGTTGCCCCTCCCTATGAGACATTCTGGAAATTTCCTCCAGGCAGAAAGCCTAGATGATTTCAGGGCTTACCTCATCTGGTTCCCTTCTTGCAGGAACTGCAGTTCTGCATTGAATGTCTAAAAGTTGTTGTTTTCTACATTTGTCCAGTATTCTAGTTATTTATGATAGGAGAGTAATTCTCGAAGTACTCGTATATTTTTAACTAATTCCAAATTTAAGTAAGTTCCCTGATAGTAAGACATTTTCTTCCAGATCAAAAAAATGGGGGTAAGGGGAATTGGGAAAGAAATGAGAATATGCTATAAGAAGACATTCTATTTAGATCAGAGGAGAAAGGGAAATCCTTCTCCTTCTAGACCAAAGGTTAGTGGGAAAAGAGGAGAGAGAGGGGGTGAGAAAGAGGAATGAGTGTATGGGTGTCCCAAAGTCCTTGCTCTGTAGGATGAAAGATTATCTAGGGTGCACTGTCCAGTTCCTCTCCTTTCTATGTGGTATGAACACTGAAGTGAAAGTCAATAGACTGGTCATGATACAGGGATTTGAAATAAGATGCCCCCGAAGCAGAGATTGTAGAGTAAATGGTGTAAATCATGATCTAAATGAAAGCCATGAGAGCGTGTCAGAGGAGTATTTGTACCAGTAAAAGCTAAGGAGAAGCTGAGTCAGCAGAGGGGATAGATCTGTGTCAAGAAGGAGATTGTTAGGGGTGCCTGAGTGGCTCAGTTGGTTAAGCGTCTGCCTTCAGCTCAGGTCATGATCCCAGGGTCCTGGGATCGAGCCTGCTTCTCCCTCTCTCTTTGCCTGCCGCTCTGCCTGCTTGTGCTCTCTATCTCTCTGTCAAATAAATAAAGTCTTAAAAAAAAAAAAAGAATGAGATCATTAGACATAAGAATAAGCCAGGAATAAGCAGAATACCCACTAGAAGGCTTCAAAACATAATGGACGAATTCTACCTCAGTGGATACTAGTCCAGACACTACTAAAAAGTGCTGTGAAACCAGGAGAATCCATTCCTTCAAAGCCATTAGATTTTCCCTTATGAACTCAAATAAGAGAGGAATGTGGGGGGAAATAGGGGAAACTAAAGGACAGTAAATATCATAGAGAGACTGAGAAAATACCAAAAGCTATTTAAATTATTTGATCAAACTAAGTTTTAAATTAATGTGGATTAGATTCAATTAATCTTTTTTATTTGGAAAACAAGAAGGAGAATTAGTATGATGAATTTAGCTATATCTTCTTTGCTACACACGTACACAAACACACACACACACACATATACACACATATATATTCTTTATATATAAATATAATATATTCCATATACCTAACAACTATCCTGGAAGGCAGTATTATGATTCACATTTTACAAATAAGGAAAATTAAAGCTCAGAGAAGTTAGCTGACTTATGTAAATTTACACAGTGTTTTGTAAACTGTTTCAATGTCCTTATGAAAAACCCCTGTGGCTCCATTCCTAAGATCATGAAATTTCTTAGCTCCTTCTCCCATTCCCTTTTCTACATGCTCTTGCTCTGGGCCAGAGTTTCCATCTCATTGACTCATAATTAAATTCAGATCTCTTCCAATACCCTTCAGACTGATGCTTTGGCTTGAACATCTTTGTTGTCTTGTGATTTTATCTCTGAAGGCTATATTTGGGATTATACTCAGAACCATGACCTACATCCCATTGCTGAACACTGTTTTTCTAACTCCAGTCTCCACAATACTCAGCCCCTCAGCCCTCAGCTCTCAGCCCTGGCCCCAGTCCACCTCCAGAACCCACCCCTGAGTATCACAACTGTGAGGACCCAGAATTCGAGCCAAGAGATACCTGGAACTAAAGCCCATGATTCCCCCTCTCTTTACTTTGTTTCAAAGAGCTCTTTTCTGTCCCCAGTATATTGTATTCATTTAAGAACGCTGAGTTCACCTCCCAGGGCCTCATATGTTTTGATATACATGTCATTTCAACCCAAAAGCACAAGGCAAGAGGAATAATAAAGTTCTTTGTCTTAAACCTCAGACTCCAGTTTAGGAGATTTGTACATTTAGTTTGTACCAGATAAAACCTCAAGGTATGCCAATGCCAAGGGAAGGATGTCTGCCAGCCTGTCAAAAGAGTACAAAGAAGACAAAAGTTCTCAGATTTCCTAAGCAGACCACAAGATCTATCCCTTTCCAGGTTTCTCTGTAGCTGCCTTAAACAACTCCTAAATCACAGAAAACTGCTTAACGCGGTCATATTTAGAACTGTTCTCACCTATGCAGTGCCCCTATGTGATACTGTGATTTTTAAGAAATACATCTAATTGGTCATTCAGATATTTCTCATATATATTTGGTCTTAGTCCACAGTTCTTCCCTCACAGGTCCCAAAAGTCCAGAATTTCCTGAGGGATAAGAGCAATGGGAGCATCCTTTATTTTGTTTGGTCTCTTGTCCTCAGTTCCTAAAATGCTTCCCAGCCATAAAGGTGAAATGGGTGTCTTGTTTTTCATAAGGAGCCTCATTCCACCACAACTGAGTTTATGTTAATTAGGGGACTTTTAGAAAGCACTTATGAATGGAAGCTGGTTGCCAAGGGAATCAACCACCAATATAGAAGGTTGGAACTTCCAGTTGCATCCCCTGATTTCCAGGAAGGGGAGAGGGGCTAGCCGTTGAATCAATCACCAATGGCCAATGAGTTAATCAATCAAACTTATGTAATAAAGCCTCCATAAAAACCCAAAAGGAGGAGCTTCAGAGAGCTTTCAGGTTGGAGAAACAGAACACTTCCACATGCCACATACCAGGCTCCAAGCTCTACAAGGACAGCCTCCTTTGTTTGGGACTTACCCCTATATATCTCTTCAACTGGCTGTGGATTCTTATGCTTTAATATCCTTTATAATAAATCAGTAATCTAGTGAGTAAATGGGTTTCCTGAGTTCTGTGAGCCATTCTAGCAAATTAATTGAACCCAAGGAGGGGGTCATGGGAATCTCTGATTTATAGCCAGTTGGTCAGAAGTACAGGTACCAACCTGGACTTGCAATTGGCCTCTTGAGTTGGAGGAGTTTGTTGGAACCTCCAATTTCTAGCTGTTCGGTCACAACCACAACCTGGACTCACGGTGGCTCTGAAGTGGAAGGCAATCTTGTGGGACTGAGCCCTTACCCATGAAATCTGATGCTGCCTGTGGGTAGAAAGTGTCAGAGCTGAGTTGGGTTGAGTTGAATTCTCTGGCACTCTGCTGATGTCCAAGAATTGCTTGTTGGTGTGGGGAAGCCTCCACATGCACACACTGGAATCAGGTCCAAGAACCCCAAAAGACCACCAGTTAAGGGTAAGACCAGAACCAATCAGAAACAGTGGGGTTTTTTTGTGTTGTTGTTTTTGAGGCCAACTACCAGATTTCTCTTCAGCCCAGTTAATTTCTTTTAGGGCCGTTTCCATATACAAAGGAGTATGCCCAAGATGAAGTGGGACTGTGTATGTAAAAAAAGCCCAGAGCACAGTTTTGTCACAATTAAATGCTCTGAATGTGGAAGTTCTTTTTCCTCTGAGTTTGTGTCTGTTTAAGTTGTGGCCTACTTTCATTCTACACTAAGATGGAAAGGACAAGACAACACTAGATCAACCTGTCACAGCAGCCATTGAGGGGAAGTCAGCAGAGCTCCTAGCTCAACAAGCCACAGTCATCTGCAACTTGGAGGCACATGCATGACTTGCATTGGAAATACTGACATGACCTGTGCTCTCAAGAGGAGACTTTGGAAAGACTCTCACTTCACAGGAAATGAGCATCTGCTCTGCCCAGATCCTCCACAAGCACCCTTAGTTCCTGCCTCTCTAACACTTCAGCAGACCCCCAATATATCCTACTGATGTAGGATGTCGCCTTTCACAGCTTTGCAGTATTGATTCTCTGAGTATAAATATTACCTTAAAACTCTTGTCTGGTCACCATTTTCAAGGAGACTTCGCTGACTCTGAACCTGGACCATGTGCCCCACCTTTGTAATCCCATAGTACACATCTTCATCACAACACCTACAATATTCTACTATAATTTTATGGTTCTTTATTTCTTTTTCTCACTAGATCATGAACACCAGGGAGGTAGGGAGTGGATTTTGCTTGTTTCTGGATTCCTGGTTCCCAGGAGAATGGCATAGTTTCAGTGATCAAAACATGAGTTAGGAAAACCAAGGTGAAAAAAATAATATAGCAAATAGGAAAAGAAAGGAAGATGAAAGGAGGTCAGGAGAGGGAGAGAAAATATAAAAGTAGGAAGGAAGCAAGGAAGGAAGGAAAGAGGGATGAAAAGGAAGAGAGAATAAGGAAGGAAGAAAGGAAGGCTGATTTTCATCTTTCTATTCAGAAGAAGCCAACTTTAGGAGTCTATAGTTCTGGAAATTTAGTCCTTCTTTACAAGTTGACAAGAATATTAGATGAGTTTCTTGGCATTGGATAATTCTTTTGAAAGCTGGAAGTGCAGAGTTGGAATAAAAAATAATAATGGTAGAGGGGCGCCTGGGTGGCTCAGTCGTTAAGCGTCTGCCTTCGGCTCAGGTCATGATCCCAGGGTCCTGGGATCGAGCCCCGCATCGGGCTCCCTGCTCCACGTGAAGCCTGCTTCTCCCTCTCCCATTCCCCTTGCTTGTGTTCCCTCTCTTGCTGTGTCTCTCTCTGTCAAATAAATAAATAAAATCTTTAAAAAACTAATAATAATAATGGTAGGTATAGAGGAATGAAATAATAAATTTAGAATGTTCCAAAGGCACCATTCCAGAGAGAGAAGTTTTCTGCTATTTCACTAATCTCATCTATGGAAGTGGGACATGGGAATATGGATTTACCTAGGGTTCAAAGCCTAGATTTTCTACTCAAACGTTTGTCAAAGACTGATTTCCTCAACTAATTTTCATCAATTTCACATTGACACCACTCAGTACAGTATGTTTTTGGCCTCTGGAGCTATCTGTCAATACTAACCAACATGGGAAGGAATTCAAACCATAGAGATAAAGAATCCCAGAGAATGTTGGGTGATAGAAGCTATTTGCCTGTATTTGTGAACCATGTGGGTTTTCAGAGATAAAGGGCAATTCTTTTCAAATCAAATTTTCAAAAACTCTGCATAATCCCAGCAGAGTTTGAGTTTCCCACTCATACCAAGTACTTTTTTTTATATTTTGTTGCACCTGCAGTTTTCTTTAAAACCACAGATATGAATCTTTTTTTCCCCTTGCTTAGAAACCTATCCTTGGATCCCTAGCCTATATAAGATAAAATGTAAATGCAAACTTTTTTATAATTTGACACTAATCTATTATTTGGGCTTTATCACCTGTTTTCCTTCTTGTGCAATACATTTTCAAAAAGTGACCTATCTATTATTTAAAATATCTGTATGCTTTTTTTTCATACAATTTCCTCTTCCTGAAATACTCTCCTTTTCCTTTTCTACCTGGTACCCTGTTATGTTTACTCTTCTCAGAAAATAGTCTGGCTTAGTATGTTTGGGAATATGAACTGTGGAGTCAGTTAGCCTAGGTTTTGAACTTCCTACTTCATCATTGTATGTTCTTGGGGAATTTTTGGAGACTGCCTTAGCATCAGATTGTTCCTCTCCAAAATGGTGATACAGTACTGATCCCAGAGTTGCAGACATGATCCAATAAAATATCTTAAAGACTCAACATAGTGTCTTGAAATTATCATTTACTATTATATTTTTTATCATATTATTTTCCTTACCATTATCATCATAATTACCAGTATCTCAAGGTTTTGGGGTTGAATAGAACAATTCAGGTACAGGTGTTAGTACTGGGATTAGCACAAAGAGATCAATGAATGGTGGGGCACCTGGGTGGTTCAGATGATTAAGCGTCTGCCTTCGGCTTAGGTCATGATCCCAGGGTCCTGGGATCGAGCCCCACATTGGGCTTTCTGCTCGGCAGGAAGCCTGCTTCTCCCTCTCCCACTCCCCCTGCTTGTGTTCCTGCTCTCGCTGTCTCTTTCTCTGTTGAATAAATAAATAAAACCTTTAAAAAAAGAGAGAGAAATCAATGAATGGTGATAGTTACAATTACCATTATAATACTCATTATACTTAAACTCCACTTGTTATTAATCAACACTCTTCCTCTGTTAATCTTACACATGTGATTTATACCTACCTTTACCATGGTACTCATCGCAACATTTGATAATTATTTATGTATTCCCCCTTAGTCTACGATTTACTCAGTGGCAATCCATGCTCAAGTTGTATCTGTAGAGCTTAGTACCAAATAAGCTCTTAGCAAATTCATGTTGAATGAGTAAACAGAGTTAATGGTACATACTATGCCATCTCCATTGTTTTGTTTTGTTTTGCCTATTTATAGTATACATCATTTATTTGCTAAGTGGTTGTCCAGAGTGAGGAATATAGTCTAGGAACACTGGAATGGAACAGAGGGCTCAGACCATTGGCCTTAATAGCACCCTGTTGTCAAATTGAACTAAATAGGCTCCCTTAAAGGTCATCTAGAACTTCCAAATACCCCCAGAAAGTTCTTAATTGCAACTAGCAGGATCATTTTGAAGAGACTTGGAGCCTACCCATCTGTCCTCTCTAATCTCTCATTACCAATTCTGGGATGAGTTCATAGAAACTCACCACCAGTCATTAGATGGTTCATTCAGTGTTTCAGGATTTGGAACCACCATCCTGCTCCATGGAAAGTTTTAGAGGAAATTAGATTATGGTTGGGAACATTGGCCAACTAGATGAAAGGGAAATAAGTGTATTTAATAAATACTCCACTTTGTGGCTTCTAGCTTCAGTCCATGTTTCATCTTCTATCAAAAAAGGGGAAGTATTAACTCCTTCAAAACCCCACTGAAACTTGCCTCAGCTGAGGTTTAGGCCCATGTTCCATACCCAAATAAAAAATGAGACCCCATGATAATGCATGGTAAGATATTTTTAAGTACCCCCAAATTAAGGTAAATGGCCACACAAATCTTAAATTTTACTTCCTGCCTCACTTAGTGTGTTGTTCTCAAGAAGGAATTACTTTACTGCAATTGGGAAGGGATTTGGCATCAGGAAGACCTGCTTTCAAATCTTGGCTTTGATACTTGCATAGATTATTTAGCCTATGTGAGCCTAATTTTTCTGACCAACGAAATGTGAACAGTGCTTTTCATAACACTGTGATGAATAATTGTGATATAATGGTGAAAATGCTTACCATAATGCTTACATACAGATACTCAATAAACACTGCTTTGTTTCTCATTTTCCCTTGGTTCTATGAGTATTCCTGAAAGTGAAGTCTTAAGAGTTTGTGCTGTGGAGAAGTCACATGTGTACTAACCCATTTCTACATTAATTCATAACAATGTAGAGACAAATTCTACAAAATGGAAGAATATCATCCACATACTACCATCCCTGGCTTTCGTGGCAATTTTTTTTTTTTTTTTTGCGGAAGTGTAAGGTTGTATTGACTACTTGATACACATGGTACCTGAATATAAGCATGATAAATTACAAGGGATTATTCACTTTCCAAAAGCCTCCTTTACTTTATACAAAAGGATTAACCATGTGATTCACTTTAATAGTGAGTTCCCCCCAGGTGCCTAAAAAATAAGATTTTTTTTTTTTTAATTGCCATTAGGTGGCTTTCAAAAATGAAGTCCCTGTGTGAAAGGAAATAATATTTTATGAGGTTAACTCAAAGTCTACTAGGTTGGCTAAATGCCAAAAAAAAAACCAAAAAAAACCCGTGTTCAATGATGAAACAGATTACCCTGACAAAAAAATCTCTTAGGTCACATGTTTAGTGTTATGTAAAGGTAGATGCATCATTTCTACAAGTGCTGTTCTTTGCATGTATTAGTGATGATAGAGATAAAGAATAGGGAAATCATAGTTATTGACTGTCTCTTCTTTGCACCAAGTCTGATATATGTGTGACATCATTGAATTCTCTCAACAACTAAATAAGGCAAGTATTATCATAATCATGATTATTTTGAATATTATTATTTTGCACAAAAATGAAATACTGCAATCTCAAGATCACTCAGCTGGTTAATACTTGCCCCAGGATTCAAACACATCCCTGTCCTGCTCCAATATTTATAACCTCCCATCTAATGCATTAGGTCTTATTGCATAGGATCAAATGAACTGGTTCAAATACAGGTTTTCTGGATGTGCATAATATTGCAATTTGGGAATTAAGGAAAAAATCACAGGGATGTGGCATCCCAACTGGGTTAAAAGAAAGGGGAAATGTAAAAGCACAAATTTTTAGATTTATAAGCAAACTCCTAGAAACTAATTCAGGTGAGATCACAGATCCTGAACTTCAATCAATGAAAATCTAGATTTGTTGGCTGGACTTGCGTCCCAGGGATATTCCAAAACTATCAAATAAAAATCATCATTGTTGAGGGAAACTTCAGTTTAATAGCAAATTAATCTGTTAAAACATAATGGGGAAATGCATCATGTAAACAGTTCATTTCTATGTCCTTTAACAGCTCCTGAAGCTTTCCATTTCTCCAGAAATTGCTTTCTTCTTACGCAGATTATTGGCAGTAACATCAAGTCTTCAGTCAAAGGAAAGGGACTGACTAGACCTCATTATGCTGTGATTTCAATTAAATATTATAAAGGAAAAGAGAGAGTTGACAGTGAGTAGGTTACAGAAACAGGAAAACATTTACCACTGGGCAAGCAGCTCAGCCTTCATGTTCTGTCTTATGCCTGGCTAGTCAAAGAAACCCTTACCCATTGACAAAGTTGAGGCACATTGCCTGTCAGAGAGGCCCAGGGTATGGAAGCATCCAAGTTAGTTCATGAGAGTGCTGGACTTCTCTCAGCTTAAGTCACCAACCATACTCCAGCATCAGGGAATCCAGTATCAGCTTCCTGCCTTAGAGGCACCATAGTCTAATGCAGAATAATTTCCTCTTTTTCTTTTTTAAATTTTTTTCTGTATTCTATTTTTTCTAGTACAAAATATTGAAAAATCAGTGAGCATTAATGACTAGACAGTGAGAAAACTGGAAGTATGGAAGAAGAAATAGAAAAAAGATGTCAGAGCATGAGTAGATGTTTCTTTGATATAGTATAAGGAGACAGAAAAATGAGACATAAATAAGGTAAAACAAACAAACAAAATGTGTATGTCTGGGAACTGAATTCCTCTCTGTTAATCAGATAACTAAGGTACAAGGGGTATGTTAATCAGGAAACAGGGTTGAGTTAAACTCTTGTTATGTGCCAGCATGGAGTTATCATGGATGGCATTAGCGTCTTCAAACCTTGGTGTAGACACAGTGTAGCAAAGTGGTTTGATTTGATTTGGTGTCAAGACTAGATAAAAATCACCATTTACCACCTGTGCATACTTAAGTTATTTAAACCCCAAACTCAAGTTTTCTTATCTCTAAACTGAAAATAGCACTACCTATCCCATATGATTTCTGTAAATATTATACAATATCATATACACAAGGTGCTTAGCACAGCGTCCAGCAAACAGTAAGCTACCAATTTGATTAATTATCATTAATGAATTGTTACTGTGAAAGGAAATATTTCCTTTATTTATCTGGGAATTTCACTATTAGCCATTGCTAAGATGAGTAGGCTAAATGATTACCTTGATTTTTTTTTACTTAAGAATTTCAGTTATTTCTCTGAAAGCACAATTGGCACAGCAAGTAGGCATCAAAAAATAATAATCTGTTTTACATTGAGAAAAGTGCATATACAGGTAATACAATTAGAGTGCAATCCAAGATAGAATATGATTTTTTCAATGTCTAGTGTGTATGGGGAAAATAATAGGTGGGATAGTCTAGTAGAGAAGAACTATATAGATCAAACTAAGAATGTCAGAAAAGACAGTGACATTAGACACAAATCTCCCACCCTCCAAAATTTAAAATTCAAGAAAAGAAATTTTTTGGCTGCAAAAATCTTAATTTAAAAAAATATTAAATATGCAAATAATGAACCATGGAACACCACATCAAAAACTAATGATGTACTATATGGTGACTGACATAACATAATAAAAAATGTATATTAAATAAAATGCTAATCTTATATAAAATACTTTAAAAATCTTAAATAGGGGCACCTGACTAGCTCATGACTCAGAAGACCATGCAACTCTTGATCTTGGGGTCGTGAGTTTGAGCCCCATGTAGGGTGTAGAGATTACTTAAATAAATAAGACCTTAGAAAATATAAAATAAAATAAAATCTTAAATACAATAAATTTTAAAATCTTAGATAAAGTACTAGCACTACTTAAGACCTAACAAACATCATCATGGCCTATTAGAATTTATCATGTAAAAGCAGGTATAATTCATTAAGAAAAAAAATCTATCAAGGAATGATACATTCAACATACAAGCAAATTTAAAAAGAAAACAAATAAATGTCTCAATTGAAACATAAATATTTACAGTGTATTCATGATAAAACTCTTAGCAAATTATCAACAACAGGATACTTTCTTCATCTGATAATAAGCAGCTATTATAAATCTACTGCAAATAGAACACTCATTTATGAAGCTTTAGAAGCATTTCCATTAAAGTCAAGAAAACATAGTAGTACAGAGTAGCACAATCACCATTACTAGTCATCTTGATGTCCTAACTATGCAATAAAACAAGAAAAAGAAATGACACATAGAATTGGAAGTTGTCATTACATAGTTAGAAATTGTAAGATTATCAACATAGTAAATCAAGAAAAACTATAAATGAACTAAGTGAACAACTTTGAAACCTTGGAAGGGTTGAATAATATATAAAAATGTATACATACCAATAATAATGTAACATAAGAATAGTCATAATAGCAAAAAAATTCTAAGATTTTTATAAATAAATTTTAAAATACATACGTGTAAAACCTTATGGAGAAAATTACAAAAGATTCTTAACAAACATACAAAATATATGGAGAGTTGTGCCACTTCCATAAATGGAAATGTTAAAAATCACAAGTGATGAATTTGACCCAGATTATCAATATAGTCAGTGTTGTTTCAAATGAAATCCCAGCAAGACTTTTCCCCTATAACTCTACACACTTATTCTAAAATTCATCTGTACCTGCAAACACCAAAGATTAGCCAAGATAATTATGGGGGGAAAAAAGAAAAAAAAAAAGAGGTAATACTTAACTACCTATCCATTAAGACATTTTAAAGCCATAGAAATTAAAACAGAGTGATATTGGAGGAGTGAGAGAGAGCCAGGTCAATGGCAGAATTTGGAGCCCTTAAGTAAGCTCAAATATATGTGAGAAAACTGGCATATGATGGAGGTGCCATTATAAATCAGTGGGAGAAAAGAAGAAAACTCAGTCAATGGCATGATTTTTCCTTTGGGGCTTACTTTGTGCACAAAAATAGCAAATCAAAATTGTAAATGGGGAAAAAAATTAAATTAGAGGAAAACGTAGGATAATGATTTTGGCAAGAAGAGAACCAGATTCCTTGGAAAACTCTCAAATAAGTAGTTTATAGTAAGGCACTGATAAAACTGATTACATAAATATTAAACTGTTCTCTACAAAACACACCAGGAAACATACTAAAGAAAAAAATGGCAGGCTTAGAAAAGATATTTGTAATATGTAAAACCAACATGGATTAGAATCCTGATCAGGTAAGGAAGTTACTTATCAGCTTAAACAAACCAACAGTATAACTTAAAAATGGGGATGTGATGGGAGCAGACAATTCAGAAGAATCAATGAACATATGAAAAGATAGTTACCCTCACTAGTGATAAAAGAAATGCAAATTGCAACAACAGTGAAACACCATTTCACACCAAATAGTTTGACAGGCATTAAAGAGTCTGTCAACACCAACTGTTGGTAAAGGCATAAGAAAACTGAACTCTCATACCCTGCTGGTGGGAGTGTAAATTAGCACAATCACTCTGGAGAGCAATTTGGCTGTAGACAATGAAATTTAAAATGTGCATTCCCAGTGACTTAGCAATTCTACATTAGAGAAACACTTGCTCATACGTACCAGGGGATCCAGGATGTTCATTGTAGTATTATTTGTTTGCAATGGAAAAATTAGAAACAACTTTTATGTCCTGCAATAGGGAAGAGGCAAATAAACTGTGATACTTTCACACATTTACTCTAATAATAAAAATAAAAATGAGTTCATTGGACCTATGTGTAAAGACAGGAATGGATCTCAAAAAAATGCAATCTTGATTAGAAAAGGGGGGGAACAGCAAGTTATTAAAAAGTATTTAGTATGGGGACGCCTAGGTGGCTCAGTCAGTTAAGCGTCTGCCTTCGGCTCAGGTCATGATCCCAGGGTCCTGGGATCAAGTCCCATGTCGGGCTCCTTACTGGGAGCCTGCCGCTCCCCCTGTTTCTGCGTGCGCTCTCTCTCTGACAAATAAATAAAATCTAAAAAAAAAAAAAAAAAGTATTTAGTATGAAATCGTTATGTAAATTTTTTTTAAAAAACAGCCAACTATGTATAATACATGTATGGGTACATTTCATAATAAACATAGAAATTAGGGGCTGCAAAATTCATATTGGGGATTGCCTCTAAGGATGATAATAGAGGAAAAAGGAACTTCAGCCTTATCTGTACTGTTCTATACTTTAAAAAAAAAAGTCAATCATATGGTGAGCACATAATAAACATTATAGCCAGCGGTGGGGAGGGGGCGGTGGTGTGTGCAGGGTGACTTTTGAGAGAAAATCTGACTGTGCACTTGAAGGTAAGCAGCAGGAGGAAGAGAGTGGTTGTTTTTTCTTTCTAGTCTCAGATTATAGAAAGCACTTAATCACTGCTGCTTCTCTTCTCACATGTATTGAAACCCAGAGTCTTTCCAGGACAGAGGGAAATACATCAGAGTAGTAGACATTAGGCATCACATGCGTGTACACACACGCACAAACTGCTTGTGCATAGCTACAGTGCTAAGTTGGCACAAGCCATAGAGCTAGGTTCTTCCAAGACCAGAGGGATGTTACCTTGTTCCTTCCATCTGGGATCCCTTTGTATGTCCGCTTGACCCGCTTACACCAACACTGCCCAACGCAAATCACCACTTCAAATGACCCTGCTTACTTATCTTCTCTAGTCAACCTGAACGCCCTTCAGACATTTCCCGAATTTACCAGGCTCCCTAGTAGGTGTGTTAGATACACTTTGTCTCTCTTAATCCTCAAGACAGCCCTGTGTGGTCAGTATGTTAACCTCATGTTATAGGTAAGAAAATTCCAACACCCACAATTAATTAGTTTAGCCCAAGTTACAGTTTGTAACTAGTATAGCTGGAGTCCAAACCTAGGTTTGAATGACCCCAAAGTTAAGCTCTGTAAAAAGACCAGGGAGTACAGTTGCTGAATCTGCCTCCTCAACCACCACTTCATCCAGAGCTTCATACCAGACATCACGGAAAGAATAAAAAATAAATAAGGTGTGGTCTCTGCTGCAGAACAGTTTGGGATCCAGTAGTGGGCTTACCTCATCCAAGATATAAGAACCCTCTATATACTGGGAGTCTATAATTAAGCCGTTTTACAGTCCCCTCCAGGCTGAAAAAGACTGCTCCCTTTTATCTTTGTGTATATGTCTTATATTCCAGGCCTTTGCAGTTCCCACCAGATTCCCACATCCCTTTTGGATTTGGGGGCCAAGAATTGATCACAGCCCTTCGGTGAGGGAAAGACCAGTACTGCCTCACTCCAGCCAAAGGTTCTCGTGTGTGATGTAAGGGAATCCCCTTCTTGGTCCAGCCTGGAGGTCTCAGTGCAATTAATATTTGCAAGTTGCAAGAAGTAACACGTAAAGCCTCCCTGTTGACAGCCAATCCCTGATGAATTTTTCGGATGTGTTGGATTATTTTTCCTCATGTGTCCGCATGCAGTGTCTGCTGAGCTCATCTGTAGCAGGAAGTGGGATCAGTGAGAACACCAGGGGACAGGATAGAGAATGTGTCCTCTGAGCATAGCTGGAAGAATAAAACTCAATTTTTGGATGTGTTCTGTCTACTAAAACTTTGAGTTTAAGGAAAGTTTTTTCTTTCTTTCTGTCTTTCTTTCTTTCTTGTATGACCACCACCATCCTTGGAAAAAAATAACCAACCTTTCATCCCAGTGAACCACAGAGGCAATTTATTATAGAGTACCCTGGAGGAAGATTAACCATATGTCCTTAAAAAAACATGGCAGGGAGTTGCGTCCGTGCCAGTTGTGTGAGGAGCAATCATCTTGGCTACTTCTGCCTGCCCAACCTGTGTGGTGGGTGGTGGGAGGGATGTGGGGCGGTAGTGAGGCTCCTGTGGTTGCTGGAATGCCATGGTAGTGACTAGAGGCCACTCTGGTGTCAGTGCCAACTTAGATGCGCAGAGTCAGCAGGAAGGAGAAAGAACCGGGGGAAAAATCCATTCTGAGATGTTTAAGATGTAAGAATCCTCAGGGATCTCCTGATCCACAGGTCCCCAAACCTGCAGAACAGCAGAGTCACCTGCAAAACTTCTCTGGAAATACCAACTCCAGACCTACTGAATCAGAGCCTATAATTGTAAGGCTACACATGCATGCTGGGGAACCACTCTGGAATCTCATGATATAATTGGAGAAGCTAAAGCTAAAGAGGGAGCATGATTTGCCCATCCTCAATGGCCATGCAGGTCAGAAGCCAGAAGTCCTTGGCTGAAGTCTCTCCTTTCTCTAAAACCATCATCTCTATCTTCTCCACTCTTCCAGTCTCAAGGAATGATCCCACCAACCACCCAGAACCCAAACCAGACACTTGGGAATTAGAATCATTCTCTTCCACCCTCCACACGAAACTCATGCCCAATATTTCCAATTTTACTAATTAATATTGACTGTATGGTCCCTCACCCCTTTCCCACGTACTTCCCCCGTTCAACCACCACCATCTCTCACACAAACTACTGCAATAGCCTCTTAACTGGTATGTCGGCCTCAGGTTTGCCCACCCTATCCATTCCATATTGAAGCCAAAAGGAAGGATCTTTTGAAGCATTAAAGCATGAATCTGATCTTGTCACTCCCCTACATAATCTTTCAGTGGCTTCCAGAGGATGACAATTTTAAGACTTTGACCAGCCTTCATAACTGACCTCATTTTTGCTCTTCTCCAACTACCACCTCACATCTCCTGCAACACAAAACTTCTATTTCATTCCCTTTATGCACCATGAATTCCCTCTCTTGAATGTCTTTACTCTCTTTCTCTCTCTCTCTCTCTCACACACACACACATACACTCACATATACACCACATCTTTATTCTATAAGACTTAAATTCTGTGTCCTCTATGGAAGTCTTCCTCAATCCCAGCCATCTGACTGTCTCTCTTTGCCTCTGTAGCATTTCATGATTTTCTCCATTAAAGCTTTTATCAGGATGTTATCAGATTATATTAAAAATGTTTCATGTTAATTATTTCTATTTCTTTCTGTGGTGTGAGGCTCCCTAGCACCAGAGTTAATTCCTGGTTCATTTCTATATTTCAAGAATGAAACATATAACCTAGCATGGTAGGGACTTAAAAGTATTTGTTTCACCAAATCAGATTCTCCTGAAATAAGTTGATGGACCTGATTTTTTTGGACCTGATTTTTTTTTTTAAGCTTTTATTTATCTATTTGAGAGTGAGCGAGCATGACTGGGGGGGAGGGGCAAGGGAGAGGGAGAAGCAGACTCCCTGCTAAGTGTGGAGCCTGATGTGGGGCTCGATCCCGGGACCCTGGGATCATGACCTGAGCCGAAGGCAGACACTTAATCGACTAAGCCACCCAGGTACCCCTGCATGTATCTCTTTGAATTAGTGTTCTTGTATTCTTCGGGTAAATACCCAGTAGTGTGATTGCTGAATCATAAAGTAGTTCTATTTTTAACTTTTTGAAGACCTTCCATACTGTTTTCCGTAGTAGCTACACCAGTTCATATTGAACAAAGGTTATTTTCAACTGCAATTCACGTGACCCTCTTCAGCCTCTCCTTTTTTCACACATAGCCCACTATCATGTTGCAGAGATTCTCCACACTCAATATATTAATATAGTTTAAAGTCACAACTTCTAGGTTCTAGTCATAAATTTGTCAATACCTTGTTTTGTGATCTTTGGTGAGAAAAGAAAATTAACTTTCTCCTTCTTGGTTCTTTTAAAAAATAAAAATACTGAGAGCTGCGGATCACGGAGGGAAACAATAACTTTCATGCATGAGTGGTAAGGATTTGGTAGAGCTCTTCTGGAGGGTGACTTGATAACACCTAGGAAAACATAGAAAAGTATGTATACTTTTTTTTTTAAGATTTTATTTATGTATTTGACAGAGAGAGACACAGTGAGAGAGGGAACACAAGCAGGGAGAGTGGGAGAGGGAGAAACAGGCTTCCCGCTGAGCAGGGAGCCCAATGTGGGGCTTCATCCCAGGACCCTGGGATCATGACCTGAGCCAAAGGCAGACGCTTAACAACTGAGCCACCCAGGCGCCCCAGAAAAGTATGTATACTTTGACTTAGCAGTTCTACTTCTGGACTTCCATAAGCCAACCATCATCAAACTATGGCTCATAGGCAAATCTGGCCTATTTTTATATAAAGTTTTTTGGAACACAGCCACCCACCTGTTCTGTTACATATCACCTATGGCTGCTTGTATGTTACAGGGGCAGAGTTGAAGAATTGCAACACAGACCATGTGGCCCACAAAGCCCTCAAATTTATCTGGACCTTTTCAAGGGACATTTGCTGATGTCTGCTGCGAAGTTATGAAAATGTCACTGGGTCACTCATGTGTTTCTTCAAAGGATAGAGCTTCTATTCCCTCAGCCCCAAGCCTGTGACTATAATGTCTTTAGGTTTTCAGACCCAGAGATCTCTAAGTTTTGCTTGTTCAGCTCCATCTGGAGCCTGGGGCCAAACCCTTCCAGGGGTGCTATGTAGCAGCTCAGTTATCTGCTTCCCAGTGATGCAGTCTTCTCTCCTCTGCAATTCCTCACGGGAGTCCTGTTTGTTTCTCCTACTTAAATACTCAGAAATAAAAGTGCTCATTTTCCTTCTTTCCCTGAACTCTTTGAGACAATCCAGATCACCATAACAGAGAAGAACAAGACTTGCCAAGCTCATTTCCCTTATCAAGGAGCACTGATTGTCTCTGGTGGCAGACCTCTCCTCCCATTTTGGGAAAAGGAGTCACATTCTTGTCTCAAAAGTGAATCATCCTTCCAAGAATGACCATGGTAGTTTCTGTATTTTCTTCACAGGAAGAAAAAAAAAGTTAAATATTTAATATGGTACCCTGGTTACACATTCATTTTACAATGGAAAAAGCAATAAGACTATTAAAAAATAATAATAAAAAGAAAAGGCCTGGGTGGCTTAGTTGGTTAAGCATCCAACTCTTGGTTTCAGCTCAGGTCATGATCTCAGGGTCCTGGGATCAAGTCCTATGTCAGGCTCCATGCTCAGCATGGAATCTGCTTGAGATTCTTTCCCCTTCCGTCTCCCTCTTCCTCTGCTCCTCCCCTTGCTCACATCTCTCTCTTTCTCTAATATAAATAAATAAGATCTTTTTTAAAAAAAAAAGGCCTAGTTCACAGGTCGTTTTGAGGACCCATTAAGATTATGCAAACAGCTAGCTTTTATAAACTCCAACATACTTCATAGATATAAAGTGGAATTATTATTAACAAAATTTGATATTCCAAAACAGCAAGTGGGGATTATCACTTATATTGCAAAAGTTATCTATACAAACTGCCATAAATTTATTTTAAAGAATTAAGCTCACCCAAAGCAAATCCCACAGAAGGAATAAACCATACACATAAATAAATGTGTATATATGCATCACTTCTCCCCAAAGGATAGCTTATGAAACTTTAATGAACCCCTAAAACAGATAAAAACAGAGTTGTTCATTTGAACACAGCCCTACCCTCTAGGTATCCCCAACTTTACTGAACTGGCCCACAGGACATCTCAGACAGACCCTTGAGTTCTGCAGAATGAGCAAAAAGAAGGAACTGCCAATTCTCTAAATTATGGAAAGTTGACCCTGGAAGAATATCTAGGCAACATTTTGAGCCCATTCCTCACTTTCCAGATTAGGAACTGGCAACAAAAGAAAAGAAATACTTTGCTCACAGCCATAGAGAGCTCATTGATGAATGGACACAAGTTCAAATTTAGATCGTCTGCTTCCAAAATTAGACTCTCTTCTCTACACCTTCTCAACAACAACAAAAATCAGAAACATGCCTGAGATGTAAAGTGAGATCCACCTGGAGAAGGCACAGAAGATTTTAGGTTCACCTGACTGTCCTGGAAGCATGCGTGCATTTATTTATTTATTTATTTATTTATTTATTTTTAATTTTTTTTTTTTTTAAGATTTTACCCATTTATTTTAGAGAGAGAGAAAGTGCAGGCAGGGAGAGGAGCAGGGGGAGAGGGAGAGGGAGATCATCTCCAGTAGACTGCACTGAGTACAGAGCCCACCATGGGGCCCCATCTCGGGACTCCGAGATCATGGCCTGAGCTGAAACCAAGAGTCGGACGCTCAACCGACTGAGTCACCCAAGTGCCCCTCCTGAGGGCTTTTAAGAGACCAGGTGACTCTACACTGAGCAGGAGGCATCCAGCACTCACAGAGCTGCCAGGCCCTCACACCATTCATCACTCCCTTCTGAACCGCTTTCCAGACCTACACTGGGCTCTACTTCCTGACAGGTTGTATATCGTTTCCGTCTCTGAGCTCAGGGTTCATTTTTCTCCCATTTATGGCCCTGCTTTACCCTTTGGCAAAGCACTAATCATGCTTCTCCCAGTTTGCCTGATCCAACCCAGGCTATAAGCATTGGCACGCTCATTCCCTATGGGTGGCTCCACCAAGACCTTAACCTGAGCAAGACTCCATCAAGGCTGAGAGCAACTCTCTCCTGCAACAGCAGATCCCTACACTGTGCGAAGGAGACGTTAGGCTCTATTGCCTCACTCCCTAAGGGCACCCATTTACTGAATTTTGCCCTCACAACCAGAAGGTCGGCACACACAGCATCACCAGCAGATGACTCACATGCACACACCTAAATTTGGGCACCTCTTACTTTGCTGGCAGGACCTGTCCTTGTACTAATAATTAATATCACTTGGCACTTAAAAAACATCTTTCAGCTTTGAAAATGCCTCATGAGCACATATTAATTGACCAGACTTGCTGGCTCCAAATATTTTCACTCTACCTCCCAAGCCTCTGGGTATATATCCACGCTACACCCATGCCCCACGCAGAACTTTCAGTATCAACTCTGTCTTGGGAAGCTGTCAAGAGCTCAGGGAATCCCAGCTTATCCAGCTTTGGATCCCTATAGATCCAGGCCATGTGACTCCTTCTATCATATTTTTAAAGGAGCACTGTCTCTAGGAGTTTCAGAGACACAGAGACAATGTACCTAGAATTTTAAATTCAGAAAGATTAGGACTCAAAATCCAGAATACCCACTGAGAAAAATAGCTACCTCTGAGGCCCGGGTATTTCCTAGGTAGAACAGAGATGATAATACTCAAATGGGCTGTTATTAGGATGAAAGAAAGAATCTGATGGTTTTAGGGTGATGCCCAGCACATAAGAGGTCACACTGATCCTTTCATATTTTATATGCTAGTTAGGTCTAATTGTTACTATCAGTTTAAAGATGAGGAAACTGAGGCACCGAGAGATTTGAGTAACATGTACCAGCTCTCGTGGAGAGTTGCTGGGGCAGGGGGGAGCTGGGGTTTGAGCCTGGACAGCTTGGCTGCAGAGCCTGACCTCTGAGGACCACACTGTCCCACCTCCGGGTAATGGCACCAAGGGATGGCAGTATCAGCACCACCACCACACCAAGGGGGATAGGCAAACTTCTGAATTCGGAGACAGATCCTGTTCTCTGCGGCCCTATGCATGGTCCCTCAGTGATTTTCTGGAATTTGGATGAACAAAATCCTAGATGAGTTTTATATTTTCTGGAAATAATAATAATAAACTATCAGAAGGTTTTTCACTTTTTTCCCCCCTGTTTTCAGTAATTTTTAGCCATTTGTGGGAAAAGAAAATTCTTGTAAATGGCCAATCTAAGTTGAGGCCCAGCTCCTCTCTGCTCTTCTCCTGCCTCTTTGGGTGGAAACTATTTTCTCACCTGTAAAAATAAGGTTCATAACATCTTAAGAGAGTGCTGGAAAGGAAAAAGATGATGTTAAGGTTCTCTGTCAACTCAGAAGTTTTCAGAGTCCTTTGCTGTGTTATTTGCGACAACGAACAGAGTGATTTACTGAAGTGAATGCCCCTTGGAAGAAGTAGACATGAACATTTCATAAATTCTCAACCCCACAAGGTCCTGGATTTTTATCCAGGCTTCCTGAAAACTGGCAGTTCAATTTCTTTCTTCTCTTTGGCAGAAATATTACAGTCTTTAACTTCTTCAATTAACCTGTTTGGCAGCATGTATATTGCCAGATCTCATGAGAAGCTACAAAAAAAAAACAAATCAAGATGAATAAAACACTGACCCTATGAGGGAATACTCTACCATGTGATGGACACATGATGGCAGAATTGTTGCTTAGGAAATATAGTGATATTATGTGAGGGGAATCAGGAGAGATTCCAAGAAGGCAAACCCTGGGCTGGATTTTAATAATGGAATAGGTGGGACACAGGTCGGGTATGGTAGTGAGGGTCCAGAGGGTCAGGGATGGTAGTGAGGGTCCAGAGCTGGGAAGGAGCTTCTGAGCAGAAGGAGTGGAGTATGGGAAGGTATGTAGGCATGAAGCATCGCGATGTGATCGGGCAACTGCTAATACTTCCATTTGTTGGCTCTCATTTTGTGCCGGGGAGGGGTGATGCTGTATGGACAGAGCTAGATCCAGAAGAGCCTTGCATGCCAAGAGCAACTCAGGAGTTTGGGATTACCTTTCCTCCTGTGTTCAGAATGTGCAGAAATGTTACGTGGCCTGGACCCTGTCCCTCTGGATCCTAGAAGTCGTTGGATCTCATACACCTGGTTTCCTGACAAGGCACTTCCCCCTTTGTGGAGTAACCACCCCCACTCAGGCCCTGAGTAGGGCTGTCCCTCCCCTCCAGCCACCCCACCCCCACCCGCAAGGTACTCAAAGTGCTTATAGCAGCAGAAGGTGGGAGCTGCTCCCTAGAGCAGTGGAAAAATAAGCTGCTGAAAGGTTTATTTCCCCACTCAGAATATTTTTACAAAGCAAATGCACAAGGCTTGTCACCACACACTCAGCTATTTTTAAGCTTCCTGACCAGATCTTCTGGATAGGCCTTTGGGGACAGTAAGTGGCGGCAGGGAAGTGGGAGTTGCTCTTGGCTTTGGGGAGATTGGGTCTTCTGGGAGCCCTCAAATTTGGTTTGGCCAGAGAACATTTCTGGGGGAGGCAGCGGGGGTGAAATGGAAGCAATTAGCCCCCTTGTCTGTTTACCCTGTTCATCTTCTATGACCAGCAGGAACTCCAACCCTTGGCCTTTGGAGGGCACTGGGGCTGCCAGGAGAAAGGAAGCTGGGGTTTCACCTCCTTCCATGCCACTGTGTCATGGATTCAGGCCACAGACAAGGGGGCCTGAATTGGTTTTGTACCATACACTAGGCCTGGGTCATGACTTGGCCGAACAGATTCCTTTCTCTTCTCCCACACTGACCAAAGCCTCAGCCAGATGGGGCTGGTGGGTGGAAGGCTGAAAAGCCAGAAAGGGCAAAGCTGTGTGGGTGACAGGGCATTCTCAGAGTTTCCAACAATGAGGTTTCTTAGCTCCTGAGGTCCCAAAAGCCAGTCCGCAACAAGGTCAAATGAAAACGATCCAGGTTTTGCTGGGAACTACGGTTGACTTTGTCACATTTTATCTGAATAACAGTGAAGTGTGGCTGTTTGTGAAAGAAAAGAAGTAACTGTACATTCTTCATGCAAAGCAGGAGTCCTCAGATTGAATTGGCACAAAGATCTCAATAATAGTTTATCTGTATGTTTTAATAGGGCTTACAAGCTGTGCGTTACCTTTGTTGCTCCAGGTGACCTGATAGAGTATGACAATGGCATCCTCCTCATTTTACACATGAGATAACTTAATGCAGACATCTAAATACAGAGCAAACGTCAAGAGGCGGATCTTCTGAATTCTAGACAAGATTTTACATATATAGATGGTTAAAAGTATCCTGAAAAGTTTTAAAAAGTATGCTTAGTAATAGAAGTACAATAGAAGTTTCTCTGAAACTCAAAAAGTGAAAGAAATTGCTGAATGAAACAAAACTTGTAAATGTCACAACGAAGATTTCAAACTAAGTCTGTCTGGCACGAAATGGGTGGGTTTTGTTTTTTTGTTTTTTTGTTTTTCCCTCCTATCTATAGTGTTCTCCATACTCCTTTATTGTTGTTAACATTCAAATTTAATACTATGCTCCCCATCTGGCCTACTTTTGAAGACTGCAGGGATGTGGGGTGCTTGCTCTGCATATAGTTCTTTTCAGCTCTTGCTTTGTATTCCTGTTCCCAGCTTCCGCTCCATGGTTCTGGCCACCTCGTCAGTACCTCTCCTGCTGCTCTTGCTTGCTGGTCTTCTCCTCTTCCATTGCCCAAGCTCCACCCCTACAAATGTGTTGAGTGCACAAGAATCTGCAATAACAGAAGGACACAATCACCCATGCAACCACTTAAAGTCAGGGGCAGATATCACTACTCTGAAAGGTCATAGGCCATTTACCCTCCTTAGAGCTGTATTTCTGTGTCCCTGCCCCTGCCCACCACAGTGCTTCTGGGACCTCCTCTTTCAACCCCTTCCTCCCTTCCTCAGTTCTGGGCCCCCCATCAATTCTATTTAGTATTTAGACATTTCAGCTAGATGATGAAAATGACCTGACTTTAGTAAGCAAATCACCTGAGGTTGCTTTGCTGTGTTATCCCTCCTCCCAGCTCTTTATCTCTAATCAGAAAGGAAAAATCTCGGGGCGCCTGGGTGGCTCAGTCGGTTAAGCGTCTGCCTTCGGCTCAGGTCATGATCCCAGTGTCCTGGGATCGAGCCCCGCATGGGGCTCCCTGCTCAGTGGGGAGCCTGCTTCTCCCTCTGCCTCTGCCTGCCGCTCTGCCTACTTGTGCTCTCTCTCTCTGTCAAATAAATAAAAAAAAAAAAAATCTTAAAAAAAAAAAAGAAAGGAAAAATCTCAATCTGTTGCTCCTTCTTAGGAACAAGAAAACCTTTTCAGAGGTCCCCCAAAAGCTTCACAGTCTGGTCCCATATCCACCCCAAACCAATCACTGGTAAAGCGAGTGGACAAAAAAAAAAAAAGCCAATAAGGATTTTCTTCTAGACCTAGAGATAGGATCACCCTTCCTAAGCCTTACGCAGGATGGGTGACATCTGAGAAAGATCAGAGTCTGTAGATGCACGAAAAGGGTGAGGATACATTTAGTCGATCTATATTCATCATTAGCTGCTATAACAATCCACAAATCTTAGTGACCTTTTTTTTAAATTTATTTCTAGAAAAGTTTATTTCTCACTTACTCAGGGTCTGATGTAGGCCTGGTGGCTCTCCTAGATGGCTCTCCCCCAAGCAGTGATTCAGGAATCCAGACCCTTTCCATTCTATGTTGCTGCCAACACAAAGCCTCCCCTCCCAACTGCAGAGATGATGGGCTGAGGGGAAGCACACTTGAGACTTAACCACCTCCCCCAAAAGCGATCACATCGCTGCAACTCATATTTCATTGGTCAGAATGAGTCACATGGCCCAGCCAAGTGCAAAGGAGGCTGGGACATGTCGATGAGAACATGAGTATCAGTAACGCTAGCAAATTATGGCACAGTGGACAATTCACAGAGCCATGAGCACTTTTCCCTCAACAAGAGGGTCATCTAATGCAAGTCTCCACTCTTAACAAAAAACAGAAGATCTGACATTATAATCTCTTCTTAAATCTGTAACAGTTCCCTAAACCTTTTAGCTCAGGTTCATTGTATAATACCTGTGCTTCCCTCCTGGCCTAACTCCATTCCCCCAGCATTTACTTAAAACATAAATTATGGTGTTGCAGACGGGTTTTTTTTTTTTTTCCATTACCTAAAGAAAACACCAAGAATTAAAGCTTCTTTTCTTTGTTACCTTCCCATCTCCCTTTATTTGCTTTGATTCAACATTCTTATATAAATTATGCACTAACAGATCTTAGTCTAAGAATCCCATTTCCCTAAGTTAAAAAAAAAAAAATCCTCCAAGCTGTCTTTTTTCAATTAAAACTCTTCTTCTTCATCATTATCTCTGTTTTGGCAGACAAAGAAAAATTACACCATAGCTTTGCAGTCTGGCTCTCCTTGGCTGAGGCTTGTCTGAGATGAAGCTAAAAATGAGGAAATTTGGATGGTTTCCAATTGAATTCTATGGTTTTCTTCCTGTGTTAGCCTTTTGCCTCCAGAAAATTCTGGGGAAATTTAGAGTGGGCCATGGCTGACAGGAAATTAAAGGTTCCAGTTCTGTCCCCACTAGACAGCACACCTTGTTACTTAGCCATAGTTAGTGGAGAGAAACAAGTCCCTTGAATTGGTTCGAAGACCCAAAGACATTATCAAGCTCTGATTACACGTGGGAGGCCTGAGGCCAAGAATTGGAAATAGGAAATTGAAAGAAACAGTCTATAATTCAAATGAGTGTTTCTTGAGTGGATTTTTGAATGTTCCAGAATAGCATTTTTAATACCTCCCTGTCATAGTGGAAGTTACCATTCACGTCCACAAAAAGAGCACAGGCCTCAATGTCAGGCTGAAGTTAATCAGGAGAATTGCATTTGTACCCAGCTTTGCTATGACTAGCTCTGGGAACTTGAGATTAATAGGCCCCTCTATGAGTCTGTTCCCTCACCAAACATAAGATGAATTTAGGGTCTCATCCAATGTAAGGGACCAATTACCAATTGTCTCACTTACGTCTGTGTCCCAGCACTTGGCACAGGGTCTAATTCCCAATAGTATAATTAATCATTATAAAATGATTCATAAATGAGATTGTATTAGTCTCCCCAGGCTACCATCATAAGATACCACAAAATGGGTGGCTTCCACACAGAAATTTATTTTCTCACAATTCTGGAGGCTAGGAATCCAGATTAAGATGTCATTAGGGTTGTTTCTGGTGGGGCCTCTCTTCCTGGCTTGCAGATGGCTACCTTCTCACTGTGTCCCCACATGGCCTCCTCTCTTTGCATGCACAGAGAGAAAGGGAGAGGTCCCTGGGGTCTCTTCTCTTATAAGGACACCACTTTCAGATTCAGGCCCCACCTACTGACTTCATTTAACCTTAACTGCCTCCCTACCAGTACAATCACAGTGAGGGTAGGTCTTCAACACAGGAATTTGGGAGTGAGAGGAGGACACAATTTAGTCCATAACAGAAATCTATGGATTTCTCTCTTTACACCTTGTCATGGAGAAAAACGATCTTAATGCATTACATTTCTATTATAGGTTTTATATGCTATTCTCATGTGATTTCTTATCATCAACATTGTCAAAAGTAAAGAATTTTCACTGCAAGTAAACCGGAATTGAGCTTTAAAGACAAATTTAATGCAATTTTCACTGTGGAGAGGGGCTCCAGTTCTGCTAGCCTTGGAGTATGACAAACCTATCTCACATGCATTTTGTCACAGAACTTAAAATCAGACTCCTTTGTGTACCTACTGACAAAACAGTTTTTATATTCTTGAAATAATGTATGTTAAAATATTTAGAGGTTGGTTGTTTGATGCCTGCAATTGAATTATGAAAGTTTATAAGGACCTTGTGACTTTACTAAAATTGAAATTGGCAACAGCGTGATGCAGGAGGATCTTAACGTTTGTCCAGATCCTTTCATCTCCTATTCAGGTGTAGATTTCAAGGCACAACTGATGTTGAATAAAAAGGAGGGGAAAGAGAATGTGTGTGTGTGTGTGTGTGTGAGAGAGAGAGAGAGAGAGAGAGAGAGAGAAAGACAGAGACAGAGAGAGCCAGAGATGAAACAGCAGAGAAGTCCATTATTCATCCTGTTGTGAAAGCTGCCTGTGAAATTGAAATGCAGATCTCATGTCCTTAGAGAGCTGTTCTGATATTGATCAGGGTTGCTCGGAGCACGTGTATAGAGGAATTATTTAAGCACAAATGAGAGCCCCAGGTGCAACACGGGATAGAAGACCTTTCTTCACTATCAAATGAAGGTAATGAAGGTAATCACATGAATATAAAATATATAATTATTGTATTGGGATTGTAATGTAATGTATTCTAATCTTTAACATTTATATAAAAGTAATGCAGTTTATTGTTACTATGACAAATCCTATTTGAGAGTTGGCTGCATTTACTGAAAATCTACCACATTTCACATGCATTTCATATGTCATTGGGGACCCTAGCAGAAACTGCTCTCCAATTATTTTGGCAGTATATATTCTACTTTAATGATAAATGAATTACTTTTCAAGTTTATCTAAAAGTGGATGTTCAAATTCACCTTTGAGCACTGATTATGCCTTTGTCAAGGGGAGGGGGTAATCCAATGCTTTAATGAACATTTTTTTTCTCAAAGGTAAGGTCAAAATCCCATTTTATTTCAAGATGACAAAAAAAATAAACTGTTCTTTGCATAATAGCATAAAGTTGGCCATCATTGTGGATAGATGTGCAGCTCTGCAGACCTTTCATGAAAGCCATTGCGTGACTTTCCTTTCTTGGGAGCTTCAGATGAGTTCTGGACCAAAGGCTGGGAGAATTATGCTGGCACAATTACCCTCATATGGTGATTCCTTGGGCCAGACAGTTTACTAATTCCTTTGCATATTTTAACCCAATTAATCCTTGCAGCAACCTTATGAGACGAGCACTATTATTACTCTCACTTTACAGAGGAGTAAACAATGACACAGAAGCAACCTACCCAGAGTCACAAAGCTAGTAAGTAACAGAACCTGGATTCAAACTCAGGGATCTTGGTGAGCACTCTCACTGGGAAGCCTTTTGCATTATAGTGACCCACTGAGAGTGGTTGAGCAGGTGGAGGAGGGTGGACGGGGGTAAAAAAAAAAAAAAGGAGATAGCCAATTGGGAACCCAGTTGTGAAGGGATTTCCAGTCATAAATGATCCTGGATAGGGTTTTCAATGGGCCCATATTTCACCAAACTCCATCCTAAGGCTGGTGGCAGATATTAATAAGATAGCAAATTTTATTCTTCTATGTATTGATTGCTTAGGCTGTGCTAAGTTCCTTATGTATACTATCTGACTTATTCCTTGGAACAATGTAGAATGCCATTGAAGAAGGAAATCAGAGATCAACACTTGATAAAGTATATAGAGTTTAGGCCTTAGGGCTTGGTGCAAGGAGAAAGAATCCAGTGAATTCAGACTTGGGTTGGAAAGCTGTGAGGTGGATAGAAGTGAAAGATTCATGACTCAGGTTAGAAAGAGGTGAATGGGTTTTTGTCAGACTCTGGCAATGTGGATCATGGTGGTCATGGTGCATCTTAAGGACAGGACTGAGCCTCCAAAATTGATCATATGATCGGACCAAATGCTACATATCATGGTGGAATAGGCTTGGCCCACTCCATGGAAGAGGAAAATAGTTTCAGGGACAGTGGTCACAAAAAAGCTTTGTTGTTAGCATTACCAGAGGTGACACTAGGCAAATTCATTGTATCACCCCCTAATATGGAGGCATACTTTAAGCATCTTGAAAGAAAAGGCACAATGAAGGGAACATAAGACAACATCTATTTAAAATTAAATTAGGAAACTGAAACAAGGGTGGGAAGATCACAAGAGTATAAGAACTCTATTTTTCACCTCTCCATTAAGACAATAATAGCTCAATTCAATTTCATGCCAAAATAAATCTGACTTTGTGGAAATTTTAAATTTTGATGTCCAGGATATAATCTATGTTAGGTATTCATACACATTATAGTTAAAAGGATGGAATAATAAAGGGTGTCTGGGTAACTCTGATCCCAGGGTCCTTGGATTGAGCTCAGCATTGGGCTCCCTGCTCAGTGGGGAGTCTGTTTCTCCTTCTCTGTCTGCCCCTCTCCCCTACTTGTGATTTCTCCCTCTCTCTCAAATAAATAATTAAAAAAAAAAGATGGAATAATAAAATAGAAAGTTAACAAAATAAGCTAACATCATGACATTCAAGTGATTTTCTTTTTTTTTTTTTTTTGCTGGACCATACTTCTTATACATATTTGAAATGAGACAAATGTAATTGTTTTTCACTCCATGGGTATCATGCAAAACTATCTATCTATGTATACACACACACACACACATTCATTCATGCACATATGTACACTAAAGTGCATACTACTAAAAGTCAGAATCAGATCTACTAGTCCCCTGCCCTTGAGGGCAACAGGTAATGCTCTGGCATCCAAGGAGTTGCTAGCCAGGGGGAAAGGGAGTGGGTAGGAACAACAACAGCAAAAACTCCAGCTCCTAATGGCAGAGCTGCCACTGCAGCAACAATGTGCCAAGTTAGAATGTTTGGAGAACACTAAGCTTTCAATAATAAACCCATTATATTTGCATCTCAGTACACCAGCCTTCCATAAGGTAACTTAAGCTCCCTAATTCTCCTTGTGCAGAAGAACATGAACAACTCAGCATCATTTTAGGCAAACTTGGGTTTCAGCCTGTCTTCCCGAGCCTCACACTTTCCTAGGACGCACAACTCCAAGTTCTATGAACTACCGTTTCTGTTGGTGAATGATCTGTTTCCATCTGTGTTCATTTTACCCTGCTGCATTCCTCTACATGACAACCTCAACAAATTGTTGCCAGGCAGTTTTAAGTTTGCTATTCCTCTGTCACTCCTAGAACCATGATCCACCTCCCATGAGCTACACTTATCATGTGAGTAGCAATAACCAAGGGTTGTTGCTACAGGCCAGATACAGAAAGATGCGTCCAAAAGCTCAGAGACCATATCACCTCTTCAAAACTACACTAAAACAAAAGTCTACGTTGATTAGTAAGACACACAAGGCTTTTTTGATCTGGCCCCTATTTATCTTTCTAGCCACATCTCTTGCAACTCCCACATGCATACATGCTATCTTCCAGCCAATCTGGGCAACTTACACCTTCCTGAAGACATCAAGCCTTCATGTTTCCTGTCTCTTCACAAATGTGGCCTCTACCTTTGGTGCTTCTTCCAGCCCATCACTCACCTGGTAAACACCTACACTTCTTCAGTCCTTGGCTCAGGCATATTGCCTCCTCTTGGAAGTGTTTGTTCACCACCCTCGCCTACCTCCAAATTGGCTTTATTTTTATTCTTCCATGTTCTTCCACTTGCCTCCACCACCCATGGAAAACATCTATTATAGAATTTAGAAGAGTAGATGCTTTATTATATAATTCTAAGCTGACACCATCAACTTCCTTCTCTGTCTCTCCCTTAACCTTGATGGACAGAACATGTCTCAATCACATATGAGTCCCTAGGCCCTTGTATGTGACTTGGCTCAGAGCTGGGACTCAATGCATGCTTGCCAAATTAATGGGAGAACAAGATGGTATGTGAGAAATAGGATTGCGGAGACTCTAGGAGTTCTCCATTTTAATCAAGATGAATGTGATCAATCCTCTGAAATGAAACATAACCATATGTACTTCAAATCATCTACACTGTGTAAACTGACTCCCTTCCTCAAAAGCATGGATGTTTCCATTGTACTCCTCTTAGGCTTTTATGATCTAGCTGCAATTTTCCTTCTAATCTCATCTCACCCTCCACCCACCTCTCAGAAAATTTTTTTCAGTTAAACTGAATTTCCTTTAGTGTCTGGAATGCACCATCTCTGTACTTCCTTCCAGCATATGCACGTGTTCCCCATTCCGCTCAATGCTTCCCCTCATCCCAAATCTTTGGCCTTAACAAATTCTATTAATTTTTCAGGTCTCAGCATGGACAAAGCCTTCTAGAGAATAGTAGCCTTATCTAATATATGGATCACAGTTAGATTCATTTTCTCTATTTTCCCATAGAATCCTATTTTATTCCATAATGTTATGATGGGTCCAAGAAAGGGAGCAAGCCAGCCAGGCAAGAACCATCTAGCAGGCTTTAAGAGAGGGACCGGGGCAATGGTGAAAACCAGCAGAGATGGTGCAGAAGGTGAAGACCTCCTAAATGACCAGCTAGAGGACATGCATTCCTCCCTGTCATTCATGCTGGAGAAACATCCCCAGAAAAGAGAAAGGGGCAAAGGAATGTCTTCATTAATGCACAGAACACTTCATAAAAGAATTACCTTTAAGCAACTGCCAAGGCCAGAGAGCTCTCTGATGCCAGCTCACAACAGTACTAATCTCAGAACCTTTCCCTGCCCAGCTCACCTCTTCATTTCTGACTCCGTTTTGCTCCTGAAGGAATCAGAAACAGAATTTTCGGTAAGTGGGAAGGATAATTAAGAGTATAAAGTGGAGAAAAAGAATAAAAACAACTCATCAAAGAACACCCACATTTACACCCCTTACCTACTATGGGCTTCCTGAGTTGAGAAGGGGAAAAGCTTAAATTTTAATGAAGTATAGCATTTTGACTACTAAAGGGGACAGGACATTTTGATTACTCAAAATTATATTGTGGTTTAAAATGGATAGAAGGCACATTTTCTTTTCCTTTTTTTAAGATTTATTTATTTGAGAGAGAGAGTGAGATAGAACACAAGCACTGAGCAGGGGGAAGGAGCAGAGGGAGGGGGAGAAACAGACTCCCCACTCAGCAGGGAGCCTGATGGGGGGCTCAATCCTAGGACCCCGAGATCATTTTCTCTAAGGGTGAGCAGGTCAGCTGTTGGACCACCAGGGATTTTCATCCAAGGGGACAGGGATAGAAGAGGAAAAATACGGTCACTTTCTTTTCTTTTTTTTTTTTTAAGATTTTATTTATCTATTTGACAGAGAGAGAGAGAAAGAGAGAGGGAGAGAGAAAGCACAAGCAGGGGGAGCAGGAGAAGAAGAAGCAGGCTCGCCCCTGAGCAGGGAGCCTGACGTGGGGATCGATCCCAGGATCATGACCTAAGCCAAAGGCAGACGCCTAACCAACCGAGCCACCCAGGCACCCCAAATACAGTCACTTTCTGAAGGTACCCCACCTAATCTACTCATCCAACATGCTAGGAACAGAAGAAAGGGAAGGAGGGAGAAGAAGTGTTTTAGCATGGACATTGTCCCATCAGCACGAACAGTTGTTTTGATGATTTTGTTTCTACCTTGGAGAAGGTCAGCCAAGAAGTCATAGCTCTTTCACATTAGCCAGTAAGAGCCTTGAGTTGACCAATTTTCCACTATATATCTTCTAATCATATTCTCCCTAGAAGATATTTGGACCCCCCTTGGAAACCTTTCTATATACAGTGGAAGGAATCAGCTGACAGCTATAATGAGCACTCATACCCATGGGGTAATCATAGTTCTTTCTGGGTATGAGTGAGTCAAGTGCTGTTCTGCTTTAGACTTTAGTCACCTGCAGACATGTGGGGGATTAGTGTGCTCAGTTGATCACTTCTACGTATGCTGACAAAATAGAACAGGCATAGAAAAGCTGGGCTAAACTCTAGAACTCACTTATTTCATTCCAATGGACCTCTTAGATGGGCTCTCCCTTCAAAGGCTCCCCCTTTCCACTACCCTAAAATTATTTCACAATCTGGTGTGTGTGTGTGTGTGTTTGTGTGTTTGTGTGTGTGTGTGTTTTAATTGCTGCCACTTTAAAGGTCTCTTATTTGGAAGGTGCTTTGTGCATCATCTCTTAGCTGAGCATTACCACAGTCCTTTAAATTATATGTCAGTGTCTCTATTTTACAGATGAGGCAAAGGGTAAGTAAATGTCTCCAAGAACTCAGTAAAGGATACAACCAACAGTCAATCCCCAAGTCCACTACACCCAGTTCTCTCTCCTCCCTGAATTGTCTCTTTTGGCAAGAAGCAGAAGGAAATTTTCTGAATTATGAAAGCCCTCTCTCTTTACCTCTGGGCTGTAGAAAACCTATCCCCACCTAGTCATAGGGAATGGTCTTCCACCCTGCCCATCTAACTCTGCAACCTGTCGAAAGCTATGTCAGCATTTGAATGGAAGGCTGCGAAGGCTCCAGCCTAGGTCAGTTCCAACACTCCATTTTCAGCATTCAGTGGAAAGCAGCTTCTAGAATCAGCTGAGGCTGGCAGGTGGCCCTTATAGACAAAGCCCATAAGGCGTTAGAGATGCCCAGGATACCTTGGCCCAGTCCACCTGGACACAGAGCTTTCCAAAAGAGAGCAAATTTGCCCTGTTTGACAAGCAGGGATAAGATTCCAAGAGTTCTCACCATATCCAAAATAATTTGGGCTCCAGTTTCTAAGAAAACTGCCATCATACGAATCCCATGGTATATAATTACACTTGAAGGAATCCCCTGCCCTGAGATAGTCCTAGGGTCAGCAGGAAACTTTATTCAAGAAGCTACATGTTTCTGTATCTAAGTTAATTCTCCTAATGTTTATGGATTCTCCTTATGGCCCAAATACCTATGAATCACATTGATTGCTGACTTTCACATCTTTCCAGTAGATTTAGGCTGGGCAACTAATATTCTTTTTGCCAAATGATGCTTTCTCGAAGCACAAAAAGACTTCTAAAGAAAAGTCTGTGGGAGGTCCCATCAGAAAAAAAAAAGGATGCATTTATTTTCCAATTCGCAGATTTTAGAGATAGAAAAGATGCTTTTTTTAAATGGCTCTTTAATAAAATATTCATGTTGGGGCTGGAGTAAATTTAATCTTCAGTGCCCCTCAGAAAAAAAAAAATCAGAGATCTAGTATAATCTTCCTGTGGGGTAATGTTTTTATAATCCTGAGCACCATGGAAACATAAATGTATGCATATAATACCCATTTATTTGTAAGTTTTCACCCACTAAGCCTAATACCTACATTAAGTAGTGCTGCTTCCAGGAAAAAAGACCCTTGAGATTAAGAGTCTGTAAAACAAAACAAAACAAAACAATACAAAACACGAAACTAATTTTAGCCTCTTAGAGTTTCAAAATGGCAGTGTTTTTCATTTATTTCTCCATGCCCGGAATGTTCTGTCCCATGTCCTCAGTCATCAAGACCTCGATTCGATCCCCCTCCTATAGCCTTAAATACCTCCCTAACTGCAGAGCCCTTTCCAGGTAGGCAAGCTTGCTTTCTTTCTTTCTTTCCAAAATATTTAATACATACTGACATATTGTCTTTGCAAATCATTTCATGTGTCAGTAAATCTGTAAGCTTCTCGAAAGCAGAGAAAAGGGAAAAAGTATTGAACTGTGAGAGAAGTCCAGCCTTCTCCGTGGCTTTCCGTGTGATTTTAAATAGATCACTTCTTGGCTACACCATTTGTTCTCATTTATAAAAACATTATTTGGTCTCCAAGGTCCCATACAATTTTAATATGCAATGGTTTTATGATGAACTGTATCACACTAGCCGTTTATCCCAAACTCTCCTCAAGGGATGTATAAAGCCTAGGTTCACCAGCTATAACCACCATGAAAGCAGTGACACCATGTCAGACTTCCTTAATTCCAATGTCTACTACTGTGTGACATGCAAAAAAGAGCTCAGAAGATATTCCATCAAAGGAATGAATACTTACTTTGTAAATGGACTGGCATTTATTAAGCACATAGACTATTCCAGACATAAAATGTGCCTTGCCTATGTAGTCTTCAGAACACAAGCAAAGTAGACACAGTAATTCTGATTTAACTAAGAAAGATGATGGAGGTTCAGAGAGAATTGGTGATTTGTTCAAGGTGCCACAGCTGGTGGCCAGCTTGGCACCCAAGGCTGTCTGGCTCCTTTGCACATACTTTCTCCGCATCACTCTACCACAAGTCTCTAAGCCTGTCTGAGAAACAATGTGCACACCCACACTGCTGTATTTCATGCGACTATAAGGAAAGGCCTTATTTATGCTGATCTGATCAGGATGGCAACAGTACTCAGCGCTAATTTGATGAACAAAGAATTAGGGGAGAGGTTGGGTTTCCCACCAAACCCTCCCAGGCACATGGGCAAGCCAGAATGAAGTTGCAAAAGGGGCTGGGAAAGCATGCAAGATGAGATGATCGTGCTTTAGGTTTGTGATCAGGAAAGCCTGCGGCTCCTGCTATCGCTGCCAGGCCTGCAGATTAAGCTTCTTTCTTTCCTCCTTCAAAAGCAAGAATGCTGAGACCCTAAACTTGTTTTCTTTCAAATGCTGTAAGCCTTTCAGGAAACAGCTTTCTCTGGGAACCTGCTCATTACAGAAAGCCCCTTGAAGAAGTGCCAAAATGTAGTTAGCAGAGGGGGGGAGGGAAGGGGAAAATGTTGGGCTGATTCAGCAGAGCCATTTGATGGTGAAAGTGCTTTTATCAAGAGGGCAGAGAATAGCCTGGTGCCTTCTCAACCATGCAGAGCACACAGACTCCTGTGAAAGGAACTCACATTTGGGAGAACTGTAGCTGGAAACAGAGATTTCTGAAACTTAAGGGGATGTTAAACTTAATAATTACAATAATAGCTCCTATATACTGAGGACTCCAGGCACTGGGATCAGGGCTTTCTACTGTATTTAATCTCATAGCCACTCTGTGGATAGATGTAATTACCTTTATAAAGGAAAAAAATTGAGTCTCCAAGAATAGAAAGGACTTGCAGATCTCACATAGGTGGGACATGGCCAAGGTATTATTTGAACCCCAGTCTGCCAACAAAGTTCACATTACACTGTCTCATCTTTCAGTATCTGAGGAAAGGGAACTCTGGGGCCACGAGGCCAATTTAAAACAAAGTTGTATTCAGGATGGAGAAAGTGGAGGAGCATTTTCATGAGTTAGGATTTCACATGTGACCACCATGAGGTCACTCCATTTTTAACAGTAAAAAGAAAGACCTGGAGACCTAGGGTACATAACTATTGCCATCCCCACATGTCAAAGTTTACAGGACATCAACAAGAAAGGCGCCACTTATTTCTGAGCATCATCCATGTATATAGGGAATCAGGACGTGAAAACTATCCTTAGAATCATTTCTTGAAAAGTTCCTTGGGAAAAAAAAAATGGGAGGGCATGGAGCCATTGGTGGAAAAGCAAATATCTTGAGCTTTTGAGTTAGACAGTTCTAGCTGTGCACGTTGGCTCTGACATGTATTAGTTCTCTGGCTATGCGCAAGTGGCTTAAGCTTTTAGAATCTTGGTTTCCTCATCCGTGAAATGGATCTAAGAAGTATTTGCCTTGTAGGGCTGTTGTGAGGTCAGAGAACATTCTAAAACAGTGGCTAAACAGAGTAATCATTGCAAAGCAATCCTGTGATTATTGGTGGATTTCATCGTTGTTATTGATGACGTTGATATTATTCTTGGTATGGTTGTGGTTGTTGTAATTATTATCAGTAGCAGTATTTCTATTCAGAGAAAGAAAGCATGTAGGCATGCTGGCATGGATTGATTCCTCAGACTAAGTAATGAATAATGACTTAATTTAGAGCAATAACTAATCAAAACAATGACATGATATTTACTGGGTGACTGCTATGTGATAGGCTTGGTTCTTAGTACTTTCACATCTTATGTCATGTAATCCACACAGTCACCCTACTTGGTAGTGAACAAAATGTTATTTACTTAGAAGATGAGGAAACTGAGGCACAGAGAAGTTAAGTAATGTCTTCCGAAGTCACAGAGAGAGAGTTTGGGCAAGGATTCATACCCAGAAAATCTGACTCAGGCAAGTTTCCCATAGGCACTTAACAGGGAATTCTCTATATCGTGTATTTGCACACTAGGTTCTACAGATCCCTAGGAGCTGCCGAACGTTCAGAATAATCCAAATGAGATGGGCTCCATGGTCTTCATATTCATATCCGCAGAGCTGCTCTCATTACTTTTATATGTAGAATTTTCATAAGAGATCTCATTTAAATAAAGGATTTTATGGCTGACAGGCATTAAGTAACTTGGTCTAGATAGAGCATGCTTCATGAGATAGAAGTTCATGGGGTTCTGGTACAGCTGGGTCAGTTAGGACCCTAGAGTGGTAGGGAAGGACCATATTTAACACCATGTTGGCTTTCACTTAATTTGTACAAGGTCTGACCCTATTTATGGTGGAACTAACAGGTGATTCTTCTCAATTGGGAAGGAGCATAGGGATAACCTGGGTAAGGCAGACCTCACCACCCCCAACCGGGCACTAAATAACCTGATAGTTTCAGCACTCTCTTTATGAACAGCAACCCTGCAGCTTATTTCGTGGTGGCCTTTGTCTAATGGAGGGAAAGATATCTGGGGCTCCAAAGATGCTTGGTTGGCAGACGTTGCTGGTGTAGCTAGTTGTTATAAGTTAGAATGAATCATCATTATAATAGTATTTATTATTCTTTGTTAACACACACATAATTTTAAAGTACTTTTCTATATCTCTGTACTTCTTGAAATTTCCCCCTAAAATGTCCACTGTTAAAAAAAAAAAAAAAGAGGATAAGGGTGAATTCTGTGACAGGGAATGGCCTTAAAGGAATAGAGGAGTGTCCCTGAAGTAGTAATTCAAGAGTTCTCTGCTGTCTCATATCTTAGAGAAGTCAAAATGACCACCATACACATCTGACTGAGGTTCAGATTTTGAGAAATCCAGTCTTCCTTCCTTTCATATCTAAGTGCTCATTCAATGGATGGAGAGGTGAGGACCCCAGGCATCTACTGCAGCACACCTTGATTAGTTTATTCAGAGAAGGAAGAATTGATCACTTTTCTCCATGGTCCCTGGGGACAAAGGACACTCTGCCTGGATGATCCTCCCTCTGGGTTCCCAAGAGGAGGCAGTAGCCAGGGGTCATCTCAAAATTATCATTGCACTCCCCAACTACAGACTCGCCCTATTATAGGACAAGGAGTCTCAGGTGCTGGTCATTTACTCACTACATGTATGAATCATTATTTCTCCAAGTCAGCTCCTTCTGCTGTGTATCTGTGTATCTTTTGTCATTAAATGGCACCCTTCTGATCCTAAGCTAACCAAATCAGAAATCCATTGTGGATGGAACCTCCTCAGTCTCTTCTCCATTACCATCCAAATCCAACTAGTCCTCTGGTCCATTCTTCTTCCCTGGCCCATCCTGTATCATCCATTGACTGTATAATTGCTGCCTGTAGGCTTGCTCTTCCTACCCATTCTTCAGGCTGGAGTCATAATGAGGTTTCCAGAGCATTCATGTGACAACTCATTCTCCTACATAAACACTTCAGTGGCTCTCCATTACCCAGCACAGTGCTGTACAAACTTTTTAAACTGTGGAACCTTTCCTTCAAGTGAAAGTTACAATAATACATAATACAAACAGAAAGAGATAAAATTAGAACAGATCTGGTTTAAGTTAAAGAAGAGAAGCAAAGCACTAAGGCATCCCTGCAACCAAAACACACACAGAGACACACACTCACCAGGAGACCTGGTCTAGAAACAGCTCCTAGGGAGCTGAGGGAATCAAAGGAGTTCAGCTGAAAAGTCACTGTCCTGTGGCTAATACCTGAGCTTCCAAAGCACTTAAGTAAGGCATCACACATGATGTAGTAGGCTTCTCGGATGCCCACCTTATCCTCTCAGCTCATCTGTCACCATGGTGGAGCATTCCCAATCACCTGATGCTACCCTCTGGGACCAACCCTCAGCTGATGAGGAAAGGGGCTGTTGGATACATCCTGCAGGCACCCATCTGTGAAGGGAATTCTGCAAACTTCTCAAAGGCCCTGATGAAATGGAGCCCCATTGACTGATGATGCACCCTCACATTGGCTTTTCTTTCTTGCCTGTCTCCCTTTGCCTGCTCCCTGACCATCCCATCCACAGGACAGTTCTCCAGGGACTATCCCAGTTTTGAAACTAAAAGTCCTGCATCCCAAAAGCCCCCGCTGTGGTGGCCAAACCAGGATTGTTGGTCACCCTCATGATTCTCTTCCAAATATTCTCACCTAAGTCATTGTCTTGGGCTCTGCTTTTGGGAGGAGCCCACACTAAGATCTATTAAGTCATGTTGGAAAGCAAGTCCTGTTGTTAGGACCACCAGAACTGGAATCAGTTGGAATCTTAGGCATTTAACAGCTGTGTTGCCAGAAGCAAGTTGCCTTGCTTCCATAAACCTTAATTTTCTTGTCTGGAAAATGTGGATCGATTATCTGCCTTTAGTAGGTACAGCTATGCATTCATCTCTTTTCCACATTATTAACTGAGCATATGGTTGCAGAATAACTACTACATTCTCTGGGACCAGATACAGCTATGTGACTAACTTCTGGACAACAGGATGCAAGCAGAAATATTGTGGATTAGCTCCCAGAAAGCTTTCTTAGAAAACTTCTCATATAATCCCATGACGCTCTTTCTTTTATCCCTTCTTCCTTGCTGCTGACAAGAATGCAAACAAGATACCTAGAGCTAGAGTAGCTAAATTTGGGCTATGACATGGCCTGGGGCATGGAAATGAAGGAGCAATGAAAAAGAAGCCCCGGTATCTGACACCGTCTTATACCAGAGCCACCATCATACCCCTGAATTCCAGACTTGCACATGAGAGAAAAACACATTTGTATCTTGTTTATGACATTGTTGTTGAGGGATGGGAGAAATGCAAATATTATTCTCAGCCAAATTTAACCCTAGTTGAAACACTAATTCTTTCTGTTTTTGTGAGGATTAAGAGATATTTAGTGTGTAAAGCATTTAGCATAGCACATAGATGACATTCATTATTGACTGTTTTCATTTATGGTGGTGAGAGTGATGTGGAGGGTGGGGAAGCACATTAAGGATATTCAGCTGAGAGAAGTTTCCCATTGTCTTCCCTTCCCCAAATCTGCCCCCAGCCAATCTTTCTAGTCTAGTCTGACACTCCTTCCAGATACAACAGACTACTCACATCTCTTCATTCCCTGAATGTACCACAAACACTGATTCTTCCAGGTATTTACAATTCTCTTCTCTCTGCCCAGGCTACCCTTTCTCATCTGTTCCACCGGATGACTCTGATTCAGCCTTCAGGGCTCTGCCAGCCTCACTCCCCTAGCTCCCTGGGAAGGACTAAGCACTCGCTCTGTGCTCCCACAATGCACTGCACGTCACCTCCCCGCCGAACATCCATTGCATTGGGTCCCCATTAGCTATAAGCTTTCCCTGCCTGGAAGCATTTCCTTTCCACACAGCCTTCCTCACTTCCTGGCCTTCACCCCAAGTCCTTTTTCCTGCTTCATCAAAATTCAAGTTGTGAGTAGGATATTCATCTCTCATACCAGAAAATGCAGTGTGCCATGATCATATTGTGGTGTTTCTCCAAGAAAATGTGACTTCCAAAACCTAACAGGCAGTGTCTCTGAGCGCTTAATGAGATGTTTCAAAAGGACCACAGTTCTGAAGATGCCACCTTCCTCAGAAGAGTTGCTTTGGGGATGAAACCTAGTGGATGAAGATAAGCAGCTCTAAACTGATTTTTACTCACCACACGTCTGACACCAAATACTTCGTGTCTTTTCCAACACCACTTCTCCAACACCAGCTGGGTATCCTATCATTCAGTTCACTTCTGACCCAATAGCATCAGATCCCGTAACATAAGGACTCAGTCCTACAAGACTGACCCCAATTCAAATGCCAGTCCCAGGTTGTCGTCAGTACTTTTGAATAGCCAACTATAAATTCGGGAGGTTTCCACAACCAACCCCCTCCTCAAGTTCAGTAATTTGCTAGAATGATTCACAGAACTCAGGAAAGCATTTTGCTTACTATTACTGGTTTATTACAAAGGATACAACTCAGGAACACCCAAATGGAAGAATTGCATAGGGCAAAGTATGAGGGGTGGGTGCAAGGAGCTTCCATGCCCTCTCCAGGTACACCACCCTCCCAGCAGCTTGATGTGTTCACCAACCCAGAAGCTCTTCAAGCCCCATCTTTTAGAGGTTTTTAGGGAGGTTCCATTACATAGGCATGATTGATTAAATCTTTGGCTATCAGTAATTAACTCTATCTCCAGCCCTCTCTCCTCTGCAGAGGTTGGAAATGGGACTGAAAGTTCCAACCTACAAATTATGTTTTGGTCTTTCTGGATGCCAGTCCCCATACTGAAGCTATCTTGGGGCCCCCAGCCACTAGTCATTAGCATACAAAAGATACTCTTATCACTCTAGAGATTCCAAGAATTTTAGGAGCTGTGTGCCAGGAATCAAGAACGAAGACCAAATACATATATTTTATTTATTACATCCATCTTGGTCAACTAGGGTAAATTACTTCAGAACAGTGAAGACTGTGCTCAAGGACCAACAGGTAGTAAAACTCAGAGCTAAATTTATAGCCAGTGCTTCCCGACCAATGATAATACCACATCACAAGCCTGCCTGCAAAGCAACTCACGTCATCATCACATCATAATAGTAATGATAAGAATGACAACGAAAGCTAATATTTATTGAATGCATATAAGATGCCAGAAAAGAAGCTAAGCACTTCATACTGATTATTTCATTTTATTCTCACTCTATATACATATCTATGGCATGAACTCTTTTTCTCCCTATTTTATAGATAAACAGATTTGGAATGTTTAGTGACTTGCTTAAAGTCACAAAATGAGTAAGTAGTAAAGTAGAAACGAGCTCAGATTCATCAGGCAGAAAAGCAAAAGCTCTCACCATTTTGCCGGAATGCATTTTTCTGGATGTAATGTCCAGCTCAAATTTAGCTTTCATTTTTAACCTCTTCCAGGGATAATTAACTGAACCCTCCTCTCTGCTCACACAGTACTGGGTACACCCCTTTATTAGCCCACTCACCATGTTGTATTACAGTTATTAGTGTAAATATCTGTCTCCTCTGCTTGTCTGAATGCCTACTGAATCACATTGTGCATTGTTTATATGTCCAGGGCCTGGTTGAATGGCTTACACAAAATAATCATTCATTCAATTTATCAAGTAATAATGGGCACCTAATAAATTGTTCTTGAATTGAAATGTGCCTTGGTCTCTCCACCTGTAAAATGGGGACTATCCTCTCCTGTGGATGGAGACAATTCCCATTCTTTGATGTTAGGAAATGCTCACGATTTCATGAGCCAGTACATATGTGCAACTGGCAAGGAACATCTTGGGAAACTGCTACCCTGTTATTACAAGGCACTATTGAAAAGGGACCAAAAAAGCAAATTCCTACTGTCCTAACGTGATCCAGCTGCAAGAGACAAGTTGTCATTACACCAGCAGAAAGTTATTGCCTCTAGACTGGAAACTAGCAAATTGGCCTGAAGGCACAGGGTCTAATCTTTATTGCATATCACTATAAACTCCAGCCACACTGTGCAAATACACGCTATCCCTGTGGGGGAGAAGCTGCCATTGTGTCTCACCACCAGGTATGCAATCAGCGTCTGGTGGGCAGATTGCCAAGCTGGCCATCTGTGTTGTGCTTGGTTGCTAGGGCACAGGCAGAGCGCTATGTAGTGTCTTGCTTTCACCCTAGCCACAAAAGCCTGGAGCAATGACAAAGGCTGTTCAAAGTGCTGGAGCTCCAAGGAAATGTACATATTTGGCTTAATTCATGGAACATCTATTGAAGGCAAGCTCAGAAGGCTGGGATTTTTGTTCAGGCTCTGCTGCTGTGGCACCCCGGATTAGACATGTACTTCTCTGAGCATGCTGAGTCCTCATTTGTAAATGAGCAGGGCCCAAAGCTCAATGTGTCCCAAAGAGGGTCTGTGTACCCCTGGCAGTATGTGAAGTGGTCACAGGCACTACATGGACAAACTTGTAAACACTTCAGTGGCCTTGAATCATTGCACTATGCACTAAAAAATAATTATCCTATCAAATACTTGGTATCACATAACTATTTGATTGGAATGAGCCTAAAGTAAATAATTTAGTTTTCAAAGAATTGGCATTAGAAAATATGAACACTGGCAGAGGGGGTATGTGGATATGATAGACACCGAAAGTAGACTGCAAACATCTGGGGTCGGAGGAGTTGGATCTGACCGCCCAACATCTGACCCTGCAAGTCTGTCACCAATGGCTAATTGGGATGATTACGTGGACATGCAAACAAAAGTAAATTTATTCTGAAAAAATTTATACATGCCAAGTCTATCCAAACAGTCTCTAATATAGGACATCAGATACTAGGCTAGGCATTATGGTTATGAAGATGAAGAAGACAGGGTCTTGGCACTGTCTGATCAGGGACACACCTGGGAAAATAAATCTTTTTTAAATTTTTTATCTATTTTTTTTTTTTTGAAAATAAATATCTTTAATTTAGTGTGAAGTAACCTGGGAGCCAGAGAGGGAAAAAAAAAATTCTGAGGAATACAGGGGACATGAACATTGAGCTAAGCCTTAAAGTCTAAGTAAACATTATCTAAGCATCTAAGAAGGAGAAGACATTCTGGGAAGACAAAAAGCATGTGAACAAGTGCTAAATGGCAAATTATGTTTTCTTACTTTATATTTTACGTGTAAACAAAAGCAGCCATGTAACTATTTTGTATACTTCATAAGTGAGAGAACCAGGTGTTGAATGGCATTATATACAATTCCAAACCCATGGTGTTTCTACTATATCATATCTTATTTGCCATTCATATCTGAAACTTCACCAATGTATAGCTATTAACAGTATTTCCAACTCATTTATTCTTTTTTATTTAAATTCAGTTAGCCAACATATAGTACATCATTAGTTTCAGATGTAGAGTTCAATAATTCATCAGTTACGTATAATACCCAGTGCTCATCATATCACGTGCCCTCCCCATCAACTCATTTTTTCTTAATCCACCAAGTGTGAAATACCAATCAACAGAAGAAGGGATAATGAGATCTGCTTCTTAAAGATCAGTATCCTCAATTGAAGGCAATTTCTGGACTTCATATTACTTTTCCTTTTTAAAAATATTCTCTGTAGAATAATTCCCCAAGACACTTTGCATTCGTTATTTTAGGCAAAAGCCAAGTCTTTTCAGAAAGACTCTCCCATGTTCTCCTTCCAGTTTATACACAGACATATTTCTCAAAAGGAAGGATAATGGAAAGATCCCATTCCTCGGGAAAATTTTGTTACGGTCAAGGCAGGAAGGATACCGCACTATGACATTGATTAGTAAGGTCCTGACATTTAGGGATTCACTTGAGGAATGCTCCCTGAGAACTTTACTCTAGTGAGGACACTTAATCCAATCAAGTTAGAGAAACACAGGACCTCCACAGTTCCTTCTCCTACTCTTTCAAGTTTTAATGTGAACAATCAAGACAAAATGCCATGAATTCTCTACATTCAACTTTTAAAACAAAAGTTTGATTTGAAAAGAAAACAGCTACAATTTTGCTTTCCCTTTTTACAACCACCAGCTGTTCTAAGTTAAACCAGATATTGGCTACTGACTTCAGGTGGGTGCATTTCAGCTGTGGGAATGGGAAGGAAATTGCATGGAAGCCAAATATAAAAACATGTTTTGGCCTACAAGTATGAAAAAGCCAAGGAGGGAAATAGGAGTTGGGGGTCTTCCCATAAAAAATGAACAACTTCAGCTTAAAGAGATAGTTCCACAAAGGGAGAACTCAACCTAATGGCATGTTAGGATGAAAACAGTAAAAACAAAACCAAACAAAAACTATGAATTTGGGAGTCAAGCAGAGATGAATTTTAACTCCACTGTGACATTTACCAACTCTGTGACCTTGGAGCTCTCTCCTCTCTCAATTTTCTCATATACAAAATGGGGTTCATAGTATGTACCATAAGAATTGCTGTGAGGATCATGGTACAAGTCGTGAGAGTACTTGTCAGCAAGAAGAGACATGTATATGCTAAGTAAATGTGGTGGTGGGGAGTGGGGGTGTCCATGCTCAATTCCATTCAGTTGACAGTGATAGGTGGTTATCTGATAGATGGTAGGGCTGCTGGATATTCTGGATCTCTTCATCAATGGTTTTGCTTTGGTTGTTTTGTTTAATGTATATCATTAAATTTTCTATCTCTGTAGTGCTGGTCTGTCATTATATCATTATAATGATAATGTATATCATTAAATTTTCTATCTCTGTAGTGCTGGTATCTAAAAATATTAGATATTTTTAGTATATTTAGCCTCTATCTGGCCAATTTCTAAATTGTCTTACCTATTCTAAAATAATTTTTACTAATTATCTTTGATTCCCCAGATATAAAATCCCATTCTCTAAAGTAATAATTATTTTATATCTTTTTTCCAATATTTGTTTCCTTTCTTTTTTCCTCATTGCATCATTGTCCTCTTGTTGGATTCTAATTAATTCAGATAAGTCAAGTTAAATTTTCTTTGGAATGAGACAAACAACACAGTGATTTGACTGGTGCTCTAAGTTTCCATGGTGATAGCTAAGGAGGGGAGATTTCTATTGTCCTTTCTCAAATGGTGCATCTGTCAACAGCATCAAATCAAGACTGCACCAGGTCTGTGCCATCGAGTAAAGGCCAATTCTGAAGCGGTAGAAAGAAGTCACAGTACAGAAATGCTGCTAGTTCAGAGCAGGGTTGGGCTTTGTCCCAGGGGATTTTGTTTCATAATCTCATTGAAGAAAACTTATGTGTAGGTATAGCCACCATTTTGGTTTAGAGATATGAATAGCCTCAGGTCTTGAGGTAGACAGCTTCTCTACTCTCAGATCCATGAAACATTTTGTCAGTAAAATGAAGAAAATTCAGGTTCATGGATCAAACTCAGTATAGCCTTTAGAAAACAGTCTACTCCACAGTCCATTTTCATAAGAAGAGGCATTTCAGAGGCATGGATTCATAATTTATGATTCCCTCTACCCTGGGTGCCATTAGCCTTACATCTTTAGTTCCATATAACTTCTACACATATTTATCCCCAATTACTTGGCAGAGATATCTTTGCATTACCTGTATGTGACCAACATATGTTTCTTCATGAAATCAATAATGGCTGATACTTTTCATTTTATTATTAAAACCTCTATCACTGTCCTCCCTCACCATTTAGTGTTTTATGCCTTTGTACTGAAGATTTTGTCTATAATGGTCTTTATTCCCTTCCTATCTTCTGTGAACAATAAACTCCTGTTTAGGTAAGGCAACACCTCATCTAGAGTTCCTCTGAGCTCTTACTGTGTCCTTCATAATATTTAGGTTGAGCTCATTGAAAGTAGATTTATTTTGTATTTCTCTCTGTATTCTTACTGCCAAGGACTGAGCCCAATACATATTTTTGTTATCTACATCTATGAGTTCGGTTGTTTTAAGCAGCAAGTAACAGAAAATCCAAATCAAATTGTCTTAGTTAATAAGAAAACATAATGATTCAAATAATTGAGAATCAAAGGTGGGGCAGGCTGTAGTTTTGATTTAATGCTGAGGTTATGGCTCTGATTCCTCTCCACGTGTCTCTTTTATCTTCAGGCAGGTAGTTAGATGGCCACAGCAATCATGAGCCTTACACCCACATGCAGTAACTTATAGAAGAGACACTGATTGTTCCCATGGCCAGATTTGCCTTCCATATCATTTCCAGAATTGGCCCATGTGCCCATCCCTAAGTCAATTACTGTAAAATGGAATGGATCTTAAGATCAATCAGATCTATCCCTGGAGCTATAGGTGGGGCCAACTTCCTCTGCAACACCAGACACTGCTCAAGTTGGAATTCAGTTGAGAATGTATTCAGCTAAGAGTAACTACTGCACTTGCATTAGTTATACTAATGGGGGTTTACTTTTTCCACATAACAAGAACTAGGTGCCTGCTAGTATTAACTCAGCCCCCTGAAGTTATCAGGACTGGCACCTGGGAGATTCTCTATGTCTTCCCCTCATGCATGTTTCAGTAGGGGTTATAAACAGGAGGAATTGAAAAAGTAAGAAAGTACATCGAAAATGCTGTGAGTTTGGATTTCACTGATAGAGGAGGGATTTACAAATATGGGAAGGGATAAGACTCGAATAAATGCCACAACATGGTGTAGACTGAAATAGAAAATGATGAGGCAAACACACCGTTTCTAACTTACATAATTAAATAAATATAGATTGTGTGTGTGTGTTCTATCTCTGTCCATTAAAAGGACCTAGAAACACTGGTACCCTTTTCACAATAAGCATGTCCTGGCCTTGGTTTCCATGTATTATTCTCCACTAAAGAAGAGAGCCCCTAAGAGTAATGGCTTATCCAGAGCTGGAGAAAGGAAAATGCAGATAGGTCTAGAATGTCTTAAAGACCTAAAGCAAGGAATTGCCTCAAGAGTGATGGCCACAGACCTAAATGCCACCAGGGCCAGTTTGGAGGGGCTCCACTGCCAAGTCTAAGACAATTTGTGCATTAAACAATGACATTTACAGGCTGTAATGTTTTGAGTAAAATAGAAATCCATCTAATTTATCTATACTGGTATAAATAAATGGGGGCAAAGGAAAAACTCTTACAGTAGAAGACCTGAAGTATCAATCCTCAAAATATATTTTTATTAATCATTCAGTGATGAGTACAGAATACTTATTAATTAGCCTCGCAGTAGAGAAACCTTAGACCCAAGTAATAAAAGTTAATATCACCGGTAATGGGACAAATTAGCATTTGGTGCCTAACAGTATGATGCCATGAAAGGAATATTTGGCAGATATTATTGCTAAACTATTGTAAATTGTAAGGAAACATCATACAAACTCAAACTGGAGGACAGCTCCACAGAGCTGCAAGGGCCCCAGTCTACAAAGCAACTGGCCTGTCCTTTTCAAAAATGTTAGTCATGAAAGATAAAGACTGGGGAATTGTTTTATATTGAAGGGAAATAAAAATACATGGCAACTAAGTGCACACATGTTCCTGCATTGGAGCCAGAACATAAAAAGGACATTATTCAGGCATCAATAAAATTCCAGTTGGGTATAGGTATTACAAAGCAATATGGGGTCCCTCCTAACTTCCTGGTTTTGCTGGTTGTATTATGTAGAATGTCTTTGTTTTTAAGAAATACAAACTGATGCAACTTATTTGCAAATAGTTCAGAAACAATAATATATATGAGTATGTATGTCATGTGTGTGAGTGTATATGTAAGAGAGAAAGAATGCTAAGACTAATGTGGGAAAATGCTAGTTGAGGAATCTGGGTGACAGAAATATGGGAGCTCTTTGTACTATTTTGCAACTTTTCTGAGGATTTCAAATTATTTCAAAATAGAAAATTTTTTAAAAAGAGTAAGAATAGGCATATGGATGTTGCTTGGCAACCAAGTGTGTTTATGATAACATACATCTCACAAGCCAGACCCTACCAAAAACATTGCACTTCTTTGTATTTCTAAATTATAGGGGCATTATCCCCCAAGCACTCAAATATAGAAAATTCTTTTTTTTTTTTTTTCCCATACTCCACAGTATCTCTGGGAATCTCCAGGACACTTTACAATGTTCTGCAAATCTATCCTGGTTGTCACTTTTTGTATACACCAGTCGTTTGTCTGCAGACCACCATCTGCTTTCCTGCAGGTCACTCCTTTCTCTACTGAGATGATTTCATCCAAGTTGCAGCTGCTAACCTTCATCTTTCTGGTATGGCCTCCTCACCTGCCCATGAGATCACTGAAATCATAGCTTGGCTGGGCCCAGCTGTCCTCCACAAAGCTGCAACGGCCCCAGGAATCTAGAAGGCTCTTCCTTTGGCTGCTGCCTCTAAACATAGCCAAGTGTTTATTTTGAAAGTCCAATCTCAGAGACCGTTCTCCCCACCAAGAATCTTCAGAGATGCCCTGCAACTCTGAATGCAGCCCCAACAGACTTCCAAGGGGGTGGGAGAGATCATTTATTTGTTCCAAGAACAGTGGGTAGGTGCTTGGTTTATATCTGTAGTGGGGGTTGACAAACTATGGTCAGATCTAGTCTGCTGCTCATTTTTACATGGTCCACAAGCCAGGAATGGTTTCTGCATTTTTAAATGGTTGAAAAAAAAAGAAGAATTTCATGACTGATGAGAATAATATAAAATTTCAATTTCAGGGTTTATAATTAGTTTTACTGGAATTACAGCCATACTCATTCATTTATATATTGTCCAGAGCTGCTTTCATGCTTTAATGCCAGCATTGAGCAATTGGGACAGAGACCACCTGGCCCACAAATCCTAATATATTTACTGTCTGACCCTTTCCAGAGCAAGTTTATCAACCCCTGAACTTATATAATTGAGAGGGCCTACCAATGCCATCCCTTTTCAAACAAGAATAAAAGACATACTCTCCTCCTCCTAAAGCAAGTCTACATCCCTACCCCAGGAAATTATAAGTCATTTATAACTCCTTAAATGTCATCTTTTTCATCTGGAAAAATTATCTTCAGTTTTAATTACTGGGACTGTGATACATTCAACTCCCAAGTAATCATGTATTGAGCTGAACTGAGCCTTTAGGAGTTGGGGTGCTGGGATTTGGTTTCCGGCCAAGTCTCTAATGCTTCTGAAATAATTAATCCAGGTCAGACCAGGGACTTAGTGAAGGACACTAAACAGTAGAAGCCACCTAAGTGGTGGAAAGAGAAGGGCTGTAGTGGTGGTAGGAGAAGAGAAGAGGGTGTTGTGGGGGCAGTAAATGAAATGGTAAAGTAGTTCTAACTGAAGACCTGGGCATTTCCAGTTGAGCTCCGGCAACTCTCTCACTATTGGTATGACCAACGTGTGGACCCACTTATGAAAGAAAAAGATGTCAAGTCACCTGATCATATTTCCACATGATAAATTTCTGGCATTCTTAGTATTTGGTTTGAATGTAATAGTCAAGTTCCACTTCAAAATTGATGCCATGTGATTTTTGAGCAAATGTTAGTGCTTACACTTAAGGAATATTATTTATATTGTTTTTATTAAAATGGAAATGAATCCAGAGAGAAGACATACATTTATTTATTTATTTACTTATTTATTTATTCATTCATTCATTCATTCATTCACTTTTCTGAGAGAGAGAGCACGAGTGGGGGAGAGGGGCAGAGAGAGAGGGTGAGAAAATCCTAATCAGGCTTCATGCTCAGCATGGAGCCCACCTCAGGGCTCAATCTCACGACCCTGAGATCATGACCTGAGCCAAAATCAAGAGTTGGACGCTTAACTGACTGAGCCACCCAGGCACCCCCAGAGAGAAGACATTTAAATCTGCTGGCAGTCACCCAAACATTGGGGTGCCTCAGCCATCTCGCCACAAGGAAATAAATTGTGTCATCAACCCAAAAGAGCATGGAAATGGACTCTTCCCCAGTCAAGCCCCCAGATGTAAACACAGCCCAACCAGCAATTTGCTGACAGCTTTCTGGGACCCAGTTAAGCAATTTCTGGATTCCTGGTCTACAAAAATTGTGTGATAATATCTGTGTGCTATTTTTTAGCTGATATATCTGTGGCGATTTGTCACACAACACTAGAAAACTAATACACTGGGCAACATTCCTATGTCTGGTTTTCCCTTTTCTAAAATGGTAATTTTATTTGCTATGACCAGAGTTGTGCCCTCAGGAGCCAGCTGTGTAAAAAAGAGCCCTGGAACTCTTGCGACTGATTTATAGCAGCCAGCTATAGAGACTGAGAGAACATCTGATAGTAGGGGCCAAGAATGGAGCTTTGTATGTGTGCGCCTTCCTCAGTCCTTGCCCACCCGTCCCTGCACAAACATAAGAGCCCTAGAGACCAATCTATAGGTATGGGTGACAGTAATAAGGACACAAATGACTTCACATGTGTGTGTAAAATCTGACAAAAAAATAGTTTGCCAAAAACATGCCACCAATATGATAGAGAAGATAAACTGTAATGTTTGATGTCTGAATATTTGGGCATTTCAAGATGTGGCTCTGCTATTTACTGTGTAATTAAGACCGCACTACATGAGGTTTCCAAGTTTCTTCTTTCCACTTGTAAAATGTGCATCATCATCATCATCATCATCCCTAAACGAAATCTTGCCATTTGCAATGATGTGGATGGAACCAGAGGGTATTATGCTAAGCAAAATAAGTCAGTCAGAGAAAGACAAGTATCATATGACCTCACTGATATGAGGAATTTGAGAAACAAGACAGAGGAGCATAGGGGAAGGGAGGAAAAAATGAAACAAGGCGAAACCAGAGAGGGAGACAAACCATAAGAGACTCTTAATCTCAGGAAACAAGCTGAGGGTTGCTGAAGTGGTGGGGGGTGGGAAGGATGGGGTGGCTGGGTGATGGACATTGGGGAGGGAATGTGCTATGGTGAGGGCTGTGAATTGTGTAAGACTGATGAATCACAGACCTGTACCTCTGAAACAAATACTATATTATATGTTAAAAAAGAAGAAGAAGATAGTAGGAAGGCAAAAATGAAGGGAGGGAAATCAGAGGGGGAGACGAACGATGAGAGACTATGGACTCTGAGAAACAAACTGAGGGTTTTAGAGGGGAGGGGTGGGGGGATGGGTTAGCCCGTGATGGGTATTAAGGAGGGCACATATTACATGGAGTACTGGGTGTTATACGCAAACAATGAATCATGAAACACTACATCAAAAACTAATGATGTAATGTATGATGACTAACATAATAAAATAAAATTTTAAAAAAAATAATAATAATACCTGAAACCATTTTGCCATAAAATATTTACTGCGCATTGTTGATATTTACCAGATATGATACTAGAAACCACGAATATTAAAACAAGTGAAACCTGGCACCTGCCCTCAATACTTGGAAGGGATTGTTATGTAAAAAATTGAACTGCAGGCTGGAAATCGGAATGTTTCTTCTCACCATGGTCAGTAGAGCCTAGGACATCACACAGTGATACCAGGGTGTGTTTACTGAGCGTGTGTGTAGTGCAAAACGTTGTTAGCTTAAGAACCAGTGATTAAATTGTACTTAGGGGAGAGGATGTCTTTTAAGTAGTGAAATCTCTTGAGGGTTATTTTGTTATTAAAGTAGCATTGGCCAGGGTAGGATAAACCAGCTTAACTGTGCTACCCAGCGTATAAACCAGAATATTGGAGAGGGAGGTTTGAGGTGCTAGAAAGGAGGAGGGAGGAAGAGAAATGATAAGACCGAACGCCGCATCTTTAGCTGTAAAGTTACAAACACGCACGCACACATGTAAGGTAGATTATCAGTGAAAAGTAAAAACCTATCCACAATCCCTATGTGTGAGTTTGGGGGAGACATTTAAAAGGTTAAATTAAAAATGCTTTCCAAGCACTGATAAATGTCAAATGATGGGAACAGCTGATTGGGGGAAGCAAGGAGATGGAGAACGAAACTAGAGCCAGAGGAGACAACGTAAAACAAAAGCTCACCTCTTGAGGCCCACAGGTCATCACAGGACACTTGGGATCTCACCATCTGGCTTAGAGCCATGTATACCTTCATCATATCAAACAAGGTGATCTTTGCAAACAGAAGAGTTAGGACCTACGGGACCTGACCCTAGAGAAATGAGCAAATGGATGGACAAAATGTCAGCAGAATAAAAGGAAAATAGACATGATCTGTCTGGGGTAAAGGGAAGAATGTGCAGTTATACTCTTGCAGTGAATTACTTTAGAGAGTAGAAAGAAAAGCTGACAAAGAGTGTCTAGGTGTCCTTTCTTCCCCAGGGAGCTTGGAGAAGGAAAGCCATTAGGGAAAATGAGGGGGTCAGAATTTCAGGGATCAGGTCAACACCACAATAGGCAGAAGAACTCAATGGGCTCTGAATCCATAGCTCCCAGGACCAGAAACATCCTGGGGGAATGAGGGTCAGTTGAGAGCAGAGAGCCAACCTCTCCTTTCAGATAGAACTGTGTCTCTCCCGAGAGGTATTTGCTTCCCTTCCCTTTCTTTCCACTTCAATCTTTACCTGATGCCTGAGACCTGACTCTTCTGCTAATACTTTTCACTGAGGGACCAGTGAAATTTTTAAAAGAAGAACGGAAAAAAAGAGAAAAAAAGAAAGAAAATAAAAGAGAAAAAAGAAAAGGAGAAAAAGCAAGCCGACATTCATGTGAACGTGAGCACATTTGCAGGGGCGCAGACCCATCTTGGAAAATGGTTCTTTGGAAGAAGCCTATGGTGCCAAATAGTTGAGCTGCTGCCAGTCTTTTATGACTCCTTCCTTATCGTTTCCCCTCTGATGAGGCAGATCAAGACAAATCCGCATTCCTTCCCCTGTGTCTGGGGCCTGCTCCTAGCTTTTGTCAGCTGCTGGTTTACTGAGGCTGTTGGGTTTGAGAAAACCCGCCTGGCAGCTCCATATCTGTTTGCAGTGGTACTTGTGCAGATGGGGTGTCATCTGGGAGCCATGGTAGCAGAAACACAACAAACAAAAGCAATCTACTGGCTTCCAGGGATGAAGAGTGAAGTCCTCCTTTGCTCCCCAGCACTGTTTATGGAGGCCATATATCCCTGGTCCCCCAAAGCCAAGATAGTGGGCAGCTATTACAAATTCTTCCTGAAGGGCTTATACATAAAATAATTCAGGCTGAGCTTGACCATGAGACCATGGTCTTCTGCTGCCATTTGGTAGCACTATCCTCACCAGTATACTCCTTCCTTCCTTCCTTCCTCCCTCCCTCACTCCCTCCCTCTTTCTCTCCTTCCCTTCTATTTTTCTTTTTTCTTTCTTTCATTTCTTTCTTTTGAGCAACTGATCGATGCTCAATCCTGGGACTAGAACTGAGAACATTAACAGAGAAGAAGGACGTGGTTTCTATCCTCATGGAGCTCAGAACTAAGCTAGAGAAACAGACAGACACATGATCAGTTGCTTTAGGGTGGTAATACAACAGGGTGGGAAAGAGAAGAGTGATTCCCCAATTAAGTCAAGGGCCTTCAAAGAAAGCCTCCAGGAGGCAGTACAGTCTGAGCTAGGCTTTGAAATACCAGTTAACTGAATGGAGAAGTGGTGGACAGACGTCTTCCTGGGAAGTGGTAACAGCATGTGCAGATAGGGAGGACCGAGAAAGCACAAGACTCTTTGAGAGCAGCTCAAGCATAGGGCATACATGGTAGAGTGTGAGATATGGGGCTGTAGACCCAGGCAGGATTTCAGACAGGTGATCCAATCTGCATTTCAGAAAGATCTCACAGCTAGAAGCATGGAAAGATGGAATGAAGAGAGGAGGGCTGAAAAAGAGAAAGGCCATGAATGCAGACCTCTCTTAAGTCACCAGCAGAAATACTCCAACAGGACAGTTGTGAGTGTTTAGCACTGAAGGCAGGAATAGCTCGTGAGCTAATGAGCATACAAAAAATGAGTGTCAGCTCCCTTCACGGTTAAATTCTGGTCCATTTTCTCATATATGAAGAGAATCCATAATGCCAGCTTCATTCAGTCCTTCCATACTGCTGAACTTAATTCACATTTACTGAGTATCGAGTTTATACCAAGCACTGTTAGAGACATAAAGTTATCAAGATAAAACAGCTCATGCTTTGTACTTTCATGACCTAATAATTAACAGCTATTTGTGGTATTAAAATATAGTAATCAATAACAGTTCATTCACTAATTTCCCCCCTTATATAATTTGTTTTTATTTGCAACATCATATTATAGGAAAATAAAAGAAAATTGAGAGTTTGCTGAATGCTTTGCAGATTAAGTTAGCAATGGAAATACACATAGTTTTTGTGAAGTCCAAAGTAGCTGAGAGAGAGAGGCTAATGAGAACCAGGCTGAGCACTCAGTGAGAAAGGCCATGTCTCTGCTTGCTGGTATTCTGTATTCTGGTTTGGATAGAGTTCTGGACTGTGGGCAGATGGTGATGTTGGCGCAGCTTTCTGCTATGTAGAACAAGGTACAAGCTCTACAGTGGGTACGGAACACCCAGGTAGGCCCCCAAAAGAATCTTCCTTGAAAGAAGTGGCCACAGAAAATTTTGTTGAATTATCATCTATGTGTCTGAGCTTGTCATTCAAGCCCACAGGCTCTGAGCTTTAGAAAATGCTCCATTCTACATATCTTTCCTTCTGTCTGATAACCCTTCTTCTGCATGGCCTCCCCTGAAGCCATGAAGAAAACTACTACAGCATTTACTACATTTCCCATGTGGTATGCAAGATGGTGCCTATATAGCTTAAAATGATATGCAAAAAATATATAACAAAATGATATGTACTCTCTGTATTATATTATGTAGTATACATTATATATGATGTGGTATGATATAATACTGTAATGTAATTTTTTGTTTCCTTGCTTACACTGACCACGAGACTGAGCTATGTGACTACAGGGTAGTGACTTATTCATCATTATATCCTTGGAACTAGCAACATCTGGCAGTTAGTAGGGGCTCAGTGTGTGTTTTTGATAAAAGAAGGAAAGGAATGGAAAGGAAAGGGTGAAGGAAAGAAGGAAAGGAGAAAAGAAACAAAGGAAATAACTATCTTGCAAAGAACCAAATTCTTGTCTTTTTTTAAATGCGTTCTGTATCTCACTAATGCAGGCTGTCTCCCTCTAAGGACTCTGGCCCTTTTCAATCAAATGTCGAGGAAAAAGTAAGAATGCAGGTCCTCTGTCTTTACACCTTCTCAAAAAAAAAAAAGGTCTAGATTCCCTCATTTGTTTATTCACACTCTAGAAGACTAAGATAAGGAAAATAATAATTGTTCATAAAGGTAAGTGTCATTATTCAAGTGTGTGCAAGCTAAGATATAGGAAGAGAGAGGGGGAATAGTTAATTCTGCCTAACAAGATCAGGGCAGGAGCAATTTTTGAGATGGATTTTCAAGGCTGAGAAGGAGATACAGCCTGGGAGGGAAGAGTATTTCAGGGATGATGGGCCTCAGCAGAGTGAATCCTAAAGCTTCCCAGCATTTGGGTCCTGTTGTACCAGTTGAGTAGGGGTGGGAAGAATTTGAATATTTTCAGCAGGGGTATACTTGTAAAGATGGCATCACTTCTTCAAAAAGTAGATCCTGAGGATTGATGTTGATGGAAGTTTTGATTCATAAACTGAGAGCTCAAAGTCCAACTTGCTCATTTCATAGTTGGAAAATCTGAGGGACGAGGGTAACAGACTTGTTAAAATTCATTCACAGCTACACAGAGACAGGGCCAGAACCCAAGAACTGAATTAAGATTCCATTAACTCTGCAAAAGGGTAACAGTCCTCCAAAGGGAATCCCCCATCCAACCTAATGTGTTGATACTTATGTCCTCTATAGATGCTCCTTCCTCTTCTACATACCCTTACCCCAAAGTGTATTAATTAACAACCAAAGCCAATATAAGTGTGCTCTTAGAAGGAAGATCCAAAGCTCTGGGGAATAACATAGACTCATTAAAAAAATACCCTAATGTGCACCCTGCCTCTGGCACTTTCTAACTCTGTCCCTTTACAAATTCTCCTCATCCGTAAAATGGGAATGTTCACCCATAACTCATAGACCTGTGAGAAGTCCATGAGATACTGTAGATAGAAAAATCAGCACAGTTCCTAGAAGTAGTGGGCTAAATAATGATGCCCCAGAACATACATCCATGACCTAATATCCAGAACCTATGAAAGGGACCTTATTTGGAAAGCAAGTCTTTGCCGAAGTAATTAAGTTTAGAATGTTGAGATAAGGAAGTAATCCTGAGTTATCCAGATGGTCCTAAATCCAGTGACAAGTATCTGATAGGAGACACACAAAGAAGAGGAGAAAAGGTGACCATTGAGGTAGAAACTGGAATGACGTGGCCACAAGCTAAAGGACTCCTGGAGCTACCAGAAACTGGAGGACGCAAGAAAGAGACTCTCCCCAGAGCCTCTGGAGGGAGCATGGCCCCTCTGACACTGTGATTTCATATTTCTGTCCTCCAGAACTGTAAGAAAATACACTTCTGTTGTTTTAAGCCACGAAATGTATGGCAATTTGTTATGGCAGCCACAGGAAACTAGTACAGTAACTGGAAACTAGAAATGTAGTAAGTGGTCAAAAACTCGCATAGGTTCTCATCCCCATCTGCCAGCAAGGTCATTACAGAAGCATGGCTGATGCCTTTCATCCTTTCTGTTTGCTTCTTCTTCAGGAAGGCAGGAAGGCAGATGGGACTATGTGCCATTTTCTCCATGAGCTCGGTTCTTGGTCCCAGTATGAGCTCTGATATGCTTGTAGTTAGGAACGAATGGCAAAAATAAGACTGAAATCTTTGCAAAAAACCTACCTAAGAATTGGAAGTTAGAGGAGAGGAAGAGGGGAAACCCATCATGTGCATGACCTGCTTTATTGAGCTCTAATATTGGGTTGGGGGCAGGGGATGGTGTTTTTTTCTACACTTTTTTCCCCCACAGGGCTTTTCCTTGGGGATGATATGATGGAAACACTGCTGGACTGGGTGTCCTGAGCCCCAGCTATCCATCTAGACTCTGCCACCAACTCACAGTGTGGTCACTGCTCGTAACCCCTCTTTTTTGAGCTTCAGTTTTTTCATCAATAAAGTGAATATTTTGTGACATAATAATTATGATGGGAAAAATAAAGAGGCAAAGCTATTGTTTACTGCAAATTGCATCTGGCTAATTTCACTCTATCATCTATCTAAACTTCAAACGCAAAGATGAAAAACAGTTTACCCAGTTGTATGGGTATTTGTTCTATTGTGCATCATACTGCTCCCCGCTTTGGGTAATAGGGTTGTGCCCATTACTCTGGCATCCCCGACTCTGCACAGTCCCCCAATTTATTTCTCACAAACATTATGCTTTAGTCTCATTGAATGATTCTCCAATTGACACTGTTTTCCTGTACAGAGATGGAATCATTAGAGATACCCCAAAACAAAACATTAGGTAACAGCAGAGATCCTAATATAGGTTAGTTCTTTCTTTTGCCCCAACTCTTTATACATCCCAAGGAACCCAATGCAATCTAAACTTCCGAGAAACATAAGAGATGCTTGTGGGAAATTTAGGGTCTTAGCCACAAATTCTTCAACTGGTGAATACTGTCTGGTGATTTCCCATTTCATAATTCTAATCTGATCAATTTATATCATAAAATGTTAGAGTAACATGAAGGATTGTAGGACATCTCATTTCACCAATATGGAAAACCAAGGCCTGGAGAGGAAGGAGGTGGCCAGCCATATATCATAAGTCAGTGACAGAGGAGGGACTAGACCCCAAAATATCTTGAGTCATATATATTCTGCAGTTTTTTTCAACAGTTCAGTGTCCTAGTGGTGGGGAACTTCAAATGTAATGAAATGTATATAGAGGGGAAGGGGAAGTTTATCAGGTTGTAATGCCAACCAGCATTCCCTCCATCCTTTGGGACTGAGGATGAAGAATAGAGAGGTATAAATTAGTACTTAGCTGGGATTCAGTAGTATAGTTCTTCTCAACCAGGAATGGGGAGAGATTTTGTTCCCCAGGGAACATTTGACAAGATCCGGAGACATTTTTGATTATCATAAGGTGGAATGTAGGGGGACTGAGTGCTACTGAAATCCAGTGGGTAGAGCCAGGAATGTTATAAACATTCTACAAGGCAAAGGACAGTCCCCCACAACAAAGAATTTTCCAGTCCAAATGTCAGTATTCCCAAGGTTGAGGACCTTGTACTAATAGGATTTCTCTCCTACCAAAACAGCTTCTAATGGGATCAACATCCTGCTAACTATCTCTGCCAGAAATTGAGTAACACTCAAGGGTTTGGGGTGTAATTAATCTTGGCTTTCAGATACACAGAGGCTCATTGTAGTCATCTCTACAGAAGTTAAATAAACTATTAATAATGATAATCTATGATAATATTTTTTAATCTTCTCAGTGTCTTTGTTTTTTACTCTTCCCCTTCTGGTAATATATCTCTTGGGATTAATATTATGAGTCAATTTTTCTGGGCCAAGGGTGCCATATATTTGGTCACACATTATTCTGGGTGTTTCTGTAAAGGTACTTTGGATGAGATTAACATTTAAATCAACAGACCAAGTAAAGCAGATTGCAGCCTATAATGTGGGTGGGCCTCATCCAATCAGTTGATGACCTGAATAGAATAAAAAGGCTGACCGACCCTCCCTTGAATAAGAGAGAATTCTTCCCCTCTGACTTTCTTTGAATGGAACATTGGCTTCTGCTTGTTCTTGAGCCTGCTGCCCTTCTGTCTAGAACTACACCATTGACTCTCCTGGTTTTTAGGACTTCAGACTTGGACTGGAATTATATCATTGGCTCTCCTAGTTCTCCAGATTGTTGACTTGCCCTGAAGATCTTGGGACTTGGCAGCTTCCATAATTGGCCATTTCCTTATTAAAGAAAGAAAGAAAGAAACTCTCCTTATAAATATAGATACAGATGTAGATATACTTATACATATACATGTACATATACATATACATATCCTATGGTTCTGTTTCTCTGGAGAAACCTACTACAATATCCCTCTGTCCCACACTAAATGTCCCATACTAAATGACCAAGTTTGAACAATCTTAGTAATCTATCCCGTCATACCCAGTGATTGGCCCAAGGTTAGGCAAGAGATTAAATCAGGGTCAATCAGAATTCTTCCTTGAAGTAGATATACAAGAGAGGGAGGAATATACAAGGGAGATTTTCTCTTTTTGCTGTCTTGGAATACTGAAACAGTATGAATCTGGGATCCTGACTCCATCTTCCTCGTTACATGGAAAAGGCCTATATGGAGAAGGAAAGAGTTTCAGCCATCACAGATCACACACAGGGGTAAACTGTGTGTTTGAGTTATAATGAGCATCAGTTTGGGTTCCTAAAGTCTGGTTTTTACAGTTCTTCCTTTGGGACTATGAGCTACCCTAGAATCCAGTTGCAAGAGCCAATAAATCTTCTTTTTTGGCATACTGATTTGAGTTGAGTTTTTGTCACTTGTAGTGGAAAGAGTTCCAACTAATAAACTCACTTTTATGGAGCACTTGAGAGTTAGCTAAGTGTTTTCACATTTGTGATCTTATTTGAGCCTCACAAAAACCTATGCTATATATATATATATAGAGAGAGAGAGAGAGAGAGAGAGAAGGGATAAAGAGGGAGTATTATCTCAGTGACATGTGTGAAAACTGAAACCTAAAGTGGCCAAGGTTAAATGACCATCCTAACACCACCCCCAAGATATTGAATACTATGGAACCTCTTCCTAGAGAAAAAAAAAAAAAAAACGAACCTGTACATTCTTAGAGTCAGAATAGCACAGTAAGAGGTAGCATAATAAAAATAATAGAATAATAGTTAACACATACAGAGTGCTTACCATATGCCAAGCTCTACCCTAAGTGGTTTGCATATATTAACTCATTAAGTGCTCACAGTAACCTCATGAAAATAAGCACAATTATTTTCTCTAATTTACAGGTCAGGAAATCAGGCCATTTGAGGAAATTGCCAAGACCCTCTTGATAATAAATGACAAAACCAGTATTCAGCCCCAAGGTCCTCAAGCTCAACTATTGCATCCTATTGAGTTACAGAGAGGTTATGAAATTTGACCCAAATCCTCCCCACTCATGGCTGGGAAGGCGTGGAACCAGGGTCCGAATCCTGATCTAACTCACTTAAAGGTGATTATTCAAAACTGGCACCCAGTACTCCCTCCCACTCTAACATAGTTGCAATGCCAGGATTTAAACCCAGATCTTCATATTCAAGGGCTAATGCTAATGTCCTCTCGCACCTTCATTTAATACATATTTAGTGCACACTTACTTACTATAGGTCAAGCCCTTTAGAAATATTTTTGGAATGAGGAACAGCGATGATGCACAATGTGACTTACTGAATTGCAAATCTGTTCTTATCCTTGAAGATGAGATTCATATTCAAACACAGCTTCGGGGATTTAGGAGCTTGGAAAGGAGAGTCATCTGCATTTTATTAGGGAAAGACAAGAAAGCTCCCTTCATCAACCTCAGAAGCCAAGTTAAAAATATGCTAGTTCACAGTTCATAGCAAAAATTGGATCCGTCACACCAAATCCCTTTTGTTCCAGGAGCACATGTGGTGAGGATAGTGAGACTTGTTTATTTCATGGCTTACTAGTAGTAAAATGGGCTGAGGGTTTTTGTTCTGTCCCCCTTTCTATCTTGCCACTGGAAAAAAATCTTTGGGTTCAAAACAGATGGCTTTTACAGAGATGAAAAAATTATGTATTCCTACTCTGACAAACAGGCAATATTTAAGAGTAAATTGAATTTCAAAATCTTTGGAAATATGATATGAGGGAAATAAATTTGAAACAAAGATTATTTCAAAAGCTTTCATAAATTTCAAAATTCTTTCTGGATCATCTTTGTTTCTCAGGACTTTTGAATTTTTTGATATGTATTCTCCGCAGGAACATTTCCACCTCTGGATCCTCATGCTGTGATCTCTCACTATGCTACCAAGAGAGGGCAGAAGGAACATCACACAGGGACACATATGAAACCCAAGGGCCAGTTCTACAGGTGGGGGGTTTTCAGGGGCTTAAGATGACTAACAGAAGCAGAACCTTTGATTCAGAAAGGAGCTTGTGTCTGCTTTGAAGACAGAAGTTTGTTTGTTTCCTTAAAGTTAATGTAAAGAGAGTTCTAATGAAATGAGTCTGGTAAAAGCAACACCTCGAGTTCCTTGGGCAAATTAATCTTTCCCTGAAAACCAGATATGAGTTTCCCATTCTTAAATGAAATGCGGAAGTTGGTGCTCAGCTGTCCAGCTGAGAGGATGAGTTTTCTGCTTCCTCAAGGCTCCTCAAATTCATGGCTTCTAAAGCTGAGCATATTGTGTTTCCCCAGAATGGCACCTCCTTGTGAGTCCCCTGTCTTGTGGTGGGCAGCAGTGTCTACCAGTTCATGGCTAGACATCTGGGACATCTCATCTCCCTGTGTCAATCACTTGCCAACTCCCACAGACCCTATTCCCATACTCTCCTAGGCACCCCTGTGGTCCCATCCCCTGTGCCCTCCTAGAATACTGCCAACACCTCCCATCTGGTCCCTCTCCTCTCATCTTGCTCTCTCCTTCATGCAGCCACTAGAACAGAATAAAAAGTGAGTTCCACAGTGTCACTCTTCTGCTCAGAGCCCCTTAACATACCCACATCAGCTGCAAGATGAAGTGCAAACTTCTGAGCCAGGCACACAAGACTTAATCCTTCTGGTCCTGCCCCACCTCCTCAGCACCCAGGACCCCAGACTACTTGTGGTCTGCCCCCATGCACATGATGCTTCTCATCTCTGCATGTTTGCTCCATCATTCTCACTCTCTCTGGCTCCTGCTCTCCCTCCTAATGGTTGACCCTCCTCATCCTTTAAGGGATAACTTAGCTTAGTCATCCCTTTCTATTATGTGTGTTTTCCAGAAAACTTTCCCTGAAGCCCTACAGGCCCCACCTGGAGGATCCAATACTTGCCCATGCTTCTCAGTATGTTTACCATATTGATTACCCTGATTACTTTATGCATCTGTTCCAGAACAGTAGGTCCTTAAAAGCAGCAATGATCTTGTTCTAGACGAAATGCTTCTACCAGAACAGACCCATGATGAGACCCATTACCTCCCTTGCATAGAATTCCACAGAATTGGTCCATTGGTGAAATCTCTTCTGTGTTTGAAGGACACAGTGGCAAGTTGTGTCCTATGTGATAGGAGCAGCTCAGCCTATAGCACTTACCTTAAGTATATATTTCCTAAAATCATTTGTTGGGGTAGAAAAGAATTGCAGAAGATAAATCACCCTGGGTCTTGCATTTTTCTGAATCCCTTTGCCTGCCATTCCTTAAGTAAAAGCTTTTTTTTTTTTTTTTTTTTAAAGATTTTATTTATTTATTTATTTGACAGAGAGAGAGAACACAAGCAGGGGGAGTGGGAGAGGGAGAAGCAGGCTCCCCGCGGAGCAGGGAGCCTGATGTGGGACTCGATCCCAGGACCCTGGGATCATGACCTGAGCCGAAGGCAGTCGCTTAACCGACTGAGCCACCCAGGCGCCCTTAAGTAAAAGCTTTTATATATAAAATGTCAAATCCATTTTACAAGGTTCTTTATTTTTTTACTCTTTCTGGTTTTGACTTTCTATTACCTAAGTAATAAAATGCAAAACTCCTTTGCCAGGCATTCAAGGCTCTATATAGTATGATTCAAAGTCACCTTTCTAGCCCTTAATCTGCCATTCTTTCCCTAGGAATATCCCATATTGTCCCAGCCTGATGCTTTTGCTCCCAGCCCTCCCCTCTTTATTCCCCTTCTTACACAAATAACAGATGTGCACAAGGGTAACATTGAGAGGGGGAAGTCAGTCTACAGGAGGATCTCATCTGGTCATAATATCACTCTTGTATTCTTATAAGAACAGAAAAATAATTCTCCACATAGCATTGCTCAGATTTTTCTCTTAAATCCTTTCTTATTATGGAATCCCCTGTATGGCCCAGGCTAGACTTATATAATGCTTTGTCCTCCTTTCCCCATATGTGTGTGAGAACAGTACCACTATCACTTGTGGAAAGAGAATGAAGATTACCCCTGTCCTACTCTGTGCCAGTTGCAGCACACAGTCTGTGTCATTTAGTATTCTAGAAGTAGGTATTAGTCCTCTTTTAAAGTAGACAAAACTAATGTTCAGAAGAATGTAGGTAGTTTTTCAAGTAGGAATCAGGATTTTTTTTAAAGATTTATTTATTTATTTGAAAGAGAGGGAGAGAGTGGAGGCAGGGGGCAGAGGGAGATGGAGAGAGTCTCAAGCAGACTCCATGCTGAACAGAGACCCTGACATGGAGCTCAATCTCACGACCCTGAGATCATGACCTGAGCCAAAACCAAGAGTCGTATGCTTAACCGACTGGGCCACCCAGGCACCCCTGGAGTCAGGATTTAAATATAATTATTTGGGTCCCAAAACCTAACAGTGGGTCAGTGAGGTTGTAGATGAAAACAAAATTTGTGGTTGTATGAAGCATTTAAAGCTTCGTATAGCTTCAAAGTTTCACTGTCACTATTGGAAAGGGCACTCTTTACATGGTAGAATCCTAGGAGAAGAGCATAATAGAGACACAGGGACTTCTGTCCAACCTCAGAATGAAGGAATGAGCAAAAGTGGTAGATAATGAAGAAGAAAAGGAACTGAATCTGGAGATGGGATGGGTCAATTATGGCATTCTCTTCTGAAGGAAGAGGGTGGTGACAGGCAGGGTGGGGACACGTGGAGCAATGCAAGCCTGGAGGAGCAGGGTGTGGCTGCACACAGCAAGGGGTTTGGCAGGGTGGTCTGAAGAGCGGCAGGCTTTGTAGGAAATGGCCCGGTTTCCAAGTATCTGAGCCATGGGAGCATCTGGCCCAGAAGACGTTCTTGGAACCAGGGACTGCAGAAGGAGGCAAAAAAATTAAGGAAAAGCTAAAATAAATCATGGGCTCCATGTGTCAGGGCTCACAGGAATGCTTTGACTTTGGAGCCACTTTTTATACTGGCACCAGAATTTTCCATGGAGGTCCTATCCCAAGCTGTAATTTCTTACTCAAGGGTTAGTGGGAACCATGCTGGAAATGGGTTACAAAATAGGGAGACTGTATTTTGTCACATTACCTTGGAGGCCAACTCTACATAGTCGCTTTTTATGGGAATTATGTATGTCAATTAGTTACCCATAGTCTCTCAGCCCCAAGGCTCCTCCCAATGCCTTCTATACTCTATAGAGTCATGCTGGAGCTGGGAACCTACAAACTACATTTCCCAGAGTTCTTGCTGGCTCATGTCCCACTCGGGTCCCTTAACAGGGGATTAGAAGGTAGCAGGACGAAGCTTCTCTTCCTCTTCCCAGATCCTGTCAGACATCTTCCAGAAGCAAAACAGCTGTGGTTCCAGCCTCCAGCTTTCTTCAGCGCTCCTGGTACCCACTGTGGGATGCCTCCCTAGAAGCTCACATTCTCAGAGTTCTGGCACTGGCCAAAGTGTTTCGAGCACTTTACTGGATATCTAAGCACTGGCCACAGGGCACCCTGCTCAGAGGTTGAAGCACTCATGACAAGACACACCCCCTCACAGAATTAGGAGAATCAGCCATGCAGGGATCCTTCTCTTAGTTCCTAATTTCTCCTTTCCTTTTTGTTCTGCCAGCCCAAGGGATAGCAGCTATTACTTGTAATTACTAATGTCTGGATTACCTGGCATCCCCTGTTTGCTAGGTCAGCTTTCTAACACACATGTAGTCACTTTCTTATAGTAAGGCTTCTCTATTTAAAATTCTTGATGTGCTTTGGGAATTTTATTTTACTTAACATAATACCCATGTTGTTGCAAATGGCAAGATTTCATCCCTTTTTTTTTATGGCTGAGCAATATTCTATTGCATATATACACCGCATCTTCTTTATCCTTTCATCTATTGATGGACACTTGAGTTGAAATTGAACTTCTTTAAAAAGGAGACTACGCTGTCAAGTCATTATCTCGGTTAAGAAGAGACAATATACTAGCCCTGTAGGTACAGCAGTTCGAATTCTTCATTCACTCTTGAACAGACTTCATCTGGACCCCAACGGTATGCTAGATAAAGTGTGTCCTAGGCTCTAGGGACACAACTTTGAATAAGCTGTGATCTGTACCCCCAGGGAGCCTATGCAGGGAGGAGAGGTCTGTTATAATGCCACAGGAGAGGGGTCTACTAGAGCAACAAGGGGCCAAGGAAGAACTAAGTAAGCTTTACAGGGAAAGTCACCACCTATCTGAGTCTTAAAGGATGTATTTCTTGTTATGGTTGTCATTTTTCTGTTGCAAGGAGCAGAAACCAATTTTGAATGACCTAATCTGAAAAGGCATATGTTGGGAATGTAAGAATAAGCTCTGAGGTCAGGAGAAAAGGCCAAAGAAGGAGACTGAAATGCATGGGAGCCAAGCAGCTCTAGAACGCATTGGTGGCTGGTATTTCCTGGTATCTGGACCCGTAAACATTGTTGGAATAAAATAATTCATATGTTCCATGCATCTTCTAGAGAGAAAGTCTAGTTGGCCGAGATTAGGTTAATGCCCATCCCATGTCTGTACCAAATAGGTGAGATGAAGAATCCAGAGGGCATCTCTGTCCACAGTAGGAAAGACATAATTTCCCAAAGGGAAATCAAGGTACTCTGGGAAGAGGGAACAGAGATAACTTAAAAAAAAAAAAAAAAAAAAGAGTGAAGGAAATAAGACAGAAAGGTTTCACTGCAGAGATGAGTAGGAATGTTCTAGTTAGATGAGAAGAGGAAGGTCATGCCAAGCAGGGAGAGCAGCATGAATAAAGGTGTGGTGGGAAAGACACACTAAGGGAATATAGAATCCTGAATCAGCAAAGTAGGGGTGAGGCTGCCAACATAAACAGGGACCAGAGGATGAAAGGTTATGTGCAAGTCACTAAAGAACTCACATATAGTCTACCAGATCCGGGAGGCAGTGTCAGGTGGATGTCAACAGTCCATCTGCCACTTGACATTATTGCAAATGTGCATTTTTGTCTTTGTGTGTGTGTGTGTGTGTGTGTGTGTGTGTGCGCACGTGCACGCATATGTGCGCACATGGGCAGTGAAACATCTATAGTATTGTAACCTTGACAAGAAAATTTTCAGTGGAATGGAGGGGACAGAGCCTCATTGGAGTGAGCTAAGGAGGTAATGGGGGGTGAGGAGGTGGAAATAGGGAAAGAAGATGTGTGTGACTAAGTACTAGATTATTGGCACAAACTCAAGGTAGTTAGGAGTTTAGGAAGGGCAGTTCAGTGGAAACACTAAGGAGAGGATGTGACATTGAAGAGAAGTGAACAATACACTCTTTGTCATAAGAAAAGGGGCTGTCAGTGTCCTTTCTATTTATCAGATATGGAGGCAGGCCAGCCTCAACTGCAGGGCAATTACTTTGTAAGAATCTTTTAAAAATAAATCATGAGTCTTCCCAAACTCCCAAGACTTTAGACTCCTCCAGGACAACAACTGTATTTTATTCACTTCTGTATCCCAAAGTCTGATGTCAAGTAGGCATCAAAGCAGCCTTTGGAATGAATTGATTAACTGTTGAAATGGTAAATTTACAAAAGGTTGCTTTTAGTATGTTGGTAATTATTTTAAATTTCCAAAAACAACACTTGTTATAAAGACGTATGTGATGTAGGAAAGACATTAGGGTTCGAAGCCGGCAGCCAAGAAAGAATTCTTGAGACATCTTTGATGCAAAAAGGTGGTTTTATTAAAGCATAGGGACAGGATCCATGGGCAGAAAGAGCTGCGATGGGGTCATGAGGGATGGTGATTATATATCTTCAAGTTGGGAGGGGGTTAGGGATAGTGTGAGCTTCTCAGGTATTTTGGAAACAAGATTTCCAAGATCCTGAGGGGGCTAGCTATTGTTAGGAAAGGTCATTTATTACTGTTTAGTAGAAACTAAGTCATGAGGCCCTTCAGATGTATATCAGTGGGCCATATGCTTGGGGGGTGATTGCCAACATGTATCTTGGGGGGTTTAGAGATAAAGGAAGTTTCCAAAGGAATTTTTATATGTTAAAGTAGACTTATAGAGTCTTGGGGCCGGGGAGGGGGGGGGGGGTTCAGGCGAGGATTGCCTTTTGCCCTTAGCAAAGTATCCACATTGAGGCAGTTGAGTCCCTAGAGGTATGTCACTCTGCGGGTTTCAAGGACCTGTCAATGGGCTGTAGGTAGTAAGGAAATTTAATAATTTTTTTTCTGCCTTTGTTTCCCACAACAGTATGTATTTAAACAAAGAGTGGGCTACTTTGCTAGTGATGTGTTTTGGAGTATGTTGGTGTTTGGAAAGAATTCTTGAGATGTCTTTGGTATAAAATGGTGGTTTTATAAAAGCATGGAGATAGGACCTTGTGGGCAGAAAGAGCTACCCCAGACTTGTGAGGAGCAACTGATTATATACTTTGGGGGGTTGGGGGGGGGGAGTAAAGACAAAGGGAAGTTCCAAAAGGATTTTGTATGCTAAAGAAGACTCACTGGATACTGGAGGCCTGGCTATTGTCAAACTAGGGTAGTTTTTCCCTCTAGCAAGTCATTAACATGAAGAAAGTGGGAGTTACCTTGAGGAACATTATACTCTGCCTGCCTCAAGTATCTGTCAATGGGGGCAGGTTCTAAGGACAGTTAATTTTATCTACGCTTCCTTCTGCCTTTGTTCCCCACATCTACATGAGTCTGGAACTTGCTTCTTCTACTTAATAAATGGTGGGCAGCATTCTCTGTCAGTTTAGCACATCTTTAAAATCACAAAATTAAAAAGCCAGAGGAGGCTCATGAGATAGGATGACACTACATATCACTACATATATGGACCACTCAATTAATGGCTCAGGAAGCCAATCCTCAAAGAGGAAGAATGACTTTCTCAAGGTCACAACACAGTGAGTTTACAGCAAGCCTGGGTCCTCCAGTTGGGTGTCCTGACTTCTCCCAGGGGCTCTGACATCTGTCCCCACCAAGGCTGAGAAAGGAAGTGACTGCCTGTCACCACCAGACTCTGGATGGTGAGGAAGACCCCTCTAAATGGGATGTGGAAGAGTGAGCCCCAAAGCAGAGGTTTTCACTGTGAGCTTTTCAGAGGAGACTGAGGAGTGACAAGCCCGCTGGTTCCTGGGTCCTGCAGAGCAGTTCAGCTGTTACCTGTCCAAAATGTGCAGCTTTCATTTATTTGCCTAGTTAGTTTTGGCTGCTGTTTCCCTGTGAATCCATTGCAATGAGCTCTGAAGATGCTAAACCAGGATTGGAGGGGACTCAGCAAGACTGGGCATGGTGTGAAGGAGCAAAACGAACTAACTGAGCAGGTACCATTGAGACTGGAGGTGACTGCATATGGTGATCAGTCATCAGCCCTGCCAGCAACCTCGATGCCTGGGAGGAAAGAAGTTGGCACTGGTACACTCAGGATTTTATCCAGTACCCTTTCTTTCAAAAAACAAGTCATCACCAACCATCCATGAATGCCCCTCCATTTTCTTTTTTTACAAACTATTTGCAGAACAGTGTTGCCAGGAAACACTGCTAGGGTCTGATGTGGGAGATCGATCACAGGGAAGGGGGCAGATCAACATTGGGTGTTAGCCAGGTGATAATACAGGCTTCAATCGGCCACTTCCCCAGAGGGTGCCTGGAGCCAGAACCTTAGGTTTAGACCTCTGATTATGGCCTCCTTTCTGAGTGACCAGAAGGACAGCTGTTAATCGGAAGGTGGCTAATAAAATCACCAAGGTTGCCTGCTGCAGGTTCCCCACTATGTTGAGCACAGGTGTTGGAAAGAGGAGAAAATGTAGAGTTAGGACAGAACACATTTTTTATTTTAGTTTGACCAAGCAATTGCTCTGCCTGTGCCTTAATGCCCACATAAATTTAATAAATTTAATTCTCCACAAAATGGGAGTCAGCTTTTACTTCTACTGAGGGCTTTTGTGAGAATCAGAGGAGAAAATTTAAGTAGAACACCAACACTTAGCAGGCACTTGCTAGTAGTCCCTGTGATACTGTGATTTATTATAAGAAATACAAATTTGGTCTTCCGGTTTCTAGCAGGGAGCTCCTAAAGCCCTTGGAATTTCCTCAGAGATGAGAACAGTCTTTTGTTATGTTAATGAATGACTTTTGGAAAGCCCTTAGGTAACAGAAGGGTGGGGGCTGGTTGCCTGGAAGAGCCAACCCTGTGATTAGAGGATTGGAATTTTCAGTCCTACCTCCAGGCCTCTAGGGAGGGAGAGGGGACTGGAGATTAAGTTCGATCACCAATGGCTCCATAAAAACCCAAAGGAAAGGGTTCAGAGTGCTTCCAGTTTGGGTGACCACGTGGAGGCGGTGGGGGAGATGCCCTGGAGAGAGCATGGCAGCTCCACACCCTTTGCCTGTGCCTTGTGCTACGCATGTCTTCCATCTGGCTGTTCCTGAGTTATATTCTTCTATAAGAAACTGATGACCTAATGAGCAAAATGTTTCTCTAAGTTCTCTTAAGTTCTATGAACTGTTATTAATGTGCTATAGCACATTAATCAAATCCATGGAGCGGGAGATCATAGGAACCTCTGTTTTATAGCCTGTTGGTCAGAAGCACAGGTAATGACCTGGGCTTGTGACTGGCTTCTGGGGTGGGGTGGGTAGAGACAAGTCTTGTAGGATTGAACCCTTTCACCCGTGGAACCTGAAGCAATCTCTGGGTAGAGTGTGTCAAAATTGAGTTGAATTCTCCGAAAGGGTGTCCAAGAATTGCTTGATGTTTTGTGGGAAGCTCCCATCCATGTTGGAATTGGGTCCAGGAACCCAAAATAGTAATCCCTTCTCATTCTTGAGTGAATTAACCCAGAGGATAGTGGAGTGACTACCTAGGAAGCACTTCATATTTTTAGCAAAAGAGTAAACAGTTTATTCTGAGTTTTAAAATTATTCAGATGCTCATGACTAAGCTAAGCACTGGGAATGTGGCAGTGTCCAGGTTAAGGGTCTTGCCTGTAAGAACATAGTCAAGGGGAGAATGATAAGAGGCAAAGAGACTTCTACATCAAAAGTACTTTGTAAAAGTAGCAGCTGCTAAGGGAACACAGATGAGAGTCACCTACCTCATCTTCTAAGGTCAGGGAAGGTTTCCTGGAGAAAGTGAAGTCTAAGTGAGGAACTAGAAGTTAGACATGTGAAAGGAAGGACAGGATAATGACAGATGTTCTTTCCTTCCTTCCTTCCTTCCTTCCTTCCTTCCTTCCTTCCTTCCTTCCTTCCTACCTTCCCTTCCTTCAACAAAGTCCTGAGTATTGAACATGTTCTAGAAACTATTCTAAAAACTGAGGATCCAGTATTGAACATGACAGCCAAGGTCTTTGATCTTATAGTCAATAATAAGTGATTTAAAAAATATCAGAAAGCAATTTAGGCCATGTAGAAAATGAAACAGACTTCAGTGGAAAGGAGCTATTTTAGAGTTGGTGATCTTAGAAGACCACTCCAAGAAGTTTCATTTCAGTTGAAAGAAACCCCAGGAAGGTGAAGAAGCCAGCCATACAGTGATGTGGACAACTTCTGTGCAAGCAGTATGGTGCTAGGTGCTAGTGCAGGGGACTTAGACTCAGTCCTTGGCATGTCCTGGGCATGAAAAGAAGTCAGTCATGGCTGTCATAGACAGTACAAAGAAGATATGATTGGAAGAAGGGGCACAGGGCCAGCTTTTGTAAAACCATGTAAAGAATGGTAAGATGTTTGAATTATATTCTGTGTGAAGGGAAGCCATTGGAGGTTTTAAGCAGAGGAGAGTTGTGGTCTGATTCACATATTTAAAGATCATGAGTTTTTGTAAGAATATAAAAAGCAATATATGCAAAAGCTCCAGAGAGAAAACATGGTCTATGTGAATTTAACAAACAAACAAACAAACAAACAAACAAACAAAAAACAAGAAAAAGAAAGAGCAGAAAACCACCTAGTCCAGCTGAGGGAGGCAGTAGCCAGGGATGATCCCAGAGAGGTTAACTGAGACCCTACCTACCACCCTCTAGGGTCTTGGGTGCTGTGACAAGAATTTGGACTTTAATCAATGCAATGGATGCTATGGTACAATTTGCAAAGGGAAGTCAGGGTTCTATTTTAGAAACACACCAGTGACCATGCTGGCTCCAGAAACCAGAGTGTGGCTGAAAGCCTTCCTTCCTCGGGGTGAGCATCTCTGTCGTGTAGGTAACATGTGTGTACCGTGGGGGAACACATGTGAGCAGAAAGAGGGGAAGCTGGATGCACCAGCTGCAGAAGAAAGTCAGAAAACCCCCAGCAGGACCCCCATGGCAACCATGTGGGCCTCTCATGGCTCTCCTAGCCATAGGTGCTCGGGGGGAAGCCACATCCCCCTCAGAAGGATTTCTCAAAAAACCACACATCAGAGCTGGGAGAGATGAGTGGTCATTATCTCATTCAGGCCTATCATTTTACAGATGAAATTAGTCTCCTTATCCTTATTCCCATCAGCCATGTGGCTCTGGGGTTAATTTCTCTAGGGCTCAGCCACAAACACTGGCTAGAATTTTTTGTTGTTGTTGTTGTTTTTAAGTCTGGAGATATGGGCTAAAATGACTGTCTCTGTCCCCACCACAAATAATCTGCTTTGTCCCTCATTCTTTGAAAGGCCCTGGGTTCTATATTTGATTTCCCATGACAGGACTTTCTCCTTCAGCAAGCCAGTCCCCAGTCGGCCTGCACGAGTCATACGCTTTTCCACCAAGTTAGGGTGGGAAATAGGTCATGTCTGCAAGGCATGATTTTCTTGGATGAACCTACTCCAATTCACTGTTGCTGGTACTTGTCTGGGGGTGAAGTCTGGGGAGCACTGGGTTCACACATTCACACTGAGGCCAGAGACCAGTTTTGACACCTTTTTATATCAAATATCTATTTAGTCATCTGCAAAACATCAGTGGAGCACCTATTAAGTGCCAACCCTTCTGCTTGTCACTGAAGACATGATGATAAAGACATGGTCCTGCCTTAGGAAGTTTCAGATTCAGTGATTTTTTTTTATTGAAATTGAGAAAACATGAAACAAACATTAAAATCCTGAAATACATGAACCACAACCTCAACCTTTCTTCAGAGATTCATAAACATTTTAAAATTAATTTAATACTATCCAGGAGAACAAGTGTAGTTTTAGCTCCGAAAGAAAAGGAATTTTGTTTGATACAAAGAAATTCTTTTTTTTTTCCATTTTGAGTCTGAAAAGTTTCTTCCTTTCCCTTCCTTCCTTCCTTCCTTCCTTCCTTCCTTCCTTCCTTCCTTCCTTCTTTCGTCCCTCCCTCCCTCCGAACCTCCCTCCCTCCCTCTCTTTCTCTCTTCTTCTCTCTTCTTTCTTTTTCTTCCTTTCTTCCTTTCTTCCTTCCTTTTTCTTTCTTTCTTTCTTTCTTTTCTTTCTTTCTTTCTTTCTTTCTTTCTTTCTTTCTTTCTTTCTTTTTCTTTCTTTCTTTCTTTCTTTCTCTTTCCTTCCTCCCTCCCTCTTATTAAAGTATAATTAACATACAGTGTTATATTAGTTTCAGGTATACAGTATAATGATTCAACAATTCTCTACATTACTGGGTGCTCATCACAGTAAGTGTACTCTTAATCTCCTTCACCTATTTCACCCATCCCCACCACCACCTCCCTTCTGGTACCATCCATTCTGTTTTTAAGACTCTGTTTTTTTGTTTGTCTCTTTTTTTTTAGTTTGTTCATTTGTTTTGCTTCTTAAATTCCACATATGAATGAAATCATATGGTATTTGTCTTCTCTTACTGGCTTATTTTACTTAGCATTATACCCTCTAGATCCATCCATGTTGTTGAAAATGACAAGATATCATTCGTCTTTTTTTTTTTTTGGCTGAATAATATCCCTGTGTGTGTGTGTGTGTGTGTGTGTGTGTATCACATCTTTCTCCATTCAACTACGAATGGACACTTGGGTTGCTTCCATATCTTGGCTATTGTAAATAATGCTACAATAAACATAGGGATGCATATATCTTCTTTGATTTAGTGTTTTCATTTTCTTTGGGTAAATACCCAGTAGTGGAATTACTGAGTCATATGGTAATTCTATTTTTAATTTTTTGAGGAACTTCTATACTGTCTTCCAGAGCGGCTGCCCCAAGTTGCATTCCCACCAGCAGTGCAAGAGGGTTCCTTTTTCTCCACATCCTCACTAACACTTGTTGTTTCTTATGTTTTGATTTTAGCCATTCTGACAGGTGTAAAGTGATATCTCATTGTGCTTTTAATTTGCATTTTTCTGATGATTAGTGGTGTTGAGCATCTTTTCACTTATTTTTTTTCTTAAATTCCACATAGGAGTGAAATCATATCATCCAAAGAAATTCTTAAGCAGTGGGTCCTTTACTCTTGGTTACTAGTACATATCTTTAATGCCCAGCGATTGCCTATTGTTATACTATATATGGCAGGCCTGGCAAAGGGGAGAAGGGTACAGTGGGGTATTAAGTTTACATACAGGAATAATAATCACATTCCTGATTTTATTTTAACCGTCACTGTAAGCCCCATTTTATGATAAGGGGACCAAAATCTAGAAAGAGTCAGAAATCTAACCATGCTCATTACTTGATTAGTAATAATTTCCCTCATTTTCAATATTGTCATCCCATCATAATTAATAAATAGTCAATTATTACAAATTATTATAGTGGTAGTAGTCATTCATTCATTCATTCACTGACCAAACATTCACCTAATACCTGTTATAATATTGTTACACATAAAACTTTGAATAAGACATAGTTCCTGCCACCAGGGAGCTCCCAGCTCCATAAATCAAAAAATCCATTCATCAATTGCAAAATGTTGGTTTGTGTCACCTCTTTACTAATATGAGTAATTCTATTCTATGAACTTTTGTGAACAAGTTTTTGTGTGGCCTTACGTTTTCATATGATGGAATATTTTTCAGCTATGAAAAAGGACTGAAGTACTGATACATTCTACAACATGACTGAACCTTGAAAATATCATGGTGAGGTAAAGAAGCCAGGCAAAAAAGGGCGTGTATTGTATGATTCCATTTATATAAAATATACAGAATAGGCAAAATCCATAGAGACAGAAAGCAGGAGGAAGGTAAAGGAGAAACTGCCAATGAGTACAGAATTTACTTTATGGTAATATAAATGTTCCAAAACTAGGTAGTAATGATGGTTCCACAACTTTGTGAGTATGTTAAAACCAGTGAATTGTACACTTATAAAGGAAGAATTTTATGGTATGTGAATTGTACCTCAATAAAACACATAAATACACTTTAAAAAATAAGTGTGCTATGGAGTTGGACACCTTATGTATTTTGGATATTGAGCCCTTATCAGATATATGGTTTGCAAACATTATCTGTCATTCTATACATTGTCTCTTCACTCTGTGGATTGTTTCTTTGGTGTGCAGAAGCTTTTTAGTTTGATTCAGTTTTGTCTATTTTTGCTGTTGCTACCTACGCTTTTGGAGTCATAACCGAAAAATCATTGCTCAGACCAATGTCAAGAAGCTATTTTCCCTGTTTTCTCCTAGTAGTTTTATGGCTCCGTCTTATATTTAAGGCTTCATTCCATTTTGAGTTGATTTTTGTACATGGTATTAGATAAGGACCCAAATTCTTTTTTTCAGCATATGGGTACCTATTTTTTTAACACCATTAGTTGAAGAGACTGTCTTTTCCCTATTGTGTGTTCTTGGCATCCTCGTGGAAATCAGTTGACTGTAGGTGCATGGAGTTATTTCTGCGCTCTCTATGCTGTTCCATTTGTCTTTATGTCTGTTTTTATTCCAGTATCATACTGTTTTGATTACTATAGCTTTGTGTATATTTTGAAATCAGGTGGTGTGATCCCTCTGGCTCTTTTCTTCTTGCCCCAGATTGCTTTCAGTACTCTGGTTCCATATGAAATTTAGTACTGTTTTTTTTTTCTATTTTTGGTAGAATGCCATTAGGATTTTGATAAAGATTTTATTAAATCTGTAGATCATTTTGAGTAGTATGGACATTTTAACAATATTAATTCCTCCAGTGCATGAACACAGGATACCTTTCTATTTATCTTTATCTTCTTTAATTTCCATCATTAATATAATATAGTTTTCAGTGTACAAATCTTTTACCTCTTTGGTTCAGTTTGTTCCTAAGTATTTTATTCTTTTTATTGCTATTGTAATTGAGAGTGTTTTCTTAATTTCCCTTTCAGATAGTTTATGGTTTGTATATAGAAATATCACTGATTTTTCATATGTTGACTTTGTATCTTTTGTTTTTCCGAATTTGTTTATTAACAGTTTTTTTTTGTTGAGCTTTTAGGGTTTTCTAAAATATAATCATTTCATCTGCAAACAGATACTTTTACGTCTTTCTTTCTGATTTGAATGCTTTTCATTTCTTTTTCTTGTCTAATTGCTCTAACTAGAACTTCCAGTACTATGTTGAATAGAAGTTAACCAGAAATTATTAAACCCATTTTGTAGATAAAGAAAGTGAGACCTTCAGTTGTTTAGTAAGCTCAGTTAGTATGGGTTGAAAGTGGGGATTTATACTGGTCTCAGACTTAAATTCCAGGGCTCATCAGGCATAATCAGTCTTCCACTTCAATCCCATAAATAGGTGAAATTGCAATCCCAGGCTCCAACCTGGACTGGCTCCTCAGTCTACTCACTGAGCAGATTTATACTCCTGCTCTCTTCCTCTTCAAGAACACTGGGCAGTCCTCCTCTGTTGCCATGGCAAACCATGGGCCCATGTGGCCACACTAACAAAGGGCTGCCATGCCCTCTGACTAAATCCTCTCCCAAAGTCTGATTACCATATGCAAACCCAGTTAAGAAGAACTCCCTGAAAAAATAGCTGTCTTCATGAGTAAAATGTTTTATTCTGCTAATTTAGCATTTTCTTTTATTACCAAAAAGGGCATTTTTTCATACTCTGGTCCTCAGTAACACCCTCTTAGAGACCATGCTTTCTTCAGCTCTGTTCTCAATCCCTACAATCTGCTTTCCTGGCCATGTGGCACCAGTCCCCTTCATCCCCTCTGGTCCTTTGTTGTGGCTTAGGAAAGACACAAAGATGGCTTACTTAGGGTGACAGGAGAGTGACAGGAGGTAGTAGGAAATGGTCAGTTCAGGATACAGTTTGCAGGTAGAGCTGACAGGTGCTGTGAGTGAAGCGGATGTGGAAAGTGAGGGAAATGGGCAGCCAGAGGGAGAGAGTTGTCAAGCCCTGATACGGGAAAGAGGAGGGAAGAGCAAGCTTGGGGCTGGTAGAAATCACAAGGTCTGTTCTGTGCAGGTTAATGTTGGCCTACTTATTAGACATCCAAGTAGAATTGTAGAATAAACATTACAGCTATCCAGAGCTCAGAACATCATGTGCAATAAAGGCAGTCATGAAGCTTTGAAGGAGTATAAATATTTTGGCATGTCTAAAATGTAGGATGGGTACTAGGAACCTGGGAGAGACAAGGCAGAGATCAGGTTACACATGGTTCTCCAGAGTCAGTGGAAATCTACTGAAGGTCAATTTTCAGTCCCTTGTAATTGCATACTTAATTCACAATTATATATTTTTGAAATGTCTGAAACAATACAGATAAACTTCTTTTTGACATGCATTTTTTACTCTGATCTCTACTTCATCTACCTAGAGCAGCAGGGCTTCTCAGCCTTGATACTATTGATATTTGGGGCTGGATCATTCTTTGCTGGAGGTGGCTGTCCTGCGCACCATAAGATATTTTGCACCATCCCTGGCCTTCACCTACTACATCAGTAGGATCACTCCATCCCCAATTATAACAACCAGAATATCTCCTAACATTGCCAAATGTCTCCCAATATTGCCAAATGTTCCATGGGGACAAAATAGCCCCCAGTTGAGAACCAGTGACCTAACAGTAACCAGTGTTATTTATTTGCAATAGAAGTTCATGGACCTATTTCTATATATTTACCCATACGTGTATTTATCAATAGAATGTGTTCTTTTTTTTCTTTTTCATGTATGTGCTGTTACGTTCTATGCATCCATTTTTAACTTGCTTATTTCACATGACTAAGTGTTTAAGATATTTAAACATGCTGGCACCTAGATAGCTGTCAGGTTGTTTTATTTTGTTTTGTTTTGTTTTTAAAGATTTTATTTATTTATTTGACAGAGAGAGACACAGTGAGAGAGGGAACACAAGCAGGGGGAGAGGGAGAGGGAGAAGCAGGCTTCCCGCGGAGCAGGGAGCCTGATGGAGGGCTCGATATCAGGACCCTGGGATCATGACCTGAGCCAAAGGCAGACACCTAACAACTGAGCCACCCAGGTGCCCCAGGTTGTTTTGTTTTTTTAACATGGCAGCATACTATTCTGTAGTGTGCATCTATCACAGTACATCTGGATCTATATTATTGGACCTTGAGCTTATTTGCTTTGCATTTCAAACAAATTTGCAGTGAATGTCCTAACATATATTTCCTTATGCACATGTGTAAATTTTCTCTCAGATAGAGAAAAGTGGAATTGTCAGGTCACTGAGTATATGCATTTTTAATTTTAATAAAACTGTCTTGCTTAGATTGTTTATAAAAGAGCTGCAGTAATTCCCTCACTGTATCCAGGCTTCTTTGCAATAACACTTTATGGCTCCTCCCATTGTGAGGTGGTGTCCTTTTCTCTAACTCCTGATTTGCGTTGGCTGTGTGACTCACTGCCCAATGGAAGACAGCACTATACAGAGTCAGGAACATGGGACTATCTTAGATGTGATCTTGTCCTCAAGGTATTGCTCATGGGAGATGAAGCATGAGAGTTTCTAAGGTGAGTAAATAAGATAATATAGGGGGAAGCATCACAAAAGTAAGTCAGGAGAACAAGGAGGTTAAAGTATTTCCCAAGGGAAGCCAGATCTCGAAGGATGGGAGGGAAATTGCTCATCAGGCATGCCACGTGCCCTTGTAAAATGAGAACCTTAAGGTTCAGCTTCTCCCAGAATAGAGCTGATTAGTCCCAAAGGCTCTGGCCCTCCTCCCTCCAGATATAGCAAGGGAAGGCTGTGGGATACTAAATAAATCCCCACTAATGCAGTGAGATGAGCAAGGACGAGGTTATAAACTCATTTCCCATGGGGGAGTCTAGCCCTGTGCCAGCCTATCAGCCTACGAAGGAAGGGGTCTATTGAGAGTGTGTATATATATATATATATATACACACACACACACACACACACACATATATATTCTCAAAACATAAGGCGTATGTCAGATAATTGGCTTAGGCAGGAATTAAAGGGATGCATTTCTTTGGGATAAGGCATATTGGAGGCTGGTTGGTTTTGGCTATGGATCAAATCAGAGGGTGGGGGGCAAAGTCTTGAGAAACTTCGGGAAACAAATCTGGAAACTTCATCTTTCTCTCATCTTTCTCTCTCCCTTCTGTTGTGCCAGGATGCCTCCTTTGACATCTGAAATACCCTGTCGCGCTATTCATCTCCTCACCAAAAACTTTTTTTTTTTTCTTCTGAACTGATACTCAGCAGCACTGTGGTTCCAATCAGTGGAGTGGCTGGTAAACCCTTCTTTGTTTTCTTCATTTTCTCCTCTGCCCTCCTCTGCCTTGCCCCCTTTTTCTTTTCCCTCTAGGGTTGTTTTCAATAGGAGAGAAGCATTTCTCTGAGAAGCACAAAGAGTCTAGTTAATGGAGTAGTCATTTTGGAGATGAATAGACAACAGCGGGGCTGCCTTGTATCCTGGGTGCAGACTTGTGCGTGCTTGAGGGACTGTGTGTTAGCACAGCAAAATTGTTTAAAATAGAAAAGAAAAGAAAAAGCAAAGTAAATGTTCAACACGTAGATGTAGATAAATACACTGTGATATGTCCCTACTACAAAATATTATACCATTAAAAAAAGAAAAACAAAAACAAAACCTGATAGCTTCCTATGTACCAGCATGTTTAGTTATCCCAAACTCAGAGGTATGTGAAAGCACCGTAAAAATTGATGCCCATAACATAATAGTACATAATGTGAAAAAGAAAAGCAGAACATGAACAGAAAAAGAACAGAACATGGTAAACATATGGACAGGTGAATGTATAGAAATAGGTCCATAAGCCTCTACAGCAAATGGATGACACAGGTTGCTGCTAGGTCAATGGTTCTCAGCTAGGAGCGATTTTGCCCCCACGGGACACTTGGCAATGTCTAGAGAACATTGGTGGTTATCTCAACTGTTGGGAAGCATGGTAATGCTATAGGCGTGAAGTGGGTGGAAGTCAGGGATGCTGCTAACTACCCTACCGTGTACAGGACAGCCATCTCCAGTAAGGAATTATCCAGCCCAAAATGGCAGGAGTCCCTATTTGAGAAACCCTGGTGCTCTAGGTAGACGAAGAGGGCAGAAGGATTAGACAGATGTCAAATAGAAGTTTATCTGTAATGTTTTAGAACTTTCAAATAAAATGTAATGAAAAATTAGTTAAAAATTAACTTTCAGCAGATTTCCATTGAGCAGGGAGGACCCTTTGTTACCTGGTCCCTGCCTCATCTTTCCCAGGTCTCTGTCATTCATCCTACATTTTAAGCATACCAAAGGATTTATAATCTTTTAAGGTTTCATATGCTTTATAATTACCTTTTTCTATTTTTTGCCCACACAATGACCCTTCAGCTTAGAAAGCCTTTCTCTCCTTCTTTGCCTACTGAAATCCTGTTCCTTCTCCAGAACCCATCTCTGCTCTTCCCAGGGGATGCTCCCCCACCACCACCACCACCCCCCGCCCCGTCCCGCCAACTCTTCAGTGCCTACACAGGTGGTGTTACAATTAGACCTCAGCACTTGGACATGAGGAGAGCAAGCCCTAACCCAGCCAGCTGTGGGGGACATCCTGGCTTCCCCCACACTCCCCAGTAACACACCGAAGGACACGTTACATGTCACACAAACTTTAACAAATGATCTCCTCTCTAGAGAGAATCAGGAATTCTCTCTTTGTATCAAGCCTCACATTAGCAGAGGGCACACACTCAAATGCACACTGGAGTGTTAGCTGTTGCAAATGTATGAAGTGGGTGTCCAGGGCCCTCTGGCAAACGGGAGAGCCAGGCCCAACCTCGAGGGTCAGACTTGGCTGTCTCCTGCTTGCTGATGATTACCAGGTAGAGGCCACACTGCCAGATCTTCCAAGGTCAGCTGGAAGTTCAGAATTGTGCTTTACAATCTCTCAATTCATAAAGTTTCATATCTAAATCAAAACTCCACAGTTATTCTACAAGTGAAACAATAATGCATTAGAAGTTCAGATTTATCTTAAGGGCTACTGATTTTTCAACCCTGAATTATAAGTATTCATAAATAAAATCACTAAACTGGATAAATAAATTTAAACTATAGTCTGAAAGTCTAGAAGTCAAGCACCAGGATACATGAGAACTCAAGAGAGGTCACATGGCACACAGTCTTTAACACATAGACCCACCCTGCAGAGAAATACAGACAAACAGAACTCAGACCCTTGTCACCACCAGATAAGTGAGACTGTCTCCTGTGGGGATGGGTTAGTGAGGAGACTAGAAAGAAGAATCAGTTCTTCCTCCCTGAAAGTTCTCAGATGGGAAAGGTTCTTATTTTATGACCCAAGGTGGGTGGGAACAGAGAGTAAGAGAAAGGATGTTTCCTCCTACAGTAATGACATTAAATTGGATTCCTTTTGAATATAACTCTGTGATCCTATGAACTGTTTGCAAACACCCAGTTCTCAGGCTCATTAAATGACCAGTAGACGGATGTCTTAGAGGACAATTATTCCAGCCTCATACACAGAGTTCTCTTTGGTACCAGCTGCCTCATGAAATGCACCGTTTAAAAAAAGAATCACAATGAACAATGTCCAGATGATCTTTTCATCTCATGGCCCTCAAAACCCAGCCAAGGCTGGGAGCCAAGTGAGAATAGGAAAGGGGCTGGGCCTCAGTTTCTGATTGGCCACAGTCATGCCAAGTGTCTTTAGAACAGACTCCATTCTCCTGTGTCTCCAGTGGGATCTGTGGTTTCAGGATCTTGGACTCTGGCCTTGGGCATTTCTCTCTGTGCATATCTCATGGAAAGAGGGGACTGACTCATGGTAGAGCCCATTCAGACAACTAGGAAGGAAATAGCACATGATCAGACTTTCCTGACAAGGGGAGACTGTAAGGTACAGCCCCTCCACATGTAACACACTGAAACATACACCCATTGCCATGGAAACCCCATAATGCAGGGTGAGTAAATGCAGCTTGAATAGATCCCATCCAAAATGCTCGCTGAGCCCGCTGCTTTCAGTCCCTTTCATCACCCGAGCCGGAGTCCAGCTGGAGCCAGAATTAGTGATGGGTAAAAAGCTCAAAAGGCTGCTGGTCCCCTTCCAGGGCATCTCCAATTTATGTAAAGTCTCTTGGGTTTGGAAGACTCGAGTGGCCAAGCTGTCCCGTGAGAGTCGCGGCTCCTCTCTTTCTCTCATCCTGGGCCACAAACTAGCATCTCACTCTGTGTTTGTGGGGGGAGTGGTGTGGAAGCTAATCAAAGCAGCTTTTTAAAGGCTCTCAGGGTTTGCAAAAAAAGGGTGTTTTGGGAAGACACCAGGACACAGTTTTGCTCCCAGCCTGTTTCCTCTTTCTTAAATACACACAGATTGAACTAGGCTCTACAGCAACAAGGTTGGAACAAGCAAAAGCCTTTAAACCAAGATATTAAACAGCTATGAGCTACACATAAATTCAGAATGCCCAAAGTTCTGTTATGAAGACTTCACATTAAAGAAAAATTTCCTCTCTTCCTTTCTATAGATGTGTCCAATCAAGTTATATAAAGACTGTGTAGCTAGCCAGAGCCCACCAATATAGTTGAACTATATTTCTAGGCTCCTAGGATAAAATAAGTAAGTATAGAAGTGTCAGAGGCCATTTAACACAAAAAATCTCTGGAATGATCCATCCCATGGGATAGCTAATGTCTCAGATCAACTGGACTCAGAAAAGTGAGTTTGCAAAACTTTGAGTCTCACATTCCCTCCCTTAAATGTCATTATGCTCCTTACACGACCCTTACGGCTCTGGTCCATCTGGATGGGGGCAAGAAAGGCACCAAGTATCATAAAGTCAACAATCATTTCCTTTCTCCTCAGGTGCCTTGTAATTCCTAAATTTATATAACAGATAAGAGAAAGGAAATTCTTCACTTTTTCCATTTTGAGTCTTGGGGAAGAGAATGTTAAGTTCTAGAGGTGTATTTGTTTAATGAGGCTCTCCAACTCAATTAGCTGGGAATCAAATACAAAACAAAGCCAGTGTGCAGATGTATAGCTTTCCATAGCTTTCTGCCTTGCAAAGTGCAGTGATGTCCAGTGAGGGGACGAAGCAGGTATTTCATCACTTTGACTTCAGAGACCAGGAGACTGAGGCTCAGAGGCGGAAGGAAGTAGTACCTTTGTGAAAACGAAGCAGCTTCGTCAGCCCCTTACCATATGTGCTGAGGCATAGGACAGCATCTAATCAAGGCTTGTCTCATGTCTCCAGAAAGATTCTGAGAGACAAGATATTTGGCCAATTTAGATATTTGAACATGGGAGATGTGGGTGAAACTCTAAAATGTCTACTTACACTATTGAATTTGTCAGTTCACTTACCATGTATACTTCAAGTCCTAAAATGATACATATATTCAGTCATTTCTTTTTCTTCCAACTCTCACTTTTCGTGAACCTGTTTTATACAAACTCCTGACATGGATCCATCCATCATAAGGTCATTTAACAGCTTTCCAGAGCCTGTTACCTTTGCATTTATCCGATTCATCTGCGGTCTACTCTTTTTTTTTTTTCTTCTTCTTTTTTTTTTTTTTTTTTAGGTCTAGTCCTGTTTTAATCCACAAGCCACAAGGACTGACTTGCCTAACAATAGAGCACTATTTATTTTCTTTTGAAATTTATTCTGTAGACATGTATATTCTTGAACACCACAAACAGTCCATCAGGAAACATTGCAAAATGTAATAGATAGCTTTGCCTCCTGTCTTACCATGGGTCAGATAATCTCTATAAATATACCCACTTTGCATTGATTTTAATTTAATAGGTTAGTGTGTTTTCCCTGAGTAATATTTTTGTTAAGAAAAGCAAAGCAACTGAGAGATTTGTCTATAAATCTGCATGACTTGTCAGACCTTGTTTATAAGATGGTCCCTCTTTGCCAAGATAGAATTTTTGTGGACAAAAAGCCATTCCCTTGTGTGTGGGTATGCACAGCTCTGTAGCAGAGCTGGGGAGGGATTGCAAGCCTTTGGCTTCTGATTGGGAGTTAGTGCCACTGCTCCAGCCATTAATGGACTACAAGTTTCTGGGGGGCTGGGCAGTGCCTTAATGATCTTATCTAGGTGCCAACACAATACCTGACACTGAACAGCTTCTCAGCAACTAGTGAGTAAATCTAAGCTGAAGAAGCACATTGTTTCATTTCTTGTGACAATCCTCTGTCCTTTTATTTGGGCAGACCCAGCTTGCAATATCTCAGAGTTCAGGCTCACCATCCCAGCTCATCCCATTTTAAAAGTAAAATAGCAGAAGCAATCAGCCCATAACCAGTCCAGCCCTTAGTGACCATAGTAAATGGTCCTGGAAGGCTGATGCCAAGAATGTGGCTTGAGAGTTCCTAGTCTCATGGATGGGAACCCCCCCCACCCCAGAAGAACAAACCCTTGTTCTGGTGCATTGTCAATTACGACCCAACTTTCCAGTCCTCCGAGCACCCAAGAACCCAGTCATCTCCCCACCCTGGAGCTGGAACTGCCTAGGTAAGAGCCTGCAGCTAGGGCATTTGCTCGGCTTTGCTCAACTGTGTCATGACGCAGGGCTGGGTGGGAGAGGGTTAACATACAGCGGAAGTAAGATAGGAAGGGAGGTTGGGGGCACAGTTTCTGGAAACAAAGCTTCTGATTGCTGATGTTGTTTGGACTTCAACATCTGAAAAGCCATTCTGGGATCTCTGTGTTGCTGGGGTATGAGAGTGGGGCTCAGAGGGGAAGGGGGCAAATCCTGCTCTGGGCAGTTGTGAAACAGGCCACATTTTTAATTGGCTCCCCCCTCCCACAGGTGCCCTCCCCCTATCTGCTGCCAGGAACAGAAAGCTCGGGGAACTCACCAAACCCACTAAGCATGTCCTCAGCTTCTCCTGCCTGTCCTGAGTCTCTATCCTGGTCCAGAGGAAATGCGCAATAGGTTCCAATTTTCTTGTTTCCTTTGTGTAATTAATTAATTAATTATCCAGTTCAAAGCACCTTTTGCAGCCATTTTATTGAGAGATCTTCACCCTAATCTCTTAGGGTAGCTGGACAGGGATCAGAACGCCCATTTTAAAAAGTAGAGAAAATTTCTCCTCAAAACTTCTAGGATACTATTCATTTTGCTAGGATACGCCGTTAGCCACTTCCTGATCTGGCCTCTGTCTCCCTTTCCAGCTTCTCTTTCCTTGACTCCATCCCCTGTGCTGCATTAAAGTTATGCCTTACTACTGTGGTTGCTTGAACCTATCACATTGTTCCACACCATGCCTTGAGCCATGCTTTCCCTGATCCCTGGAAGGCCTCTCTACCGTCCTCTGGTTGGTAGATACAGCCTGTCAAATGCTTCACATGCTTCAAGATTCAGACCAGATGTTGTCTCCTGCAGGGAAGACTCCTGTGGCCCTTTTCCCCTCCCAGGCTGACTAAAAGTCCCTGGTGTTTCCCCACATCATACCAACCATCTCTTTTTAAAGAATTTGCCTATTCACGTGTCAGCTTTTCCCCCACATGACTGTGAGTTTCTAAAAATCTGGGAATATCTTGTTGCAAATGAAAGTAAACTCAAATCAACTTGACCTTAATTTGTAAAAAATAGGAGAGGGGATGTATTACCTCAATAACTCAGTGCAGTGCTTAGAGCTCAGCCAGACCCAGCAGCTCAAACAATATCACCAGAATTCTATCCTAGTATTCAAGCTCCCACTTTCTTGTCTGTAGATTTTATCCTCAAGAAACATTTGTCTCCACCAAGGGCTCCTCGAATGGAATAAGCTAGTGTAAAGAGAGCACAAGTAAGTTTGTCGAGAAAGCCAAGGGTGAGATTAAGCAGAGCTGGGTGGTCACGTTAAGGATTTTGGATTTTATGAATGCATCGGGAAGCCTTGGGTGTGGAGGTGGGGGGATAAGCCCAAGATAGACATATGACAGGACAATTACTTTTTTTTTCTATTGAAGAAAATGAATGAGAGAAACAAGAGTGGGAGAGGAGTCATCAGCTATAAGGCTGTTGTAAAGACCCTGGAGCAAAGTGGTGGCCTAGCACTAAGATGGTGGCAATGAAGATGGAGAAAAGTGGACGGAGCCAAGACATAGTTTGGAAGTGATAATTGGAAGAGTTTTATCATGGGTTGGATGGAGAAAGTGGTTATGGATAAGTAAAAACCAAGGATAACTTTTATATTTACAACTTAAGCAACTGGTGATACTAATTTCTGGATAAAGAAATAGATTGGTGGGAAGGGGAGACCATCGAGAGGGGGCAGCAGGTTTGGAGGGTGGAGTCAACAGCTCCATCTGAATGTGTCATTGTTCATGAGACACCCAGGTGGACTTCAGTTTGGTTTGTGCACAGACCTGTCCCACATTAGTGTCTGAAATATCTATAGGGTATCTAGTGACTGATGAGGGAAGAAAGGGATACAGAAAAATCAGGTGAAGACAGACTCTGTGATTGACAAATAGAGATCACCTTTTAAGTCTGGAAGTTTCCACTGTAGAGATTTGGACATAAAGATAACCACATAACCAGATCTGGGTTCTACCAGCAGTTCTCTTGCACTCTAACTGCATGATTGTGATCTATTCACTTTCCTTTTTTTTTTTTTTTTTTTTTTAGAGAGGGAGAGAGAGAGAAATGGTGGGGAGGGGCAAAGGGAGAGAGAAAGAGAGAATCTTAACAAGGCTCCACATCCAGCCCAGCCTGACACCGGGCTCAGTCTCACGACCCTAGGATCATGACCTGAGCTGAGTCAGACAGTTAACCAACTGAGCCACCCAGGTGCCTCTGTTCACCTTCCTTCTTGAATCTAAGCCTCAAGCATACATGAGGATAATTCTGTGTCCCTCACTTTCAAGGCTTTTGTGAAGATCTGCTTGTGAAAGGGATTTCAAACTGTAGAGCAATAAATATGATAAATTAGAATTATGCTCATTGTAATGTATACCCAGACATCAAAACCAAAGGAGTTTGTAAATGAAAGTGAGCCATGTAAAAGAAATTGGGTACATTCTTTCTTCAGACCCCAAGCCTTTGAAACAGTCCCAAGAACAACCTCAGCCTTCTGGTGTCAATGAAACAATTTGCATACTTTGTTCTTTAAACTCCCCATCACCCCCAGTGAGTTGCTCACAGCTTGTCCCCTGTGCCTGATGCTGAAATGTATTTCTTCCCCTTTATGTCCTCGTTTCTCAGGCAAAATCCATTCCATTTGGCGTAAGGAACAGGCCAGACAATATCTGACATTACTTTCCTCTCCCCAGTCACCAAGGAGCTAAGAGATGAGTTCCAGTATTTTGCCAGCAAACGGCTAGGGCTGAAACAACCACCTGTAGGTTTTACTTATTTATTTAATTTTCAACAGCAAAGCCTGGGAATGCCCAGGAAGGGGATGAGATCATCTGTCTCGTCTGTGAGCAGCATGGTCTGCAAGTTTTCTCATTTCACATTACGTCATGCTGGAAAGAGAAGGCGTCTGGACATTCCTTATGCAATCTGCAGGGGTGCTAAGTCAGGGAGACCCGGGCTCTCTGGAGCATCCTACTTCCCCAATTTTGGTCACACATGAGTATGCATGCTCACTAATTCTGCCAACACATATAGGATGCCCACTCTGTGCCTGTGATTTTTGATGTGAAAATAATCTTGCACAGTCATTAACTTATTCATTTAACACACGTTTTATTTTGAATCCTTACCATGTCGTGGGATTATAGGTGGGGGGGTTACAGAGGTGAACAAAATGGATCAAATCCCTGCATTCACAAGGCTGGCATTCTATTGCAAGAGATGGTCAGTTAACCAACTAACATGTAAATACATGATACGATGTCAGATAAGTGCTTCGAAGTAAAACTTAACCAAGATAAGGAGATAGAGAGTGATAGGATGGCTATTATTGAATAAGATAATCAAGGGAAGTCTAAGGAGGTGGCATTTGAGCAGAGGCCAGAATGAACTGAAGGATGCACCAACAAACATCTCCAAAGGAAAGGAAGGGATCTCCAGGCAGGGAGAACAGTAAGTGCAAAGGTCCTGAGACAAGAAAGTGTTTTAGTAGAGACGCTACCGTTTTTCACATCCATTATCTTGGATCATTCCTATAACCCCATGCTAACCCCAGAGGTGATTCTTGCCACCATACAGATGAGGAAACTGTGCATCCAAGAGGTGGTCACTTCACCTCCTCATTGATCAAGTCTTGCTGTATATATTCCACAGACTCAGTTTTCACTCTGCTCTACTTTTATGTAATTCTCACATGTGCTTTCTGTTAGGCGTTCTTTCTATAGAAGGAAATTAAAGCAAGAGTAATGTGATTGAGGTTAAGAGCAAAGAAAAAGAAGAGGAAAGAATTTCCCCACTTCCGTTCTGATTTGCATAAGAATCTCGAAATGTGCTACATTTGAAGAAAAAATTCTAGGACAGTCTATCTAGTTATGTCCTTGGTCATGTTTAATGTTCCAGCCAATTGAGAGTGAGTCCATTGTGGTGCCAAGGATGTCATGAAACCATCATTCCTTCTGTGGACCGAAGTGACAGGCCAGCTGCCGATTATGTGCATTTGCATTCAATGCAAAGAGTTTGTTCCAAGCAGACTTGTCTCAACCTTTTGTCTCAGCCCATTGTGCTCATGAATAGAATTACTCAAGTAGTTATTGAAAGCCACTTTGAAGAGGTGCTTTTTACAGACAGACATTGGGGAAGCCTTCAAACACATCCACTTTGCTGATAATTAGGATCCAATTTCATTGAGCTTAATATCTTGGGACTCTGGTTGGAGCCACAGGAAAAAGAAGGAAGGTAACAGAAAGCAAAGGGGAGTTAAGAATGGAAGAAACGGGAGAAGGAATTAACATTAATTATGTACCAGGTGCATTTAGTCCTCCTCAGAACCTTACCTATTTAAAGACAAGCCAGGTGAAGTTTATGGAGATTCTGGAACCAGCTGACAATTGGAAAGTGAAAGCCTCTGTTGGGAATCAAACCCAGGTTCAGCCTCTCTATGCTAATCTATCTGCTGCTGCCTTGGTTGTCTTTCTGAAAAGTCAGATGTAGTCAAAACGTCTCTGACAGCTCTGCTAATTTTTTCATTCATTAAAAGTCGGAGGGACTAACATTTTTGCTTGGTACCCCCAAATATCTAGCTATTCCAAATTTAAACAGAGGATAGCATCCCTCTACAGCAGTCTTTCCAGCTTTCCCCAAGCTCCTGGCTCCCATGTGAGGTTATTTAATGGGGATCCTAGAATAGATATAAGTAGCACTGGGTAATCCTTAAGGCTCCTTGCTGAGTGACCACTGTTGCCGTCTGAGGTTTGGATGACACTATCACACAAGTTTTGGAACCAACTGGTACTGTGCTCCTTGGAATGATGGCTTCTTTACAGAGGAAGCAGAACTCTTCCACTGAAAGGATTTCACAAGTTCCTTCGATTAATCACATGACATGTGTGATTACTGGTTTACAGTCTGATTTCCCATGTGGAGTGCTGGCTGCTCCCTTCAGAACAGGGACCATAACTTAATCCCCTCTGTGTCCCCATAGCATGCCACGAAGTTGGCACTGGGTCATATTTTAATAAATGTATGTCAGTTATCTGATGCTGCAGAGCAAGCCACTCCAAAACTCTGTGGCTTAAAGCAATAACCATGTATTTAGCTCACAGTTCTGCGGGTCAGCAATTTAAGGCAGCCATGGCTGGGGGGCACTCCTGGTTTCTGCTGGGCTTCTTCACAAGAATGCAGTTAGCTGTGTTCAGCTAGGCGGCTCTGCTTCTGAGCGTGGCTGTCCACATGTGTCTCTCCTCCTACACTCTGGCCCGTTTTGTTCCCATGGCAGGACAGGGAGGCAAGAGTAAGTGAGAGAAACAGAAACACACAAAGCTTCTTACAGGCTGGATTCAGAACTGGCACGTTATAGCCTCTTGTCACCTTCTGTTGGATGAATCAAGACATGGAGGCAGTCCAAATTAAAAGCATGGGGACATAGATTACCCTCTTCATGAACGAGCCGCAGTGTCACAATGAATGGATGTGGGATGAGTAGAGATTGAGGGCCATTTCTTCAACCTGCCCCAAAATATCTGTGATGAATGAAATGCATGACATATCAAAATATGATACAGGATCTGTTTTCCCACTAAAATTTATGCCTCCTTCCTAAATAGCTTACCTTCTAATTTGGAATAAGGGGATAGAAGTCATCAACTGAGAGCATGAGATAACCCATATTCTACAAGTAGCAAAGGCCAGAACATGGGACTCAAAAGGGTTGATGTTCCAAATCAGAATACTGAAGTTCATAGTTTTTGTTTTGTTTTGTTTTTTCGGGGGTGGGGGAAGGGCACCTCCTGACCTAATCCTCTGCATGGATTTAAATTAAGTGTTCATTCTCTGCTTTGCCCTGAGAGACAGTGTAAATGGTTTGGTGAAAGAGTGTATGTTTTTTTGTTTGTTTGTTTTTGTTTGTTTGGTTGGCTTTTTTTTTTTTCAGAATAATACTTTATTTATATATGTACCATATTTCTTTATCCATTCATCTATCACTGGAGACTTGGACTGTTTTCATATATTGGCTATTATGAATAATGCCGCAGTGAACATGTGGGTGTATATATGTATTTTTTTTGAGTCGGTGTTATCATTTCCTTCAGACATATGCCCAGAAGTGGAATTGCTGGATCATATGGTATTTCTGTTTTTAATTTTTTGAGGAGCTTCCACATTGTTTTCCCTAGTGGCTGCACCAATTTACATTCCCAATCACAGTACAAGGGTTCCCTTTTTTCTACATCCTCTCCAACACTTGTTATTTCTTGTCTTTTTTATAATAGCCATTCTAACAGGTGTGAAGTGATATCTCATTGTGGTTTTGAATTGCATATTTCTTTTTTTTAATTTTTTATTGTTATGTTAATCACCATACATTACATCATTAGTTTTTGATGTAGTGTTCCATGATTCATTGTTTGTGCATAACACCCAGTGCTCCATGCAGAACGTGCCCTCCTCAATACCCATTACCAGGCTAACCCATCCCCCCTCCCCTCTCCCCTCTAGAACCCTGTTTGTTTTTCAGAGTCCATCGTCTCTCATGGTTCATCTCCCCCTCCGATTTCCCCCCCTTCATTCTTCCCCTCCTGCTATCTTCTTCTTTTTTTTTTCTTAACATATATTGCATTATTTGTTTCAGAGGTACAGATCTGAGATTCAACAGTCTTGCACAATTCACAGCACTCACCATAGCACATACCTTCCAATGTCTATCACCCAGACACCCCATCCCTCCCACCCCCCCGCCACTCCAGCAACCCTCAGTTTGCTTCCTGAGATTAAGATGAATTGCATATTTCTGGTGGTTAGTTCTTAATCAGCAATAATCATGCCTCATATAAACTCATTGATTATGATACTACCCCTGTACTAAGCTTTTCTTTGATGATTAGTGATGTTGATTATTTTTTCATGTACCTGTTGGCCGTCTGTATATCTTCTTTACAAAAATGTCTTCTTCAAGTGGCCTTTTTCTCCTTTAGATGTGTAATTTGTCCTGTCAGTCTTTAGGTCGATTTCTGGAGTATTAGGATGAACTGATAGTTATCTAGCTGTGTTTGGGGAACGAGGCAAGCCTAGAGTCCTCCTACCTTGCCACCATCTTTCTCTCCTCAAAAGAGCATATGTTTTATTTATGTTTTTATTTTTTTAGTATGTATTTATTTATTTAGAGAGAGAGTGAAAGAGTGCAAGTGGGGCAGGGCAGAAGGAGAAGAAGAGAGAATCTCAAGCAGGCTCCACACTCAGCAGGGGGCCCAGTGGGGGACTCGATCCCACAACCCTGAGATAATGATCCAAGCTGAAATCAAGAGTCAGGCACTTAACCAACTGAGTTTCCCAAGTGCCCCAAAAAAGCATGTGTTTTAAAGTCAGACAGACTGAGCTTCCAATTCTGGCTCCTGCATATTCTAGTCTTGTGACCTGGTATGAATTTTTTATATTAACTTTTTTAATGCTAGTATAGTTAACATACAGTGTTATATTAGTATCAGGTGTACCACATAGTGATTCAACACTTCCATGTATTACTCAGTCTCATCATGATAAGTGTCCTCTTTAATCCCCTTCACCTATTTAACCCATTCCCCCCACCTCCCCTCCAGTGACCATTTGTTTGTTCTCTGTAGTTCAGAGTCTGTTTCTTGGTTTGTCTCTCACTCTCTCTTTTTTTCCTCTGCTTGTTTGTTTTGTTTCTTAAATTCCACATATGAGTGAGATCATATGGTACTTGTCTTTCCCTGACTGACTTATTTCACTTAGCATTATACTCTCTAGCTCCATCCACATCATTGCAAATGGCAAGATTTCATTCTTTTTGATGGCTGAGTAACACTCCATTACATATATATACCACAGCTTCTTTATCCATTCATCTGTCAGTGGACACTTGGGCTGCTTCCATAATTTGGCTCTTGTAAATAATGCTACAATAAACATAGGGGTGCATGTATCCCTTTGAATTAGTGTTTTTGTATTTTTTTGGTAAATACCAAGTAATGTGATTAGTGGAGTCCATTATTAACTTTTTGAGGAAACTCCATGCTGTTTACCAGAGTGACTGCACCAGTTTACATTTCTACCAACAATGCACAAGGGTTTTCTTTTCTCCTCAACCTCACCAAAACTTGTTTCTTGTGTTGTTGATTTTAGCCACTCTGACAGGTGAGAGTGATACCTCATTGTAGTTTTGATTTGCATTTCCCTGATGATCAGTGATGTTGAGCATCTTTTCATGTGTCTGCTGGCCATCTGTATGTCTTCTTTGAAGAAATGTCTATTCATGTCTTCTGCCCACTTTTAATTGGATTATTTGTGTTTTTGTGACCTGGTATAATTTAATTTACCTTTCTGGGTTGGTTTCTTCATCTGTAAAATGGGGATTAATAACAACTGTTCATATCTGTTACGATTATTAAATGAGGTGGTATATATATATATATATATAACACTTAACATAGTGCCTGACACAATGTAAGTGACAAATCAGTATTAGCCTCCTTCAAACATTCTTCCCTTTACCTCTGCGTTGCTGGAGGGTACCTCCCCATAAATCCAGGGTAGAAGATGTTTCTTGAGTATTGATATAAAAGTGTTCTCAGAAATACTCATATCCAGGGATAAACATCAGGCATCATTTTTAGTGGGAGATTAGAATAGGTTAAGAAATTTGTTTTTTATTTATTTAATAAAAATTTTCTATCGCTCGGCATCAGGGAAATCCAAATCAAAACCTCAATGAGATACCACCTCACACCAGTCAGAATGGCTAAAATTAACAAGTCAGGAAACGACAGATGTTGGCGGGGATGCGGAGAAAGGGGAACCCTCCTACACTGTTGGTGGGAATGCAAGCTGGTGCAGCCACTCTGGAAAACAGTATGGAGGTTCCTCAAAAAGTTGAAAATAGAGCTACCATATGATCCAGCAAGTGCACTACTGGGTATTTACCCCAAAGATACAAAAGTAGGGACCCGAAAGGCTACGTGCACCCCGATGTTTATAGCAGCAATGTCCACAATAGCCAAACTGTGGAAAGAGCCAAGATGTCCATCAACAGATGAATGGATAAAGTAGATGTGGTATATATATACAATGGAATATTATGCAGCCATCAAAAGGAATGAGATCTTGCCATTTGCAACGACGTGGATGGAACTGGAGGGTATTATGCTGAGCGAAATAAGTCAAACAGAGAAAGACATGTATCATATGACCTCACTGATATGAGGAATTCTTAATCTCAGGAAACAAACTGAGGGTTGCTGGAGTGGGGGGTGGGGTGGGAGGGATGGGGTGGCTGGGTGATGGACACTGGGGAGGGTATGTGCTCTGGTAAGCGCTGTGAATTGTGCAAGACTGTTGAATCTCAGATCTGTACCTCTGAAACAAATAATGCAATATATGTTAAGAAAGAAAAAAAGAAGAAGAAGAAGGTAGCCGGAGGGGAAGAATGAAGGGGGGAAATCGGAGGGGGAGATGAACCATGAGAGACAATGGACTCTGAAAAACAAACTGAGGGTTCTAGAGGGGAGGGGGGTGGGAGGATGGGTTAGCCTGGTGATGGGTATTGAGGAGGGCACGTTCTGCATGGAGCACTGGGTGTTATGCACAAACAATGAATCATGGAACACTATATCTAAAACTAATGATGTAATGTATGGGGATTAACATAACAATAAAAAAAATTTAAAAAAAAATTTTTTTTACTTGGGCATAGTTGTCATAGTGTCTATTGACAGACAAGTGAATAAGGAAGATGTGGTACACACACACACACACACACACACACACACAGGAAGGACTGTTACTTAGCCGTAACAAAGGATGGGATTGTGCCATTTGTGACAACATGGATGGACCTAGGGGGTAATATATAAGTGAAATAAGTCAGAGTGAGAAAGATAAATACCATAAGTTAAGAAATTTAACTGAACAGGGATTTAAACAAGTATTTCATATTAAACACAAATGTAAATTCACATCTGGCAGGTATTTGATTAATAAAACATGTGGCCTCGAAGAAATTTCCAATGTGCAGCAGTCCACTTTAGGCCTTACTATGTGTTTGTCCCTATAGTTGCAGAGGTACTGAAGGAAAAATTTTGAAAATCAAACATAGGGTAATACCTATCTAGAGCCCAGCTTGCCACTGGGATTCTTCTGGATGCTGACTTCTCTATTTCTGTGCCTGCAACTAAAGAAAAGTCCCTCTGTTTTGTCTACCATTCCTGGCCCTTCGTTCCTGAAAAGACAACTGGCTGATGCCAACTTCCTCTTTGTTCTAGTGAATTTTCCATCTTGCAGCTGAACCTCCCCCACCTCACCACTCACACCCAACACTTACTTTTCCCCTTTTCCAACATTCCAGAAGATTACAGTGTGATTCGTTCAGCCTTTACATTAGCTTTGACCCCATGAACACTGTCCATAAAAGGGCCTGACTGACAGATGGGGAACTGTCAGTCTGTGGGGCTTCTTCCTGCCTAGCAGAGTACCAGCTTTCCGATGGAGCCCTGTATTTCTTTCAGGTCACCTTCGCATGTCATTAAGATTCAGCCCAAACCCCCAGCATCAGTGCAGACCCATCTCAGTAACTGTGATCACCACTGACGGGCATGCGTGCATCAAGTCCTGTCCTTTTGACACAATGAGGTCACCAGAGACTAAAAGAACGGGATGAAAACTACAGTTTAAATCCACTCACACAGACACCTGTCCAGAGCAAAGGAGGTTCTGAAATCAGACAGGCAGCATGGGGGTGTGGTAACAAACTCTGAGTCAGGACCCAGGGCTACTGGTTCCCATGCGAGCCCCTCATCCCACAGACTAGCTGTGTGGCTTTGAGTAGTCACTTCCTTTCTCTGTGCCTCCGTTTCCCCACTTGTGCAATGTAGATGATAATGCCATCTACTTTGCAAGATTCTCATGGGGATTGAATGAGTTAACCATATGAAACGTTTCAAAGGTGCAGGCATAGACAAAGGTTTGCTTTTTATTAATATCTGCAGTTCCGATGAGTCGATGGCTATGTCACTTGGACAGGTTTACAAACCTTTCTGTATCTCAGTTTACACATCTATAAAATGGGGGTCATAATATTTGCCTCGAGAGATTATTGTAAGAATGTAAGGTGTGGTAAGCAGTTACCATGACATTGAGAAAGCAGCAGCAGCTCTTAGTCCTAGCAATAATCAGCATCACCATGACGTCAATAATCAGGGTAATAATTGCCCAAGGCAAATGAGGAGTTATTTTAAGCATCAAATCGTATTTGTAAATTAAGTCTTAGGGATGTGTTATGTAGAGAGACAGCTATGGGAGGTGAAGACACTGGAGTTGACAAATGAGATTAGAGTTCCTAGATCCACCACCCAGCAGGAGCAAGACAACAAGCATGTTCTTTGACTTCTGTTTCTCTTTCTTCATTGGAACGACTGGAAAAATACCACCTACCTTGCAAGACTGTTGTAGGATTAAATGGGATACTACATAAAGAACTTGGCACATTGTTAGAGCTCAATAAATGGCAGCTATTCTAAATCAAAGGTCTAAGGCAGAAAAATGACCCATAATTTTTATTAATATGAAGTGAATTTTTTTAAAAAACTGATTTATCCTTGTGAACTTGGCTCCGGCTAAGTTAATGAAGACAGAAGAGAAAAGAGGAATGGGGTCAGGAGGGACTGATATACAGATCGTGTAGGGAGTTTTGCTGAGGTTAGCTATAAGGAATTTGTGGTTTGATTCAAAAGACTTCAGTTTTATGAGGTTTGAGGGCCTTTTTCAAAAGGAAAACCAGATGTATCAATGGAAAGTTCATGCAAACAGTGCTATCTTCAGCAAATGCTGCTTTGAGTCTAATGCTATTATACTGTCTGGGGGTGCAGTGGAGAGAGATCCTGGGGTACTTTGTAGAACTCACTTGGTTCTATCTTGTGGTCCCTCAGTGATGTTCCCAAATGGGTCATGAGACCAGAACTTTGTAAGCAAAAACCCCAGAACCACAAGCAGAGGAATGATTCCAACGTAGTCCAGAAAGTAGTAGGGCTTCCTATCTCAAACTCCTGCTTTGAATCTTAAAGAAAACCAGGTTTGCTTCCCCCCAGAAGTCCAGCAGAGCCAGACCTAAGGCTCTCCCAGCATGGTCAACAAGGAGGAGTTGATTTCCTAAGCCCCACACTCCCTTGACCCCAAGGGTCTGGGAGGTAAAGGAGACTCCTGAGACAATAAATAGCGTTACATTTAAATAACTTTGCCATCTCGATTGCAAAGACAGTACATTTTCTAGTGGGCTTATCAGACTTAACTGGCAGACCTCATGAAAAGGCTTGCAATTATTTAAACTATATGAGGAAAAATCATCAGAAGATCATGATATAAATATGCATAGCTTGGGTGCCTACTATGAGGCACGGTTCCCCACATTTTCCCCATACTATCTAACCACATCATTTTAGGTTAGGCATTATCTCCTTTCATATATCAGAAAAGCAAAGTCCAGGGAACTCTAGTGACTCATTCGAGTCTAGATTTGAATTTCTCAGTCTGTGTTCTTATCATCACACCAGTATTCGTCTACATGTGGCATGCTTAGCGCCGATAACGTGTGAGACAATTTTTGGTGGTGAGTGGAAAATATATATTCCCATTTCAGTGATTATGTATGAGTTGTATGTGTATCAAAATACGTAGGCGTATCGGAGTTGTGGTTTCATGAAACTAATTGCTTTGGACAAGGCGACTTTTACCAGAGACCATTGAAAGAAGAAGATTCAGAATTTGAAACTGATATGGAAAAAATTGCAAAAAATGAGAAGAGTGTGGGGAACACTGTTCTAGGCCAGGCTGCCCTCTGTCTTTTATAAAGTATGGCCACAGGCTAGAGGAAGCAGGATTTCTCAGAAAGCCTGGTTGATTTGTCAATTACCGCCACTGTTTTTGCCAGCTTCTAATGACTCCACCATCCTTTCTGAACCTGGAGCTAGAAATCCAGAAATCCCTTTTCCTATCCTCACAACAAATCTCAGTCAGCTTGAGCTGCTATAACAAAATAGCACAGACTGGATGGCTTATAACCAGCAGACTTTTATTTCTCACAGTTCTGGATGCTGGAAGTCTGGGGTCAGGTGCCAGCACGGTTGGGTTCTGGTAGGGACCCTCTTCCCAGTTGCAGACTGACCACTTCTCCCTGTGTCCTCACATAGCCATCCCTTTTATAAGGACATTAATCCCATTCATGAGTCTCCACCCTCATGACCTAATCACCTCCCAAAGGCTCCACCTCCTAATACCATCACCGTGGGGGTTAGGGATTGCACAGAAGAACCTGGAAGGAAGATGCAAACATTTCATCCATAATACTAGCCAAGTCCTAGGGAGACTGGTTCTTCAACACCCATTTCTCCTCAGCATCCCTACTGCCTCTAATGCTTATGTTCATATCCCTCTCCTCCATCTTACAGTAGCATTTTAACTCGTGTCCCCGACTCTGTTCTCACTAGAATGATCCTGGAAAATCCCAAAATAACCATGCTACTCTCTGTGACAGGCTGAATAATGCTTCCCCAAAGATATCCACACCATAATCCCCAGAACCTACAAATGTGTTACCTTACTTAGCAAGAAGAATTTTGCAGGTATAATTAAATTGAGGATCTTGAAATGGGAAGATTATCCTGGATTATCTGATTGATCCCACTGTAACCACAAAAGTCCTTATAACAGGGAAGCAGGAAGGTCAGAGTCAGATAAGGTAATGAGACAAGGGAAGCAGAGGTTATTGTGAGGTGGGGCCATGAGCCAGAGAATATGGGCAGCCTCTGGAACCAGAAAAAGCAAGGGAACAGATTCTCCCATTGAGTCTCTAGGAGAAATACAGCCCGGCCTATACATTTTCGACTTCTGACCTCCGGAACTTCAAGATAGTAAATCTGTGTTGTTTTAAGCCACAAAATTTGTTGAAATTCATTACAGTAGCAATAGGATATGAAAACACTGTCCTATCTGAAGCCTCTCTTCCTTTTGGCCAATATCTAGCTTCATCATAAAATCGCTCTTCATGATATAGACCCTCCAACTCCTCAACCTTATTGCTTAATCCCCCAATCCCAAAATTAACATGAGTGGCTAATAGTGCTTTTGCACTTACTGTATCCCAAACACTAGACCAAATACTTATATATTAATTTATTTGATCTGACAATAGCACACACAATAGGGATTGTCCTATATATCCTCCATCCTACAGATAAGAAAACAGGGACTTGGGATAGTGACATGATTTACTCAAGGTCCAGAATTAGTACTTGTGGAGGGAAGAAGCAAATTTAGGCCAATCTGATCTCAACAGCTCTGCTGTTAAACATGATGGTGTATCTCAACCTTGTAGTTCTGTGGGGAAACCCAGTGTTTCATATTCCTAGGAGCACTAAAGCCAAGAATCAAGCCATGATGTAGGACCAGGACAAACTGAGTAAGCTGGAGAAAATGGATTCTGGAAGAAAAGGAACACAAGGACATTAGGAGAAAACATGAGAAACAAAGCGCATGTGGATTGAGGATGGTGAGGACTGGGTGAGCCAACATTGATCTGTGTTGTGCTTTTTCTTTTGTGGGGCAGTAGACATACTTCCTGGAGTAGGAGTCAATTTCTAAAGAGACTGCATGAAGGTAGATAGGCAAGTGAGGCAGTCAGGGCCCCAGGCTATATTCTGGTGTCTTAAGTCCATTGTTCTGCCACCACCTCTTAATAACACTCATCAAAGCTGCTATGACCTTACTTGAAGGCAGACTGTTTAGGGAAGAGATTAAAAATTAACAAAGACTCAGAAAGAAGGCAATATGTCATGGTGATTAAGAAGTCTTGACTCTGAAATCAGCCCGAGATGAGTACCATAGCTGAATTTTTAATTCGGAGTTTTTGGTTCTAAAACACAGGCTCTTAACCAATTAATTCTGTGAATATCCATAAGACAAAACATGTTGAACTGCTAACCTGAATAACATGAATGAAAAAATTTCTCTTCCCTATCCTGGCTCTGTAAATGATCAGAATAAGAAATCTGATATATCTATTTGAGGTCAAAATTACAATGAGCAGCATTTTAAGTCAATGAAGGGTGCAGTCCAAGCCACATTCATATTATGGTCCATTCTGCATATCCAGGCAGGTTTGCCCAACCTTGAACGTGATTCATTTGCTGAAAGAGGCATATATCCACCTCTGACTCAGTAGTGGGGAAATAAAGGTAAGACAGCTATTTCCTTAATTGGTCAAAGCCTAAGTAATTGGAAGGGTATAGGGAGAGCATCTTTCCAATCCTATGGATACCAGCAGCCTTAGTCTTGTACCTTCAGCCATATGCCTTTATCCTTGTCCATCTACTCCAAGGACAATGGAGTGATCTTTAAATTTCAGATCTACTTCTCGCATAGATTGCTAACTTCCTACATATCCATTCTCCAGTTCTAGCAGAGAAATACAAAACCTGATTTTTATGTAGGCCCATGGCTGTCCATGTGAAGACATTTTCCATTCTTCCTTGTAGCTGGATATGGACATGTGGCTAATTCCTGATGAATAGAATAAAATCACAAGTGTTTTGTGCAAGCTTCTGAGAGTCTTCTTTAAGAGAGTGATGAAGTCTTTCTGCTGTAGTCTGAATGTTTGTGTCTGCCCAGACAGAATTTATATGTTGAAATCTTAATGCCCAATGTGAAAGTATTAGGAGGTGGGGCCTTTGGGGGGTGATTAGGTCCTGAGGGTGGAGCCTCATGAATGGGATCAGTGCTCCTATAAAAGAGACCCCACAGCGCTCCCCAACCCTCCCACCATGTGAGGATACAGCAAGAAGTCAATTGTCTACAGCTTGGAAGTGGGCCTTTATCATAGCTCTACCATGCTGGCACCCTGATCTTGGACTTCAGCCCTCAGAACTGTGAAAAATAAGTGTGTGCTATGCATAAGTCACTAGTCTCTGGTATTTTGTTACAGCAGCTCAAAAAGATTAAGACACTTCCCTTCCTTATTTATCACTGCTCCCATCCTGCTGCCTAGACTATGAGTTTGGAATATGAATTTGATAGCCATATATAGGGATAGTTGGAAAGACCATGAAATCCTGAGAAGAGCCACTAGAGCAGTTCTGGACTACATTACTCCAGACTTTTACATGAAAAATAAACTTCTGTTGTTTTAAAACTGGTATTAATTTGGAGTTTTCCATTATTAGCCGTCAAGCCTAATCCTAAATGATATGGCAGTTATGTTCCTCTTTTGCTTAAAACCTATCCATGGTTCCCAGTTGGCCTCAGGAAAAAACAAAACAAAACAAAAATAAAAACAAGGCAAAAAAGCCCCTCCTTTGGCAAAATATTCAAAGTCCTTATGATCTGTATATTTGATATCAGAGTTTAAGCTTCCCACTCACGTTTCAACAAGCCAGCAATAATACCTAACAATATGTAGTTCCCTACGTTTTCACAACCCATCTCTTGACACATATTGTCAGCTTCTGATTTGCATATCAACCACTCTTTGACAGAGAAGTGGCACTTCCTTTGATAAACCATCTCTTACTTTTTGAGCAAATTTGTGTGCACCTTCAACTCTATTCCACTTGTACCTGATCTGCCATCTCCTTAACACCACTTCTACACAAAGTAAGAGTTTGTTTGTGTTTCCACACTAGACTGTTTCCAGCACTAGACTGTTTCTGTAGAGGGATGGACTAGTGTCATGGGCATCTTTAAAACCACATATGCTGCCAGGCATCTAATAGATGCTGAAAAAGTTCCTTCCCAGTGGATGAATGTTGATCACCCAGCCATCTTCCACTGCTAGTCAATTGATTATGACTTTGCCGATTGGAGTCCATCTTGATGTGAGCCTGGGCTGTACCACCTGCAAACTGTGTGGGCAGCTTCCTTTCCATTTCTAATTATCCTTTAAAATAAGGGAGTAAAAGACCTTTCTTGGTATTTGGGGATTATTATGCACCATACAGTACATGGACTATTTAGCCTGACCCAATATCAACCCCCAGTAAATTAGCATTAATTGTCATTATTCTCTAGGAAGGTTTACATGGCTTAGAGAAGTCACCCCCAAAGCCACCAGGATTCAAAATAAGAGAGACATGAAGATGCATGTACAGAAGCCCACCAGAAAGCTAATGGCACAGGCAGCCAGACATAATGGAACAGATACTAGGCTGGCATTTTGACCTTTGTTAAAGCCCTAACTGAGCCACTAGATTGCTATCAGATGTTGAGGAAGTCACTTCCACCCCCAAACCTTGGTTCCCCCACATGTATAGCATTGAAAGTGCTCAGATAATGTCATGGGACCATTCTGAGTGTCCACCATAACTTTGAGCAGCACTTCCTTTGGCCCAATTTCACTGTTCTTATACCATCAAACCACACAAATTTTGCCCTTAGATGGATTGCTCTGGCCAGTTTCCCCAAACCCCCCACCCCTTCCTCACGCACTGTTTTATGGGAAACAGAATGAGTTGGTTGCACCTTCAGACTTTGACTTGATGATACATGTTTGTGCAGAGTGGGTGATTGGTTTCATATGGCCACACGATCTGGCAGCTGGGGACATCTGCTTACACTTAGCGCACAAACTTTCCATAGTCAGTCAGGAGTCAGCGTGCTCCTGGCCAAGCAGGGTTTGGCCCCTCTGGGCTGCCTAAGTGGGGGACTTAGACTTGTGTCCTATACTCACACGTCAGGAAGAATAACCTAGACATGGAATAATTGGGGTCAGAATCAGCACTCAGGCATCTCTGGAAGCATAAATTGACAATAGAAATGGGGCAGTTGGACAGGAAACAACATATTACACTGATGAGGATGGTTAAGGAAGACCCTAAAGGATGCTTTGTTCCCAGAGGGAAGTTCAGACCTCAGGGATATTGACCCACATAGAAAGGGACGAGCAGAAATAGCCTCAGTGTGTGGCCCATGCTCATTACAGGAAGGGAGTGTACCCTTTGTGTGATACTTACCACAGACCTGGATTTTTGCTCCAATGCAGTAGACAGTGTTCATAGGGGAAGGAGCACTCGTCTTGGAATTATTTGAGCCAGGTCTGTTTTCCAAGTCCTCCACTCACTCTCTGTATCCTTGGGCAAATCATACTACTTCTCTGAGCAACAGCTACGTCATCCCCAAATGGAGGCTACTTGGGATCAAATAAGATGCTCTGTGCAAGTATTTTGTCTAATGTGAAATATTTTCCAGATCAGGAACTGCTGTCACTGTCCAAAGAATATCTCAAGATCTTAGAGATGGAAGTATATATATATTTTATTCTACCAGCCAGAATAGAAATTATTCTACAAGTTCCCTAAGAGGTGCTTGTCCACTTTTCGCATCAAGGTCTCATCTTCAGGGATAGGGGCCACAGTCTTACAGAAAAGTCAGTTCTGTTCTCTGAGAGCTGAGGTGGTCGTAAAGTCCTGCCAAAGGCCTCCTCCTTCCTACCATGGAAGATACTGTGGTCTGCTTTCTCTCCTCTGGAGCCAGGGGAACAAATGTGCTTCCCCTTTCACAAGAAACACCTAGAAATATGTGGAAACAGCAATAGGAGAGAAAAGGCATAAACTTTACCGCCAAGTAGCCCTGGGTTCACGTCCTACTTTTCTCTTCTTCATCTGTGCGACCTTGAGAATGTTGGGTCACCACAGTCAACCTCAATATTCCCATCTGAGAATTGCAATACTGAGCAATTCAGTGAAGAAGTGGTGAGAATTAAGTCAGGTGATGTATGGAGAGTCTGACACCATGCCTTAGCTTAGAGTAGATCCCCAGGAAATGATAAGCTGTTGCTGTATTGCTGTCATGACCTACTTTTTGCTCTTAATCCTGGTATTCCTCATATTTAACACATGTGACTCACTAAATGTTCAAATGAGCCTTTTTACAGCTTGGTTTGGGTCATTAACAAATCAATTTCTTTTTTTTATAAGATTCATTTATTCATTTAGCACTGAGGATGGAGCCCAAGACGGTGCTCAGTCCCACCCTGAGATCATGTTCTGAGCCGAAATCAAGAGCCGGTCACTCAACCGACTGAGCCACTCAGGCGCCCCAGAATCAACTTCTTAAGCATTAACTGAGCGTCTTGCCTGTCCAGGCACTGGGCCAGGCACTGTTGAGGATTCAAAACAAAAGCATTCCCTTCATGAGTGAGAAATAATACCAGACCATGGCCATGTTTCCAGAGTAACTGATATATGACAGAAATTTACACATGACTTAGAAGTGTAATGGAGACCTTTTAGTTTTTGAAGTCCCTCCCCCTTTCCTTTTCCAGCTATCTGCAAGATTTCATGTTGAGATTATTTGATCTAGGAAGGGTCCATAAAAGGACTACTCACACCTTTAGGACCAACACACAAAGAATTAAGTGGCATCCTCACACCCCATAACATCTGATAATTTACTCTAGCCCCACTCTACAGGGATAATCATTGCAAACAAACTACCACTCAATAATAACTATTCTGTAAGAACCCAGTGCAACTCCAAAAATGTTGGCCAGATAATTTTGATTTAAAATATGGTCACGATGTCTCATCGCTATCAGCATCAAATCCAAGTTCACTCCATTTGTGCCCTGGTCTCTCATAACCTTGCTTTGAATACTCCTAAGCCTCCCTACTGACCACTCTTCCCCCCTCTATACCCACCCTTACCATTGACCAAATATGCAGTCTGGACTCCAGCTGTGCCAGCCAACTTCCTGTGGCTCCCTGAATAAGTCTTGCTCTTCTGTCCTCCTGTGCCTAGGCACTGGCTTACACAATTCCCTTTTCTTGGAAAACTTCTTATCTTTTCTGCCTGTACAACTCCCACACATTCTTCTTTGAGGATGAACGTAATCATCAATGTTTATAAAAAACTGTCCTCAAGCACCCTAATCCTATTTGAGATTCTTTCCGCCCCCCCACCCCTGCCCGTGCCAAAGCATGTGATCCTTACTGCCATTCTGCATTTACTCCACTTTTTTTTTTTTTTGTAATTTCCTATTTGTCACTGCACTGTGAGCTTTTTGGGAACAGAGATCATGCCTTATTCATCTCTGTGTCATTCATAATATTCCATAAATGGCTTCAGGATGGATGGACAGAAGCATGGATAGATGTGAGAGCAGTTTCCAGAACAATAGGTCAAAAGCACACCATCTTTCTTTTCTGAATAACTGCTTAAGACCCAATAAATCATCTAGAGCCCTCTGAAGTATCTTGGCCATAGCCATAAAAAAGCTTGAAATGGTTGGAACTGACCTGTAGATTGTCAAATTTAATCCTGAATGGCTTACTCCACTTGTCAGCCATAAAAAAGAACAACTGTGCCTTTTCTTTTCTCATGTATATCTAGACATTCCAAAGATTTAACATGAAAAATGGTCCTTTGCTACTTACCTTATATTACAACAGATAATCTTGTGTTCAGCCTTCTACTCTATATTAAATCTGTTTAAGCAACAGAAAGTCTTTGGGGAAAAAGAAAAAAAGATAGAGATAGAGAGATAGAGAAAGAATGAAATGGAAAGGGAGGGGAGTATGGCTTCATCTTCAGTCTTTTATGGCAATATAGTACAGTTATCCAGACTCCAACATTTGGTCTTCCCCATGAATCTCTATTGGCTGTTGCTGGGCTCATCAATCTGTCACTCTTTTATGGAAGTCTGCTCTGAATGAGAAAAAAAGAATATTCTACCAAAATGCCATAATAGTCTGTCCATAACTGATGCCTGGTGTGTAGGCACAAAAGGCTGAATTTCTCCATGTCTCAAACACATGTGAACTTCCATCCAGCTAGGTCCTTTTCCCTTCATGGACACTGTCTCCATGACTCTCCAAACCTAGCAAAAAAAATTTTAATCTGAAGTCTCCAAATTGTTCTTGTTTACACAGCCTAGGCCAACCTTTTCTTGCTGTCTCTGATCTGGAAAAGGATTTGACCAAAGATACACACACAAAGACACGTAGACATGCACAATAATCGTGGTGTGTTTCAAACTACCCCATGAAGACAATCATGGTTTCCTTAGTTTGAAAACGCTAATTACAAAGCTCTCTCAAAGTAGAACATAGGGGCACCTGGGTGGCTCAGTCAGTTAAGCATCTGTCTTTGGCTCAGGTCATGATCCCGGGGTCCTGGGATAGAGTCCCACATTGGGCTTCCCCGCTCTGCAAGGAGTCTGCTGCCCCTCCCCCCCCATGCACACTTGCACATGCTCTCTCTCTCTGTCTCTCTCAAATAAAAAAAGAATCTTTTTTAAAGTAGAACATAGACTTGATGGCTGCTTCCTCATTAATTCATACCTCTGCTTATAGAGGTATCCTCTACATAAGGCACCTTATCTAAAAGAGCCCCCCTTCACTCTACATCCCTTGTCTCTGCTTTAGATTGCATTATTTCACTTACTGAAGGAAGATCCATGAGAGTGGAAACTTTGACAGTTGTGTTTATTGCCACATATCTTGAGCCTAGCATTCCTAACTCATAGTAGCTGATGGGTAGATAGAGAAATAGAGATATATAGAGAGACAGAGATATATATTAATATGTATAATGATAGATACGTACATACATACATACATATCTCCATCTGGCTCTTTTGTGCTTTAGCTCTTATAAGCTGTGTGGCCTTAGAAAAGAGACTTGATGCCTCCATGCCTCAGTTTCCTCTCAATTCCCCCCAGATCCTACAGGACTCCATACCAGGGGCCAGGAGGAAAGAAAGGGCTCAGAGAGGAGATCTGAATGTCCTTGGTCAGCCTGGTTTCTCCTGACCTTATCAGCCTCACCTCTTACTCTCTCTACCATCACTTAGTCACACAGGTTGTCTTTCAGCCTCTGGAACATGCCAACATCTTGCCCACCATAGAGGTTGGCCTGGGGCAGTCATCACACCTTTTTTCACCTGTCAAACTCACCTTATAGAAAGAGTACTTCCTCCATATCCTCTTTGAAGAACTCAATTCCCTCATTATTCTCTTTCTCATCACTTTGTATCATTTCTAACAGAATCATTTTGTGGTTAATATTTTCTCCCCAATAAGCACAAGGACAAGAGGCATATATGTCTTATCCAAATTTTTTGGATCCCAAAGGCTTAGAACCATGCCTGGAATGTAATAGACACTCAATAAATATCTGCCGAATCAATCAATGGTTTTGAAGATGACACAGTGACACATAACTACCTTATAAAAGTCCCTGAAATTTAAAACAAAATCATTTAGAATTGATGGAGCCAAGGAGGTAGCATCCATGGCAAGGGAATTTCTCAGCACTGTGGGTGGACATAGCATAGTATGTGCTTAATAAATGCTAGCTGGTATAAATACATTATTCTTGTTATCATTATCATTTCTTCATAAATGTCTCTGATAACACTCAACTATTCTGCTCAAATAATTATGCATATTTGAAATTTAAAATATTACATTAAAAATGGTACTCCCTAAAGTTTTGCTGTTTTAGAGTTTGGCTGCCATTGACAAAAGCCATTTTTCTTGATATAGACTGTATAGTTGAGTTGTTGAGTAAGACCCATACTTTAGGATGTGGCTAGAATTCAATGACTTGACTCTTTACTCTGATTTATGCTGAAATAAGTTTGTATCAGGCAAAGTGTTATGGTCTGAGCTAGCTTTTCTACCTCAAATTGGTGAGAAATATTACAAGTAATAGATCCATTCTCATACCCTCCCTCTTAAGGCTCAACTGATTAAGGATCAGATCAAATAAGAAAGAAGAATAGCAGAAGCAGAAACAGCCTATGAAATGATGTCCCTGGGTCTTTGTCTCTGATTTGGGTTCTGGGAGATGACATTTTAGGATCTCTGTGTTTCTGCATGACTCCCTCTCCCTGGCTTCTGGTGCAAGAGCCCTGCCTCTGCTCTCTGGTTGGTGGCTGACACAGTGTTGGCCCAGCCACTTTGCTTTGCTCACTCACTGGGTCTGACAACTGGCTGAGCAGATTGTGTGCTGACCCCAGAAAGTAGTGAGGAGACTGTTCAATTGCCAGGAAAGACCTGTGTCTTTGGGTGGCAGGAAGAGAGGAAAGGCTCAGAGACATCTGAATGTCCCTTGACATTTGACAGCATCAACCTTTCACCATTAAGGCAACTTACAGAGTTTTATAAGCAAATTGTAAAATAGGTTCAAGTCTGAAACCTGAAACAAGCCCTTTATCAACAGAATTCTGCCTCCCTGGAATGTCATTGGTTTCCAAACTTGAGGGGAGGTGGAGTGGTAGGGGGATGCATTTAGCAATTTAAAACTAATAAAAGAAGAAAAATAATCAAAACATGCTTCCTCTGCAAAATGGGACTTCCTTTATACAATCAACTAGTCCCCGTCTGCTAATGACTCACTCACTGACATCACTTGCACTATGCCTTGGTCCTCTCTGTGCCTTGGTCTCCCCTCTGGTCGAAGGAGAAGATCAGAGCCTTTCAGTCTTCATTTGTGTTCCCAGGACCTGCAGAATGTCTTAGGAAAATGCAATTAATTACTAGCTCTAGTGATCAGTGTTTAAATGGGACAAAGAACAAACAGAGAAAGCAGGCATGTTTTTAGATCCAGAAATAGCGCCACACTATTTCATCAAACTGCTTTAGCATGTTTGCTTTCCATCTGCTCTGACTGTTTTGTCACCCAGTACTCATAAAAATTCTACTTGACGCGGTAGAGAACAAGACTCTATGCATTCTTGTGCATCAAAATATACTTTTCTCTCTTTAGTCCTGGACAAATCCAAGACATATGAAGACTCAGAAGTATTTTTTTTAATAGAAATTGAAAAGCATCATACAGCCAAGTGGTGACGTGGGGGCTGGGGAGTTGCCCAAGGAGTTAAAGAGACCAAGGGATGTGTGTTCATTTGAAGGCCACAGTTTAGCATCTCCGTGGGGGCTGGGGCATTGTCTGGGGTGCATCTGATATCCCAGGGGTATTAGAGTATATGTGTGTGTTTATGTGTGCACATACACATTTGTGGGTGCTCTTTCCTTTGTGACGTGGCAGATGGGATCTCCGAGTTCCCATAGCCTCCAGGATGCAGAGGTGGCTGCTTCTCTAGTCTTGTCTGTTCCAGCCTACACTGCTGTCTTCTCAGCATCTCAGATCCCTTAGAGATCCTTACTTTAACAACCATTTGCTGGGCCTCCAGACCATCCCTGACTCTGCCATGGCACCCTTTCTTCAGGCCCTGATGTGCCAGGGTTGCTCAAGGATCCAGCTGGGGTGCAAACCCCACATGTGAAGAGGCCGGGAAATTGATTCTGTGTAGACAGCATAAGGCATGAGGAGTCAAGAAACGCAGATTCTGACCCCAGCCCTACTAACTCCTGAGAAGTTGTGGATGCCTTTCGTCCCTTCTCAGGGCTTCAGCCTCCTGAATTGCCAATTTAGGGATGATGATCTTTGGACAGGCCTACTCTCTTGGTTACTACAAGAGCTCAGTGGATGGGGCAGGGCTTTTAAAATGGTACATCTTTTATAACCAAAAGGTAGGATATTGGTAGCAACACTTTAAGACTGGGGCGGGCTATTGTATAGGGCTTTATCATAAGTGATCTCACTTTATACAAATAGAAATTATGTGCTATCTTAGGATGTTTTGGAACTGGATAAAAGCATGGATCTTCTTATCAAGTTTTCCTAGAAGAAGGGAAAAACCCCCACCAACAACATTCCTTTGCAGATCTGAAAAATGTTTGGCGGTATGGGGGAGGGGGGTGCATTTTAATATCAAATCTCATTTTGAGAAAGTTATTCTGTGCTCAGTTTCCTTTCAATCCTTTGGTTTATTTCAAAGACGCAGGCTTAATTTGGTGTCAGCTTGCCTTTAACATCCCTTCAATTCTTGTTCATCTCCTTTATTAACAAAGAAACAAGGTGCCTGAGGCTTAGAGCTTTCTACAGGCAACATTATCTAGACAGAAGTTAGATTGAAAGAAAATTAGATTTTGAGTTATTTTTTGTTTACTAGAGATGTTTATTTTCCATTTACAAGCATAAAAACTTCTCCTTTTAAAATAAATGTATGCAAATTAAAAGAATAAACCATTTCAAGAAATGCATTAATATGTAATAGGCATCTGTCACAACATAGATAAACCTTGAGGGCATTATGCTAAATGAAATAAGCCAGATAGGGAAAGACAAATACTGCATGATATCCCTTATATGTGGAATCTAAAACAAACAAACAAGTTAAACTCAAAGAAACAGAGAGTAGAAAAGTGGTTACCAGAGGCTGAGGGGGTGGGAGAAATAGGGAGAAGTTAGTAGGATACAAACTCCCTGCTATAAGATAAATAAAGTCTGAGAATGTAATATAAAACATGGTGACCTAGTTGACAACATTATATTATAAAATTGAAATCTGATAAGAGAGTAGAACTTAAATGTTCTCACACACACACACAAAGGTATAAGTATGTGAGTGGATGGTGTTAATAAACTAGGTAGTGTGAAAACTTTCACCATGTATACGTATATCAGATCACCACGATGTACATTTTTAAATTCTAACAATTTTATTAGTCAGTTGTACTTCAATAAAGCTGGAAAAATATGTAATAGAATTGATGGTAGGCAGATATAGCATTGATCATGATCGTGTATTAGGTAATCTATTTCTCCATGGCTTAAGCAATAAGTGTTTTTACCTCTCACAGTTTTGGGAGGCTAGGAATTTGGGTGGGGGGGTTCTGGCTCAGGGTCTGTCATGAGGTTGCAGTCAAGATGTCAGGCAGAGCTACAGTCATCCGAAGGCTCAGCTGGGGCCGGAGGATCTGCTTCCCAGGTGGTTCACTCACATGGCCGGCAAGTCAGTGCTGGCCGTTCCTCAGCATGTGGGTCTCTCCACAGTGCTGCTTGAGTATCCTCATGGCATGTCTGCTGGTGCATCCCCACAGCAAGTGAGCTGAAAGGTCAACGTGGAAACATCCGTGTCTTTTATGAAGCTGGCCCCAGAAGTCACACGCTGTCACCTCCGCAATATCTAGTTAGTCACATAAATCAACTCTGTTCAGTAGGGGAGGGCCCCCACAAGGGGTGGATAAGAGGAGATAAAGACCACCCAGGTGACTGGCTTCCACACTGTGATACACCAGGGACTAAAGTTTGAGAAATAGTGATCCAACCTAAAGTTATAGTTTTACAGAGAGGGCAACAACTGTGTGTCAGAGAAGGGAGAGAATGTAACCAAGGCCAGCCAAGCATTTTTGGCAGAGTGAAGGTTCAGATCAAGAGGGCCTGGTCCTCAGCACAGTATAATTCCCCCCCATATTGCACAAGCAGACACTCCCTTTGGCCTTCCAAACTTTAGGAGAAATCCAACCCTCTCTCAGGGCAAGACTTCTCCCCAGCCTCCAACAGGAAGCTGATGCTGCAGCCAATTACTGGGCTCTCAGACACCCCCTCTGGGGCTGGGTCCAGGCATGTTAGCTGATTTTGAAGACAGATAGTGAATCTTGGGTCAAAGGTCATATACCCCCCACTCCCACCCCAAGGTTGCAAGCTAACTATCCACAGGCTGTGTTCAGCCACAGATACATCTGCTTGGACTAAACAGGGCATTGCTAGTTTGTTTTATTTTTTTAATGAGTTGTTAATTAGATGTGAAATCAGGATATTTCACATAAAAATCTAGATATGAGGTTTCCCTTGAAATAATTAGAAGTGTTGACAATGCCTGGTCTATTTTTGTCCACAGTAACCCTGTGCTAGAGTTATGTTTTGGCTATACATGATCCCTTATTAACCATGGTCCCTGCCACTCCTCTGTTTTCCTAAATTCCCTTCTTATTCTCTACAAGCCATTGAACTGACTACTCTTGACTTAACCCAGCTTCCCATTTACAGGTAGCTAAACTAACACCTTGACAGTTGGTGGGCTTGCATTTATTAAATGACTTTCCCAAGGCCACATGGCTGGTGAGCGGTAGGGTAAAGATTGTGGCAGGCTATGTTCCTACCTAAGCTGACACTCTTCCCAAAGCACTCCTCCGCATCTCTTACAAATAGGCTTCAAAATACCCACAGGATATTCTAGATTACTCAGCTAATGTGACTGTCTTCCTCTCACCGGATCTTTAGCCTGAAGAGGGTCTCATATTGCACAGCTGAATGGGGAATATTTCAAGAAAGAGGAATCATACAGCTCAATTCCAATCCATTACCACAGTATGAAAAAGGAGATTTGAAAGTTGACACATACCTCCATTCTAAAGGAAGGATAGCAAATAAAACATAGTAGATAAAGAAAATGCAAGGACAAAACCACTCAAGTCCCAGGAACAATTGGCAACAATCCCTACACATCACAAATTCCAACCTATCAAACTACCAGGCTCTTCATCTTAAATCTTTCAATTTACCATTTATTATTACTAAAAATAAGTTATTTTAAATCTTTCAAGGAAGTTTCTTGCTTCCCCATTTCCTGACCTTTATATGAAGTCACCATCTTGGCCTACACATGAAAGGCAAGTGTTTTAACTAAATTGCATATAAAAATGGTGGAGGAGAGGGATTGAGGGAGATTTTGGCACACTGAAAGCTCCCTGTGAGAGATGATCTTGAAAGCCAGGCTCAACAGCTGCTCTGGTGATCAATACAGAGAACTCAGATTCCCCAGCACCAACTGGCTTCTGCCAAGGTCACGGGCTTATGTCCAAATGCACTGAACTGGGAGGGGTGATTTTGCTTCCCCTGGCCCCCCAAGCTCAGATCAGCTTTCGCTTGTGAATCTGCAAGGATTAGTGAGTTCAAGAGGTGGGGGTGCACTCTGACTGCCACCACAGAGCCACAAGTTGTGGCAGACCTGGGGAGCCTGTGTTCTGCTCCCCCACAACATGATGAGGCAGTGGTGAAGGGGTGTCTTTGTCACAGAGCACTGGACATGCTGACTCACCTCTCTGGACCCCCACCCCCCTACTTCCACACCGGAATCCTAGCACCTCTCCCTCCATCACATCAGGAGGCTCTGATTTCCTTCGTGGAATTCAAGGCTGAGCCCTGGGGACCGGTCAGCTAGGGGTGGTGCAGATAGAATGGTTCTTTCCTCCAAGTCACGTGCAAGTCAGGGCTACTTCTGGGCAGCAAGGAAGGAATGAAATGAATTGGAGAATTGCGTCTCCTTTCATTTATTCCTTCTCACATTCACTAGGTATCTATGATGTGCTCTGTGCAGGGATTAAGGACTGAAGGGGTGAGACAGGAGCCTCTCACAAGAAGCTTCGGTAGAGGAGAGAGATTGAGGAGAAAGTGGTTGCGAGGAAATGAGATGAGCATTATCATCTGGGAAGTGGGGGAGGGGGGAATGGAAATGCAGGGAATGAGGAGCAGGGGAGGAAGGGACATTAGGGAGAGATGAGAAAGATCAGGAGGATTAAGTACCAACTGGACAGAGGAGTGAAGGTGTATCAGACAGAGAAAGAGACTGAGTCAAAGCCTGGTGGCGAGAGCAATTCAGGTGCAATTTAGGGAATTAGAAGCAAATATAAATAGGGGACAGAGGCCAGGTGAATAAAGGTCTTAAAAAGTCTGGTAATGCATTTTCACTCAGTCTAAGTTCACTGGGGACACAGTGAAACGTTATCACCAGGGAGGTGACACGCAGAGCTGGAGTTCAGGGAATACCACTAGTCCTGCCAGGTAGGAAATGAAACACATAGCTGGCCTCAAACCCACCATAAACGTCTCTGTTGAGAAATAGAATAAAAGTGAGGTAAGAATGGGCTGAAGCTACAGCCTTCTGGGCCCTCAGTCCAAAGCAGGCAGAGGCATTCAGGATTTCTACTCCTGTGGGAAGAATAGGGAATAAAGCTTCACAGGAGGAAAGGCTCAAGACTTCAGTCAGGCTCCCTGCTGAAAAGCAAAAGGTGGCCCCTGTTATTAGGAGGAGACTGAAAATCATTGGCGATGTGGCCGGTGCCTGGTAAAAATAGGGGGGCATGTGGGGATCCATCCCTCCAGCCAGGAATCCAGCTGAACCAAGCCGTATGCTCCCTCAGGTAACTGGACCAGAATATCTCCACTGTGTCTGTGGAGCAGGAATCTCAAATGGTTGACAGAAAACACAGTTTTGGATAGCAGACCCAGAATCTGATGGAAGAAAACATCACAGATCTTCTAGAGAAGAGGGAAATATATCAGAACAAAATAGAACTCCTACCTAAGATAATCCTGCAAGATCAAATTACAAAACACATGAAGGAGCTAATCTTAAGAAAAGAAAGCCCGCCATTCAAACTGTAAAACCAAAACCAAATAAAAATTAAAAATAACATCAAACCATATAAAAATCAAGAATGGAATAATAACCAGGAGGTAAATAACAAAGGACAATTTTCTAATCTAATAAAAGACTTTCTTTTTTTTTTTTTTTTTTTTAAATATTTTTATTTATTTATTTGACAGAGAGAGAGACCGCAGAGAGGGAACACAAGCAGGGGGAGTGGGAGAGGGAGAAGCAGGCTTCCTGATGAACAGGGAGCCTGACACGGGGCTTGATCCCAGGACCCTGGGACCACGACCCGAGCTGAAGGCAGACGCTTAACGACTGAGCCACCCAGGCGCTCCTCTAATAAAAGACTTTCATTAAGTAGGATTGTAATACTCAAAGAGGTAATAAAGAACAAAAAATTCTGAACCAGAAGTAGGGAAGTGGCAGCAGGAATAGTGAACAAAAAAGGAATCTAATAGAAAATTTGTAAATAAACAATAATAATTACAATGAGTTTTAAAATTTAATATAGGATATATCTGTATCAGACTGGTAGAGTAATAAGAAGAGTAAAAATTCAACTGTAAGATAATGTCTTTCATCAGATTCAAGACACTATCAATTTTAAGATGCATCTTTATTTCATGTACCATTAAAAAAGAAAGAAAAAGTTGCTGTAGTGATGAACTTTTGATGTTGTCAACGTGACTAGACCGCAGTAGAGTCTCCAGGTAGTCAAACACTGGTCTAGAATCTGTTGTGAAGGGATTTTGCTGATGTGATTAAAGTCTTTCATCGGTCAACTATAAATTAATCATAAGGGAGATTCTTTTGGGTGGGCCTAACCTAATCAGGTGAGCCACTTAAAAGAGATCTTAGGAACTCCTTCAGCTCAGAGCCTAAACAGCTTGATGTTCCGGCTTGTGACATTCCATTTCTGGGGACTTGAGACTTGCTTAGCCAACTGCTGAGACAATTCCTTACAATAAAGCAATCTTTCCATCTATGTCCATTCACTTACCTATCTGGACACAGAGATATACAGTCTCTAGTCATCCATCTATCTATCTGGATATATATGGATACTATATTGACAATCAGAGTTAACTGCACACAGCAACATTGATGAATTTTACATCATAATGATGAGCCAAAGAAGACAGATAAAAAAGAACCCGTAGTTCAAAAACAAGCACAATTAGTCTATAGGGTTGGAAGGCAAGATACAGTTATCCCAGGGCTTGGGCAGAGCTGTGAGTGGAAGGACAGTAGAGGGCTTGGGTTTGCTGTTAATGTCAGTTGCTTCATCTGGGAAGAAAGAGGCAGGCTCCACAGGGGGCTCCCTTTGAGGAAATTCATTGATCTATGTACTTGTGATGTGTGTACTTTTCTGTGTGTATGTTATTCTGCAATCAAAGTGATTCTTTAAAAATGCTACTGGTTCACACATGTGAAGTTTAAATGATGGCCTGCTCTGGAGCTAAGAAGTCAGCTGTTGTGTTGGGTGGGGGGAGGGAGGGTCTGCTGATTGAGAAAACCAAAGGCAAGCATAGGTCCTCTCTTCTCACTGGTACTTTAGAATTTTGCCTTTGTAAATGTGTCTAATATGACATGAGAAGACCAAAGCTTTTAGATTTGTATTATACGTTTTTAAATATACTGCTTATTGTCTATCTTGTGATACATTTAGAGAATATAACTCCTTTTTGTAGCTTTTATGGTCACTGATTATAATTAGGGATTATGCCAAAGTACCTCTAAACTACAATCAATACAAAATCAACAATTAAGAATATAGTTTTTAAAATATATGTTTGGAAAATTTGAAAATACTCCTAAATATCAAAACTTCTGAGTTGCCAAAAAAGTGGTACTTAGAGGAAAATTTATTCTCTAAAGCACATTTAAAGTAAGACTGAAAATAATGTTAAGCATTCAACCCAAGAAAGTACAGGAGAAAAAACAGTAAAAATTAGAAGAATGAAAAGAGGGAAACATTTGATATTAATGAAAAAGAAGACAAAGAATCAAAAGAGATAATCAAACAAAACTCAACTCTGGTTCATAAAATAACATAAATAAAACCCCAGCAAGAATGAACTAGAAAAAAAAAAGAAAAGAGAGAGAGAGATCACAAAAAATGTAGTAACAAAGTGCAGACATAAATAAAAATAAAGAAAAGAATATTTTTAAATCATAAGAAATTAAGAGAAAATTAATACTATTTTTTGTAGATTTTTCAATTTTGTGTATTTTCAAATACACAAATTTGAAAATGTAATAGAAATAAAAAACTTTTGGGGAATCTTGTAAATTATGAAAACTGACTCAAGTACAAATCAAAATCCTGCACAAAATTAGATATTGGATAAGTTTAATTGGTAGTCCGTGTTTTCATACAAAAAAAAAAAATGACTAAATGAATTCATGGTCACTTTTTACTAATCTTCAAGGACCAAAGAACTCCTCTCTTGTTCAAAATATAAAAAGGCAGTGCAAGAATAAAACAAATAGCTCAATTTCACTTATAAATGGGGATGCAAAAAAATAATTAAATATTTTAATATATGGTGTACCAACAACAACAGTAACAATAACAATGAAATATCACATCCAGATTTGTTTACTGTCAGGCCAGGAATACAAAGATGTTTCAGTTGGAGTAAAATCAATTTAATCCACAATTTTTTAATATTAATTACAAAAGACATATCATCTCTTATTAAGTGAAGAAGAAGCATTTGATATAATTCAACCTTCAACTATGAGAGAAGTTCAGGAAAAGTAGAAATACAAAGAAATGTTGTCAAGTATATAAAGGCTTCATCAAAAATATGCAATAAACATTGTTATTTTCATCATTATTTGGTAATTATTCAGGATTTAATTTGTAAATAATTTGCATTATTTAAATATCTATCTATCTATATACACAGAGAGAGAAAGAAGAAATATAAATATATATATACATCCCAAGTCACACAACTTCTAAGTGACAGAGCCTAATTTCAAATCCACTGGACCCCAGAGTTGCATTTTTAACCAATATGCTGCATGGCCTCTCTATGATGAAATACTAGAAACATTCCCTTTAAGATCTGGAGGAAGCCAAGGAGGCCTGGTGTCACCCCTACTATTCAACATTGTCCAAGAGTCCTGGCCAATGCAATAAGAAAAACAAACACATGATTTAAAAAAAAAAAAAAAAAAAAAAAAAGATAACCAGAGATAAAATGGCCTTAACTTGTAGACAATATGATTAGAAAATTCAAGAAAATGGGGCGCCTGGGTGGCTCAGTCTTTAAGCGTCTGCCTTCGGCTCAGGTCATGATCCCAGGGTCCTGGGATCGAGTCCCACATCGGGCTCCCTGCTCCATGGGAGGCCTGCTTCTCCCTCTCCCACTCCCCCTGCTTGTGTTCCCTCTCTCGCTGTCTCTCTCTCTGTCAAAGAAATAAATAAAATCTTTAAAAAAAAGAAAGAAAGAAAATTACAGATAAACTATGAGAAAATAGAAATTCTGCAAGTTGCAAGATCAATTCACAAATCCACTAGTGTTCCCAGAAAACAGTTCTATCCATTAAAAAAATGTAGTGGAGCATGGAGTGTTTTTCCATCTTTTTATGTCTTCTTCAATTTCTTTCATGAGTGTTCTGTAGTTCCTAGAGTATAGATCCTTTACCTCTTTGGTTAGGTTTATTCCGAGGTATCTTATGGTTTTTGGTGCTATTGTAAATGGAATCGTTTCTCTAATTTCTCTTTCTACAATTGCATTGTTAGTGTATAAGAAAGCAACTGATTTCTGTGCATTGATTTTGTATCCTGCCACATTACTGAATTGCTGTATGAGTTTTAGTAATTTAGGGGTGGAGTCTTTTGGATTTTCCACATAAAGTATCATGTCATCTGCGAAGAGAGAGAGTTTGACTTCTTCTTCGCCAATTTGAATACCTTTTATTTCTTTTTGTTGTCTGATTGCTGTTGCTAGGACTTCTAGTACTATGTTGAACAAGAGTGGACATCCTTGTCATGTTCCTGATCTTAAAAAAATAAACATTGTTAAAATGTCTATGCTCCCCAGAGCAATCTATACCTTCAACGCCATCCCGATCAAGATTCCAATGACATTTTTCAAAGTGCTGGAACAAACAATCCTAAAATTTGTGTGGAATCAGAAAAGACCCTGAATTGCCAAGGAAATGCTGAAAAAGAAAAACAAAGCTGGGGGCAACACGTTGCCTGATTTCAAGCTATATTACAAAGCAGTGATCACCAAGACAGCATGGTACTGGCACAAAAACAGATATATAGACCAATGGAACAGAATAGAGAGCCCAGATATCGACCCTCAACTCTATGGTCAAATAATCTTCGACAAAGCAGGAAAAAATATGCAGTGGAAAAAAGACAGTCTCTTCCAATAAATGGTTCTGGGAAAATTGGACAGCTATATACAGAAGAATGAAACTCAACCATTCTCTAACACCACACACAAAGATAAACTCAAAATGGATGAAAGACCTCAGTGTGAGACAGGAATCCATCAAAATCCTAGAGGAGAACATAGGCAGTAACCTCTTTGACATTGGCCACAGCAACTTCTTTCAAGATACATCTCCAAAGGCTAGTGAAACAAAAGCAAAAATGAACTTGTGAGACTTCATCAAGATAAAAGCTTCTGCACAGCAAAGGAAACAGTCAACAAAACAAAGAGGCAACCCACAGAATGGGAGAGGATATTTGCAAATGACACTACAGATAAAGGGCTGGTATCCAAGATCTATAAAGAACTTCTCAAACTCAACACCCAAAAAACAAATAATCAAGTCAAAAAATGGACAGAAGACATGAACAGACACTTCTCCAAAGAGGACATACAAATGGCTAACAGACACATGAAAAAATGTTCATCATCATTAGCCATCAGGGAAATCCAAATCAAAACCACATTTAGATACCACCTTATACCAGTTAGAATGGCAAAAACTGACAAGGCAAGAAACAACAAATGTTGGCGAGGTTGTGGAGAAAGGGGAACCCTCTTAAACTCTTGGTGGGAATGCAAGTTGGTACAGCCACTTTGGAAAACAGTGTGGAGGTGCCTCAAAAAATTAAAAATAGAGCTACCCTATGACCCAGCAATTGTAGTGAAAAGAAGGGCCGTATGCACCCCAGTGTTCATAGCAGCAATGTCCTCAATAGCCAAACTATGGAAAGAGCCGAGATGCCCTTCAACAGATGAATGGATAAAGAAGATGTGGCCCATATATACAATGGAATATTACTCGGCCATCAGAAAGGATGAATACCCAACTTTTACATCAACATGGATGGGACTGGAGGAGATTATGCTAAGTGAAATAAGTCAAGCAGAGAAAGTCAATTATCATACGGTTTCACTTATTTGTGGAACATAAGGAGTAGCATGGAGGACATTAGGAGAAGGAAGGGAAGAATGAAGGGGGGGATATCAGAGGGAGAGACGAACCATGAGAAACTATGGACTCTGAGAAACAAACTGAGGGTTTTAGAGGGGAGGGGGTGGGGGGATGGGTTAGCCTGGTGATGGGTATTAAGGAGGGCACGTACTGCATGGAGCACCAGGTGTTATGTGAAAACAATGAAGCGTGGATCACTACATCAAAAACTAATGATGTATTGTATGATGACTAACATAACATAATAAAATTAAATTTAAAAAATGTAGTGGAAATTAAGGATACTTTCATAATAGCAAGACAAGTTTTAGGACTCATAAATAATTCTAACAAAAATGTAAATAAACTTTTAGGAAGAAATTGTAAGGAATTTTTAAGGGATATAAAAGAAAGCCTAAATAAATATTTATAGAAGAGAAGATTCAGTATTGAAGAAGTCTCTGTTCTCCCATCAAAATCTATATAGTCATTCCAACTTCAGTGAAAATCTCAAGTCAGAGCTTATACTCCTCATATGAAAGAATAGAGAAATAAAAAATTTTTGAAGAAAAATAATTAAGAGTACCAAAACCAGATATCAAGACTTATTCTAACAGTATAATATTCAAGACAATATGTTACTAATATAAGAGGGAACAAACATTCAATGTAATAGAATCAGGCTCCTTGAAACAGACTCATGGAAACTTGGCATTATAAATAAATGCAGAAAGGATAGATTATTCAATATTCAATAAATGGTACAAGGACAATTGGCTTTCCGTCTGGAAACAAAACAAAATTAGAACACTAGAGCAAAATAAATTTCAGGTAGATTGAAGATCACAATGTAAGAAGTAAAACTTTTATAAGATAATGATTAAAAAATACTCAGAATCAAGGATTTATTGAGCCGGACTCAAAAGCTCACATCTTTTTTTTTTTTTTTTTTAAAGATTTTATTTATTTATTTGAGACAGAGAGAATGAGAGAGAGAGAGCACATGAGAGGGGAGAGGGTCAGAGGGAGAAGCAGGCTCCTTGCTGAGCAGGGAGCCCGATGCGGGACTCGATCCAGGGACTCCAGGATCATGACCTGAGCCGAAGGCAGTCGCTTAACCAACTGAGCCACCCAGGCGCCCCTCAAAAGCTCACATCTTAAAAAGTAAAAAGTTTGATAAATTTGCAGTAAACCTAAAACTCTTTTGCATGATAAAGATACCACAAAAATTGTAAACAATATGCCATAGACTTGGAGAAGTTATTTGCAAGTTTTGTTAGTTTTTGACTGACAAAATATTAATATGCAGACTACACAGCGTAAAAATTTCTACAAATCAATAAAATAAATACTAAAAATTAAAGAAAAAAATAGTAAAGGCATGAACAGGCAAGTCATGAGAGAGAAAATCCCAGCAGCCTATAAAAAGTACATAAAAACAAAATTATTCTCACTAATAAATGTAAGTTAAAATATAACAAATACGAGCACTCCATAGAGCAGTTCAAAATGAATAAACTTTATCTACATGTAACAACATGGCTAATTCTCAGAACATAGTGTTGCATTGAAAAAAGGCAACTTACAAAAGGATACATGTAGTGTGATACAATTTATGTCAAGTTTCAATGCATGTAAAACAACCCTATATATTCCTTTTAAGGATGCCTATATGTCATTTTAAAAGTTGCTAACATTAAGCGATGCAATTATTCATTACACTACTTGATACTTTTCCCTATGCTTGTATTATTTTACAATACAAAAACCTTTTTATAAATGAAATGAATTAGAGAGGGCAAGTCTCTAGGCAGGGGGAACAGTTAGGTCATTTAATATTTTAGGCGAAGCACAGTGGTAATTTGGACCATGATGGATGGTGGGTGATGGCAGGGTAGGGGAGGGTGCCACATCTTAGGGAAACATCACAAACTAAGAAGACCAAGGGCAGAAAACCCCATCCCCAAACTTTGGGCCTGAGATCACACTGGTAGCAATACTCAATGTATAGGATCAGTAAGGAATATTTCTGTTCCTCCTTCCATCAAAATCAGGGAAATAAAAACTCAGTAAATATTGTTATCAATTTAAAAATATATCTCAAGTCTTGTGTGTACTTACGAGTTTTGTAAGAATCTGGTAGAAGAGGAAATTGACTTCAGTAAGCAGACAAGTAACTTCTGAGTGGATATGATCAATGCCCTGCTTTCAAGGGGAGGCATTAGTCATAGAATCGATAGACTAGGGGTGTAGAGCAGCAGAATGGAAGGACCCATGTCGAGGCAAAATGTCTTCAATTCAGAAAGAGGGAGTCTTTGACTATCAAATCTTAGATGCCCAAGAAAGCATTTGATCCGCTGTTCAGCCTTTAAGCGGATCAATGGCTGAAGCATTCCTATTAGATGTTATGCTCCCTTTGACAGTTTCACAGAAATAGTCCAGCATTCATCCCATAGACCCGTGTTCACTTTCTGGATTTGCGTTTATGAGCTCTATGACTCTTAGCAAGTTATATGAACTTTCTGAGTGTCAATTTCCTCACCTGTAAAATGGAAATAATCATAGTACCTCCTTTAAGGTTTATTAAAAGTTGTCAAGTAAATGTAATATAAAGCCATCCAGTAAATTACAACTGTTCAATAAATGTTAGTTGCCGTAAGTTATCATTGCCTCTGTTCCTGGTAGAAAGGACCTAAATCCAAAGCAAATCTGATCTGTCCCCTGCTCTTGGCAGCTCTCTGTGCAATATAGTCCCACTGCCCTAAACCTTCCGAATTTTTTTGCATCTGGAAGAGTCAAGAGTTGAGCTAAATCTACTGCTATCTGATTCTGCTCTCAAGGTCAGTCCAGGTCAGAAACCAGGACACACAGAGCACCTCTGCAGCCTTTTCCTGATATGCACACAGAAGCAGCCACTCCATAATTTTTCATAGGCCAGTGCTAGAAGTCTTGAATATATCTTGTAATACCATATGTCTCAGTCCTTAATAGATCCTTTGAAGATTATAACAGCTTGCTGGGTTCCTCCTTTTAGTTTTTTAAATTAAATGTTTAAGATGCATTTGGGTGGCCAACTGCAAACCTCTTCTTTGCATTAATTATTTGCAGACATTGTGGCTATGAGTTAGGGGGTGGAGGGTGCTAGAAAAATCCATGCCACTTGTTCTGCATCAGGACATAGTTGAGTACACATATTTAAAAGTGTGTGAGCTCAATATAAAAGCTTAACTTTGTCCAAAATATTAAATGTTTCCTGACACCTTAGAAAAAGGAATTAAATTCAAAGCATCCTAGAAATGCAAAAGAAGTCCATCACACAACAAGAGGATAGCATCCAAAGGGAGTAAACACTTTCCATATGCCGGCACTAGCCTATTTATTAATCCTCATCTCCCTACTAAGAAGTTGCTCTCACTGTTATCCTCGTTTTACAGATGAAAAATCCTGAGGATCAGAGAGTTGGATTGAGCTGCCTACAGTCATCCAGCTGATGCGTGGCAGAGCCCAGTAGAAAAGCCAAGTGGTTCTGCTTCTAGAGCCAAAGCTCCTTTCTCTACTGGAGCTTCAAGAAGAATGGAGAGGGAAGTAGGAGATGAGCACGTGCAGAGGACTGAGCATTGCCAGCACTGTTCTAACTGCTGTGCAGTCCTCACAACAATGCCAGGAAGAGGGCATTATGATGATCATTATCCCCATTTTATAGATGGAGAAAGTGAGGTTTGCCCAAGAAAATCCAGCCAGTAGAGGCAGAGCTGGACTTCTAATGTAGGGTCCAGGCTCTTAGCCACTCTGCTGTCTTTCCTGTTGAGAAAAGAGTGCAGCACATAGCAAAGTTATCTGCAAATGTATGGTATCCAGAGTCTTTCTGATGTTGGCTGTTCTGCTGAGAATGGTATCCCTAGGCCAAGCAGTGATGCTCTAAACTGTAAGAGAAGAAAAGGCCAAGACTTAGTCCAAATAGGACCCAAGACGCAGAGATGGGAGTGGCTTAGTCAAAGCACCAGTCAGTGGTAATGCTGAAGCAAGCCTCTCGGTCCCCTGGCCTGAAGGCTCTGTAGTCCTGGGGAGGAGGATCAAAGGACAGAATTGCTGCTCTGGGCAGAAATACTGTAATGGAAACCATCTCACAGGCTGGGGCAGCAAAAGCCTTTCCTCCTCATCACATTGTACCTCTGGGCAGAGTCTATGACTCATCCAGGCCATTTGGGTATGTTTCTTCCACAAAGCCAGTGTGTCCTAGGCAGAGTCCCAGAAGAAAGACAGAAGGAATCAGGGGTCTCCCCTACTCCAAGGACAGAGAAGGTGGCTCTCTATCAAGAAGTACTGAAAGGCCCCTCAAGTGCTCTGCTGTAGCCACCAAGGGAGTACGGCATGAAACGTCATGACCTTGCTCATTCGGTCATTTCAAACATGAAGAAAGAACAGCTCTGGAGATGGAGGACTGAAGTTGAAGGGATGAGTGAGTTTTTAAGCCATACTGATTTGCACTCAACCCTATTTCCATCTCTCACAAAAGGAATGAGTCATTCACTTGTGTGGTCCTGAGCTCCGTCATTTATAGAATGGACATCACAAATGCCTCCCTTGTAGAGTCACAGTGGGGCTTCCTCAAAATCAAGTATGAAATGTTTCTAGCAGAGAAAAGGTGCTTAATAAAGGTTGAATTTGTCTCCTCTTGGTAAGGCTTAACCAAAGCCAATGAAAACTATTTGGAGGGTAGAGAAGGCTGAACACACGGCAAAAAGGAGTTTGTATGTGTGGTTAAGCTAAGGATGTTGGGATGGAGATAATTTCACACGCATCCTTATGAAATGGGGCAGGAGTGTCAGAGTCAGGGGAAAGAGAATGAATGGTGCTACGTCACTGGCTTTGATGATGAATGAAAGGCCATGTGCCAAGGAATGTAGGTGATTGCCAGGATCTAGAAGATACAGGGAAATGGACTTTTCTCCAGGGCCTTCAGAAGAAACGCAGCCTGCTGACACTTTGTAGCCCCGTGAGACTGATTTTGGAACTCTGACCTCCCAAACTATGAAATGATAACTTTTTAAGCCAAATTTGTGCTAATTTGTTACATCAGCAACAGGAAACTAATACATTAGGGTATATCTCAAACAAAACATTCACCCCAACATTCAGGGCAGACCTGCACCACAGGATGAGTAGGTATAACCCAATATATCAGGACCTGCATCCTGAGAATACATACGAGGTCGCAAGTCCATCAATGGGCAAATGTGACAATTCCTAACTAGTCCCCAACACCACCATCAATTCCCCATAACATAGCCTTTATTTTTATTTTTATTTTTTTGTTTTCTCTTGTTCCTTGAAACATTCTCCGGAAAGAGTCTGCCCAGTCTCTCTTTGACATACTCCATGAGCAAACGGTTTTTGGAGGAAAGTTTTTGAGTGCCATGGACGCAGGTGCTCTCGGTGAGAGCCCCTCATCTCTCTGGTTCTCCTCTGACCACCGTTTTGCTCCATGAGCCTTGCCAATACTGTCACTGAACTCTGGAACTAACAAGGAGAAAAATCCTTGCAGCAAATTGCCAGATTTGGTGCCTATTCCCAAAGTCACACTGCTTCTTCCAGAATCGTATAGTTTTTCACAAACATGATTCCTCCTGCTTTAGATATCCCTCCCAAGATACCTCCTGAATCAGTACATCTCCTCTCTCACCTTTGCCCCTTCTTTCTTGCCCCTCTCCTGCCCAAATCAAAATGTCTCCCTCTTTCTTCTGGTTAAAAACTGAAGTACCATCCATGTATAACAAATCATGCAAATGAATGCTTGGTAGGGAGCGCTATCACTATGCCAGAAACATATGAATCCCAGGTCCAGCCTCTGCAAAACACTCTATTCCATAAAGATAGACATGTTCTGCTTTTGAGCACAGCCGCGCCTCATGAGGACCCTCTGGGTGTCACGTGAACTGCCCAGATATGTGTGAATGGTCAGGTTTCAGGGTTTTTCCAGTCCCCCCATGTCCATTTCCTACCATGCTCTAATTTCTGATTGTAAAGGAACTAGGCTGACCCAGGATGAATATAGCACCTTCTGCAAAAGATGATTCTGGAATAGGAAGCAGGATGTTAGATACTGTTTTGAGAATACCAGTGTTCTGTACCTGGAGAAGTTCTTTAAGTGAAACACAGTAGCAACACTGAAGGCTCTCTTCCTGCCAGCAAGGATAAACACATCATTATCAGAACCCGGTATTTCTGCAAACTCTGGTATTGGGTTATAAGAGGGGCCTCAAAATGCCCTCTTCTTCATCTGAGCTTAAAACCAGTTGAGAAATAAGACAGAGGAATAAGGCAAAGGGAAGTCAGAACATCCCTTTTGTTACTTGTACCTCTACAGTTGGAGAGGTACATTGAATGTACCTCTACAGTTGAATTCCTACTGTGTTTCTTGGAATATGACATATATCCTGATGTGTTGGGCAATTCACTTAATTTCTTGGTTGCTATGTCAGCTGGGTCTGTGTTCCAGGGAATAGGGACAATAACAAGATATGCCTATTGTGTCAGCCACACTTTATGGGAGGCCCCTGAAGGGAAGGGCTCCTGCAGAGTTTGCCTGGGGCTTTTCCTGATCCCCTCAGCTGGTCTGAATCATCCCTGTTTAGATATCCGTCCCGAGATACCTCCTGAATCTACCTTGGGCATTGGTAGAATTGGAACTGTACATTCTACCAATGACTAGACAGCTGTAGGCAGCCTGCACCCGTGAGTTTCCCCGTCCATCCCTGAAAGGAAAAGATAGAAACAGTCCCTATAGGCAGCTAATGCCCAATGAGAAAAGATGAGGCACACTCGGTTCCTGGATCCAAAGTCACCAAGTGGACCAGCCCCACTGCCCCCCCAATCAGAATGAGTGTGGGTTCAGAGTCCATAAACATTATGCCAATGGAATTCCCTCCCACTGTAGAGTATTACTCCCACTGCAACAGATTATGTTTTTGTCAAAATACCCACCACCCCTCTCTACCGGGCCCATCCCTCTGAGACTATTATCTTTCCTGTGTCCATGATACTTGCTTTGGTCAGCAAGATGTGAGTTGAAATGGCACAAGTCATTTCTCCCCAGATGCTTTGAGAGCCATTGCATACCTCCACCATCTTTCCTTTCTTTCTGCCATGGAACGTCATATCTCGGACTGAGCTTCTCCTTTAGCCTTGGTCCCCAAATGAAGAAAGAATTATTAGAGTAGAATTGCAGTCATCCCACAATGGACAAGTTTGAATGATAAATAAATTTTTGTTTGGAGCCAAGAATATTTTGGAATCAATTGCTATCTTAGCCTAACTGATCTTACACTTAGAGATACATGTAGGCTCCTCCACCACACACATCCACAGTAACCAGCAACTTCCCTTTCTACCTGGTTTTCTAGCTTTCATTCTATCCATCCATTTATTCACTGAGTGTTGACTGGGCACCAAGCCTGGTGAGAGGCATCAGAGCTGCAGTAATGAATAAGACATGCCTTGTAGGGGAGCTAGTTATGTCAAGAAATAACTGGAATGGAGGGGCACCTGGGTGGCTCAATTGCTTAAGGGTCCAACTCTTGATTTCGGCACAGATCATGATCTCAGGGTCTTGAGATCAAGCCCTGCATCAGTGGGTCCTGCTTAAGATGCTCTCTCTCCCTTTGCCTTTGCCCCTCACCCTGCTCCATTCTCTCTCTCAAAAATAAAGAAATAAATAAAAAATAAAAAAATATTAAAAAAAAAGAAGTAACTCGAATGGAGAGTGGTAAGTGCAATGTCAGAGGAATGTGCAAAGTGCCACGAGGGCCCAGAGGAGGAGGGATGATTCAGACCAGCTGAGGGGATCAGGAAAAGCCCCAGGCAAACTCTGCAGGAGCCCTTCCCTTCAGGGGCCTCCCATAAAGTGTGGCTGACACAATAGGCATATCTTGTTATTGTCCCTATTCCCTGGAACACAGACCCAGCTGACATAGCAACCAAGAAATTAAGTGAATTGCCCAACACATCAGGATATATGTCATATTCCAAGAAACACGGTAGGAATTCAGAGGAAGGACAGAATCTTTTCATCTTGGGCCTGCAAGAAATTGAGGAAGCTGGATTTCAGCTAAGCGGGGAAATGTGGGTTGAATTCTTCCCAGTGAGAGGACTGGGGGCAGGTCACTTTGGTAGAAGAAAGAGAATGTTCAAAGAACCAAAGATAGGAGAAGAAGCTCTATTCCAGAGACAGTGTGTGGAACAGGGAGACAGCATTCACGAGGGGAGCAGAGGAAATCAGACTAGAAGGAGGCCTCAGAGACAGATCCTGAATGCAAGACGAAGACCTGTTGTCCTAAGATGACAGGAGCCACTGAAGTTTTCTGAATATGGAAATGGCATGATAGAAAAGGCATTTTAGAATAATGGGCAGATGACCCTAGCATTGTGGAGGGTGACATGGAAGGGCCAACTGGAGATGAGACAACTAATTAGGAGGCTGTTAAATGTTCTGGGCAGGAACTAAGGGGTCCCACACTGGGAAGGGGGGTGGTCAGAAGGATCCATAATTAATGGTGTAGGGGTGCTGAGAGGAGCTTGGGCAGCCATGGACGATGGCCCCAAGGAGCCACCAGAGTTGAGTCTTGAATAATAAACAGATAAACTGAAGGGAGGAGGAGAGCAGTATAAGGAAGTACCGAATTTCAAGGTGAGGTGACTAGTTTGGTGAGGTAGAGGTTTTCTATAGTGGTACGACAAGATGAGGTCAGCAAGTTAAAAACAACAGTTCTATTTAACATACATGGCCCCTTTGCCTTCCTTCTTTTAGTCCTATTAAGAGGCCTGTGAGTTTTGCACTATTAACCCATTTTACAGATCAGGAAATGAGAACTCAAAGCAATTGTATACAGACCGGCTAATAATTTGTGGGGCCTACTGAAAAATGAAAATGTAGGGCTTCTTCAAAAATTATTAAGAATTTAAACACAGTGACTACAGAGCAGTGAGCTAAGTGCTCTGTGCCCTGGGCCCCGTGTGACTACATAGGCCACATACCCGTGAAGTCAGCCCTGCTGCTCTGACTGTCCCAGGTCCATACAACAAGAAATGGTCGTGGTTGGAAGTTAATATTTCTTTCACAACAAATGGGGAAGTGGGTTAACATGGAGGTCCTACCAACCTAGGTCTCTGGGTCACTGCACTGAGTAGAGCCCCAGGTATTGATAGGAGTAAATCATCTTGTCGTTTTAAGCCCCTGTGTGGCTTATTGCTTATTACTGAAGCAAAATGTGGACCACACGGACTGATACACCAAAGGCTCAGAAAACCCTCACAGCACTTATGTGGGGAGCTAGGTCTTGAGCCTAGACCTCCAATACCCCATCATGGGGTCTTCCGTCTACATGTGTATTTTCCAACTGCAAGTCACAACATGATTAAGGTGCCATGAAACCAATGTATTGGGCCACAAGCAGATTTTTACAAATAAAGTGATTTAACAACGGTAATGTAATAGAAGCTATCCTTGTGTGTTACACACTGTAGTGGTATTTTTCATGAAACTTGTTTCTAGGATACCTGTATGTTCAGAGTCACAGAATAAAATTGGCTTCTTGCTATGGATCACTGTCAAAAAATGTTAAAAGCCACTGTTCTATATCATGCTTTCAGCACAGGAAAGGAGAATAAGCCTACCCACGTCACCTCAATGACTTGGAGACTCATAATTTCTTATAAAATTAGCTAAATGGGCGGAAATTTGGGTCCTTATTGCCAACACAGTTAATTCTTTGGACTTTACAGTTTCCCAGATAGGAAGCTTTCCAGATTCTATCCAAGACAAAACTCAAACTTTGTAATGTGCCCCCTTTAACTCCATTAATCCCCCACCTCCTCCATCCTAACTTATTCCGCCTTACAAGAACCATGAAGTCATCGTTTCCGATACAGGCAACAAAACTTCATTGTCTTTTGACACAAGCCGACAAATCCGGGCACAGATGTGCCCACTGGGGCAACTACTAAAAGGCAGGCAAGAAGCCATGATGTCACCAGCTTTGGGCCTAGTGCCAGGCCTCTTCCTTTCTTCGAACTCACGATGAGACTGAGGCCCTCAGAAGTGAGTCACGGAGGAGAGCCAGCATCTGCCCTCGGAGGGAGACACATTTACTCAAGGAGAAACTCTGTGGGCAGTGTTTGGACTTTGCTGTGCCAGGAGCTGTCAGGCCTGCTTCTCACCACTGCAACTGTGGGACCGAACCCCCACTTGTGACAAAAAGAGCTACAAAAGAACTGAAAATATCTTATTTTCAATTACTTGCTGAAAACTCCCAGATGTGAGCAGCAATGGCTGTGTGGTAGGCACATTTGGGTTTTGAGGTGGATATTCTCTCTAAATGTCTCCCGGTGGCCAGCAAGTTGAGGCAGGAAGGGCATTGTTAATCGCTTAAACGAAGGTTGGATTTCTGCCCCACCCTTCTTTCATAGGTCCTGACTTCTGGGAATGAGAGGTTGAGGGACATTGTCCAGGATTTCTCTCTGGGCAGTAATCACCTTCCCTCATGTAAGATGGCTGCATCCAGCTTGTCAGGTTCCAATCTCTAGAATGTGTTTGGAGTCTAACCATTTCTCGTTGTATTTCCAGACCACCCTCATTTCTGGCCAGGATGGCTCCATAACCTCCTAGTCTCTGGCATTTCACTCCTGCCCCACCCGCTTCTCTTTGCCACAGAGGGATTGTCTTAAATGCAAATCCAATCAGTCACTCAACTTTCTCCCTTAAAATCCTTTCATAGTTTCAATGGCTCCCTCAAGATAAACACCAGGCCCTACCAAGGTCAACAGGATTCTGGGGGTCTGGCCTCTCCTGCTCTCAGGGCTCATCTCAGGATCTTCCCCCCTTGCCCTCTGAGGCTTGCAATGCCACACTGCCCTTCCTTAAGCTTCTGGGATACATCAGGCTCTTCTCCGCCTCAGAACCTGCAGTTCTGCTGAAGAGCATGAAGCCATTCCTCCACAAGCTCTGTATTGTTAGAACCAAGTCATCCTTCCCTTCTCAGCTAAAACAACACTTTATTAAGAGACCAGCCAGAACTCTCAAAATAAACCAAATCACCCCATATTGTCTCCCATCACCTTATCCTATTTTGTTACTGCCCCTATCATGATATATAAAGAACATGGTTATGAATGTCTCTCCCCCACTGGACTAAGCTTCACAGGGACAAGGACAATTATTTGTCCCCCACCCCCACCCCGTACCCATATCTTAGCATGGTGCCTGGTACATGGTAACTAGTAACTAAGTGTTGAATAAATGCTAAAACCCCTTGAAAAGACTTCTCTGACATCTAAATGCTTGCAAATGATTTCTTTGGCTCAGGAACTATTACCTTCCTAAGAACAAATAGCTAAACCTGTCTCCCTTTTTTCTTTGGATGCTGGGAGAGCCAGAGCCCCCAGCTAGGCTCAAATCTACCCATTCTGTGGATACATGAGGTTTGCATATTTGTATTTTCCCTTCCCTTAGTCTTTTAATTACACTTTCGCAGGGTAGGTTTTTGCCATCTTCTTCCATGGTAAAGAATACTAGATGGTCCTACTCTGGAATACCATTGCAAATCTTCAATGTAAGATTTAAGACAGTAAGACACATTGAATTCTTTGAGGAAAGGGGTGAAGTCATATATTTTTCTGTTCAGTATCAGAAGACCTTTCAGACTGGAGGCTTGGAAAGGGACTAGGGCAGCTGCCCTGGGAGTCAGAAGGCTTGGAGCACATGTGGATGCTATAGGACCCAGCAAGTTGCTCCTCAAACCCTGGACTCACCATTTATAAATGAGAGGAACTCTTGCACTTAATACACAATGCTGCTGAAACACTGTATGACAGCACTTTGTAGTCTAAAAGCAAACACAGGCACACACGCACACACAAGAATATATGGCTGTGATCAAGGGGGAAAAGCTTTGATGAGATCACATTTGATTTCAGGACTGGCTCATGGACAAGTTTTTAAGTGAGTAAAGTTTTCCACTGTTGCGTTCCTTCTCTCTAGCCTCTCCTCCTGGGTCTTATGCATAAAGCTGCTCAGTGCTATCAGGCGCAGAGACCCCCACTGGGCACATTTTCCTTCTACTTCCTATTGTTCTCCTTCAAGAACTGTCAGTCCTATGAAAGGTTTCTCTCATGTCTCCAGAGTCCTCTTAAGTGATAACCTCATCTGGTAAACTAATTAAAGCTAAAGGTGGCTGACATTGTAGAAAGAAAGATAAGTGAACAATTAATCTGTAACATGAGTAAGTCTATCATGTGAGAGGCCCAAAGAGGGGACATTCAAAGGTACAAAGGCTTCCCAAAGGAAGATTTACGCTGAGCTCAAAAGGGCAGTCGGAGTTATCAAAGTGGGGGAGGAGAAGGAGAGTCTGCGAGCAAGAGCAAACAGCATATTCTGAAAAATGAAGATGGGTGTTAACTTTGGCTTATATTTCTACCTCCTAGTTCTACCACACTGAAGTCTATTATCTCTGATAGCCCCAGAGATAGTGCAGGATGAGGAGAAGCAGGGAACTTCCTGAGGCAAGGAGCTGTCTGGCTACCCAGGGAGGCATCATCTAGGAAGCATGTCAAGGTGGGGGCAATGTCCCAAGACCCGTGGCTGTGGGGTCACTACTTACAGAGCTGTAGAGAGAGCTCAAGACTTGTTCAATGCCTCTTTCTTCAGAGATCCAGCACTTGTCATCCCTCTACCAGAAGGATGACTGGCAAACGTCTTCCTAAAAATCGCCAGCCTGGATCAGGGGAATCCAGCCAGCAAAGCAGATGCTCATTCCTCCCTACAGTCTGTGGGAATAAGACTTTAGCATTTGCTCTGTGCCAGGCAGTGTGCTATGGAGAGAGTGTAGCAAAGAAGAAACTGCTTCTCCAGCAACTGCGCTTACGGAGCCCACAGCTAGTGAAGCAACAGTCTAGTGAAGTGCCAGGGACGAAGCAGTACATGTGGAAAAGAGGGGTGCAGGAAGCATGGGCCCAGGCATCAGGGAAGACCTCCCAGAGAAGGAGCACCTGAGCTGGTTCCTGGGGTTTTTACAGTGGCTCCATATCACCAAGGATTGGGTGACCATCCCTCCACACACAGCAGAATTCCTGACTCTCGCAGCATCTCCAACAGGCTCCTCAACCAGTCTTGGAAGATATTTTGAACACATGATTAATAAATCATGGTCTGTTATGAACTGAATGTTTATGTCCACTTTGAGGGATTCATAGGTTGAAATCCTCACCTCCAATGTGATGGTATCAGGAGGTGGGGACTTTGAGGGTGATTAGTCATCAGGGTGGAGTGCTCATGAACAGGATTAGTGCCCTTATAAAAGAGACCCCAGAGGGTTCTTCTGCCCCTTCCACCATGGGAGGACACAGAGAGAAGGCAGCCATCTATGAACCAAGAAGTGAGCTCTCACCAGATGCAGAATCTGCTGGCTCTTCCATATTGGACTTCCCAGACTCCAGAGCTGCAAGAAATAAAAGTTTATTGTTCAAGCCACCCAGTCTATGGTATTTTTGTCACAGCAGCCTGAACTAACTAAGACACTGTCTGTGATCCCAGGAACAGCTGGGGTCCAGAGCCTTATGTAGTGCTTACCACTCTCATCAATCTTCCTGTCTTACATCCTCAAATAAATAACAAACCACGGCCAAGGATCAAGCCATCGCCTTTTCTTTCTCTAACAACACGTGGCCCACACTAGGTGCTCTATAAATATTTGATGATCTGAAATTAATTCATTCCATTTAATTAATCATTACCCTCCATGTTTGTCAAGGAAATTAAAGTGTCATCTGGCCGGTGTCTTGTAGTAGGAATATCATCGATAAACTTTGGCATTGAAGAGGCTTCAGTTTACATTACAGCTCTGCCACTCACCCCCATGTGACTTTGAGTGAGTTACTTGACCTCTCTAAGTCTTATTTTTCTCATATTTGACATTGGGATAATATCCCCTTGCAGTGCTGTTGTGAGGATTGAATGTGATAACGTACTTAGACAATACTGAGCATAGTAGATTCTCAGTAAGTATTCTTAATACTAACTAGCAAAAGTGGGTTGATCCTTTAGTATGTACCAGGTAGTTGGCTAAAGCACCGTACATACATGATCTCATTTAATTCTCACATTGGCTCTATACTGCTGGACCAATTTTCATGCCTATTTAATAGGAGGGAAAACTGAGACTCAGGAAGGTCAAGTAATGTGCCCAGCGTCACACACTGGTCTGCGTGGCACTGCACTCTAAGCCTGATTCTCTCCACATTAGAGCCTGAGCACTAATCATGACCTTGAGCTGGCTCACATATGGTGTCCATCTCTCCCCTCAGTGGGGAACATCAAGATCATGCCAAGTTATATGACTTCCACAAGGTCACACCGCAGATCACTGGCCACTGTGCCATGTTGAGAAATGCGTTCTGGTAAAATGACCTTCTCACCATGGTTAGACAATAAGACCCAACACCTCCACTCCTTTTTATAACCGGAAATGATGTGTAATTGGAATACATGGAAAGGCTCAACAATGCCCAGCACCACTATTTTTTTGTTGCCAGCGACTTAGCTTTTCCTTTAAGACCCACAAGAGAGGGAGAGCAACAAAATCCGAGCACCCAGCACAGAAAGCCCATCCCAGGAATGTTCAGAGGTGACAGAAAACACTTTTGGGCCCTGAAGTTGGCTTGAGAATAAAGTGATGCGTGGTCTGGTTCTTGTCTCACTACATTCTGTCAAAGTACCTAATTTACAGGTCATGCCCATGAGGGTATCTGGACTCCTGTGAACTGCCCCCAGGAGTCATGCCAGTCTAGACCAGCTGTCAGAGTTAAAGAATCCTAGAATTAAAGTGCAGCTTAGCTGTCCAAATTCATGGGATGAAGATGGATAATACAATAGCATCATCACTAAAATTTACTGAGACTTCCCTATGTGATAGTGCCTTGGTAGAGGACTTGGCATTCATTCTTTCAGTTAGTGATCACAGCACTCCCACAGAAAATGAAATATATCAATTTTATATATGAAAACAATAAGCCTTAATAATTTGCCCAACAATTCTAAGAGTAATAGGAAATTTTTCTTTACTCAGTGGTTCCAACTCTCTACCTTCTGAGCAGATAATATCCATTTACTGTGATTTACAGTCACCCTCCACTATCTTTATAGTCTTACTCTGTCAGGGTAGGTGTTGAGTGAAAGACACAGGCAGCCTCATGTTTAGAAAATTAATTCTTTACCATAGACTGTGTCAGGGTACTTACTACACATCTTCCAAATTACTCCTCACAAGACTACATGTTATCATTCCTTTATAGATAAGGACAATGACACTCAATGAGGATAAATTATTTGCCCAAAGGACACATCTTGTAAGTAGGAGCACCATAGCCCCCCTGCAACTCTAGCTCATGCTTTTTCCACTACCCAGGAGAGCAAGCTAACAAGAAGACAAAAATAAAGCCATATAATAAGCTAGATGAAGGGCCTGAGTGATTCACCAGTTAGATGATATATCCTAGAAAAATGTGGCAGTCTGTTTCCACTAAGATGTCTCTGTATCAGAAAAAGAATAACTATACAGCACAAAGCAACAGTTAGAAAAGATGTAGACATTCCTGATTCCATTCCAAATGGTCTTAGATGGGAGGCAGGGCAGAGCCTGTTTGAACTGAACCTTTGATTCATTGGTTGCTTCATGCCATCATTCATATTTACTGCTTGCTTGCCTAAAGATGTGAGAATCTTCAGAATACAGTGCCTGGCCCAAAGTAGGAACCCATGCATTACCTAAGGAAAGAAAAAAGTGAGAGAGAGAGAATAAAAAGTGAGACTCTGTCCCTATCCTCAAAGAGCCCAAGGTTTAGCATCAGTCTGAAAAGGAAACAGATGATGCATAATAGCAAATACAATTATTAGAAGCCAGTTGCGATGCGGCCTATGAAGGAAGAAGAAAAACACGTATGTCATGCAAGGCTCCCCAGAAGAAGTGATGTGACTTTCGAGCAGAGATCTAGAAAACACATGAGTCGAACCTAAGTCAGAAGTTATAGGAACAAAGGTTTTCTAGACAGAGATATGCCAAGATTCAAGGTGCTGGGACCTCTTCAAGGGTTCATGCATCTCAGAGAGACTGTAATAGAGATTGTGGGCTTATGTGTGGGAATGGACAGCATTGTTGAGCCTGGAAGAGATGGGTCAAGAGATGAGCTGGACAGACTGACAGAGGCCAGCTTTTAAAGAATGTGGAAGGACAGTGTGAAAACAGGGACTTTTTGGAAGAGCAGAAAGCCATGAAGATTTTCAGCAGAGGTGAAATGCCTTTACAGTTGTCTGCTGTACATAGAATGGATTGGAACAGTTGAGACTGGGGTCAGAGACACAAGATAAAAAGCACCTGCCATAATGCAAGGGAGGAATGTTGGCAACCCAAGATGACAACTGGACAATTGGAGATGTTTCAGAGTATTCTGAAACCCTAACCGGAAACTCTAATGCCAGAGTCAATGATGTATCTTCCATAATCATATACCTTTGTGGACCAAACTTTAATTTTCTCAAATATAATAACTATAGCAACAAAAATTCCTCACACTTGCATAAATATTATAAGTGACAATATCTTCTCACTTAACTTACACCCAGATAAATCAGCTATTCAGTAGATATTCAATAAGTAAAGTCTCTTACTAGATTCCCCAAATGGTTCTTTGAGGCAAGCAGGAGAGCTATGATTAGCATATCCATTTTACCAATGGGAAAACTGAGGCTCAGAGAAGTTAATGAGTACCTTAGGGTTCAAGAAAATTCCAGACCCAGGAGCAAAACTAAATTCCATGTGGTCTTAGCCAGTTATTCTACCTACCTCCATGCTAGAGTCCAAGGGCATAATTCTTGGGGCCTGTAGACAGGAATCTGAGTTTGTGAGTATCCTAATGACAATTAATCCTAAAACTTATTTTTCAGATGCAGTTTTAGAGGAGGATTGGAATGCAAGGTACACAAATACAGCTGGGAGACAGGAGGAAAGCAAGAGAGCTGGAAACACCTAAGGAGGCAAAAAATCAAAGATGGCCCCTCCCCTCAAAGCTCCAAATATTCAGGTCAAAGTGAGTCTAAACCCGGCTTTTTGTGTGCTAAATCCATATTCGTGCATGTTTATTCCTACTGACAATAAGGCAGGGTCTGGTCATTGTCACTGTCCTGGGATCACTTTCCCTGGCTTCTGCAGACACCACGCCCCACACATGTCACGGAGTCCATCTCACAACTGGCACCTGCTGAGCTAGTGCTGGCTGCCAACAAGAATTCCTCAAGGGTCTGGGCCATGAGCTTCTGTGTCCTGGGAGAGCTCCCGTCCCAATAGCATTAGGAAAGACACAGATGACAAAATTCACTTTTCTACCTCCCAAAAGCCACATCGTGCCAGGATCTTCTGATTCTGGATATAGGCCTCTTCTCTCAGTCTCCCTTTCTGGACCAGGTGGAGATGAAGTCAGCCTCTTGGCTCCTGCAGCTCATCTCTGACCCCTCAGCTCAGACCACGGCTCTCCCACACAAAGCAAGATCGATGACTAGCCACTAGGAAGAGAGGTTTGGGGAGGTAGACCCGAAGGCACAGGGAGCACAGTTAGCTACTGCCCCAGCCCCCTGTGGCACCCAGTAGCACTCTTCACCACCCTGTGCCTCTTGCATGGAGGACTGTTCACTCTCCCCCTATAAATTTTGGCAGAGTCATGTGACTTGTGTTTGGCCAAGGAAGCATGAACGGAAGTGACATGTGTCACTTCTAGGAAGAAGCTTGTAAGAGCCCAGGTGTGGCGACTGGGTTCTCTGTTCTCTATGTTAATGCTCCAGATAAAAACTGCTCACCCGGCTTGGGTCCCAGGCTGAGGTTAAAATGGAGCAAACCACAGCTCAGCCAAAGGCCACATAGCCTGAGACAGAAATAAACTCTGTGGTTGCACGGTGAGACTTAGGGGTCATTTGTTACCTGAGCATAACCTAAGCTACCCTGACTTTCTCCAACTCCCTTTTTGCTCTCCTTCTCCAACCCAATAAAGTGGGCCATGTGCTTCCTCTTCAGGTTTTCTGAAACAACACCTGCCCCCCATGTGTACTATACCTTAACATGTACTATAGCAAATTGGGATGTGGTTATATGGGATATCTATCCACCAGCCCTCAGGTTCTATGTTGCTTGATCTGTACCTACACAGTTCCTAGCATATGGGCCTCACTTACTGAATGCCTATTGAAATGAACTGAATGTATTTATTCCTGAAATTCATACTTTATGTTATCCCTTCTTTGGGTATAACACTGTGCTCTACACTTTTATCAGTGGTGCTTTATAAAGCTCCCAGGAGAGCAGGGATGGTATATGGAACACACTGTTGGTTGACTAAGCTACACACATTCCTGGTGACATTCTCCCTTACTCATCTCCTCTATAGAAGCTGGAAAAGCGAATAAAAGTGGCCATGTAATTTGGTTCTAGATAATAAAATGTAAGTGGAAATTTGCTGGGTATTCTAGGAAACTCTTGCTTTTCTGATAAAAGGATTGAGTGTAGATAATGTCACCCATCTCCTTTCTTCCTGATTTGAAGGTGGATGACATGCTGGGAACTGTTACTGCCAACATGTTGTTGTTATGGAGGAAAAAGTGCAGACCCCAGCCCCAACATCATTAGGGTGAGACATCTGATGGGTGAGTAAAGTAAACACAGAGTTGTTTTTCCCATTGTTAGGTTTTTTTGGTCACTGTCAACCAACTACATCCTAATTGGTAAAGGAAGTAAGTTGTTTATTTTTGAAACATCAACCTTTGCCACTTGCCTTCCTTGTCTAACTCCTACTGACCCTTCAAGACTCAGCTCAGTCACTATATCCCTCCTGAAGTCGAGTTTCTATATCAAAGCACAAACCCTACATTCATTCTGCCTGGATCACTGAAACAAGTTCATTTCTAAGTGGATCCTTTTGCCACATGAATTTTCTATAAAGAGCTATTTGCATTATGCCTATACTTCTTCTTAGTGACAAGTTCTGCTCAGATCTTTGATGTCTGCTAGGTGTCACCAGTGAATCCATTCTCTCCGGATTGCACATTGTAAGCTTTCCCCCAACAGAACTTAAGTATCTCTTCTGTAAACTGCAAGGGGTTTGGCTGTATCCTGGGGCCAACCTGGGACACCAGGTCAGCAGCAAGATCTTCTGCATCTATCACATACTCCAGGTTGCTGGTTATATTCAGTCTCCAGAGATGTCTGTGAGGATGGGTCTTAGCTGTTGTACACTACTGGCAAATTCCTGAATATTTCCCCAAGAATCATCTCTCTCCAGTTCTTCCTCTTGGTGCGGGCCTGGGACTAAATGTGCCCCCTGTGTGGCTTCTGCAAAGGCTGTAGACTACACTGCCTTCTACCCCAGCAAACCCTCCCCCAACTGAGTCATCCCAGAAAATAAACACACATCTCATTGTGTAAAATGGTCTTGGAGAGGACCTGGGCTCAAACCCTACCACAGTAGATATAGAACAAAGAAAGGAGTGGCACATCCAGAAGGGGGTAGGAGTATAAAGACATCTTCCAGATCCTTATGCACAGAGGTGATGGTATAACCCAGGGCTAATGGGAACTCTATGGACTCAGATAACCAGGACTTAAATGTTGACTCCACCATTCAATAGCTATGACCTGGGAGAAGTTAACCTCACTGTGCCTCAGCTGCTTATCTAAAAAGTGGGGATTATAACAGTACCTACCTCTTAGGTTGCAGTAAGAGGATCAGTTCAGCCAACACATGCAAAATGCTTCACACATTGTCTGGTGCATAGTAATTGCTCAATAAATTCTAGCTGACATTATTAAACTATAAAGGTAGAGGTAAATTGGCTGGTCTCCAGCATCAAAGCTGGTGGCTGCTGTGAACCTTCTGAACATGAAAAATGCATGCAAACAGACAACCAAGAAAAGCAATCAGGGAAGAAGAAAACATAATATCAATAAAAATTAGATCAGTCAGAAGACAATTCTGAAAGCCAGATTGTTAACTCATAGGAAATGTCTCTGGCGGGGGATCAAGTAACCCAATTTGGAGAAATAATTAGATGGCAGACCAGAAACAAAAATGACTAAAAGGAAAAGGGGGTGAGCTCAGTGTCGTAGTTGAGAGAACTTCCTCATTACACAATGTGCCTTCCCTGGGATGAGCTCAGTTTGGGATTAAGAATTTGGTTCCCTCCACAAAGATGCTGAACAGCTGCAATGCATTTTCAATTCCTGTCAAAGCAGTTGGATGCAGGAAGCTGGGGCAGGAGCACAAGGATGTGACACTGATAGAGGCCGTATTCACCAGGGGACCATGAAAATGAGGTAGATACAGAGGCATCCATGATTTCCAGACTGAAATGTAAATTAGGAAATCTTCAATGTGGTAAGATGAATGGCTCCAAGTATTCATTTTCTCTGCTCCAACTTGGAAATGGGTAAGGCGCATCATGGTTGGGTTGGCTAGATGTGTGGGTCTGATCCCAGGGCTGGGAGACTTCTCCCTCCAGCTAACTTGCTAAGTGACCTTGAGTAAATGCCTTCCTCTCTGTGGGCTTTCAGTTACCCCAACTGTAAAGGAAGTGAGTTGGATCATTCCAAATCTTCTTACAGCTTTATATGGACATGATATGTGGCCATAAAGAAACCAATAAATAACTGACTCTTGTTGCAGTTTTAAGAAGCCCAATAAATAATACTCCATCCCTCTCTCCAAACTCAGCACCCACTGCATAATTGAAATTAGAGTCATATTTAAACAAGAGAATCCAAATGCCAACTTTATTAGATAAAAGTTTGGTTGGAGAACATGGTGTAGGTGTGTGGAGTCATCAGCTTCCTAACACTGCACATGAAATTAGCATACGGGAACCCTCAGTCATGGGCAACTCTGCTTAACTTCATGTCCTCCCCCCACCCCACTGGACAGACTCGGTTTTTTTTAACCAAATGGCAGAAAGCAGACCAGAATATAGCTCCTTTGCAGGCAGGCAGAGCCAAAGAGAAAAAGGTGAAATCAGCTAACTTGAGGTCAAGTTCGAGGAAACTTGAATGGGCATCACAGCCATTCAGTGGGCAGTGGGCTTGTTAATAGACAGATGGTTGGGCCCACTCCCAGAGTTTCTGGTTCAGGGGTGGTGGGGGGGGTGGAGCTGAGAATTTGTATTTTTAGTATGTTTTCTAATGATATTGATGCTGCTGGTCCTGGGACCATATTGAGAACACTGAGCTAAGCTAAATGTGCTCAGTAACCTCTCCCAAACTCAACAATATGATCAACTAGCTTCCCCCCACACTGGGAGTCAGGGGGGAGGAGAGTCCCCAGGAGCTCTAGTGGATACTTCTCCACATGTAGTGAGGGATGAGTGCCCCCCAATACTAACTACTGAGTTTTTAGTGAGACCTATTCATGATGTAGTACTTACTGATTTACTGACAAAAATAAAGAAAAAAACAATTCTATTACAATTGTGCTTTATTATATTAACTATAAGAATTGACAATTCATTAGAAGACTGGCATAATTCCTAAGAATAATTATATTACTCTTCCAATTAAAGTTAAGTAATTTTCAATGTGTTAGCCTACAATGGAATAGCATAATAAAGAGACCAGGAGGAGAATTTGTATAATTCTTGTCTTTGAGATTACAGCAATGTTGAATTAGATATTGCCCTGGACCTTACACTTGTGTTATTGATTTAAAAGGTTGCAATCTTTGGGGCACCTGGGTGACTCAGTCGGTTAAGTATCTGCCTTCGGCTCAGGTCATGATCCCAGAGTCCGGGGATCGAGCTGCTCATTGGGCTGCCCCCCCTCGGCGGGGAGTTGGCTTCTCCCTCCGCCCCTCCCCTGCTTGTACTTGCTCTCTCTCTGTCTCTCTCTCTGTCTCTCTCAAGTAAATAAATAAAAATCTTTTAAAAAATATAAACTAAAGGTTGCAATCTTTATTAAAGAAACATCAAGGGCTTATTATAATCTGGTATGCTGTGTGCAGGTAAAAATCATTGTGCTAAAAATTACAAGATCAAGATTTATAGTACCACCTTGGCTACTATTTTAGTTGGGTGACTTTGGGCATGTCACATCTGCCTTCTGACCCTCTTCTTCATCTGTAAAAATCACAGATAATATCTGTAGACAACTGGAAGATCTGCATACTGTTAACTTTGTTCAGCCTTGAGTGCTTTCTATTTTTGTGTGACTTCAAATGTGTAACTTCATTTGGTGCTTGTTGATTGAGAGCCCTTAAAATCAAGCAACTCATCTCATTCAGTAAAGCAAGAAAAAATTATAGATGCTTAGAGAGGTAGCATGCTAGCAAAATACAAGCTGTCAAGTTGGCCTTCTTTTCAGCCTAAATTGATTTGATTAAAGGAGAAGATAAGAGTTCTCTCACCCCCAGGTCTAGAGAAGAGCTCTTGATGCTAAATAGGCAGCTGGAGGGAGTTTAAACATTCCCCCAGCTTTGGAATTTCTCTCAAGGTTGAAAAAGCTAAATTAAATCAAAATGTGTCATCATCAAACATTCAAGAGGAATAATTTCCATCATGCAATTACTAGGAGAGCATGGTTTCTCTGCCTTCTTAAGGAAATAGCTACCAGGAGGATTTGGAAACAGGTAAAGAAGAACCAGTAGATGGGTCTACTTTTATCTAATGAGGCTGACATCGGGTTTCTCTTGTATAAATATGACTCTAGTTTCAATTTTGCACTTGGTTCTGAATTTGGGGAGAGGGATGGGATGTTGTTCATTGGGCCTTTTAAAACCACAATAGTCATTTGTTTTTTTTGTTTTTTGTTTTTGTTTTTTTATGGCCATGTATCATCTCCATCTAAAGCTGGAAGGAAATTTGGAATGGTTTAATTCACTCACTTTACACTTGGGAGTATCTGAAGCCCAGGGAGGGGAGGGCATTTACTCAAGGTCACTTACCAAGTTAGCTGGAGAGAGAAGGTTCCAGTCCTGGAATAAAAATAAGGAGGTACATCAGGGTCACTTTGAAATCTCTTAATCAGATGAGAGTGTGGTTTGGCTAAAGCTTAGCATTCCAGGCCCACAGATAGGAGCCGGCTGTTAAGTCTGGGCAGAGCATAGAGGTGTGGAAGCTATTAGAGCCAAAGCCCAGGCATGGATGACAGCATGGTGGCAAATGAGGATGGAGCTAGAGAGAGAAGAGTGCCAAAAACACACTCCATGGGAAGTCGAAAATTTAAGAGAAAGAATGGCCAGCATTGTTCAAGCAGAAGAGTGGTGCAAACAGATATCAAAAGGAGATGTACGTTTCAGGAAGGGCCAATTAACCAGATCCAATCAATGAAGAGGTCTAGTAAAATAAGAACCAGAAAGAGGAGCACTGGGCTTGGTAATACGAAGACTGGATTGACCTCACTGGGAGCAGACTCAGGGAACGGGGGTGGAAGAAGGAGGCTGATTAAAATGAACTGACAAGTGACTATGGGATGAGAAGAGGTAGTGGGTATAGACTTTGCAGGGATACGTTTAACAGAGCCTGATGCACAGTATGTGATCAGAAATAGGGGAATAGAGAAGAAAGAGAAAGATACAAGGAAAAATAAAGAGGAATGTATATCCCAGGATGAGAAGAAAATGTCATGCAGGGCACAGCAGAAGAACAAAGAGGCTAAGGTTTCTATGTAAAACTTTTAGGTTAATTGATAGTTATGTATTATTCAAAGACATGTATCCATGAGTTAAATTACAAGCCTGAAGAAAACAAAGAGAAGTCTCTTCTCCCTCTGGACAGATTCTTTGCATCTTTGGCACATTTTCTATTCAGTCTAAATATTTACTTTACTTAGAGTTGCACCATCTCCTTTAAGGGATGTTAGCAACATGACAAAGAACCAGAGAGAGAGAGAGATGATAAATGTAGGGTGCATGGTGGGGTGGGTGGGGATGCTGGGGCCAGGGGTTCTGAGCTCTACATTTTCCAGAGAGATGTTTTGATGGAATCTGACCTAATGTATTAGTCATAATCATAGGATGGGCACCAGAAGAATTCATTTGCTATTAGCTTTACCTTTCTCTGTGTTGATATCATGGCATTGTCAGTGATGCCTACCAGGAAGGAAAAGATTGGAAAGCCCTTTTCCATTTGACCACCATCCACTTACCTGTGACCTACACAGTCTGTGATCTGGTCCTTACCTACATCTCTATCCCCATCTCCTCTGACAGTAACCCTCACCAACTCCACTCTACCCATACTGGCTTTTGCTATTACCCAAATACACCAAATTGGTTCTGACTCAAGACATCTGTCCTGTTTTTCCCCTCTGCTTGAGAAGCAGTTGTCAAAGGTAACTGAAGTTCTTCTCCATTAGTTCTCTGATCAAAAGACATCTCTTGAAGAGGCCTTCCCTGGCCACTCTTTTTAAAATAAATCCCCCAGGGCGCCTGGGTGGCTCAGTTGGTTAAGCGACTGCCTTCGGCTCAGGTCATGATCCTGGAGTCCCAGGATCGAGTCCCACACCGGGCTCCCTGCTCAGGAGGGAGTCTGCTTCTCCCTCTGACCCTCCCCCCTCTCATGTGCTCTCTCTCTCTAATAAATAAATAAGATCTTTAAAAAAATTTAAAAAAAATAATAATAAATAAATAAATAAAATAAATCCCCCAACCCTGTATCATTCTCTAGACCTTTGCCTTGTTATATTTTTCTTCATTACTGCTACTTTGAATATTTTGTTTATTTGTATGTCTCATCTCTCCCATTAGACAGAAAAATATTTTGACTTTCTTAGTGCTGTATCCCCTAATATCTGGAAGAGGACCTGACACAGAAGAGGTACCAAAAAATATTTGGTGAATGGGTGAAATCGTTAATCAATTTAATTCATTAATCCTCCAAGAAGACCCCTCTATTTTCCCAGGCTGGGGAAGGTACCCCTCATCTCTGCTTCTATAACCCCAAGATGATGATATAATGTATTAAAATGAAATGTTCTCATGTCTGGCTCTCCTGCTTGTTAGTAAGTTCCTGAAGCTCACAGCTGATTTTTCTTTGCCTCCCCAGTGTGTACAACAGTGTTGCTGTTCACTGGACTAAAGGGGAAAGATTTTATACATTAAGTGCTGATAACCACCCAGAAAAAGAAACGTGGGACAGAAGGTGGACTCTTGGGATTTAGCAAGGACTTGCCTAGAAGAAGGAGAGATTGTGCTTTCATGAATTACATTTTTTAAAAATCAACCAGCACTTACATAATAAGTGCCCATTCAGATTTATGTGCCTGATCAGAAGAGAGCATTTTTTTTTTGGATAGTATTTTTTTTTTTTTTGATGTAGTGTTCCATGATTCATTGTTTGCGTATAACACCCAGTGCTCCATTCAATACGTACCCTCTTTAATACCCATCACCAGGCTAACCCATCCTCCCCACCCCCCTCCCCTCTAGAACCCTCAGTTTGTTTCTCAGAGTCCATAGTCTCTCATGGTTTGTCTCCCCCTCCAGTTTCCCCCCCTTCATTTTTCCCTTCCTACTATCTTCTTCTTCTTTTTTTTTTTTTTTTTAACATATAATGTATTATTTGTTTCAGAGGTACAGGTCTGTGATTCATCAGTCTTACACAAGTCACAGTGCTCACTATAGCACATACCCTCCCCAATGTCTATCACCCAGCCACCCCATCCCTCCCACACCCCCACCACTCCAGCAACCCTGTTTGTTTCCTGAGGTTAAAAATTGCTCATATCAGTGAGATAATATGATACATGTCTTTCTCTGATTGACTTATTTCGCTTAGCATAATATCCTCTAGTTCCATCCACGTCGTTGCAAATGGCAAGATTTCGTTTGTTTTATGGCTGCATAGTATTCCATTGTATATATATATATACTACATCTTCTTTATCCATTCATCTGTTGATGGACATCTTGGCTCTTTCCATAGTTTGGCTATTGTGGATATTGCTGCTATAAACATTGGGGTGCATGTACCCCTTCGGATCACTACATTTGTATCTTTGGGGTAAATACCCAGTAGTGCAATTGCTGGGTCGTACGGTAGCTCTATTTTCAACTTTTTGAGGAACCTCCATACTGTTTTCCAGAGTGGCTGCACCAGCTTGCATTCCCACCAACAGTGTAGGAGGGTTCCCCTTTCTCCGCATCCTCGCCAACATCTGTCGTTTCCTGACTTGTTAATTTTAGCCATTCTGACTGGTGTGAGGTGGTATCTCATTGAGGTTTTGATTTGGATTTCCCTGATGCCAAGTGATGTTGAGCATTTTTTCATGTGTCTGTAGGCCATTTGGATGTCTTCTTTGAAAAATGTCTGTTCATGTCTTCTGCCCATTTCTTGATTGGATTATTTGTTCTTTGGGTGTTGAGTTTGGAAAGTTCTTTATAGATTTTGGATACTAGCCCTTTATCTCATATGTCATTTGCAAATATCTTCTCCCATTCTGTGGGTTGTCTTTTGGTTTTGTTGACTGTTTCCTTTGCTGTGCAAAAGCTTTTTATCTTGATGAAGTCCCAATAGTTCATTTTTGCCCTTGCTTCCCTTGCCTTTGGTGATGTTTCTAGGAAGAAGTTGCTGCAGCTGAGGTTGAAGAGGTTGCTGCCTGTGTTCTCCTCTAGCATTTTGATGGATTCCTGTCTCACATTTAGGTCTTTCAACCATTTTGAGTCTATTTTTGTGTGTGGTGTAAGGAAATGGTCCAGTTTCATTCTTCTGCATGTGGCTGTCCAATTTTCCCAACACCATCTGTTGAAGAGACTGTCTTTTTTCCATTGGACATTCTTTCCTGCTTTGTCGAAGATTAGTTGACCGTAGAGTTGAGGGTCCATTTCTGGGCTCTCTATTCTGTTCCATTGATCAATGTGTTTGTTTTTGTGCCAGTACCATACTGTCTTGAAGATGACAGCTTTGTAATAGAGCTGGAAGTCCGGAATTGTGATGCCGCCAGCTTTGCTTTTCTTTTTCAACATTCCTCTGGCTATTCGGGGTCTTTTCTTGTTCCATACAAATTTTAGGATTATTTGTTCCATTTCTTTGAAAAAAGTGTATGGTATTTTGATGGGGATTGCATTGAATGTGTAGATTGCTCTAGGTAGCATTGACATCTTCACAATATTTGTTCTTCCAATCCATGAGCATGGAATGTTTTTCCATTTCTTTGTGTCTTCCTCAATTTCTTTCATGAGTATTTTATAGTTTTCTGAGTACAGATTCTTTGCCTCTTTGGTTAGATTTATTCCTAGATATCTTATGGTTTTGGGTGCAATTGTAAATGGGATCGACTCCTTAATTTCTCTTTCTTCTGTCTTATAAGGCTTTTGTCTAAGGAGTTTTACAAAGATTCTCAGTTTCATGGAGTCAGACTGGGGACATGTGTTTGGCACTTTATAGATGGGAGGGGGGGAAAGGCAAATTCTGGAGGATCATCAAGCTGAGCCCAAGTGATAAGAGAAATGGCTAGAGAAGGAACAACATTAAAAGAAACTTTTTGAAAATACAAGTACATAAATCATCCCATTGCCATGCTGTCCTGATTAAAAACCCAAAATAGAAAAAAAAAATCATTTTCTTCTGTGCTAATATTTCATTATAACTGCCAGCTCAAAACCCCTGGGAGCCTGGAGTTTGTGGATCTTTGAGTCGGGAGCTGAAAGAACTGATCTCAGAGCATTACCTTAGAGCCAGCTCTCAGAAGGAACCACAGCACTGAGTATGGGCTTCCAGAACCCTTGTGGAGATCTCTCATTCCAGCACAGTGTTTCAAGGAGAAGACAGAGCTCCCTCAGGGGGCTGGCAACAAAAGGAAGAGTTAAAGGATAAAGTCATACCAGGCATGATGCCAAACCTCAAGTATCCCTGGGGGTCACTGGCTGAGGACCAGGCTGTCAGGGCCTACCAACCAGTCATTTATGCAGCACCTTCTGTGCCTATGACTGTACTTAGTCAACTAAGACCACAGTCCCTGCCCAACACTCAGGGGCATGGTGAGGAGAAAGAGAAGAGGCTCTGGAGATAGAAAGCTGTAGATTCAAATGTTGGTCCTACCATTAAGTATCACTTACCCAACCTAAATCTCCAAATTCTGATGAAATAAAGAAAGAGAAAGAGGAAGGGGGGAAGGAAAGAAAGAAGGAGGGAAGGAAGGAAAGAAAGAAGGAGGGAAGGAAGGAAGGAAGGGAGAAAGAGAGAAAAAAAAGTGGCTGTTATGAGAACTAAATGAAATCACATATTTAAAGCATGATTCCTTGCACACGACATGACTTTTTTAAAATATTAGTGCCCTTCCTTACAGTGACTCACTGTTAACATAGGATCCCTTTGTTACTCAATTCAGAGGTCCCAAATTTGTGCAAATTCACATAAATTAGCGCTACTGTTGTCCCCAAATGAATATAGATTTAATAAACACTTAACATGTTAGGAGTTGCTCACCATGGTGAGGGCAATGAGGAGTATCTTCTCCTGTTGAACACATCATGTTCACCTGCAACTGTCTTTGATGACCATGTCCCTCATTGCTTGCAAAAGCCTTTAATATTTTTGACTTTAAACTTTCAAAAATCAGAATCCTAGTGGCCTAGAAGATAGGTTTTCGGTCAGTCAGGCCTAAATGAAAATCTTGGTTCTACCAGTTACCAGTTGTGAAGTGTTATTTTATCTCGAGACCCAAATTCCTTAGCCATAAATGAAAATATCTATACCTTACGAAGTTTAAATATTAAACGACATCACATACATGAAATGATCCAACACAGGAGGTACTCATTAGCTTCATTCATTCATTCATTCAACAAATATGTATCAAGCACTTTCGGTGGGCCATGAGGTACTCTGGGGACGGATGATACGGTTGTGCACTGAACAATGCCTTGCCCTCCTGGAGCTTTTACTCTAGTAGGGGAGCAGGCAGTAAAAAGATAAACAAATAGGTTTCTCCCAGATGGAACAAGTGCTGTGGAAAAAAAGCAGCAGAGTAATAGGATGAACAGTGATAAGATGGTGATGCTAGAAATAAACATGAGATTCTTTCCCCTTTTGCTCACATGGTTCTTCTCTTTTTGAATCCCAAAGTCTCCCACCCTGTGACCACAGGCCTCCAGGAAGGATAGACAAGAGGTTATAGTCTGTTGAATGGAGTCATCTGACATCTTTTAAATAAAGTTGTGGACCAATAGAAGAGTCTGTGGTCAACAGGATGGACAGTTTGGGGGTCGCTTTGGAGACCCTGGGAGACTCGTAGCTATGCTGTCTCCAGGCTTGTCATGGTTGACACTACAGAGGCAATTCTTGGGGAATGACACTTCCCCCAAAGGAGGCAGTCCTCAATAATGCCATCTTTGTTGCAGCAGAACCTCAGTGACCTTGTTCTGAGCTGGGTCCAAGCTGAAGGGAAAGAAGGGAACGGCCAGCTGTGAAAAGATCAATTTGTTTCCAATCCACTCTTTCTTACCGTCAGAGCGGCTGGCTCCCCACATTGGCTGGGTCTGTCAGAGACAGATGCCAAGTAGGGCACAGACTGAAGAAACACCCCCTGTTCCCACTGAAGCAGGAGCATTCAGCCTTCTGAGCAGAGTCTGTGGCATTAGCCATCACCCAGCTGTCTTGCTTTGGGGACACCCAGACTGGGGCAGCCAGGAGGGAGGCTTCAAGTCTAATTCAAAACTCTAACTATTCAATTCCTGTTATTCACATTTGAAAATACCTAGGGTTGGCTGGATATGAGAGATTCAGCACTCCCATATACTATAGTTTGGAGTGTTAATAGGTGTAACCTCTTCAGAGACCCATGTGACAATATAAATGGGAATTGAAAGCTTTGTTGCAACCAGTCTACTTCTAGGAATTTATCCTTCAAATAAACTCTCAGAAGTGCACCAAGATGAAGTCACAGGGATGTTTACTGCAGCATTGTTTGCACTAGCAAAAGCCTGGAATCAACTGAATGTTATGTTATAGCTAAAAAGAATGAGGCACATGTAGATTTATGTAGAAAGGGGTCCAAAAGAAAAAAAGAGTAAGGCAATATGGATGGTAAAATCCATTTGTTATATATGAAGTTAATCCCTCCATCAGTGTATATGTTCTGTTGTATCTCTGCTTATACTTCTGTCTAATTCCACTCCAATCCTAGGATCTGATAATATTCATGTGACAAAAGGACTCATGTAGGGTGCTATGAGTGTGCGGGATGCTGGGGATGAGTGGAAACCATCAGTAGATATAACAGTACAGTAAGAGGTCTTGCAAGCCTCTGCTAACTCCACTCTGCATCTGTTTTCCTGGGCCAGGGTGAATAGAATCCAGAGCCAAGCGAGTAGAGGGTTGCTTATATGGTTTTGGCTTTTCCTGAGCTCCTTCTGGATGGGCAAATAAGACCACCCAGTATTTTCAGCATCCTCATAATGGTTGACCCATTTCCTTCTCTCAGCAAAGAGCACAGAGAACAAATGTGAAGGAACCTAAAAGCTCCCTAAAAGAAAGAAAAGTCCATATTTGCACAATAAGAATTTTCTCCCTTCCAGCTTTAAAATATCCAAACACTTTCCAGTTGCAAAAATGACCAAACTCACAATGAGCACCAAAAGTTGAAGAACAAATAATTCTTCCCACCCTGCCACCAATCAGCTCTGGAATTTTGATCAAGCTTCCTGCTCTCACTGGGCTTCAGTTCTCCCTGTGGTCCCCGTGACATGCCAGGCATGGCTTATACAGAGCACCCACACCACTTCTCGCCCTGCTTTCACTGACAGGCATGACTAATCAATCACAGCATTCTCTCCTACAGATCCCAGAGGATTCTTGTGAATCCTTCCTGATACAGAACTCCAAACAGACACGAACGATTAATCCAAGCTGATATTAAAGATAACGTCTCGTTGCCTTCTCCAGACTAGATGATCTCTAAACTTTACTCCAGATTTAACATTCTGTTTCCATAATTCAAGGATTCATATGAATCCAAGCTTGTTCACGAAGTCAAGCCAGATTGCAGAAACACAAGTTAGTTTTTCCCACTTCTGAGTTATAGAATCTGATCCATGTAAAGTCAGTATGAACTTGACTTCTGGCTGCTTTGCATTGTTATCTCATTGTTATTACCTGTACAACCTTGCTGCCTCTCTGGGGAGACTTAATTTAATTATCAAAAGGGTATCTCATATAACAATTTTCAAACTCCAGTACGCTGTACCCACAGAAGTACTCAAGGATTTTCCAAGGTCCCCGGTTGGCAGATTTAAGGGAATTTTTAGATTCTCAACTTTCATTTGCACTCTTTCTCAAGAATCTGAGGATAGGGATAATCTCCTTTTCATAAATGCCTTTCACCCACTTTACAAAAGGAAGCCATACCTCTCACTCATCTTGAGTTGCCTGGGGCTATAAATTTATCTGGGAGACCAAACAAAAGTACAATTCAAAGTTCTATTGTAACTGTTGAGAAAGTGAATCACTGATGATCTAGGAGCAAATCATTTTGCAAGTCAGATGACTTCCAGTGCTTTGGTTACAACCAAAACTAAAGGGGAACTTAATTAAAATGTCAGTTAAAATTCATTAAAAATGCTTTTTAATGATTATTCCTATGTGACTTTTGGCATACAATGTGGTAAAAGATTATAACACTGCTATAACAAAAGTCCTTCTTTTCTCATCTATTTATTTCTGTGAATGGGTTGCTCAGTGCTTACAACCAAAAAGTGAAAACTAGGAATGAAATTTATGTAATACCATCTCATGCTAGTAATAATGTATATTCCTTAACAGATATATGATCTAATTGAAGAAAATCCATATCGTTCAGAAAGCATTTCCAAGGGCACCTGGGTGGCTCAGTCAGTTAAGCATCCAACTCTTGATTTTGGCCCAGGTCCTGATCTCGAGGTATGGGATCAAGCCCTGCATTGGGCTCCACACTGGGCATGGAGACTGCTTGGGATTCTTTCTCTCTCTCCCTCTGCCCCTCCCCTGCCTGAAAGAAAGAAAGAAAGAGAGAGAGAGAGAGAGAGAGAGGAAGAAAAAGAAAGAAAGAAAGAAAGAAAGAAAGAAAGAAAGAAAGAAAGAAAGAAAGAAAGAAAGAAAGAAAAGAAAGGAAGGAAGAAAGAAAAGAAAGGAAGGAAGGAAGGAAGAAAGAAAGAGAAAGAGAAAGAAAGAAAGGGAAAGAAAGAAAGAAAGAAAGAAAGAAAGAAAGAAAGAAAGAAAGAAAGAAAGAAAGAAAGAAAGAAAAAGAAAAGAACGAACTTCCAATAAAACTTTGTTTCATGTCATAAATATTTATCAAAATTTTACTAAGTATATAGTGGATTTATCAATTAAGTACTTTGAATAATTGTTATGATAGTTCAATCTAGAAGAAATTGTCTTGTGCTAGAACCTTATACTTACAGAACATAAAAAAATAATATCAATTTATATACATCTTTTGTTTTAGAGGAATAGGATAACATGATCAATGAAAGACTTTAAAGTATAAAAATACCCTACATATGATAAACTCCTGTGGAGGAAATGGAATGGAAATACACATTTAAAGAGGAAAAGAAAGGATGTAAGTTTTCAACTGTTAAGAAAGATCTTATTCATGTATTTCTTAATGGGTAAAAAGTACCAAATCAGTATGGAATTTAGATTTTGTGAAATCTATTTGAAAGAGTTTTATTTTTAAATGATATATATTTTTTAATATGCTTGAAGTTATATCCTTTGCAACTACTTAAACATACAATAAAAGCATTTGTCAACTTAAAAGGTAAATGGTTTTCCAAGATTATTTTAGGGTACAAAGCAAACTCTTGAAGACTACTATATTTACCACTGGAAAATTTACTGTATTTACCACTACTGTATTTTACCATCTCTTCAATAATTATAACAGGGCAGATCAAATGGTAAGTGTTTAAAGGGATCCTATTTGCTGATAAACTAATCTGTGTAAAGGTGGTGAGGATGACACATTTTCTAAGCATAAATGTTGCCTGTCAAGTTGGGCTGAGATTGGACTAGATCTGGGCCTCTTTGTCAATCCCAGTCCAGTGTTCCTGCCCCTGAAGCCATGCTACCCTTTGTAACTGGTACCATAGCTTGCATTAGGAAATTGAAAGATTTTAAACCCTGGGTTTTTGTTGAGAGATTAAAAAAAAAAAAAAAATCTCTTTAATTACAAAATATAATACTGGCACCTTGGAATCAATGCCTTATCTGCCTTTGCTTATAAGCAAAGCAATATATATTTTTTGAAGATTTTACTTATTTATTTATTTATTTATTTATTTATTTATTTATTTGTCAGAGAGACAGAGAGAGAGCACAAGCAAGGGAAGCGACGGGCAGAGGGATAAGCAGACCCCCCACTGAGCAGGGAGCCCGATGCGGGATTTGATCCCAGGACCCTCGGATCATGACCTGAGCTGAAGGCAGACACTTAACCAACTGAGCCACCCAGGTGTCCCAGCAATAAATATTTTTAAATCATTTTTTAGGATGCCCTTTCCTTCTTTGGTCAATTCCAGATGCTTTCCTTTCTGGGCAGATTGCTAAACTGGAGTGAAGGCAAGTTAAGGAGGTGGAAGGAGGAAAAAATGCATATTGTCTATCTACTGTTGCTTCAGTTTTAAGTGGGGTTTATTTATCCATTGACTCATTCAATAAGCCCTACCTAAGCACCCAGTCTGTGCCAACTTCTGGAACTTCCAAGGCCAAAAAGATGCAGGTTCTGCCCTGAAGAGCTCAGAGTTTACTAATAAGGGAAAGGTAAACTCATGGACAAATAATTAAGATACTCTGTAGTAAGCATTTTATTAGAAGACCCATCAAGGTGCAAGGGATCAGAGAAGAGTGGAGAGACCTATCCTGTAAGAGCTGGTGGTGTTTGGGCAGGTTTTAAATAAGGGAGAAGTGAAAGCAGTTCTCGTAGGAGGCACAGCACATACTTTGACACGGCAGCATATACCATCATCACATTTGAAGAATGGAAAACATATTGTGGCTAATGCAGTGGGTAGAATCAGTGTGTAGGAGGTGGGGACAGGAGATAAAGCTCAAGAAGGAAGTTGGGAATAGGTCACAAAGAACCTTGAAAGCCTTACTGAGACTTGATCCTTTGAGCAATGGGAAGAAGCATGACTAGATCAGGATTCTAGGATGATGATTCTGGGTGTTCATGGGCTCAAAGATGTTAAAAAAAAATGTGTAGCCCAGCACTGGATGCAAACAGATTCTCCAAAACCCCTTAGCTGACCTCTCAACAATGTTTTCTCCCTCAAAAAAAAAGGGGGGGGGTCCTGAATCCATGGCATTCAGTGCATCCAGTCAATGTTTTATACGAAGAGGAGGAGGGAAGGAACCAAGAAGAAGATAGCTTTTCATTTGTTTTATCAATATTTATCAGGTGCCTTCTCCCGTACATGTGGTTCTATACATTTTTTCCTCTCTACAATTTTGTCAAGTGGAACTATGTGATCCCCACCTTCCTAATGTCTACCCTACCCATTGACCTGGCTGAATAATTTGGCCAAGGTGACACTGCAGTGAGAATTAGATTATTTGCAAACCCAGGCAGCCTGGCTTACATGAACTATTTCACGGTGCTGGACTGGGACAATAAAAACACATCAAACCAGTGAGGAGAGCCCTTTGAGGGATGAATTTGGCCTACCCTTGGCTCCATTGCAAGTGAGGGGGTTCTATGTATATGAGCTCACAGGCCAAGTCTGGAGATGAGGGGAACAATGGCACTACGTCCTGCTGAGGCCAGGGTCACAGAGAAGTCTTTTCACAGCTATGGCTTCTGTTCCTGAGCTGGAACTTCCAGGTCCAAATGGTGGTGGTCATCCTCATTCTTCTCTTAATCCCACTTCAGTAAATAGCATCACCATCTGCTGGGCCCCCACCTCCAGGATGCTGCTTCTCTCTATTTCATTCCCCATATCTGATCGATCACCAAACCCTGGCAAGCTTATCTTTAATACTAAAACCTTCCACTTCCTTCCATCCCCACAGCTCCAACCCTGGCCCAAACCACCATCATCTCTTGCTAAAATGACTCTGATGGACTCTCAGTGGTCTCCCTGACTCTAATTTGCCTTCTTTTTAACTCTACTTCATTCTGCAGCCAGGATATTTCTACAGCATGAATCTACCCTTGTCCTGCCTTGTTGACATCCTGAAATGGCCTCCCATCACCTAGCTGTAGGAGAGATAGAAATCCTTCACATGGCTTTCAAGGCCTGCATGAGAACCTACCAACCTTGCCCTTCTCACCAGCCCAACCTCAGTGATCCCTCTGCCCCCCTGCCAGCATTTCTAGCATATACAATGCTGTTTTTCATCTCCACACACTGAAAAGGCAGATCCCTCTGCCCTTTTCCAGCTTCCTTCCTTCTTTCCTTCCCCCTCCTCTGTAACTCTAAATCATGTCCAAGACTCTGTTCGGGTGTAATGCTCTCCAGCAAGCTTCACCCCCACTCCCACCCACAAATGTCTTCTACCTACTCTACCAAGGCACTCATCACATCAGGTCACAACTGTCCCTTTACTTGTCTGTCTTCTCCCTGGGCTATAAGCCTTTTCAGGGCAAACCCTGTGGTTCATCTGAATTCCTCACTGCCCAGAACAATGCTGAATATAGAACAAGTGATCAGAATATATGTATTAGATAAAGAAATATACTCATTTTTATCTTCACCTCATAATGGATACTATACATTCTCATGGTAGATGCTGTGTTTGCAAACAGGGTGATTGCAAAAGTTAAATGAGCTTGAACTTTGTCATTAGCTCATTAGGGCTACCCCTAGCCTCCCTCTCCTGGGGTTGGTTAAGATGGCTTCATCATCTCCGTGAGACCATGTTCCCTTAGCAGGGGAACCAACTCATTCAGCTAATTGGAAACAGAGGCTAACAAATGCTTTCTCCACAATTTTAAAAGTCTGAGCAGACCTTCTGACCGTGGATGAGAACATAATGGATGTTTCACACCTGCTCTTCCAAAAACAGAAAGGAATCCACTCCAAGCTCTGCAAAAGAAGAGCTCTTATAACATTTCCTTTTTTGGGGAAATATTCCGATACTGTGGGCCCCAGACTACTGAGTGGAAACCACTTCCTCACTTTTGCCTCTTTCCCAACACACACCCGTGCGCGCACGTGTATGTGCACATGCGCACACACACACACACACAGAGACTGAAGCAGGTGTTTGAAGATTTCCCTTAACCAGGGATTGACCCAAGGAAGGGTTGTGTCTCGCAAGCTCTTTAAAGGGAAAGGCACCCTGGGCTTGCTAAAGGTCAAGAAAGAAGATGAAAAAGGGCAGGACACAGGGTGGTCCAGATGCCAAAGCCCTTTCTACACTGTGACACACAGTTGTTTGGGAGTTTTGCAAATCTGATCCTAAAATATATCGTGACGTCACTGAACATTCTTCGTATCATGATGAAGCACAGAACAATACATGTCCTATGGTAAATGCCTGTGGCAGAAGGCCAAGGTTTAGTGCTTTGACTCCTTGGTTACACCACTGTTGAGCTTTCCTAGTATTTGTTTTCTAATATAAAACAAGCCTTGGATGGATATTGCATTACTTGGGTAGGGAAAAGAAGAATTCCAAGGATATTTGTTCCTACCACTTTCAGAACTGTTATGACATATCAATGTAGCATGCAGAACAAGATAAAGGCGTACATTTTTTTTTAATTTTATTATGTTAGTCACCATACAATACATCATTAGTTTTTGATGTAGTGATCCACAATTCATTGTTTTCGTATAACACCCAGTGCTCCATGCAGTACGTGCCCTCAAAGGCGTACATTTTTAAACCCTCCAGGGCTTACCATCTAGGAACTTCCATCTACTCACTTTTAATATGGAACTAGTAACATCTGCCCACAGTCAATTTGAGAAGATTCCATGAAAAAAAAAATGTGTAAAATAATTATCCCAGTGCCTGGCACATGCAGGCTCATAATAAATGTTACCTTATTTTATAATCTCATGAGAGAGGCACATATGGAAGGAATTATTTATGATCCTGGCAAAGGGAGTAGTCAAGGAACAGAGACACAAGTAAAATATAGAGAGGCGTTCTGAGCGGAATATCGAGGAATGACTTACAGAGCAGGTGGCACTCGGGCTGAGCATTGGAAGATGAAATGGCATTTTAGATAAGATGACAAGGCTGTCTTCCCAGAAGTCTGTGTAACTGAAGCACATCACTTGAGTGAGGGAAGAAACATTTCCTGGCTCAGCTAGTTACTATTGTGTCATTTGTTAACATTATCAAATCTTTTCCATGTGTTTCTGCTTCCTATCCAAAAATAGATTACAAACGATAAACTGAGATTCTAGTTCCCAGTGCATCCTATAATTTGTCTCTTTCATGATGCCAGTGACTACAGGGTGTTATGTTGCTGCAGAGTGATGATATGATGACTCAATCTTTTTCTCTGGGGACTAGAAACAGCCATCAGTCCCCTGGGGATGGAGGGAGGAAGGACATCATTTTATGGGTGAGCCCTTGGGAAAACCAAGCGTGGTAACCAAGTGGGTAGAGAATCAGTGCCCTCTCTGGCACACATAATTGCTATAAGAGGCTAGAAGGTGTAGCAGAGATTGTGTGTGGACTACAGCTGCAAGGGGACATGACAAGAGGAAGTCCCTAGCCTAGTGAGGTGCACATGGTATGTTGGTGGTGCCCAAGTCATTATGGACAAGCAGCAGGTTCTCACCAGAGCCAGCCATGGGCAGTTCCACTGTGTTCCATGAAACTCCCTATTCCCCAGTGGACACTGTCCTTTCCAGAAGGTCAGGAAAGCTGAATAAATGCATCCTCCTCTGCTGGGCACATGGTACTCATCATGATCTAGTCCAACCGTGTCTCTCCCTCATGGATCCTGTATCCATCCCTCCAGAACTATTCACTGCTCCTGAATGTTCTTCCGTGCCTCCTTACCTTTGCACATGCTGTGTCTTCTACCCGTCTTCTACCAAAACATCCTTTCCCAATTGCTTTGCTCTGAAGATGTTTTAAGACTCAGTGTAGAAGTAAATCAGCTAATCCTCTATCCAGCCTGGGTTAGATGATCCTCATCTAGCTTGTACCTATCTCTGCCACAGGACTCATTCTGCTAGATTGTAACAGCCCCATTCTTCATCTTTTCCACACTTGAATGTAAGCTCCCCAGTAGCAGAGGCTGGATGTTTAAGTGCCCACTGCCTAGCATTGTACATAGTATGCTCAAATGAATGTTTGTGGAATAAATGAGTCAATGAATTAATTACAATATGGGTAGACTCACATGGAACAGAGAGGTAAGAGGGCCCCATTGATCCTTCTTCCCAAAGAGTTCTGTTTTCATCCTATAAATTGGTCCGACCCCCAGGGGAGTATTGCTCACCGCCTTGTCCCTGTCACCACCCAGGAGGAAGGTCTATACATAGAAAGAATTAGTCATCAACTTAAAGGTGAGATCTGAGGGGCATGGCCAGATCTGTTACCTACCAGAATTTCTTCTAAATCCCTAACCATCTCTTCCAAATTCAGGAACAAGTTCATTGATCCCTACTGTGGCAGGGACGGTCTAGCTCTTCATAAAATTTGTTTCCTCACTTTCCTAAGACCCCTAGATAAACTTGCAGTTAAGTGCAGTCCTGTGATTAGGTTCTAGCCAATGGAATGTCACTACTGTGTCTGTTCCATAATCCCACCCATGCAGTCCTCCTTGTTCTTTCTACTTCTGCTGGCTTACTGCAAGTAAGCACGATCTCCATGGAAGTCAAGGTTGTACAGCCATAGATGGAAACATTCTGGTATGACTGCTTGGTGGAGAGTCAGCCCCCTAGCAGGGCCCTGCCTGAGCAAGATACAAATTTCCATTGTGTTAAGCCACAGAAATTGTGCAAGTTGTTGTTGTTGTTGTTTCTGTTACAACAACTCTTTTACTTCTACCTGCAGATGTGTCATCATTGAGCCTATGATGCTATTCATCAAATAAATATAAGAGCAAGGAATCTGGGAGCATGGGCTACAAAGAGGGCAGAAAACACCCAAAGCTTGAGACAGAAGGCAGCAGCAGCATGGCCAGGTGAGAAATGTGTGCCCAGGGGAGACATAGGACTTAACTGCACCTGTTCTACCTGTTTGCTAGAGAGCAGTGCCAAGAGGAGTCCTAGATCCTTCCGTCACTCCTCAGTGGCTGGGATCCTTCCATCACTCCTCATGTAACTCCTCTTGGTTTAGCCAGGCTTTCTGCACTAGTGAGGGGCATCTAGCTTGATGGTGAAGACTCAGGCCTTGAAGGAAGTGAGATCTAGGTTGGAATCCTGGCTTTGTCACTTAGCAGCTCTGTGCCTATGGGTCAGCCAGCTTCACTCGCCCTGTATTCTAACAGCTGTCAAGTGGAGATGCTAATCTACACATCACTGTTTCAGAGTTACATGAAATAATAGTTGTTAAACACATAACAGTATCTGGAATATTATAACCACTCAAGAATTAGCACCCATTCTTACTCTTTCCTATGAAATACAAACTCCTGCAAGATTTCTATCACTTACATGTTTTTCTTTTTTTTTAATTACAGACTACTTGCCACCTGGTGTGGTAAGCACAAGAAATACACACGGAGAAACACCCAGTCTCTGCCCTCAAAAAAGGATACCAGCATCCTTTGGCTTTTTTCTATTTCCCACCTTTCTCTCCTTTGATAGATAGAGCTGCAAACAAACCCCTCTCCTTGCCTGTCTTGGGATATGTTTGCATTTGGAAGGTCATAGGCCAGCCCAGAGAGCACCAGGCAACTGTGGGTCTCTTAGAGCCAGAGCTGCTGTGGATGTAATCCGATCTGACCACAGAGAATGTGACTAAGTGAAACCCCATCTGCTACAAGGCTTTCCATGTTCCCAGGAGGGACCAGAGCAGGATATGAGGCGGCGGCGGCGATCCTGAGGTGAGGGGTCTGTGCGGAAATGGTAAGATTCCCCCATGTGTAATGTGTCTCACCACAGGCCTGTGTGGGTCTCCCCCAGTATGACATCATCCTGGAGCTCACCAGGACTCAGATCCACACACTGTTCCTTCCATGTGCACAGGGGACTTGGGGTGCGCGTGAGTGTGAGCATGTCTGTGTGCAGTGTGTGGTGTGCGTGTGTACGTGCGTGTGTGTGAGGTGCTAGAGGGGATAAACCAGGGCACCTCAATCTTAGCACTATTAACGTGTTTTACCGCCTAAGCCTTTGGTTTGGGGGTGGGGGGCCGTCCCGTGCACTACAGGATATTCAACAGCATCCCTGGACTCTATCTGCTAGTTGCCAGTAGCGCTCCCACCCAAGCTGTGACAGCCAAAAATATCTCCAGTCATTTCCAAATGCCCCCTCGGGAGGAAAATCCCTTCCCTCCCAGGTCAGAACCACTGCCATAAACCAAAGAGTGAAACAAATTGGACCCCTTTATATCAAAGCAGGGGAAAGAATTCAAGAGGAAAATAAAATACAGTAAGTCCCAGCTCCTTATCTAGTTTTAGAGATGAAGTAAAAGCTATAAGGAAGTTTTGTTCAGATGATATTTGTTCAATAAAGAGAAAATCTGGAAGCAATAATAATTACCAACTGTTTAGCACTTCCTGTGTCCTAAGCATGGTACTGAGAGCTTTATCTCACTGAATGTAGCGGTTCTTACCTGCATTTCATGAATGAAAACACAGAAGCTCGGGGAGGTGACCAGTCTTGCCCAGGAGCATGCAGCTCAAAAATAACAGAGCTGGGATTTGAATCTGGGTCCGCATGATTTAAAACCCAAACTCAGAACCATTGGGTTATGTTAGTGCATTATTTTGGAGTGTGTATGCAACATCTTAAAAATTTCAAAGTCTATGATTTAAACCAGTGAGTATTTAATGAGAACTTCTACATTCAGCATCAGCCTAGACAGAGGTGGGTGGATTTGAGTGGAAGAATCAGACTTCCTGTGCTCTTACTGAGACAAGACTAACCAACTCACGTTTATAAATCAACATGAGAGAGCACATAATTAACCCTAAGGGGTGGTACATTTTAAGGCATATAAAGTAAAGAGTAGGCTGAAGAGAAAGCATGTTTCAGTGGCTGTGTTTCTAAGATTCTGTCCCTGAATGGGGTGGCCCATATGCCATGAGCCTCCTAAGTGATGACATAGACCTGAAGGCTTGTACTTGGCATTGGACGGTGCCAGGATCTAATTCCAGCTCTGACACTTATCAGCTGTGTGGCTTTGGGCAAAGCACTTTATAACAGGGAGCCTCAGCTAACTCCTCAGCAAAATAGATATTAAAATACTCAGTTTTCATGCCATTTAGATGGGCACATGTCGTAGTTCATTTGCCTTGGTAACTCCTCAAGGCTTAGCAGTGTAGTGGTTTTAAGTAGGGACTCAGGGGGCCAGAGAGACTGGATTTGAGTCCTGGCTCTGCCATTTATTGGTTGTACCACCCTAGACATGTTATCTAACCTCTCTGAGTTCCTGACCTATTTCCTTAACTGTAGTGGGAATAATAGTGATGATAATAATACCTCTCCGCTAGGTTATAAGGATTAAATGAGTTTACCACCTGTGACCCACTTAAGTCCATAGCACAAAACAAATATTATATAAATATGTTTTAAATGAGTAAAGTAAAAATTCACATCCCCATTGAGCAAATTGCTAAGGAAACCAATATCATTGATAAAGAAAAAAGTAGCTTGTTATTTTTTTTCTATCAATAGCAAGGTATTTTTAAATGACTAAGTATTTTCTGCAGAAATTAGTTTTGTCTACAAAGAGTGACTAAATTATTTTTTAAAAAATACAAATTTTAAAAAATACTCACTCCTCAGGATCGAACTAAGTCCAAGAAATGGGAACCAATGTAGAGCATCTCAAAGTCACATGGTTCTTGTTTTACCACACTCATCACTGTTTTGTTTAGGAGTATATGCTTTTTTGTGTATTTATGTGTTTAATGGTCATCTCACCATGAATCTGAAAGTTCGGTGAGAGTGGGGACTGTGCCTTTTACTCACTGCCTCTCCAGCACCTGATTTAGTACATGGCACATAATAGATACTCATTTTAAAAAAAAGCTGAGAGAATAGAAAAGGTCAATGTACTCTTTCTCTCTGCATTTTCTTATAAGATAATGAATCTCCTGATACTGGAGGCATTCTATCAATAGAATAGAAAATAGAAAAAAAATTGGGTTCTCTATACTCTGTGTCCCTATCATAGCCTCATACAGGGACTTTCACTACAACACATATCACATTGTTCTGCAGTTACCTGGGCCTGGATGGATCACCTTTTAATCCCTATGACATGGTCCCATTATGGGTAGGTACCCAAGGTGAGATACATGTCTGAGTCTAATAGATAAAATTTGTAAAATGAAGACATTGACGTCTTAGAGGGAGGGCATCATCCACCAAACTATAACTCAAGACAAAATTACCAGTCTGATATCTTCCTACTCAACTCATCAATTCTAGGCTTCAGCAATTCTAACTGCTGCCAACTCTGTTCATGCAACATCCAACAATCAGGAACAAAAGATTGCAGTCATTATTTTTATTGCTACAGAAAAACATAGACAATCAATAGTTCTGTACTAGATTAAATTGGCTGTTTTTATAAAGAAAAAGCATGAGCCAGATTTTTCACATCCAAGCTTGTGTTTCAAAGATAATTAGATTCAAATATTCATAAAACAAATATCTACAGAGTGCTTACTGTGGGCCAGTCACTGTTCAAGGTGCTGGTTAAATCTAACTGGATCATTCGAGACCTAGAGAATGATTTTGCTGTTAGGCATTCTTCTCAGCTACCCAAAGGAAACCAGATGTTTGGGTTAGAGAGAACAAAAGAACTCAGAACTCTGAGAGACAAACTGTCCATCCTCTGACCTCAGCACCTTTGGAGAAGGGAACAGCTGATGCACAAAGAAAATAGTTATTAAGCCACAGATACTTCCTAACCAGAAGGTAGCCTCCAAAGCAGGTGTCTGGGCATTGAGAAGTCTGGCAGACTTCTAGGTCTCATCTCTCCAACCATCATGTAACTCCGCTGAAAAGCAGCTTCCTTCATTACTTCATTTGTGATTGTTCTCCATGGGAAGGAAGAAGGAAATTGGCATTTTCTGCGGCTGACCATAAGCTGGTAGCTTTATGTCTATAGCCCTGGAGTAGATCTAATACTCTGCAACATTGGTGCATAAGAAACACGGCATTTCTTTATTTCTCTTCATTTCTCTCAACCCTGCCTTTCTGCTCTATGTCCTCACCCAAGTAACTGGTAAAATGAAAATAATAATAATAATAATAATAAAAGTCACCAAGTATCTGGTAAAATTCAGTCTCAACTCTGGTGGGGAGTTGTTCCTGGTTCATTCAAGTGTCCAGGGGTCTTACATGTCCCAGATTATCTGGGAACCACTGCACGCCTCCTTCGGCTCTGGCCATGGCAGATATCCTCACTGGGCAAGCCTGCATCCCTAGCAGTGAGTGGCTGTGCTCTGTGCACACCCAGCTGTGGTGCTGGGATCTTAGCAAAGCTTGAGTTCACTAGTTGAACTAATATGTAAGTGCCATCTTTGTAGGTCAAAGGTAGTCGAATACCAGCAGTTTCACATAAATCATCTGTTAGATTCACTGTGTGCAAACAAGACTGCAACTTGCTGAAGAGCGAAAGTACGCCCACTTCCTTTACAAGCATCCATTCACTACTGATTTCTGCTCATTAAACCAGGCTCCCAGAAGATCTCTCATTGGCAACACTATACTAACTCCCGACGAGATACTGGCAGAATATACTTCAAAGTAAGCACCCCTCTGCTGGTCTTCTACAATGCAGCTGTCGCACTGATTCATTCTGGCCCCCACCCCCTCCTGTCCATGGGGATTATCAAGGCTTCGCCATAACTTCCTTATAAAGTATTTCCAGGGAGGAAGTCTTCTATCATCTACTTCAAACAGTGAGTCATGTATCTGTACTTATTCTAGCACACTCCCCGTGTGCCATCCTTTTGCGAGTCAGGATCGTTCCTGGCCTGGGCAGGTGTTCTGAAGAATTCAGAAAGGCTTTGAACTTCCTCTACAGAGGCAGGTCTCTGAGATGGTGTCCAAGAGACTGGCTTGGCATCTCACTATGGGGCTCATTTGGTCCCCAGATATCACACCTCCATCTGATATAGTCACTGAGTGAATTGGAAACCTGAGGGAATCAGATGAGAGAGGACTTGTGGATTGTGCACGGAAGCAGGGAAGCAGAGCCGTGCCTGGCCAGTGACCCTTGCTCTTCTCAGCCACCTTCTTACCTCTTTTCTTTCTAAGTAGAAGAAGCTCTGTGTGGGCACCTGGGTGGCTCGGTCGGTGAAGCGTCTGCCTTCGGCTCAGGTCATGATCCCAGGGTCCTGGGATCGAGCCCCGCATCGGGCTCCCTGCTCGGCGGGGAGTCTGCTTCCCCCTCTGCCTTTGCCTGTCGCTCCCCCTGCTTGTGTGCTCTCTCTCTCTCATGCTCACTCTCATGCTCTCTCTCTCTCTCAAATAAATAAATGAAATCTTTTTTCTTCTTTTTTTAAAGAAGCAGCTCTGTGTGAAGAGTTTTCTAAGAAATAAATTCCTCTGGTTTCTGTGAGTCTTAGAGAAATCTGGACAAGTTGCTTCCTCCATATGAAACATTGCTCTGAGAATCAGCAGAGCTGGATTTTAGCCTCAGCTGACACAATTCACAGTGTGTGGGCAAAGCAGACCACTGCTCGGAGCCTCCTTTTCTTATCTCTTCTTTGAGTACGCTGATCTCTTAGCTCTTTCAGCTTGACAAAGTATGCTGCAGATGAGTCCTCGGAGTTATAGATGAGCAGATACCAAGATAAGCCTGACACTTATGAGGGTCAGGCTGACTCTGGAATGATAAGGATGTGATGTGTAAGTCCAGTTTTACCCCTATGTCTGGACTAACTCACTCAACACTGCAAAACTCCCACATCAAGAGGCCACTTCAAAACTGTCAGGCTAATGGGGGAGGTTGAGCTCCCTCCAGCTTCCATTGCTTTCCCCGTCTTCCAGACAGTACCTAAAAAGTCATATCCAAGGAGCTGCTATAAGAAGATATTTGAAAATCCAGTGATATGGAATGACCGTTTTTAAGGCCCTGCTATGCACCAGGCAGAGACATCATCCCATTGAGTCCTTGTATTCGCTTCCTATGGTTACTATAACAAATCAGCACCAATTTAGCGGCTTAAAAGAACAAGAATTTATTCTCTTACAGTTTTGGAGGGCAGAATCTAAAATGAGTTTTATTGGGCTAAAATCAAGTTGTCCGCAGGGCCGGTTCCTTCCGGAGGCTCCAGGGGAGAATCTGTTCCTTGCTTCTTTCAACTTCTGGTAGGGGCCAGCATTCCTTGGCATGTGGCCACATCACTTCAATCTCTGTTCCGTGGTCACTCTGCCTTCTCCTGTCCTGCAGTCAAATCTCCCTCTGCATCCCTTTTATAAGGTCACTTGTGATTGCATCTAGGATAATCTTATGACACCATCCTTAATTTAATCACATCTGCAAAGTCCCTTTTGCCATATAAAGTAACATTTATAGGTTCTGGGGAATTAGGTTGTGGCCATCTTTGGTGGGGGGAATCAGCCCACCATAGTCCTCCCGTCCACTGGATGAAATGAGTATTCTCACCCCTCATTTTACAGGCAACAACCCAGATGGGGCTCACAGCAGTGAAGGCATTTGAAACACTTCACACGCTAATAAATGGCAGAACTGGGATTAAACCCAAGTCTGTCCAATTTCAAGTGATGGGCTTCTTCTGTTATGCCTCTGTACCTCATAAAACTGATGAAATAATACTCCATATAGATGGTTTCCACAGTGGAAACCAAGGAGCCCAGTATTTTGCCTGGGGAGACCCTCTGTCAACCCACGCACCGGTTATGTGACTTTAAGCAAGTCTCTTGACCTCTCCTCACCTCAGTCCCCCCCGCCGTAATGGGGGGAACCTAGGTGTGAGAACAGAAGTAACGTTAATGCTTTGTAATGTTACTAGCAAATATAAGTGGGTGTATTTGCCACTGCTCCTGCTGTTGGGAGACTGTGCCATAGGGAAGGACTAGAGGTGAGGCTGCCCAGGCAGCACAAAGGCCAGCCCACAGGTGCTCCCCACGGAGGAGAGTGACCCCAGACCCCATACTAGTCCATCAACCTCTAGGCCCTGCCAAGGGAGCTTCCAGCTCTGAGGCAAGTGATACCATCCAGCTGACTCCAAATAGGGGAGAATTTTCCAGCATCACTGAGGAAACAGAATGCGCAAAGACTTGGAAAGCCATGGCGGAACAGGGGCCTTAAAGCCCACTACAGAAGGGATAGGCAAATGTAGTTCCACTACTCAAAGGAAGTTAACACTGTTTCTTCCAGATAAATAATCTCTCAAAATCTCTCAAACCAACACTAAGCATCCCTTCAGGAAAATACTCCGTGAGCTTCTGTGTGTGTGTGTGTGTGTGTGTGTGTGTTTTGCATGTGCCTAGCAGGGTGGAGGGGAAACCTATGTGGGCTGTTTGAGTAAATAAAGTAACCAGTGCACTCAGTTTGGTCAACCCAGGAGTTTCAAGGTATATCTCAATCTCTATACACTCTTTTTGTGAACCCTTTTTATTTTAGGTCATGGCTCTGAGATGATCTTTTCTATCATTTAAAGATGAGAAAGTAAAGACTCAGAGTAGAGTAAGTGACTTGTCTGTAATAACCAATGACCACCATTTTGAGATTACTCAGAGTGTAGCAAGCATAAATATTTGACTAAGTGTATTTCCTTTAATCCTGAGAGCGACTCTAAGGAGTATCAGTTCTTATTGTGCCCAAATGAGGGACCTATAACACACAAGTTATGTAATATGGCCCAGGCCCCACTTCTTTTCATAGCTGGTTAGTGGTTGAATTAGGATGGAAACCAAATCCATGCCATCCCTTTGTAGGGAATCCACAACTTTAGACCTTCCAACTTAGCATGGGCCAATGCTAATCTTTTGAACCCTCCCTCTTCCCCTTGGGCCTCCAGCTAAGAAGCCCTCTTTAGAAAGTGTTAGAAGACAAGACAGCACCAGGTAGCTTTAACTCCCTTTTCTCCCCTGTTAACCCTGGAGAAATACTTGAGATAGAACGTGGGATTCATGCTTCCATAAGTGCAATTCAGTGATGCAAAGTGTGAGCTTTTGATTGGGATTTTAGGGGGAAAAATCATTCATTATCCCCCAAATCTGTCTAAATCATCACAGTTTCTCTTCCACTCTCTTCCTTCATCTTTAAACCAATGCTGGGAGGTACTAGGGATAGGAATTTTTATCTGTCTCACTAATGGGGAATCTGAGTTTCAAAGAAGGGACATGATTTCCTCAAGGTAATTCACCTTGTAAATGGTCAAGCTGATGAAAACCCAAATTACCAGTGTTATGCCTTTTCCATCATCTAGTGAATCAGTTAGTCAGTCATTTTATGGGAACATTAACTGACTTCCCAGTGCTTTGGGATGGAAAGCTGAGTTCTTGTCCCGAAGGAGCTCTCACAGTCTCAGTGGGGGAATAGATGAGTAAATCAGTGATAATAATAAAGTCTCCAATCGTCAAGTAAATCATTCCAAGAAACTTGGGTTTTTTTGTTGTATACGTCCTATATCTACTGTGGGTCTGTGCCATTCTAAGAACCATGATGTGCAGGAATGATATTCACAATAATTAGCAAGTGACATGGCGTTAAGAACCAACCATGAACAGATCTGTTAATAAGCAGAGGAAAGACATCGTATGTACCCTCAAAGTGTTCATGGTCTAATGGGGTAAAGTATATAATGTGCTAAAAATGAAAAATGAAAGTCTGGTTGAGAATAGAAAGGGGCCCTTCTCTCTTAATGGAAGGTCATGGAAATGTTCTTGGAAGTACTACAGAGTAAATCTTGAGAAATAATAGAGGAATTTGCCATGTGGACAAAGTGGGAGGAAGATTGTTCTAGGGACAGGGAATTGAATGTGCAAAGTCTCAGAGCCCTCTAAATTATTTCTTTGAGTATTTTACTAAAAATTTTTAAGTTGCTAAGATCCTTAGGGTGGCTCGTTTGCTAACCAGGACACTGAGAGCTAAGGCAAGGAAGGGATTTGTCCAAAGTCACACAGTAAGTTGATGTGCATCAGGACTCGAAACCCACTCTAAGCCAAAGCTCCATCCCCTCTGCAAAGCTGACCAGACAATCTACCTACTGGTTGATTATGCCCTATCCCGTCAAGCAGGAAAGCTCTGCTCTAGCTTGAGACTCATTCAATGATGTCTTTGAGCTTTTTTGTCCTTTGTTGTCTTAGGAAAAATGAGAAGAGATGGTGAAGATCACTGAACAAAGACTTGCAGACAGCAAGTTGGGGAATCTTGACTCTAAACAAATGCATCTAATTGAATGACTAGCCCATTGTGTTGGGTCAGAGCTCCTTCGTTTCTTTGGGAGAGATTTCTGGCAATTGTAGAGTCACATGGGATTTCTGGACAGGAGTTAGCACACTAGATGAATTCCAAGAAGAGGAGAAGGTTGGAAACAGTGATGGAGTGGCTAAGCAGGTGGGAAGCAAAGGGTCCTGTGGGAAGGGGGTGCCAGACTTCTCAAGGAAATAGATGCCTGACTGCTTCAGATAGTGCTAGTCCTGGCTGACATTGCACTCACTGGCTGATCTATCTGGGAAAAAAAAAATTACGTTTCACAGACCTTCAAAGAAATGAGAATGATCTCAACTGAGGCAAACCCTTATGCTGCCTCTGGCCTCCAAACCACAGCCTCCACTAGCAGCCGGTGACGGAGGATTACAAACAAGCAACAACAGCATCAGTCTTTGGCGGAGGACTCCATGCAGAGGTGTTTACAAGCTCTCACTCCACCCTCTCACGGGGAAGAAAGCGCTTACAGTACCGAGAAGGACAAGACCGTAAGAGCTGGATGCCAAGAGGTGTGGCTCTGCCCAACAGAAGGATGAATGGGTATTAATTCTAGAAACATCCTCTGCTGTGATGTCTAGGGTGGAAAGCAAGTCATTTGGGCAAGTCATTTCTGGAGTCCCCTTTCCTCATCTGTGCAATGGGTATGTTGGACACGATCATCTAGTTTCCCTCTCATGTTCTAGGAATGAAAAAGGACAATTTTAAAATGATAAAACACAGCATGTCAGACATTCACTTGTTCCTCCATTACTGTATTCATTCAATAAACTGTATTTCCTGAGTGTCTGCAATACGCAAGGCTCTGTACTAACCACAGAAAAAGCAGGCGTGATCCATGTCCTCTGGAAGCCTAGAGTGTAAGGGGGAAAAAACTAGACCTCCATCTACCATGTACAGATAATGAATGTCCTAATGGAATTCCCACATGCTACGGTGCTTGGAAGCACTTCTTGTGGACGAAATTTAGAAAGCTCTCTGGTGAAGTTGGATCAGAACTGGATGATAAGCCGATATGAGGAGGCGGAGGTGAGGATTCTAGGTAGAGTACAGAATTAGCCAAGGTTCAGCTATGGGAGAGCATATGCAGACCATTTGCCTGGAACGGAGGCAGCAAAAGGCCCAGGGATGGATAATGGAAAGGAGTCCTTGTCTGCCCCCCCCCCTTACTCAAAAGCCAGGGTGTGGCTCAAGATGCCACATGGGTTTTGGAGAAACTTCCTAAAATTCCTATCTCTTCTAAAGATACATAAATAAAGCTAGCCATCTCTTTTCTATGTTGTCAGAATATGCTTCCATGATAGTAACTTAATGCGTAGTCGTATTCTTATGTGTTTGCTCCACTGGCCTATTCCTGCCTTGAGGACCAGGCTGGTGATATTTGGCTTTGGTTTCCCTCTGATTGTCTAAGCCACCTGTAGTTGACCCCTAGTCAATGGCTGTGGAATAGTGGGGGGGGGGGGGGGGCTCAGGTTTTGGACGTTCCCAGAAGTCATATTTATTACCCAGTTTTCTAGCATGCTTATCGCAGTTAAATACGCACACAATCGCAAATATATATTGATTACATGCTGTATGTAAATATAGCCTATATGCCATGTGAAATGTATTACATACTGTTCTAATGTTTTATTCCCTAACCCCGGGAGATAAACTTGGTCAAATCTGGGAAACCAAGAGGCAAGGAAGCATTCACTACGAGTTGAAAGACACAGTCTCGTGCTACTGCAACATACTTTGGCTAAAACGCAGAATTAAAAACTTACAAAACAACCAACATTTGAATCAGCCAAAATGTTCAAAAGTTCAAATGAGCTGTTTTATGACATGACTATTTATGGGCTTTCTTGCTGTCCGGGAGGGTCACTTAAGCAGAGAAACCCAGAATGCCAGAGCCATAGCAACCATGGGGATGACCGAACCTCGTGCCACTTTTTCCAGATGGTTAAACTGAGGCCCACAGCAATAATAATAACAAGTATGGGAATTATATCATTCATTATTAAAAACAGGCAGATGATTGATGCCACCATTATTAGTAATGAACCAAAAAAAAAAAAAAAAACCCCACAAGGATCTCCTCTTTAGCTCTTATGGAACAAAGAAATATATTTTCCATATTTAAATATGGCAGTGATTTTTGTACAAGCAGTGTTATAATTCAGTAGGGCATAAAACATTTCAATATCATCTGACAATGTTCCTGGACAGTGGTGCACAGTAGAAAGAACTATGGAGTCCGGTGTTGTCATCTAAACCCTTCCCAGGTGTATTCCCTAAGTGGACTTACATTACTTCTCTGAACCTCCATTTCTTCACCTGTCAACAGGGCTCGACACCTGCTTGGTGTGAGTAAGCCTGTAATGAAATAATATCCATCAAGTACCTCGTGGAGCAGCTACTATAGACTTAAGAAGGGTGGGTCCAACGATAGCCACAGGTTACATGATTCGTCCTTTCCCTCCACTATCCCCAAACTACTGTGTGTTGTGACAAGCTGAAACGTGGGTGCCGTGCCCTCGCTGCTTCCCCACTGCCTCAGATGCCTGTGTGTGCCCCGCGGATCCTCAGTGCATGCTAACCACCAAACGAATGGATGACTCAGAGCTTGGAAAGAATCCACAGCAGGCTGGAGAGCAAAGGCGCAGCTCATGTCTCAAAGATTAAGTTGTTACCTTTTTTTTTTTTTTTTTTTTTTTTTTTGCTTTGTGCTGGACACCTTTCCGCACTGAGCACCGAGAAGAAAACTTGAGAGAGCTTTCCCCAGGAGGTGCTACTTAGAAGATAGGCCCACTCACAGGGCATGGACATTGTCCAAAAAGCTGCCCCTGGTAGGGCACTGGGGCAGGGACGGTGAAGCCTCTGGGCAGCTGGGCATGGCTCCCTCCCCCAGAAGACCAAGCCCGGCAGATCTGCGCTCCCCGCACGCCCCACCTGCTGAGAACTAATCCTGGGTTATCTCTCCGCCCGCCCAGCGAAACCCACACCCCCAGGCTTCTGAAGGGCTTTATCTCCTCTTTCCAGGAACTGGACTCGGCCCCTTTCCTCTCGGAGGTGCCGCTGGGCAGCTGCTGCCCAGAGCCCAGGCGAGCCCTGGCTCGCGTTTCCAGCCCGCCTGACTAGGAGAGCCAAGGGCTGCCGATCCTGCTCCCCCTCGCTCCCTGGGCTTCTGTCTCACAGTTAGAAAATACGTTTGGGGAGCAAAGCAAAAATCACACCTAGCTAACAGCTGCTCTGGGTCTGGGTCGGGGGTGGAGAAAGGGAGGCGGCAGAAGGCGGGGGGAGGTGGAATTCCTACTTTCGCCATAAATTGTATGCAAATGGGTTCCTTTCCTGGCAGGCAGCAGGGAGTGAGTGCGTCTTTCATGAGCTAACCCTGTTCCGCTGGGAGGGCTGTTCCTTTAATTCACCAACTGAAAAAGTAGGAAAGGATGTCTGGAGGCGAGGCGTCCCATTACAGAGGAAGGAGCTGCTATATAAGCCAGCCAAAGCTGGCTGCGCTGGCCACAGCCTGCCTACTGTCACACGCTCTCCCGCGAGCAGAGCGCAGACACACACCGGCCGGCCTCTCTTCCGCACAAAGACTGTGCGGCTGGGGGTGACCCTGGGGGCAGCGCACGTGGGAGCCCCGCTGCTCACAGCCAGGTACTGACTCCATGCAGCCGGTTCATTCAAGGATCTAGGTCCTTCCCAACTCCGGAAAGGTAAGTGGGTTTCACCCCCATCACCAAAGATCATTATGGCACACTGTTTGCATTCCTGGTACCAAAGGCGTTGAGGGTTCATAATTGTTAAACTTTCGCTGTGTCTTCGCTGCTGGCAAAATGGGGTATTTGTGACGATCAGATGCACTTTGACTGTCTTCTACTTACCCCTTCCAGTCTTGTAGATTTGGGGGGTTTGTTTGAGTTCTGCGAACAGTCGCACGTGGAAGGAACTTTCTGTAAAGTTTTTATCTCTGCGTTCTCCAGAGGAAAAGTAAGAATCTTCTTTTAACTCCCTGCCTGGCTGATTCACCTGTGAATATTTTTGTTTTAGGGGGAGAGAGGTAGAATTTGAAGGTGGAGATCGTTCATGGCCTTTCTCTGGGATAGGTTAAGGGAAGGTTGATAGAGGATGATGGAGAGAACGATAAAATTGTATATCTAAACAGCACTCACCTTGCAGTTTACAAAAGTTTTGTATCCATCCCTCATCCTACCACATCCTCCCTGTGGTAAGACACAAAAAGGATGAGGGCTGGAGGACAGAAGGGAGGAGGGGACTCCTAGGGCCAGACTACAGGGTGGGAGGGGTGGACACCAGCTTCCATTCTGAAGGGCAGGGGGACTCCCTGTGGGTATCTCGCGATTCACTGATCCTTGGGCTGGGTACCTGTGCATGTCTGGGGGTGCTTAGGGCCAGCAGTACCACGAGTCTTTCTGGAATCACCTCCCCCTCCTCACCTCTCATCACAGAAAGCCCTGAGAAACCCCTTGCCCCAGGGTTGGGAAGCTCTACCTGGCAGACTCTGAGAAGGGCACAGGGGCTCCTCTCTTTCTTCATCGTCGTAAGGGGATTCAGAGCTTGGGTTTTGAAGGCAAGGGTCAGTCATTTTGGTGTCCCCACCACCACCATCAAAGATGAGAATCTGCAACCTCTATGAGCCTCAGTGTCCACTTATCTAAAATGGGAACAATAACTTCTGTTGTCATTATGAGGAGGAAATGGGGCATAACGCATTTGGGAGAGTGAGTGCTCAGTAACCGGAAGTTGGGATAATCATTGTCATTTGTCAAACACTGCCATCACCTTGGAAGTTAAAAGAGGTGATCTTGGATTGTTTCTCATGTGTTCCTCACCCTCTACCCCAAATCCCCTTCTTTCTATCTCACTGGTCTGAGGGTGTCTCAGTGGGCTGACAGGTCGGAGACTTGGCCGTATTTTATAAGCAGGAGGTTGTTTTGGCACAAGTTAGGGGGAAGGGAGCAGCCCAGGGCTGGATGTAAATGTCGAGTTCTGACTCGAGAATGCACAAGGTCTTGAGTTTGGGCGTTTGCAGATTCTAAAGCTGTCAGCTATGAAGTACGGTGCTGCCGGGGGACTCCTTGGAAATGCTTTCCATCCAGAGTGAGAGCGGGACAGGGAGCCCCACTTGAAGAATGAATGCCTCTTTTTCATGTTTTGTGGACCTTTTCCCCTTTTTTATGAAGCTTTCCCATATGTGCTTTAGAAATAAAACCTGCTGCCCACCCCAGCCAGCTTTCTGCCTTGTCCTTCAATATGGTAAGCCCAACTGAGGACTGGGGAGAGGAACTTTAGGTTCAGCGCTAAAGAAATCTCTGGAAAGTTTGCTGGCATCGTGTGCATCTGAGCCCACTGCCGTAGATGTGATTGTGCTTTGACCATACGTGTTTCAGGTAGGTGATGGCGTTTGGGGGAAGAAACGCGTGCGCAATATGAATAATCTCTGGTTTGCTCAGAACAGTGTGCATCAGATAAGGATTAAAAGGGGTATTACCAACTCTACAGTCTTTAAAGATTTTTTTTTTTTTTGTCTGTGCTTTGTTTGAAAAACCTAGCTTCCCTATCTCTTCTTCTAGCTGCTTGTCTCTTCCCCGCCAAGGAAGTTACTGATCTTCCAGCCCTCGGTGTTGTTGTCCATATAAAGAAAATGACAATCTATATCTCTCAGGACTCTTGTGACATCCAAATGAGATAATATATGACAGACTCAGTACCTGACACATAGTAGGGGCTCAGTAAATGGAGATTTTTCTTAGTTTTCTTGCTTCTCAATTTATAAGGACTTATCTGAAATTCATGTTCTCAGACAGTGGTTTTCAAACTTATATTTAGCCATGGAAATATTCATTAAATGAAATTGATGGCAGGACTCCAATATGACCAGTAGATGTGGGGCTACTTTGGTTGAAGCGGGATGGGAGGGTCTGAAACTCACCCCATGTTCTCAGCCCTTGGGACACTTCCACAGAACCTTGAATGACACAAATGCAGTTAAAAATCATGAAGCAAGGCAGTGTACATTCAGGCCGCAATCTTGCACTTCAGTGGGGATGTTTGCCCCTCCGGGGCCCACCTGGAACAGGAATCAATACTATTCCCCGAGTAGGACAGTAGACACGAATGTGGGAAGTATAAAATGCTTAACAAAGGACGCTTATTTTAATTAGTTTTAATGATACCAATAGCCAAAATATATGGAGAGTCTACTCTTGTGTACATCAACTCACTAAACATCCACAGTACATCTCTGAGAAATGGACCATGCCTATTGGGCAAAGACATAGGTTGAAGAGTAGATAAGATGAATAATGTTTCTGGAGTCCTAGAACGCAGGGTGATGGAGCCAGTTTTGAGACCCAGGTCCCGATGACCCCCAAATCAGAAGCACATTTCACCGTGTTCCTTCTGAATGCTGCTTCTTCTTGCGCTCGCTGCCTTTAGAAGGAAAAAAACTTCCTTTCTGACTAAATCTATCCCTCCAGCCAGACTGTGGCCACCCATAAATACAGCAGTAGCCTGATCATATAACCAGAATGGAATTTGGAAAGGGAATTCAAGCTGACAGAATGAAAAACATGTCCCCCTTAATCCTACCCTTTCTGAGGCTCACAAAGAACTAAGAATACCTATTCCCTCCTTCCCCTGGGCTTCTATAGACACACAGCCATGTTTTCTTACGGGGAAAACTATCTAGCTGGTGTAAAGCACAAGGCCTTCCACACTGAAGTCACTTTAGTTTGAAAAGTAGAAAGTAGGCACCAGACATTTAGCTCACCCCAAATACACAATTCCTTGTGGTGAGGATAAAACACATACACACGGTAATAAACATTGAGGGCTAACTGTGTACCACATGCATGATAGGAGGGTTTGTCTGTCGTTCCTCATCTAATTCTCACTCTAACACTGCAAATTATAAATCACTCACTCCATTTTATGGACAGAGAGCAAAAGCCCCAAGAAGGTAAGTGGCTCACATGAGGGCTTTCCGTAAGTGAGGAGCAGGGTTGGCTTTGAACCCAAACTCTCTGACTAAAACTCTACTGTTCTTTCCACTGTGCCGCATTGCTTCCCGAAGTCAGGCAGGGCTGACCCCTTGTAGAACCTTGAATGATCTCTTTCCGTGATTGGCCAGACCGTAGAGATGCCCCCGACTGGCCTTGGTATCTGTTGACCTTACAGAATAGCCCTGCATATATCATTTTCCCTGGTGCTCAGAAAAGGTCAGCTTATAGTGGTGCAGTTCTCTGCCTGGAAACAGAAAAGTTCGAATTTCAGCCCCGAGAGAGAGAGAGAGAGAACGACACTAAAGGAGGCGGTCAGGTCATTACTGTTGGTTTTCATCCCAGGAAAGGAGGCACAGACTTTGTTGTGCTCTGCAAGCTGGAACTCTGCTTGGAGAAGCAGCACTGTCCCTGCACCCGCACCCTCTCCGAGAGCCAGGTGAACCGAGCACCTGGTGTAAAAGGGCTGATGGGGGGACAGAGCGAGACCAGTGTGCCCGGCCCTGGGGCAGTGAACCTCAGGACGATCAGGAAATAAAGGGTTGTAGGCTCCAAGCCCCAAATTCCCCTGAAGTCTTAGAGATGAGGGTGATGGTTCAATCACTTCTCGCTTTGAGAGGATCACAGGGGATTCCCGTGCATCTAAACCCGGCCAATTTGAAGATCTTCAACATGTGGGAAACACGAGACAAAGGCTCCCTTCCAAGGGGGAAAACCCCATCAAAATCTTGCCATCTCCAGGCTGTAATCCCATCCAAACAAAAGGCAGCAGTGGCCTTACCTACCGTAAAGGGGCTGCACATTCCGTGTGGCTTCTTGGTAGAGGGGAAGAGTCTGTGTGCCTACCTGATTCTAACCCTGGTGACCAGACTTTTCTTTCAGTAATGCCCTTAAGCCTAGAATTGTTTTTCTGTTTCCTTCTGCCTTGTCTCATATTTCTGGCCTCTATTTAGCAGCAACCTCATTCGGCACTATCATTGCATCCTCTGACCCTCCATCAAGGAATAAAAGCAAAATGCCCACACTGAAAGCACCCTATGTGAGGAAGAGCCCTTTCACGTGCATTTCTAGTCTATTTGTGAATGGAAATGAAAAAAAAAAATCATGCCAAATTGTCTCAGATTTTTTGAAATTTCCTGAAATTCACAGGTTCTTAATTATGTAGCCATGGTAACTTGAATAGTTTTGGTTGGTCCTTTAACACCCACCCCCACCCCCCAAACACCCTGTGTCAGGAGCCAGAGATGATTTTGTAAGCTCTGAAAGTCGATAGCTTTGCTTCAGAACTAACCAGTGGTTAACTCTTGCCCTGGAGGAGGTGAGTTGGCTGCTAGGAACTTCTACATGAACAGGTCCAAAAAGGTCTTCTAGCTGGGGTTTTCGGGTGATTGTAATAGCTAACATTTCCCAACAACTCTACAGGCATTTTGCCTTTGAATCATCAACCATTCAGCCAGTGTAACTGCCCCCCCATTCAAACATGGGGAACCTGATGCTAAAAACATTTAAGTAGCTTCCCCCCAACCACGCAGAGAGTAAATGTCGGAGCCAGAACTCAAACCCAGCTCCAAGTCCTGAACACGTGGTTATAACCATTAGGATACGCAGGTCACGCTCCGCACCTTAATTCTATTTCATCTTCTGACAACAGAGAGGGCTGGACACCACAAAGCTAAGAAAGAATCAAAAGCTCGTCTTTCAGACCCCCGTGTTCTTCTCTTCAGCATGGCAGCTGCTGGTGGTATCTCTGACTTCCTCCTTCAGAGAGCCATCAACTGTGTCTTGCTGGTGCTCATTTTCCCCAAAGTCTAGCCACCTGCTGACAGGTACCAGGCCCTCAGTAAGTTATTGTTGAAGAAACTCTCTGCCATCCCAAAGGAAATGGAACAACAGCACAGCGCTGCCTTACTTCGGGACTGTGTTCCATGGCTTATGAAGCATTTTCCTCTGCTGGGTCGGTTTTTAACAAAGTAGGATGCACAGAAGTTTATAAACGTATAAAATGACTTTTCCATGCCTCACTCTCAGATTGTCCCAGCAACTATAGATAACCTTACAGGTGGGTAAACTGAGGCCTAGAAAGGTTGTCATTTGCAAAAGTGAAAGTGGTGGCGCGCCCATCTCCCGCAACTGCGCCTCTTTCCTGTGCCATTTAGCCCTTCAGATCTTCTTCCCGTTGTTCAGATAAGGAGGTTAAAGACAGCAGGCTACTTTCCAGAGGAATATTTACATTTTTAAAGGGTAGCTCAGTAGAGAGGGCAATGCTTAAGGATAAGAGAATTGCCAAAGGTGGATTTCAGGCAAGGGGATCCTTGGGAGGAGTAGGAGAACTCAAATTTTATCACCCAGGGATGTGTTCAGGGGTAAAACCATACTTGACAGAAAGAAAGATGGTGGGGACTGAGTACTGAGCGCAAGTCAGTATGTTTTTGTTCAGAACTCTCAGCCTACATGTGCAGCATAAGGCACTCCCGGCTCATAGCAGCGCACTGGGGAACTTTCTAGGCATGCGGTCCAGCAGGAACGCATGTGGCCTCCCTGCAGAAGTGACACACGAGAGCCAGAACAAGAGAGCCTAAAGCAGCCCTGGACTCTCTGCCAGGCAGAACCTCTCCCAAACACTGCATCCAGTCTAGGCACCAAGATACAAAATAACAGCAACAACAGCAATACGAATAAAGCATGGGAATGCACCCAGACAGGAAAGCCATGACTTTCCACTTAGGGAAGAAACCGTCTGGGAGAGGCAAGTACGCAAGGAGCGGGAGAGAACCCGCCTGCTGGGGAGCTCAGGGAAGTAAAAATCAGCTCATGCTGGGCACTTGCACCTTCGGTGCTGCCCCCAGGGGAAGCTGGCTGCTCTCTGGGAAGCTTGTGCCCTGGGTCCTGGGATGGTCATACAGAGGTGGCTTGATGCAGAGATGTCCCAGTAGAGTGTTCTAACTTATAGGTAGTTTGTTAGAAAATTTTTTTCCTGAGAACCTATAGAATGTTGAAATTGAAAGAGCTCTTCAGCAGCTTCTAAGCAAGGGGCTTGGAGACCGGATTGAAAAGACTCCTCCAAGGTGATTTGGGGGCTGCCGTGGAGAGAGGGGGAGGCCAAGCAGGGGCTCCATTCAATCTTATTTTAATTTAAGCCCCTTCACTTTTATCTGTTTTGTGCACAGAGCTTCCTCATGAAATGTCATTTGATGAAAGAGTTCTGAGGCAAAAAAAAAAAAAAAAAAATTAAAGTTTTTGCAAATTGCTGGCCTGGTTTAACTCCTCTTATTTGGAAGATGGTAAAACTGAGACTCAGAGGAGGAAAAAGTCCTTCTAAGATCTCACGCCAGTTGGCAACAGGGTCAGGTCTCAGTCCGAGGTCTTCTGACTCTTGCTCTTGGAAGCCAGGGACGATATAAAAAAAATGTCAGAGTTAATATATTATTTAAGAAGGGAAAATTAGCAGAGTCTTATTTTCTGAACACATTTAGCACACAGGGGTTGAGGCAAGCGTCCACTATATTTGTTATCTCTTGCATAACAAATTGCCATGAAATTTGGTGGTTTAAAATAACACCCATTTATTATCTTACAATTTCTGTAGGTCAGGAATCTGAGCATAGCTCAGTTGGACGTTTTAGGTCATGGTCTCTCTTGAGGCTACACTCACAGTGTTGGCCAGAATTGAGGTCTCATCTGAAGGTTCAACTGGGGAATTATTAGCTTCCAGGCTCTCTTACGTGGTTGTTGGCTACATTCAGTTTCTTGAGGTCTGTTGGCCCAAGACCACCCTCAGTTCCTTGCCACACAGACTTCTCCAACATGGCCATTTGTTTCATCAAAGCCAACGAGAGAGAGAGAGAGAGCCTGCAGGCAAACAGACATCACAATTTTGTACAGCTTAATTGTGGAAGTGATATACCCATCACCTTAGCCATATTTTGTTGGTTAGAAATAAGCCACTAGGCCATCCCACACTCAAGGGAAGAGAATTGCACAAAGATGTGAATAGGAGGGGCAGTATCATCGGGGCCCATCTCAGAGCTTCTCTGCCATTCCAGCACTCCAATGCCACCTATTTCTGACAACTTCTTATCAATAACAAGTTCACCCAACCCACACCTGCACTTCTGTTGATGGGCAGTCAACAATTATGGCAGCCACTAGAGTGGGCTGTATTTTATTTAAGCTTTCCATCCATTTATAAGGTGGAGCCAGGTGTTTTGCATGAGATGTCCTAGTTCATTGGGGAGCCATAATTCCCTTGAATATCTCAGGACAGGATCATCCAAGGCAGTGGCTTCAAATATATTTCATTCAAAGGCAAGACATTCGAAGTGACAAAATCTGAAACTCATCCATTGTCTCCCCTCCCCAACCTATTTCTCTTTTAGCAGATATAATGAAGACTAAAATTTAGGATTAATTCTTTCTCCCTTTCCACTTTGTCCTTACTACACCATCATATTCCAAACTTGTGGATTCTGTTGCCTTAACAAGTAAATCAGTTCACTGCCTCCCCACCCCCTCCCTCATCATCCTAGTTCAGGTCGTGCATCTCACAGATGGACCATAGCAATAGTTTTCCCACTGGTTCCCATCCCACCAGCTTTTCCTTTCAATCTATCCCTCAACCTGGGTTGTAGGTAAACATTCCCAGGCTTAAAGATTTCCAAATGATTCTCTTCTGGCCACAGGAAAAATTCAGATCTCCAACGTGGAATTCAGTTTCTTTCATGGTCTGGCTTCCGGCCTCCAAACAGACCTTGTACTTCAGCTGTAATCCATGCTCTCAACACCCAACTATTTCATGCTTTTTATACCCTGGCAAATGCCACTCCCTCTTTCCTAGAATATCCTTCCCTGTGTTTTTCATCTACTCATAATCTTTTAAACTTCAGTTCAGGAACCACCTCCCTCCTCCAGGTAGATGAATTGTCCCTTTATTGTCATCCCATTCTACCCCACATCTTTTTGTGCCATCACCCTTATCATTCTGGAACTGCCCGTCTGCTCATAGTTCAACTGCTCCTGCCAATGAAGTTCTTGAAAGGAGAATTTATATCTGGTTCATCTGAAATTGAGCACAATTGGAATAAAATTAATCTTCAACCACAGACAGGAGTTATTGCTGTGTCCCAGATTTGGACTTCTCCTTCCTCACTAGAGTTTATTTAGAAAGCCCAGAACTTGAAGTTGTTTTCATGTCTTGGCCTCTGGGCTTTCAACTGTGCAGAGTGATGTCATGGCTTATGACAGCAGGAAGCCAGCCCTGTTCTGGGACAGGAAACCATCTCAGGACACAGACTTCAACGAATGCCCTTGCTTTCAGAGGAAGCTTCTGGGATCAAAGCATGCCCTGCCTGGGATTTGGAAAAACCAGTACCAAGGACAGAGGAGACCTGTCTAGGGATTTGAGGCTGAGTCACAAGAGATCCTAGTATCTGAAGGTTATAACAAGGATCAGTCTACAAACAGAAAGGGAAGGACTCAAGGGAGGGATGGAGACAAAGAGCTCTCTATCTTAGGACATGGAGAAATTCACAGCACAGGGGGAGGATCGGCTAATGGTTCAGAGTATGGCTTTGGCATTAGTTCTGGGTTCAAGTGCTTGCTCTTGTCAACGTGATCTTGGCCAAGTTAGTCAACTTCTCTAACCCTCATTTTCATCCATAGTAAAGGTAAAATAGTAGCACCTACTCCAGAAGGTTATTGTGATGATTAAATGGTGTAAGGGTGAGTGCATTGCTTAGCACAAAACTGACACTTCGGTATAAATGTTTTAACGTATTTTATTATTTATTTATTTTATTAACATATAATGTATTATTTGTTTCGGGGGTACAGGTCTGTGATTCATGAGTCTTACACAATTCACAGCGCTCACCATAGCACATACCCTCCCCAGTGTCCATCACCCAGCCACCCGTCCCTCCCATCCACCTCCACTCCAGCAACCTGTTTGTTTCCTGAGATTAAGAGTCTCTTATGGTTTGTCTCCCTCTCTGGTTTCATCTTGTTTCATTTTTCCCTCACTTCCCCTATGATCCTCTGCCTTATTTCTCAAATTCCACATATCAGTGAGATCATCTGATAATTTTCTTTCTCTGATTGACTTATTTCGCTTAGCATAACACCCTCTGGTTCCATCCACATCGTTGCAAATGGCAAGATTTCATTTTTTGATGGCTGCACAATATTTCATTGTATATATGGGTATAAATGTTTTACTGTTGTTGTTGCTACCTGTTATTGAAATGGTCATGGGTAATAAGGCTCCATTAGACAAACAGTTCCCGAAACTATGGCCTGTGGAGCAGCATTCCTGCGAGATGCAACTGTAAAAGTGTTCTGTGGACAAAGGGGTTTAGGGGACCCTTGGCACTGTGTCCTGTTCTTGGGAATTCTTAGCTCATATTCCAAGGGTGGAGATAAAGTAGATAAGAGGACATGCAAGATCCTTTTAAGCTCCTCATGGAGCTTATATTAGGGTGGAAGAAGATAGATGATAACAAGGAATCAAATAAACTTGTGAGTACAATTTCAGGCAAGTATTTGCTAAGAAGAAACATAAAACACAGTAAGGGAGCAGACAATGAGATGGTGGTAAGTGGGGTGCTCTTTTAAGTAGGGTGAGACATGGAGATGACATTTAAGCAGAGATCTGAATAAAACAGAGAAATTAGCTCTGTAGGTAGTGGCTAGGAGTTTAGATTTTATTCTGAGTGTGATGAGAAGCCAATGGGAGATTTGGGGGAGAAGAGTACATGATCTAAGAAATCCTGTAGCAGTTAACCTATCCAGCTCGTTTAACCCAGTGTCCCCCAAGTTATTTGACCATAAATGCCATTTTCCACAGGACATGTACCTAAAAACATCTTGGAATGTAATCTGGTAAATTCTACACTAGAGCACAAGGCTTCATAGATTTTTAAAAGGACTATAAATTTGCTCTCACTCATCTAGACCTATGGTAAAAAGCCCAGCAAACCACTCGGGCTGAAACAGGCATGCCCAGAGCAAGAAAACCTAGCTCTAGAGGTAAAGAGAAGCAGGGTGTCACCCTAATTAGCAACTCTTTTTGGCTGAGATGATCGATGAGCACAGCCAGGCTGCAGCAGACTCTGGAATCCCATCTCAGGCCAAAGGAAACTTGCCAACATCTGCCTAAAAACTAATCAGTGTTTGCAAACAGTACACCTTGGCTTAAGCATTCTCCAGAGGGGAAGTGTACAAAATTTGAGGTCCAGCCAGAGGCTCTGGGAGAAAGACAGAGGTCAAATATTTCGGTGCTTACACACAGACAGCCACCAGATTGCTGCTAAAGATCTAGGAAATGGAAGGTGAAGGTGTCTACTCGGGCTCTGATCTCTTTCTTTATTGAGCAGCGCTGATTTATATTTTCACCTTAAAATGAACTACAGGAAGTTGCTTGATGAATCAGCCCAAGGTAGTAGTTGAGAGGACACATTTTAGAGTCACAAGTTAGGGTCCAAATGCTGGCTGTCCCTCTAAACACGTCACTGAATCTCCCTGAGTCTCGATTTGACTTCCAAGTGTGCATAGTAATACCTATCTCACCAGGTTGTCATGACAAATGACAAGATAAATGGTAGCATGTATAAACAGCTTCTAGCATAAGGTATGGCACAAAACGATATATAGTAGGCTCTCAACAAAATGTTAGTTTCCTTCTTGTCCAGTTCAATCTGTATTTGGTTTTACTACTATATTCCAGCAAGGGTCAGGAAACCCAGGTGGCAGCCTATTTTTATAAATAGAGTTTTATTGGAATACAGCAATGCTCATTCCTTTATGCCACAACAATGGCTACTTTCTCTGCAATTGTAGAGTTGAGTCTTTGTGACATAGATCATCTAGCTGCAAAACCTAAAATATTTACTGTCTGTCACTTAGAAATAAATTTACAACCCCTGCCAGTGTGCTAAATTTAGATACGTAATTGCCAATCACCACAACCTAGCAAGGTATATATTATTATACTTATACATATAAAGAGATTGAAGCAGAAATAAAGGCTCATCTAGTAAGTCCCCCTCCAAAAACATAATGCTGAAAGAAACTTCGAAGAATGAAAGAAGAGTTACTCATTTATATGATTCATCCTCGATTTCCCCTGGAACCCCCTCTGCCTTTTATCTCTCTCAGGCTGAATTTCTTGACTTCCCTGCCATATGCTGAATTAAATGTTGTTGTCCAGAAGGGACTCCCCCCCTCCAATTTTCCTTATTTGTTTATTTGTTCATATAAGTCCGTTCTTTCAAAAATGAAAGTTGTAATTTCTAGACCTTCTGAAAGACTCACGCCTTGACTGGTTTTTTGGAAACAATACTCTTTTTTTTTTTTTGGTTGTACATAGCATGAGGGCCAGTTTTCCAGAAAGAAGAGATTTGTTAAGCTCCTCTGTCTGCTACTTCTCACTTTATCTTCCTCTCACTTACTCACTTTCTGTCCAGGCCAGACTCAAAGAGAGTAGGCTGTTTCCAGGGGCTTTAAAGATTTGCCTGAGACATAGATATTATAGCACATTTGGCTCTGTGCCTCCCCTCAAGTTTGAAACTACGTAAAATGGCTATGTGCACTCTAGCTCCCCAGCCCCACCCTCCTAAGGGGCCCCATTTTAGGGATCCAACAATTCTACTTGCATGAGTAATATTGGGTATCCCTCTGATATTTGTTGCATAAATTTTAATTGTTTAAACTGAAAAAAATGAATCTTGCTTAAAAAGATAACTTGGTATAGCAGAAAGCATAGGATTTAGAATTATAGGACTGAGTTCTTAATTTTAAATCAAATAATTACTGGCTGGGCAAGTTATTTCACCTTCTGAAGCCTTCAGCTCTCATTAACAGTAAAATACGAACAGCACTTCCTAACTCCTGAGGTTGCCATCACAATTAAAGGGCATCCACAGGGGCCCCTGGGTGGCACAGTCAGTTAAGCATCTGACTCTTGGTTTTGGCTCAGGTTGTGATCTCAGGTTCATGAGATTGAGCCCCACTCGGCACCGAGTCTGCTTGAGATTCTCTCTCCCTCTCCCTCTGACCCTCCTGCTCATGTTCTCTCTGTCTCTCAAATAAATAAACCTTAAAATAAAAAGGGCATCTGTAAAGTTCCAGGCACAGAATACATGTGACACTGTCTGTCTCACTCGTGGTTTACATTGGTGGAGAGTCTCCATCCATGAGCCTCACACTCAGACTGGCCGTGGTCGGATATAACTATTACTCCCATCTAATGTGTAAAGACATGGAAGGAGAAGGGTGTAGATTTGTTCCAAATCTGCACTTTCCCCATTGCGTGCCACCAAACCGAATCCCATGACATACTTCAAACACAAAATAATTACATAGGTTTGGAAAACACTATAAACTCTCCCTCTCTTGGAGATTTCTGAGGAACACAAACCCATTAAAGACCCTGGAAAACCCTGAAGTAAACAAAGCTGTATAATTTGTTTGGTTTAAAATAGCATTTGGTTTAAAACAGCATTTTTCAAACACGTTTAACTAGGAAAACTTTTTTTCCCTTGCATTAATACCTGCCAACATGTTGTAGATTACACTTTACAAAAGGCCCCCTCAATCTCTTCTCCGCCTTATGGCTAAGGTCGAGTGCAAAATGCCCCCTCACATTATGCAGCTAATTAAACCCAAGTCAGGGGTTGGAAATCTCTCTATTTTTCAGGCTCACGTGCAGCTTCCCCTACTCTCTCTGGAAGTAAAGGTCTTTCACTGTCAATAGTTACTCTGGACCCTGACCACACTTGGACAACAGTCAAGGATGACCCCAAAGCCGAGGGTAGGAATGGGCTCTCCGACACTTGAGTCAGTCCATCTGAATTAAATCCCTGCTGCCCCTTTCCAGCCCTGTGAGCTGGAGCTGGGTGAGCTTCAGTTTCCTCATCCCTAAACTGAAAAATAAATAAGCAAACAGACAAATAAATAAATAAATAAAGGTAGCTACTTCATCGGTCTTGGAGAGGATTCAACAAAATAACCCAAGTAAGACAGGTAGTGAAATTCCTGGCACGGGTGTGTTCACTCAGTGTTAGCTACTGTTGAAGCATTGAAATGGCCCCATTTGAGAAAGAGAGAGCAGACAATGAAAGTATGTTTCCTTGTGTGGGTGTCACACAAATTAATTGCGGAGCAGTGTTAGTTTTCCCTGAGAGTCCGGTTTCCTGCTTCGAATCTTAGAGGCATTGTTTCATTTCAGGAGTCAACTTCTATCAAAATGCATCAAACTTTACTGCACTTGATTCATACAGGCTTTTATATTGTCAGAGACTCCATCTGGTTCCCTCTGACTCAGGCCTCAAATGGCATTCCATTCATTCGAATATCAGCACATTGGCTTGGAAAAGATTGCCAAAGCCATCTAGTCTTGCTATGCCAAATATTTGGCACACATAGCAATAATCCCTCACTTTGGGACCCATGGTGTTCATTGCTAAGCCATCACAGCACTTTCTCCCCGAGTCCAAACGAGGCCATGGTGCCAGGTGGCCGTATCAGCTCACTGAGGTTGACACGTAAGCGGAAACTCCGTTGCTGTCCCAAACCAGTTCAACCTCTCAGTCAATGTTTCAACCACCTCTACAATATTACTGTCTATTTTTTATTATGTCCGATGTTTTGGAGTTCCCTAACAAGGGAAGCCACAGAGGAAGAGGAGAGAAAAGTGGAACAGATGCTAACATTTGGGGGGGGTATATATAACTCTATCATTCTATTCTCTGTCTCCAAGAACCCTGCAAATATCCTGATTTTACAGCTGAAGAAGCCACAATTCAGAAAAGTTACAGAATTTATTTATAGAATTTTATAGAGTTTGATCTCCTGCTCTAAAGGCTATGTTCTTCTCTATCCTATCACAGTGCCTCCTTAAAAATTTTCAAAGTCTTTCAAGGCTACATCTCTGGCATTGGGTAGCTTACAACAGCTTCACAGGGGTCACCATGTCCCAGTGCCCTTTTTAAAAGGTCTCTTATTTAACATTGAGGTATGAGTCAGTCTGTAACCCATCCTTCCTGGACAAATCTCTGATCTCTTCATTTTGGCTCAAGAGCTCAAGAACCTACTTGCAGTAGAGTCAACTAGATTTCCTGGAATTTGGATGAAGGCCAGAGGAGGTCATTGTTCCAATAGGAAATGAACTGAAATTTACATTTGAAACAATTTTCCAGAACTTTACAAGAACTATATTGTTGCCACTTGGTCAGACCCTCTTTTTATTTTCCTTTCTGTCTAGGCAAGAAAGAGGAGAGAGAAAGCAAGTGCTCTGCAGAATTTTTATTTCAAAAATTGAAACCAGACCACACCAGGGCAGTTTGTGGCCTGAATGTATCAATGGATCTAGTCATAGTTCATCTGAGCTTTTCTTAGGTATACTAAACCACAAATATGAATCTCATTATTGTGTCTGAATGGAAATATTTTATGGATTAAGATTTGTGAGCTTAATTGGGTTGGTAAGGAAACTTCTGTTTGGGGGATGGCAAGAAGGAAGCCACAAAGCACCACCAGCCCTTCAGCCAAACAACTAAAGAAAGAAACATAATCTGGGGGGCAAGGGGCTATCCTTAATATTGGCTACTTGACATGGGTCTAAAATGAAGTCCAAATTTAAGTTCAGCAGAAATATTGCCAAATTAGCAATGGATCACGGGTCCCTAGAACCCAAGAGTCAAGGACTGGGGACACACACTCTTGCTTATTTGACGGGAGAGTTGATGAGACCTACCCAAGGTCCCACAGAGAGTGGTTGGCAGGACTGTGCCTCAGAGCTCATCTTCTAGCCCTTTGATCTACTGCACTCCCCACTGCACAGTCTCAGGAGAGCCTCAGATCTCTGGGAGCTGAGAAATAAGTAGTGAAAAGTCAAAATTCAAAAGGAGAGAGAGTGACCTAACTCCAACAACAAATGCCGCAGTGACATGGGGAGACTAATAACCCAGGAAGCCTCATTCACATGGAAACCAGAATTTTACACTGAGGACATCACAGTCCTGGTCGAGTTCACCTCCTGCCAACGGTCTGGTTGAGTTTACTGTGATGCTATGGAAGATCTATCTCAAAGCGGACAGTACTGGGCTCTCAAGAACCCTTGAGGTGTTGCCTGGAATCTCATGGGAAGGAGCCCAGCGTGTCTTGGCCATCTTGTAACCCCTGGGCTTAGTGTGGTCTCTGGCACATAGTAGGTACTCACTGAACAGCTGAGTGAATAAAAATGAACTAATGCCGGGAGTGCAGCTATGATGAATTCCTTGATACATCTTGTCTTAGAAGAGATCACTGGAGAACTAATTACCTTAGAGCTATCAGGAAAATAAGAGTATTTGTTCATTCAGTCATTCCATGCATACGAGACCCTGCTATGTGTAAGTTCAAATCAAGAAATATATTCAGCTTTATTTCACGTAAGTATAAACATATTGTGCCTTCACTGTTGTAGACGCTGAGCTTGGTGTTGGGTATTAGATGAATGGCTCAGATGTAGTTCCTGCCTTCATGGAGCTGACATAGTCCATACAATCTAACTCCTTACAGTCCAATATAAATACAAGATGGAACTGGCTTATGCTCTAAAAGAGGAAGATGTACATACATAATAAAGTCACTCAAAATCAATTTTAGAATGACACGTGATGGAAATCATATCAAATCAAGAACTTGGAGAATTCAGAGGGAAAAAAATTACCCGAGAAAACTTCTAATAATAGATGATTTTTTTAGCTCTGTCTTGAAGGACAAATAGATTTGTCCATTCAGAGATGGCAAAGGGGCTCTCGAGCAGCCTTCGAGGCTTCTGGTACCCTCTCTCATGGACAACTGAGATATGGCAGCATCTCCAAAGCTTTTCCCCTTTGAGCCGGGTGTTTGAAAATTATGGAGATAGAGCTTGGGACTGGTCTTGAACCATAACTTTTTTCCTTGGCCCTCCAGCCCAAAAGGCTGTAGAGGACCGTGGTTCAGGGCACTTAACTTTGGACTCACATGGACTTGTGTTCAAATCCTGACTCCACTACTTAATAAATGTCTGAACTTACATAAGCCACATAATTATTCTCTGCTTCAGTTTCCTCGTCTTCAAAATAATAAAGATACTGCCTCATATCATTTTGTGAGGATTTTAAAATTGGAAACCTAAGATGCTTAACTGGCAAAATAAGCACACAGGGAATGGTCATAGATGACATTTTTATTACTTTTATTATCACTGTTGTTATGATTTCAAGCTCTTCTTTATCTTCCAAGGCCTTTTCAATCAATATTTGGTAGTTCTAAGCATTTCCTCCTCCCGGAAGCCCTCTGGGAACTTCCATGCTCAGACTGACACTTTCTTCAATTCCTTCATTCAGACCAGCACTGCTACTGAACCTTGCTATGTATATTCCAGTTTCTGAGATTTCTGGAAACAGAGAGTAAGTCCTTCCCCTGCCTAGTCTCCCTAGCACACTGCATACTGTGCAGCCCATTGTAAGTGAAGAGAAAGCAGCCCTTAAAAGAATCTTAACACTTATAATCTTGCTGTCAGCCTGAGAGTCTGCGCCATGTTCCCAATCTGCAGTGACACACACACACACACACAAAATAAAAATAAAAGAATATCACAGATATTAAATCCATAGTACATGGACTTAAAATCAAATACATTTGTGGGTGCCTGGGTGGCTCAGTCGGTAGAGCATCCGACTCTTGATTTCAGCTCAGGTCAGGATCTCAGGATTGTGAGATTGAGCCCCGAGTCAGGCTCCCATCTGTTCATCAATGGACGTGGAGCCTGCTTGAGATTCCCTCTCTCCCTCTGCCCTCCTACCCCGCATGCTCTCTCTCTCTCTCTCGAAATAAAAAATAATAAAATAATAAACTGCATTTGTGAACTTTTAGGAGGAAATTGTAGGCTTTATTATTAGAACATGCTGGTCTTCTTCATTGTTGTATCCTTCATGGTTAACTCAAGGCTTGGCAGATGGTAGGTATTTAATAAATATGTACTGAAAAGATGGATGGGTAGAAGGATGGATGGATGGATGGACGGACAAATGGTTGGATGGGTGGGTGGATGGATGGAAAACTGAAGAAACCTTACAGGACCAAGAAACCTGGAAATCTCTTAACACAGAGTCTCTCCAAGATCCTATTGCTGATATGTCTTTCTGGGGACCTTTACAATGACCTCAGACTAAGAATTACCAGAAGGCTTTCATATGCCCTTACTTTTGAAGGGCTCTCAGTAGCCCGGGGGGAGAGATAAACCTCAATCAAATTCATTGACCAAAAGGGAGGATCTCTGGGTTTTAATATCAACTTTACCACTAATTAGCTACAGACCTTCTCTGATGTTTCAGTTCAGTAATTCCCTTTCAAGGCATGTACTACCTGTCCTGATTCAGATGTGGCTGCCTGGAGCGATGTATTCATACCAGTTCTGAAGTGGGGCTCTGTGGAAATGTATAGGTGCTGATTAGAAATGCCTGCCACGTATACTAGAAGGATGTGTGCTGGTGCCACAGATTTGCCACCCCCCCGACTCAGTGGTTTTCTACAGTTGCTTCTAAGCCCTGCTCAACTCTGATTTTCACTCTATCATCTCATGTCTGTCTGTGTCTGTGGAAAGTGCCGAGAAGCTGAGCCAAACGTTTCCCGTCAGGAGCAATGTCTTAAAAGACTAAACCACAAGCAGCCTCTTCTGGAGAAATCCCTGGCAGAGCAGCATGGACATCCATCCCAGAAGGAGCACTGCCTCTTGGCCGGGGTACTGACCTCCCAGAAAAGAGCCCCACCCTAGCCTCACAGATTGCCTTTTCTTGCTACTGAACAAAAATAGATAAACCAGGAGGAAAACCAGGGCTGTAGCCTCAGCCTCCTCACTCCCCTGTGGATTTCAGAGTATCCCTGTCACTTGACAAACTGAAGCACTAACAATGATACACTTCCAAGGAAAAAGCGGCAAGAGGGGGCTCCCCTGCCCTCCCTTACGAATCTCTCATCCTTCAGAGACTAGCCTTCCAATAACTGCCTTCTCTAAACCAAGGACACAAACCATCACACAGTAACAACACACACAGGTTACTGAGATCTCTGTCCTGTTAGGCGCTATCCTCAATATTTTCATATATTATCTCATTTAATCTCATTTTCTCCCACTTGCAGTTGAAAGAACTTTATTGTGGGGTTGATACTAATATTACCATTTTACAAGCAAGAAAGGTGAGGCTCAGAGAGGGAATGTTACATATCGAAGGTCACAGCTACTAGATGGAACCATATGAAGTTGCCTTCTATCCAACCATTTTTGACCTACAAAAATGGCAATTCCATTGAGGTCAAACTGAGAGCAAGTGGCAGAACCAGGGTTCAATAGTACTTGCCTGATTCTAGAACAGATATTCTCCAACATTGCACAGACTCTCCTTGGATAACTGTCCATTTTAACATTTATCATTCTTCCCTGTAATTATCTGTTGATATGTCTGTTTCCTCTACTGGCCCATGAATTTAATGAGAACAAGAGTGATCCATCACAGGTCTCTGAAACACCTCAGTATCCCCTGGGCTATCTTAGCACTCACTCAATTCATCTGTGTTGAATGCAAAAATGAGTAATTTTTCAAATGAATTCATTCTCAGGCCTCTGGGATGGATGATTACTGGCTCCAGTAGCATCCAAATTGGGCACCAGTTAAGTCACCATGCTACATGAATGGATAAATGCTTTTCAGTGCTGGATTTAAAACACCTAGGGCTTGGAGGTGCTTTGGTTTGGCAGTCAAAGGTTCTCTTAATTCTTTCAAGACAGGTTGTGCTGGCCCCACTAACTGTTAAAGATCAGATGTCCTCGGAAAAAATCCACACTTAAGGTTGTTTCCTGGCTCCTCTCTCTCCCTGACACATTCCAAGAAGGAATTTATGGATGTTGGGAAGGACAAGGGGTGAAGAATTTCTAGAACCTTTAAGAACGCCCCTGCGTAATGACTGTGTTCGATAAAATTCTTCTCTTACCTGTAAGCAAGAAGAAAAATTTGGTGTGAGCTGCCTCATGTGTTGCCAAAATGCGATGGAAAGAGATTCATCCTGCATTTCTAAACAGTAGGAATCTTCCTCGCTGCCCCCAACCTAGGATATTTCATGTGCTTGCCTAAGTCAATAAGATAGATATATTCTGGGAGCCACTAAAAATGAAGTCATAAGTAATTCTGAAATACGATTCTAGCCAGTTGGAAGTTTTATCTTTATCTAAAAATGAAATTGTTTATTCTCCAGCTGCGACTAGGAAAAAATTCAAAGATTGTTGATTCCTTCATCCAGCAATGGTCTTTATCCTGTGGTGAGGTTCCTAAAAATAACGGATAGTTTATGTCATGCTGCTTCCAAAAGGTTAGCTACCAAACAGCTCTTCTTGGAGATGGGGTGGGGGCAGATCTGATAACCAGACAAGAGGCACCTTAAAGTATAAAATTATTAACTAGAAAGCCCTTGGAAAATGGCTGCCACGATACCGACCATACCCTCCTCACCTGTTAAATGAAGTGTTACCTCAGAGTCATGTTCTGAATAAAAATCTATAATGCCAAGATCTGGAAAATGATCCTACACTGGCAACATCTAATGCCGGAGAAGGTGAACCAAGAACTAATTTTTATCTTGCAACGGTAATGAAGTCCTAACCGTTTTAACACCCTCCCCCACTTAAAAAAAAAAAAAAAAAAGGCTTCAGGACCATTATTTTAATCTCTTTAAATTTGGAGGGGGGAACCCTAAATATGCCAGGTATTTGGAGACCAGGGACTACAGACAGATGCCTCAACAGAGGACGCTGAGCAATTAGACACCTATCCTTAGAGAGATACAACGTTGCTTCCTGGGCTCAGTGCCAGCTCTTCAAGTTGACCTTGCATGTCCTCCTCCTATTCCCTACCATGGTTCTACCAACTCTGTGTGCTCCCTCCTTTCTGCTCCCCTGCATGTCTTTGACACCCCAAGAGAACTAACCTTCAGTATTCCATTACCCCCACCTCTGCCTCTAGCAGGGAGCTGCAAAGGGATGCATGTGTCATCTTCTTTATTCTCCTTATCAACCCTGCACTCCAAGTCCCTTGCCTTTTCTCCGCTCCCTTTCTAGTCTTCCACAGGCTTCGAATTCTGCCCACCTACTGCAGTTGTATCCATCCACTTCTCAAAACTGCCACCCATCCTTCAGGTCCATCTCAGAGGGTACCTCTTTCAATGTGTTTTTCCTAAGCCCCCTAGAAGAATGCAGCCTCCCTCCACTTTAAACATGGCATAGACTTAGGTTGACCAGTCTCTGTTGTTATCTGTTATATTGTTGTTATAATCATGATGTATCTCCCTGATTCTCCCATCCCTTCTAGATGCAAAGTTTTCTTTCTGATCCATTCTCTATTTGACCAGTGTTATTATTGCTTCTATATTAATATTAGCCACCATATATAAAGCACCTACTGTATGCCAGACGCTGTGCTAGTAGCTTCACATATATCTCACTTCATTCCATTCTCCTGAAACACCATGAAATAGAGGTAGGTATAGCCATGTAGGGGATCCAGGCAAGTGAGACTCAGGGTGAATGAATGGCCACAAGAAGCAGCTACTAAGTGGAAAAGCTGGATTCTAACATAGGTCTGTTTCTTTCCAATGATCAGGCTCTTTCTCTCACACCCAGTTGCTTCATCAACAGAGTGGTTTATATTGCTGAAGGGAAGAGACTGAGTCCTCTCAAAAACTCTGGAGAAAAGTAGTGTATGGGTCAACAGAAGGAAAGCCATAAGTTATCTTTGACAAGTTCTACCAGCTTCCAAGAGAAGGGTGAAGCAGAGCAGAATAAGATGTTAGGCATGGCCAGAGTGGTCCCTGGAGTAGCTTATCTTTGGTTTATTTGAGGAGAAGAAACTCATGGAGAACTTGGGGCTCTAAAGTATGAAGAAAGAAAGAAAGAAAGAAAAGAAAGAAAAAGAAAAGAGGAAGGAAGGAAGGAAGAAAGAAAGAAGGAAAGAAAAAGAAAAAGAAAGAAAGAAGAAAGAAAAAGAAAAAAAGAAAAGGAAGGAAGGAAGGGAAAAAGAAAGGGAGAAAAAAAAGAAAGGCAGGAAGGAAAGAGAAAGAAAGAAAAAGGAAAGAGAAAGGAAAGAAAGGGAAAAAGAAAAGGAAGGAAAGAAGGAAGGGAAAAAGGGAGAAAAAAGAAAGGCAGGAAGGAAGAAAAAGAAAAAGGAAAGAGAGAGAAATGAGAAAGAAAGAAAAGAAAGAAAGGAAAGAAAGAGAAAGAAAGAAAGAAAGAAAGAGAGAGAGAAAGAAAG